>NC_080041.1:232630-1432630 GCF_012489685.1 Lotus japonicus
GGAAGAAGTTGATTTTCGTCGTTTCTTGCCCGATTGCTTCACCGTTCGTTGCTAATCGAAGACATCGAGGTATAGTTACTATCCCTCACTTCTGATCGTCAGATCTGTCGACTTTTTCTATGTTTTTCTGAGCTCAAAGTTTGGAGCTTTTTGTAAAACTGTCCAAATAAGCTGATTTTGGTGTCTAAACTTAATGCCCACGTGCTCTAGAGCATGAATATCCAGTTGTTTTCGACTGAATCCTGTCGAATCGTCGCAGAGGTCAAGTTTTCTGAAAAATACCCATTTTCTGACAGAGGTTCCGCTTTTTGGATCAAAAACTCTCGACTGAGCTTAGCTTCAGTAGGATTAGTTGTTATAAAATGTCGTAGGATCGAGCTCATCAAATTTGTTTTTCGAAATTCTGATTTTGAGTTTCCGAGCTAAAAATAATGACCAAAATACCCCTGCGACAATTTTCGACCCGAAATTTTTCTGAGAGTTTCCCTGGCCTAGATATCGCCTAAGAATACCTAGGGATTGATTTAGATCGAAGAAAAAGTTCGAAAACCCTATTTTCTATAGTGGCCGAAAACCTATTTGCTTGGGTACCGTGTCCAAAAATAATTTTTGAGTCTCTATGACCTGAGCCATTGCGTAGCTCTTTCAATTGTGGAAATTTTGGCGCCGGTTTCGTGTCATTCCGAGTTCTGTAGCTCAAGTTATGCACGTTTTAGCGAATAAAGTGTTTTTGTACAAAACCTGAATCGAGTCAAAACTCATCCATTCGGGGGAAGCCCTTCCTTTCGTGCCTAAATGTTGTACTCTGAAGCTTCTTGAGCTTAGTCGAACATTAGTTAGGATTGTTTCGACTGTATCGACTTGTGTTGATTCATTATTGCTTTGTTTGCTCAAAGGTTCAATTGTGGAAACCTTAGGATTGACTGAACAAGCTTGTGAGGGAGACCTACACCGCGAGACTGGAACAACTCGAGGTTAGGGCAACTTACTTACTAGCTATTTTTGTGTAGGCGTCGATAAATTCGACTTGAATGTATTGTGATCGTGAGTGGCAACTCACCGTTATTAGTTAATGACCTAGAGTCGACTTGTTCGACTTATTTGTTAAATTCTGCACAAATATTGCATGAACTGTTCTGAAAAATGTTTTCTAGAGGCTTCGACCAGTGAACTTATATGAGACGTGTGTCTCCGTTTTCTGAGTGGCTTCGGCCGTTTACTGGTTTCTGTCTTATCGCTTTCTAGTGGACATGACAGGGTTATGTTTTGCAGCACTGCATTAATGTTTCATCGCTCAATAGAGCTTGATTTATTTGTGTTTAAGATTAAATGTGCTGACTGTATTCGTGCATTTAATGCGACTTTCGGAGTGTGGATTACACTTATCTTCGTCATGGCAATGACGGGTTTGTTTTGGGAATGTTTGATAGGTCGAACCAAGGTTCGAGCCTTTATTGTTTTAGGAATCGAGACCTTCCCGGGAATTACTTGGGTTTATTGGGATCTATTACTTATAGAGTTTTGAAACAAACGAAATCAGAACTTGATTTGTAAATGAAATTCATAATACACTAATCAAAGATAGAACACATTTTAAATAATGATGATAACCTCTTGGAAAAGACTTAGGATGTGAAAATGGTTTGGAAACGGGAAGGGTCGACAATCTAAGTGTGAGGAAAACTTTGAGTGCGATAGCACTTTTGTTCCTTTAGTGGTTTATCTAGCCATCCAAAGGATGAGCCTGGGATGATTGGAAAGTCCCCAAGTGCGAGTGCACCATCTTTGCTCATTGAGCAGCCTTTCGGCCATCGAGCTGATGAGCCTGAGTAAATTGAAAAGTCACTGAGTGCGAGCAGCATTCTCCTTGTTCGTTGAACAGTCTATTCGACCATCGAGCTGGTGAGTCAAAGTAACTTGAAAAGTCACTGAATGCCAGATGCATTCTTTTGCTCGTTGAGCAGTTTGTTTGGCCATCGTGACGGTGAGCCCAAGTGACTAGTAAAGTTACCAAATGCGATTAGCACTTCTTTGTTTACCTTAGAGTATTGTAGAGACAATGTACTCTAGCTAGACACGCGTGCCTTGGTGAGGACGATTCGTTGTTTGGCTAACCATATTGCATTCATGCATACATTTCTTGGAAAGTGTGCTGCTTTCCGAAGGACGATCTCAGATCGGACTTCAACGGAGCTTGATGCCCCAAATGGAGCTAGCTGCTTCACAAGAGCGTGCTGCTTCCCAGGAGCGTGCTGCTTCATAAAAGCGAGATGCTTTAGCGAAGCGAGGTGCTTGGCTTGTCCCATCCATCGAGATGGTGACATTTTATCCGGATCATCTTTTGAGCATGACATTGCACTGGCACGCCATGCACCTAACCATACTTGTGAATGTTATTATGATTTGTTGTTGATAAACATCGTTATATATATCTTGATGATTTTATGTTGATAAACATGCTATGTATCAACCTTAGGGTAGGCAATACATGACTTATAAGTATATATACAACATATATATATACCCCTTTATCACATGTTGTTTGTATTATCTATTTTATTCCGTGAGTTGACCCTAGCGCCTTGGCTTTGTGTGTATGTTTGTGTTTGGGCGGTCGGCCTGCTGCCAGGCGTCCGTCAGCCGGTTCATGATGATTCGTTGTGCGGGAAAGACCCGGAGCGTAATGACTATTACTGAAGCTTTCGACGAGGACCCGGACTTCAGGCCTGATCGAGGAAGGGTCGATGAAAGTAGTGTGGGTTATGGGTGGTTAGAGTCTTTGAGATGGTTGTTAGAGTCATAGCTCTGATTGTCATTCCTTATTTTGGGGCAGGGCAGGTCCCCGACTATTAGCTTTTCATGTGATTCCCTTCCATGAGGATCACAGGGAGTTTGTCGGACGTAGGAAGTCTTTTGAGGCCGTTTTGGGCCGACTTACTTTCGTTGGAGGACTGTACTCAGAATACTTAACCTTTGTTTTAGTTTGTACATATTTGCCCACGGGCACTACCTTTCCGTCACTGGAGGTCACTCGTGACGATGTTTAGTTGCAGCGAGGGCTGTGCTTGTATTGTATATTAATCGCTGTTAATCGCGATTGGGTTGAGTCTTTATTTTCGACAAGTCTTTTATTTAAACAAAACAAAAAAAAAATACCTGCTTTTTCCGCTTTATTTTATTTTGAGTTACTAAAGTGACGCCACCGAAATCGGGGTGTTACATTGTGGTATCAGAGCTTGTCGAGTCTTTCGGGAGTCTTTGGGGAATAGGTCTTCTGTGCTAGGTTGTGTGACTCTGCAAATAGTGAAAATTGATTGTCTGCCGAGCGATTTTTCGCTTAGAATTGATTGAAGTTAGTGCTTAATCATATTGTATAGTTATGTTAGATGCTATCTTATGATTAGTACTAACTGTTTGTTTGACTAAACAGAACATGGTGAACATGAACCAACTCGTTGGGGCAATGACTGCTATGGCCCAGGCAATGACAAATCAAACTGCGGAGAACGCTCAGTGGCGTGCTGACAAGGCTGAACGTGAGCGTCATAAGCGTGAGAGGGAGGTAGCCCTAGACCAGAATAGGGGGCTGACTGATTTCAGGCGACAGGATCCGCCCAAGTTCACGGGTGGGACTGACCCAGACAGAGCGGACCTATGGATCCAAGAGATTGAAAAGATTTTTGGGGTACTGCATACCGCCGAAGGGGCTAAGGTGGGCCTGGCAACTTATCTGCTGCTGGGCGATGCTGAGTACTGGTGGAGGGGTACCAGAGGAATGATGGAAGCAAATAATGTGGAAGTGAACTGGGCTTCATTTCGTGCTGCTTTTCTGGAGAAGTATTTTCCAGATAGTGCCCGTGACGAGCGTGAGGCACAGTTTCTGACTCTTCGTCAGGGTAGCATGTCCATTCCGGAATATGCTGCTAAGCTGGAATCGTTGGCCAAACACTTTCGATTCTTCCGCAATGGGGTCGATGAACCCTACATGTGCAAACGCTTTGTGAATGGGTTGAGGCCTGACATTGAGGACTCAGTGAAACCGTTGGGAATCATGCGCTTCCAGTCCTTGGTTGAGAAAGCCACAGAAGTGGAGTTAATGAAGAACAAGAGGTTGAATCGTGCTGGAACTGGAGGACCAGTAAGGTCAGGTCCTCAGAACTATAAAGGAAGAGGTAAATTCAAACAGAGGAGGCCGTATCAGCATCCAGAGGGGAGAAGTTTTACCCCAAGATCTTATAAGCCTTTGACTACTGCCACTCCAGGGGTAGGAAGTCAATCAGCACACCCAGAGGTGACATGTTTCAGGTGTGGAAAGAATGGACACTATGCTAATGCATGTCTGAACCAAGGGCCTCGATGTTTCAATTGCAACCAGCCAGGGCATGTGGCCGTCGATTGTAGGGCACACAAGGTGGAGCCAACTATTAATGCTGTGAAAGGAAAGCGCCCTGCTGCTGGAGGAAGAGTTTATATCATGGACTGTGAAGGAATTGAAGGTGCTAATGGGTTAATCAGAGGAGAGCGTAAGAACGATGGTAACCTTCTAACCATCCTTTCTCATTCTAGTACAATACGCTCCAATACTCTCGTAGCACATGCAACGTACCTATTTTACTTATATTGATTAAGCTTTGACCTTATAGTTATTACGCCTAATAGTACTTTATTTGACCGTTGCTCGTGTTTAAACTATAGAAGTTACATGAGGTTTAGAATAACACATTACGCCTAGAAAGTAGTCTTGCACCGATGCGTTTAACAAGAAGCTAGAAGCTGAAGGATGAATCTCAGAGAGATTCCGTATGGATAGTATACGTATGATGTCGAGAGTGTGTAGTTCCGTAGCGGCATCATTGAGGATTTAATATCAGGGTAATTGAAACTACTGGATGTTAGGAACTCATCGACTGTTCCAGTGGGCTTTTCTAAATCTTCACCTTCGATGTATTAGGCCTGATCAACTTAATATTGAGGGGGTGATATTCGGAATCAGAACTGGCAATGGACTTTGATAGATGGATTGGTAAGGTTGATTTGATTGGATCGAGGATTAGTTGAGTTGGGAGGTAAAGTTCGTGTGAAGTATTTGTTTGCTTGCGAAGGAGTTATAGTTTTAAGAAAAGGATATTCATTTAAGAAGTATTGAAGAATTAAAGGACATTTGAGGTCCAAACTTGGTGAAAGTTTAGGTTTAAGTCTATAATTCTTGCCTTAAGTGTTTAGGACTCAAAGTTTGTCAGGTCTTGAAACGAGAGACTAAGTATCGGATTGATTGGAGGACGATCTAGTTACAGAAATAAAGAGTTAGTATTAAGATGAATACTTGAGGTTGTTGTATGTGGACAAATTTCTTAGAGTCTAAGAATGAATGGAGCTTTGTTATGGATTTCGATGTTGCATGCTAGGGTAGCAAGTGAATTTCACTAAGTTAAGTGAGGATCTTAGGGTTAAGATTGACCTTGGGAGGTGAAAATCATGTTCGAATAGGAGAGTTAGTGGTGTTAGCATTAACGATTGTAGTTAAACCTCAGAATGTTGAGGGATCGGATGATAAAATGACTAGTTAAGTTTCCCGAAGTAAGTTATGATTTGATCTTCTAGGGAATAAGTTCGGATTTGGGGGAAGTGTTAAGGATTTTAGGTAATTGTAAAGTGGGTTGTGAATTAGTGAAGGTTGGTTTTATGGTTTGAGTAAGGGAAGTCTCGAAAAAGGGGAGGTGACAATGATGGATTGTAAGATATTGATATGATGATTAGCTTATAAGTTGCTGATGAATGAATGTTCAAAAGGGATTGGGTCTAGCGATGCACAAGGTATCAAGACTCAAGTCGAGTTTTAATTTGAATGATGACTAAGTAGAAGATTGATTTCAGGGTGCGAATAAGGATAGTTACGAAGATAGAGGTAATGATTAATGGACTAGTAGATTCCAAGGGAATTGTTCGTCTATGAGTTATAGAGCGATCGAGTTAAGTTTTGAAACATGAGTGAAGATCACAAGGACAAGTTGAACATTCACTCTGGAATGGCAGAGGTGTACGAGTTTTAAGCAGAATATCGGACGAACGAAAGTAAATGAGCAAGTGGATAAGGCTGTGCGATTGCACGGAGTGCCAACCAATATTATTTCCAATACAGAACCGACACGAGTGGTCGAGCCGGACGACATAGAGCTGAAAGATGAACTGTCTTTCGAAAACGCCGCCAATTAGCATTGGTGACACAAGGATAAAACAGTTGAGGGGAATAGAGATTGTGTTGGTGACAATCATTTGGAACAAGGACATATGCGATGCTACATGGGAGCTTAAGGAACAGATCGAAGAACAGTATCCGGAATTTCTACTGAACCGTAAGTTTCGAGGTCGAAACTTTCTTTTTGGAGGGTAGTAATGTGAGACCCAAGATTTTAAGCTTAGAATAAATTAGTGAAATTCCTTATTAACGAATAAGTTCGATGTATCGTGAAGGGAAACCTGAACAAGAGTTTATTGGATGAAATAAATTTATGAAGGAGAAGGTTCAGGAAAAGTTCAAGGATTGTATCAAAACCGATAAAAGTATAGCACGAATAACATTCGCCTAATCTTAGGTCAAAGACACTAGTAAATAGCTAATTTACACTTTAGGACGCGATGGAAACTAATTCCAAAAATCTTCAGAGAAATGTTAGAATTTCTCTTATTCGTCAGTAAACAAGTATTTCGATGCGAAACCCTGGAATGTACGAACGTCAAATTCCAATTCTCGGAAGTTTGCCGAAACGGAATCCCTGATAGTTCAAAAACCCTAAAATCGACGGACGATGAAGACTTTTTCTATTCGGAGCTTCAAATAAAGATTTCATCCGCGCATGCCCACTTTAATCGACGTTCCGAATCTTTCTTCAGAAGGAAGTTTCTGCATCCGAGGTCAAAAGCATAAAGTGCATAAAGTACATTTTTAAGCCGGTAAACATTAAAAACAAGCCTCGAAAACCAAAAATCATACTGATATTTCTTTGGAGAATTAGAAGATTCAGCGGGAAGAATATCGTGTCTAAAATACGTTGGAATCAGTAGGAAAAATCGGAATCGCGAAATTCTCATTTTTCTGCATTTCCCATTTCCTATATATAGTATGAAAAATGAAAAAAAAACAAAAAAATTCACAAACACACACACACGGCCGAGGGGTGCAAGGAGGAAAAAGGAAGAAGTTGATTTTCGTCGTTTCTTGCCCGATTGCTTCACCGTTCGTTGCTAATCGAAGACATCGAGGTATAGTTACTATCCCTCACTTCTGATCGTCAGATCTGTCGACTTTTTCTATGTTTTTCTGAGCTCAAAGTTTGGAGCTTTTTGTAAAACTGTCCAAATAAGCTGATTTTGGTGTCTAAACTTAATGCCCACGTGCTCTAGAGCATGAATATCCAGTTGTTTTCGACTGAATCCTGTCGAATCGTCGCAGAGGTCAAGTTTTCTGAAAATACCCATTTTCTGACAGAGGTTCCGCTTTTTGGATCAAAAACTCTCGACTGAGCTTAGCTTCAGTAGGATTAGTTGTTATAAATGTCGTTAGGATCGAGCTCATCAAATTTGTTTTTCGAAATTCTGATTTTGAGTTTCCGAGCTAAAAATAATGACCAAAATACCCCTGCGACAATTTTCGACCCGATAATTTTTCTGAGAGTTTCCCTGGCCTAGATATCGCCTAAGAATACCTAGGGATTGATTTAGATCGAAGAAAAAGTTCGAAAACCCTATTTTCTATAGTGGCCGAAACCTATTTGCTTGGGTACCGTGTCCAAAAATAATTTTTGAGTCTCTATGACCTGAGCCATTGCGTAGCTCTTTCAATTGTGGAAATTTTGGCGCCGGTTTCGTGTCATTCCGAGTTCTGTAGCTCAAGTTATGCACGTTTTAGCGAATAAAGTGTTTTTGTACAAAACCTGAATCGAGTCAAAACTCATCCATTCGGGGAAAGCCCTTCCTTTCGTGCCTAAATGTTGTACTCTGAAGCTTCTTGAGCTTAGTCGAACATTAGTTAGGATTGTTTCGACTGTATCGACTTGTGTTGATTCATTATTGCTTTGTTTGCTCAAAGGTTCAATTGTGGAAACCTTAGGATTGACTGAACAAGCTTGTGAGGGAGACCTACACCGCGAGACTGGAACAACTCGAGGTTAGGGCAACTTACTTACTAGCTATTTTTGTGTGTAGGCGTCGATAAATTCGACTTGAATGTATTGTGATCGTGAGTGGCAACTCACCGTTATTAGTTAATGACCTAGAGTCGACTTGTTCGACTTATTTGTTAAATTCTGCACAAATATTGCATGAACTGTTCTGAAAAATGTTTTCTAGAGGCTTCGACCAAGTGAACTTATATGAGACGTGTGTCTCCGTTTTCTGAGTGGCTTCGGCCGTTTACTGGTTTCTGTCTTATCGCTTTCTAGTGGACATGACAGGGTTATGTTTTGCAGCACTGCATTAATGTTTCATCGCTCAATAGAGCTTGATTTATTTGTGTTTAAGATTAAAATGTGCTGACTGTATTCGTGCATTTAATGCGACTTTCGGAGTGTGGATTACACTTATCTTCGTCATGGCAATGACGGGTTTGTTTTGGGAATGTTTGATAGGTCGAACCAAGGTTCGAGCCTTTATTGTTTTAGGAATCGAGACCTTCCCGGGGAATTACTTGGGTTTATTGGGATCTATTACTTATAGAGTTTTGAAACAAACGAAATCAGAACTTGATTTGTAAATGAAATTCATAATACACTAATCAAAGATAGAACACATTTTAAATAATGATGATAACCTCTTGGAAAAGACTTAGGATGTGAAAATGGTTTGGAAAACGGGAAGGGTCGACAATCTAAGTGTGAGGAAAACTTTGAGTGCGATAGCACCTTTTGTTCCTTTAGTGGTTTATCTAGCCATCCAAAGGATGAGCCTGGGATGATTGGAAAGTCCCCAAGTGCGAGTGCACCATCTTTGCTCATTGAGCAGCCTTTCGGCCATCGAGCTGATGAGCCTGAGTAAATTGAAAAGTCACTGAGTGCGAGCAGCATTCTCCTTGTTCGTTGAACAGTCTATTCGACCATCGAGCTGGTGAGTCAAAGTAACTTGAAAAGTCACTGAATGCCAAATGCATTCTTTTGCTCGTTGAGCAGTTTGTTTGGCCATCGTGACGGTGAGCCCAAGTGACTAGTAAAGTTACCAAATGCGATTAGCACTTCTTTGTTTACCTTAGAGTATTGTAGAGACAATGTACTCTAGCTAGACACGCGTGCCTTGGTGAGGACGATTCGTTGTTTGGCTAACCATATTGCATTCATGCATACATTTCTTGGAAAGTGTGCTGCTTTCCGAAGGACGATCTCAGATCGGACTTCAACGGAGCTTGATGCCCCAAATGGAGCTAGCTGCTTCACAAGAGCGTGCTGCTTCCCAGGAGCGTGCTGCTTCATAAAAGCGAGATGCTTTAGCGAAGCGAGGTGCTTGGCTTGTCCCATCCATCGAGATGGTGACATTTTATCCGGATCATCTTTTGAGCATGACATTGCACTGGCACGCCATGCACCTAACCATACTTGTGAATGTTATTATGATTTGTTGTTGATAAACATCGTTATATATATCTTGATGATTTTATGTTGATAAACATGCTATGTATCAACCTTAGGGTAGGCAATACATGACTTATAAGTATATATACAACATATATATATACCCCCTTTATCACATGTTGTTTGTATTATCTATTTTATTCTGTGAGTTGACCCTAGCGCCTTGGCTTTGTGTGTATGTTTGTGTTTGGGCGGTCGGCCTGCTGCCAGGCGTCCGTCAGCCGGTTCATGATGATTCGTTGTGCGGGAAAGACCCGGAGCGTAATGACTATTACTGAAGCTTTCGACGAGGACCCGGACTTCAGGCCTGATCGAGGAAGGGTCGATGAAAGTAGTGTGGGTTATGGGTGGTTAGAGTCTTTGAGATGGTTGTTAGAGTCATAGCTCTGATTGTCATTCCTTATTTTGGGGCAGGGCAGGTCCCCGACTATTAGCTTTTCATGTGATTCCCTTCCATGAGGATCACAGGGAGTTTGTCGGACGTAGGAAGTCTTTTGAGGCCGTTTTGGGCCGACTTACTTTCGTTGGAGGACTGTACTCAGAATACTTAACCTTTGTTTTAGTTTGTACATATTTGCCCACGGGCACTACCTTTCCGTCACTGGAGGTCACTCGTGACGATGTTTAGTTGCAGCGAGGGCTGTGCTTGTATTGTATATTAATCGCTGTTAATCGCGATTGGGTTGAGTCTTTATTTTCGACAAGTCTTTTTATTTAAACAAAACAAAAAAAAAATACCTGCTTTTTCCGCTTTATTTTATTTTGAGTTACTAAAGTGACGCCACCGAAATCGGGGTGTTACAGTACCTAAAACAAAGGTAACTCTAACCACCTTCCAAATATCATCACAACAATATCTCAATACGGTTTTAAGAAAATAGGTTGAAAACCATCAAGTCCAGGGGCCTTGTACGACCGTAAAAAACAAAAGACCAGAAGGGGACGTGTGACAGACACGTGAACAGGGGATTAGAGAGAGAAGAATGAATATTTTGAAAAATGATGATGTGGCTTCATGTGAAGGATTGTGAGTTTTTCTTGAGTGCCTTCGCTCTTTACCAGCCGCACAGCCAATCTTTCCTTCCCCTCTCCCCCAAACCAAACACTTCCTAAGTATTGCGGAGCGTTTGATTGTGCTTGTTATCCTTTTATGAAGCCTTACTAGTATTTTACCCGTGCAACGCACGGCGAAGATTGTTATTGTATTTAATACATTAATCAATCAACTGTTTATAAAAAATTTAAGAAATTAAAAATGATAGAACGACCCGAATAAGAATGTAGATATTTAAAAAAAAATATAAAATCAAACACTCAATTTTGGTATTTTGTACTCATACACCAAATTAACCGATATAAAGTTTCCGAAAAATATAAGAAGAAGTTGGCCAAAATTTCAATTCTGGACATGTGGGGTATAACTAATTTTTGTTTGCCTAGATGTTTACTCGTGCAACAGTATTGCTCGTGTTTTAGACATCTATCAACACAGATTTAAATATTATTAAAAATGTAGTTAAATTATATAAAACTATATTTTATTCAAACCTGAACGAATTTTCACATAAAATATTCCTTCCTTCCCGCGGGAACTTTCTACTCTGTAATTTGAAAAAAAAAATGTAAACTATATTTTAATGTAATACACTTTTAACATGATGTTACATTGTATGGTAAAACAGAGTCATTGGATCAGAACTTATTTTTTATTGATTTTTACATGAAATTATTTATCATAACTTGACTATATGTTGAATGTTCATTCCCGTGTAATTAAACATAAATAATTGTAATTATATATATATATATATATATATCAATATTTTCTAGTCTCATACGACATATAGGTAATATTTATATGATAGGAATTTTCATGCTACATGGTGAGAAAAAAATCTTAAAACAGAACACTATTTAAGATATACATGGAGGAAACTCACGTCTAATTAGAAAGACAAACAAAGATCACTAATAAAAGGAATCTTTTTTTTTTTTAACTCTAATAAAAGGAATCTTGAGAATATGAAATTCATTTAAGAAATTCCCCAAATATCTCCACAGTTACATTGTTATACCCCCTTCTACAAAAAAGGACAATTCAGTTTAAAAACTTTCGAACTAATGGCATCATAACAAGAAATTTCTTTATCCTTCATCCAACCAATCAGGGCTGGCCCAACACTAAAGAAGGTATAAAGCCGACTTTAAACTGAGGTCTGTTGTTTAACCCAACATATTTATCTCCTATCTATCTCATTTCATCTCATATCTCATATGCCTTCTCACATCTCATGTCTCATATAATTTTATATCTCATATCTGACATATCTAATTTCTTATCACATATCTCATATCATATCTTCTATCTCACCTAGGGATGTCAAAATTATCCACACCCGTGAATACCCACAGATAAAATTACCCGCACCCATAGGTATTCACGGATTTATTTAATGGATATTTTCACTATCCATTTATTAATGGGGTGGGTACGGATATTGATGTATCCATACCCGTGGATACCCACCCGATATATAAAATATTAAAATATCTTTTATATATATACATAGATGTATATTAAGTCTAATATCTAATGAATTTGTGTTTGAGTTATAGTTCTCCTTCAAGTAAACTTATACAATGGTAATGGTAAAAAGAAGCATTAGACCCAAAAAAGGTAGAAAAGAAGTATTTTCCTTTACATATTGATTGACCGTAAAGTCCAATCTTAAATTTTATTTTTAATATAATTTTCTTTTGAACAATGTGAATTCATTTATGTTCATGGGTGTCGGGTGCCCATGGATATCCACGGATATTTTAAAATCCAATTGAAACACACTTAATGAATATCCATGTAGGTATGGAGCAGATACGGGTATAAATTTTTACATGTGGAGCGGGTGGTAGGTATATACTATCCATATCCACCCGTACTCATTGACATCCCTAATCTCACCACATATCACACCTCATGTTTTATCTCTTATCTCATATCAGGCGGTATAGCTAGTTGAACACATTAAAAAATTTGCCTTTTCAGGAAAAAAATCAAAAAATCAAAATGAAATGTATCCTTTTTTTATTACTTTGCATTGAAAATACTGCTTTTGGTTTAAAATTATTGAGAAATTAAACTAACAAAAACAATTTAATAACTAAAATATGACACAATAGCTTTTACCCATAACTACACATTCACATTGTTTTCATTTTTTTTATTTCTGAAAATTGTAAAAAAGAATAAAAAAGGTTTTTCCCATTTAAAAAAAAATGAAAACAAAATCAATATTCTATAATTTATAACAAAAACATATCAACTGAATAAAAATAAGAAAAACCAAATGTCATCCTCTACCTCTGCCTCCCTTTCTTTCAAACCCAGCCCAACTGTGCCGCACTGTGTCTTTACATAAACTAGCGGAATTACCCGTGCCCTGCACGGGTGACTTTTGTTATTTACAATTTAAATTTCGTGTAACGTTATGTTTTGTATCTTTTAAGTAAATATATTTTAACAATTGTTTCAATTATATGTTCTTAATAATGATAATTGTGTATTAATTTACCATAATTTTTTACTTATAATTTTTTAATTATTTAAATATGAAAAAAAATTAAAATTTTAAATTATAAGACTTAAATTCACTCAAATTTTTGTATATACATTAAATCAGTATTTTTAATTTTTTAATACATGTTTAATGATTAATATTTGATTGATTATTTTTCATATCAATGTTTCTATTTATAATAACAATAATAATAATAATAATATATATGTTGATTCAAAATGTTAATTTCGAAGAGAAATCAATATGTAACAACAAAATAAAACCCCACTAATAATAAAACTCAAATCAAATCATAGGAAAAAATCATCAGATTAATTAAACCAAAATAATAGATAATTTACGAAAATTAGTTAGATTCAAAGGCTTGTCTTATTTTTGAATAAAGTCTCACGTGACTATTACTTTTAAGTTTGAACTCGTACCCTTTTTTTGTCTTTGACTCTTCGATCATACTTTTGGTAACCACCGCCTACCAGGGACGACGGAGGGAAAATTCATTTTATCAATCCAAGCAAATAAATTGAAGGATTTTTGTCTTTCTCCTTCATGAATTAAAAAAGGGGGTGAAACAATATATAATGGTAAATCGAAATGTATCGGGTTAGTTTTCAGTTCCCATGTTCAAAATTGAATCGATCCAAACCAAATCGAAAGTATTTATTTATTCAAACAACTTGTTAGAAATATATATATTTAAAGTTAAATTTTTGTGAATTTTATATATCAATATTTCCTCTAAAATAAGATGTTAATGTGAATCGAGAAAAATCATTTGCATGCTTATTTTACATAAGATATTTACATATAAAACCTTGTTAATAAAGACTCGTTTAGTATGTCGTATTAAGCATAATGGTTTAAACTTATACAATACATTATGAGTTTATCCATTGTTTGGTGCAATATTGTATTGTATAGACTTATCCAACAATATACTCGTATACATTAAAATGATGAAATATTGAATCCACCATATAGATGAATGATAATATTGTGACATATAACTTACTTGCCACCACCAGCACTCTCCACCATTGTCACTACAACCGGTATCGATGTCATTGTTATCGCCATCGTTGTTTCTCCACCACCTCCACCACCACATGAACCACCGCCAACTCCACTCCCATAATCACCACCATCCATTGCTATCGCCACCACCCTGCAACACTGCCACCGCCACCACCACAACCAAGTCCACCACCCCACTCTCCACCTCCTCTACCCTCTACTACTACCATTATCACCATCACTTCCCTTCAGCACTGCCACATCATTGCTTTCACTACCGCTCTTATATTATATTGTCACTGCCATGAGCACAACCAACTCCCTAACCACCTTTTACCATGGAATATGCCATTCAAATTAAAAAAATATTATTTATACTTTTCTTTTTGAAAAAAATATATATCTTTTTTTTTAAGTTAGAAGTGATATTTTGTTATTATTAGTTTTTAAGGGTATTAATAGTTATAAGGTTAAGAATATCAAATATATATAAAATAAGAAGTGAATAGCTTATTAATAATTTATTCTTAAAAGAGAATAAAAATTATTAGTTTTTTATTTTAGTATTTTTGAGAAATATATTTTATTTTTTTCATTAGCTTTCTTAAAAGTAATATGTTTTTTTAAATAGTTAAAAAATTTAATTCTGCTTTCAATTTTTAACATGGTTCTAATGATCAAGGTTTGATATATTTTTTGTAAAACTCTTGTCTTAGGTAGCCTAGCCACTTAATAAAAATACAATAACTAAAAGCTACTAATGAAGAAACGATGGTGTGAAAAATTTAACTAATTTTCCATATCATGTTTTAGGCTTTTACACTTCTTTTTTTCTACAGCATTCTACACTTTTGTATACTGTAGCTTTCCACAATCTTGATGATTGCTTTTCAATGTCTCCAGGAACAATACGCATCACCTATACATCAACCTAATTTGGAACACCTGAATTTGCATCTTAAAAAATATCATCTCATCTTACTATATGATTAAGAGATTGAAGAAATATAAAACCATCAAATCAAATTTTAGCATGAAAGATGTCTCTTTTTTGTTTTCTTATTTATATTTTCAATTGACCAACAAAATAAATTTGGGATATCAAATAAGACAGAGACAAAAGGCAACTTAAATACAAAAGAGACTACATTACACACAACTGAAAAATTTAACTATAGAGTTACCTTCATGATGATAACAGAAAATAAGAAACGCGAGATGCAAGTCTACACAACACTGGAAAACCAATATTAAAGAAAATTTTAAAAAATAAAATAAAAGAGTCAACATTTCATCTTTGCATGGTGAAGATTCATATTCATCGCGAGAAAAAGAAAAACCTCGAAGATTTGAAGGAGATTGTAGTCTTAGGGTAAAACATCTAATAAATGAGAGGAAACCTTGATCTGATAATGAGTGAAAGAAATGGAGAAATGAATGATTAAAGGGAAAAGTAAAAAAGAAGAAGAAAAAGAGAGACACACCTTAAGGGGAAACGTTCCTGGCATATGAGAGAAACATACCTTATATATTGATAATTATAAAGATTTACTTATATTTCAAATTTGAAATTCACTAAATATATTAATTATATAGGTATAATACAATATGATCGTAATTGTTGTCTGATTATCATAATTGCATAATTTTAGAATTTTATTTATTTAGGGGCTAGGCCGCTCACTGTAACAAAAAAAAGATTTTTATTTATTTATAAAATTAATTAATATTTGTGAAATTAAAATTAAGAATTGCTTAATTTATATCCTTCCTTTTATAGTGTTTAAATTGATTTTAAATCATTTCATAATTTTTGAAATTATTGGAGGGAACCCCAATTTTAATTTCGAATTTAAAATTTAAATGTTTCAATACCCTAAATATTTAAAATACAAATTACTTAAGTTATGTCATAATTTTTTTAATTTGAAAAAAAAAATCAAAGATTAGATATTTTTATCATTAATCATTAATCTCGAGTTTCATATGTTTTTATGAAATAGTTTGAGGAATTTTTTGAATTAATTTTTTTTGAATTAAAAAAATTCAATATTATTGGAACCGGGAAACTAATTTCTAAATTTTTATTTTGACATTTTAAATTAAATAGTATTAGTGATTAATGACAGGTTGGCTAGGTTCCTTTGTGTTCAGGACTTTCCATAATCGTAGCACTCTGGTAACAATCTTCCAAGCTTTATTGGTCGCAACTCTAATTTTAGAGATATGATCGATGTTTGAATTCATTGTGTGTTATCTGTGAAGGCACTGATGTGGTGTAAGAAAAAATTAATGTTTTGCAATGAAAAACACTCTACCGTGGGGTTTTACTTTTTTTTTGGAATGGAATGGAAAAAAAAATAACGTATAATAAATGTGTTGATTACTTTATGCTTTGAAATCACCGTATAATAAATGTATTGATTATTATTTCTCATGCATAGTATTTCGTATAATGAACAGAGGAGTATATTAGGGCTAGAATTATGATTTTGAATATATTATAACGCATGAGTTTAATCAAGAGGATTCCACGTTAAAAAAAAATTGAAGAGTATCAATCAAATTAAGCATTAATGTTTGTTTAAAATAGGAAAAAAATCAAATTTAGGTAGTGATTGGTGAAGCTTAATAATGATTATGGAGAAACTTAATAATGGTTGTTTAAAATAGAAAAATATTTGAAATTCGAATGACTTTTTTAATATAGTTGTATTTTTAAATAAAATAAAAAACGAAATTTTAATGTCAATATATTTCTTCACTAATATATGTGTTTTTTTAATTATTTAATTATTATTTTAATATATATTTTTCGGTAATATTTGTAAAAACAAATACACATAAAATAAAATAAAATTAATATGTTCAAATCCTTAATTTCATAAAATTGTTAAATGTATAGTTTTAAATTTAATTTATAATTTTGCATTATTTATTTATAATTTTAAAACATTATGTAATTATTATTTCAAAAGCATTGTTGTAGTAATTTTGTATAAAAAAAATCTGGGTTTCAATCATTTTTTTTGTTAATATCTCTTTTTACATAATAAAAAAATCCATTTATTATGCACAATTTTTTCCGGATTATTTAATTTAATGAGTGTTTGGAATCTTTTTTGCAATGGTTTAAAAAATATGATTATAAAAGAAAACAGAAAATTAAAATTGTAATTAAATTAGACCACAATAATTAAGGTGAGTTATGACTCATGATAGTATGTTGTGACAAAAATGTAGATAGGATTTTTTTTCTTGGAGGGAAAATGGATGACTTAGAGGGTGCCATGTGTCATAGGTTTTCTTCTAGAAAACCTTATTTTCATATATACTAGCGGAATTACTCGTGCCCTGCACGGGTGACTTTTGTTATTTATAATTTAAATTTCGTGTAATATTATGTTTTGTATCTTTTTAGTAAATATGTTTTAAAAATTGTTTCAATTATATGTTCTTAATAGTGATAATTGTGTATTAATCTACCATAATTTTTTACTTAAAATTTTTTACTTATTTAAATATGAAAAAAATTAAATATTTAAAATTTATAAGACATGTACTCATTATTTTGTATTTTAAATTATAAATTTTGCATCACTCAAATTTTTGTATATACATTAAATCAGTATTTTTAATTTTTTAATACATGTACTCATTATTAATATTTGATTGATTATTTTTCATATCAATGTTTCTATTTATAGTAACAATAACAATTATAATAATAATATATATTTTGATTCAAAATGTTAATTTCGAAGAGAAATCAATATGTTACAACAAAATGAAACCCCACTTCTAATAAAACTCAAATCAAATTATAGAAAAAAATCACCATATTAAATAAACCAAAATAATAGATAATGTACGAAAATTATTTAGATCCAAAGGCTTCTCTTATTTTTGAATAAAGTCTCACGTGGCTATTATTTTTAAGTTTGAACTCATTCACCTTTTTTGTCTTTGGCTCTTCGATCATACCTTTGGTAACCACCGCCTACCAGGGACGATGGAGGAAAAATCCATTTTATCAATCCAAGCAGATAAATTGAAGGATTTCTGTCTTTCCCCTTCATGATTTAAAAAAGGGGTGAAACAATATATAATGGTGAATCAAAAATGAAAGAATGAGTAAATAATAGGATTATGAAATAAGAGTGTTCATAACCGAACTAAAAGGAATTAAAATTGCTCAAACCGATTCAAAAAACCAAAACCCGATAACTAAAAAAACTGAAAACCGCAAAAACCGATATTTTGTGAATGGATCGGTTTGTTTTCAGTTCCCATGTTAAAAATCGAACCAATCCAAACCGAAAGTATTTATTTATTTAAATTTTGACATACATAATTACCCATTTAACCATACTTATAATGTTTTATTTCATGTATACCCAAACCTTTACCGTAATGTATGTAACCGTTTCCAAGTTAGAAGACATATGTCTTCTTTTCATTCAGCGAAAGTAAAATCAATGTTCTGCTTCTTTGCCTCTCAAAACAATACGTTTGTAACATTGGTTGATAATCAACTTAGATAGAGTTAATTAGATATTGTACATGAAATGCAATAGTGTTACAAATCACAGTCATCACTTAACAATCATCATATCAATGCGTATTTAATTCATTTTTTAAAATATTGATGTTAGTCTTAAGCATGATATCTTCTCTCTGTGACTTTTGCAGTGCTACTTGTTTTGTGATTTTATTTTCTATTTCGTTATTTATTTTCAAGATTTTTAATTTCTTTGAAAAACTGAAATGCAATCCAATCCAAATTGATAAAAATTGGTTTGGATTTGAAAAAAAAAGGATTGAATGGTTAAATTATAAAACTACAACGATCGGATCAGATGAATTTGTCCTTTAAAACCGAACCTCGAACACCCTATCATGAAACATGAAATAAATAATTTTACACAACAAATAAAAAGGAGTGAATAAGAGGATAATAATAAACTTATAATATTGCGATCATATAGTGGTGGTGGAGAATTATAAAATAAAAAATTGAATAAAACTCTGAAAACAATAAATCAAAATAAGATAAACACAATGTCACAAAGAACGGGTGAAAGAGAATGTTATAGATTAAAGAAATAATGTGACAAATGTCTCAAAAGAGCAAATGAATTCTAACCAATGTGCATGTATAGCAAAATTAATTATTATTGCATTAAGATAAAAAGCATTACCTTGCACATGATTGATAAATTATTTTTCTCTATAGTTGTTTTAAATGAAAGAAAAATTGAAGGTGAAAGTTCCTTAACATGAAATCGAATAACGAATTGAGAAACTGAAAAATGAAAAGTTGAAAATACTTACCATGCAGTAGACGAATGGAGAAAACAAAAAAAAAACAGGATCAGTTTTTTCATAAGAAATCTCAAAGATGTTTAAAGGATTCATTAATTAAATTATATCAATTTAATTTCGAAAATGTGGAATATTCCATTTTGAAAATTCAATTCTTTAATTAATCTTGTCTAATCTAATTAAAAAATTTAGTTATTTATTACAAATTATTTCATTGTTCCAATAAATTATCAATTCTTGAGCACCAACGTTTTCAAAATTTGAATTTCAAAACAATAATTAATTATACTCATTAATTTTAGGAATTAATTAGAGGCATTAATTTTTGGAAATAAAATTTAGGGGTGTAATCGGACTGGATGGGTTCAGATTTATGGTGCTTAAATGTCTGAACCAATCTAACATGTTCGGTTTGAGTTGGTTCAGATTTCATGATTTTTAATTCTAAATTCGAAGAAAAACAAACCAGATCTCAATCGGATTGGTTCGGTTCTGATTGTCGGATTTGAAATGAAAAAATATTATTTGGAAATATGCACGAAAATTAATCTAAAAACGTGAAAAATTATAAACAAAATAGAAAAATCTAACTTTTTCAAAGAACAGAACATTCGATAATGACATAATCCATATAATCTAAATAAAAATAACACCTCTAATACAAAAATAAATATGTAATGTAATGGGTTGAAAATGTTTGAGCTTAATGTAAAAAAATTCTCAATTCATTAGATTGGTTCGGATTGATCATTTTTTCAATCGCCAAATATGATACCTGAACGGATGGTGATCGGATTCAATAAATAAATCTGAACCGAACTAATGATCTAATCCAACCTATCACAATGTGTTCGGTTTGGATTGGTTTGATTGGATTCGCGGATCAGACCAAACCCGCTTGCACTCCTAATAAAATTTGTAGTAACTAAAATAGGAAGTATTTATGCAATTGGAAAATTTTTGAAAAATTCAAACTAAAAATATAAGATGCTGAAAATTAAAAAATTCAATATTTATTGTATTTTCAAAAATTCATTTTCTCATCACCACATTTTATAATTAATCTAGTTTTAAAGGAACTTTGAATTTCAAAAAAATTAATTTATCTTTTAAAATCATTTTAACCATAATATTAAGGGAAAAAAAATAAATGAATTTTAGGACTAAAAATTAAAAGATACAATATACATTGATTTTTGTTTTTTTTTTCTTTGTGTCTTGTCTGTTGCTAGAACTCGGCTTTGTCCCTTTTAATACATATTTGGCTTTTCCAAAAAAAAAATTAAAACAAAAAGGATTCCAATTATTTTTATGAATTTAGGGAAAAATAAAAATTGAATTTTTTTATAATCAGAATTGATTATTTTCAAAAACATTAAATCTAATATGGAATTTTTAATAATGGATGAACTGAAATAGGTTTAGAGATGTTCATGTATTGTATCATCTTTTCAAAAATTTGGACGGGCTGAAAATAATATTATTTGGAATTTATATCCTTACTTTGATAGTTTTTATAAGTATTACCTGTGTTTTATTCTTAAAAAAAGAATTTACCTACAAGGAAAAATATATCTAGACTGCATTCTTTCACAGATGTCATAAAATAAGATCTACAAGGAAAAATATATCTAGACTGCAGATTGGTAATAACATTCTGCAAGAACCAAAAGAGATCAAAGAGGCTATCTTCAATCACTACAAATCTTTCTTCTCCAAGAAAGACAAAATCAGGCCTTCCTTGAATTGTCCGAATGTTTATAAACTGAATCATAGGGAGAGATTGGAGCTTGAGGCAGATTTTTCTGAAGAGGAAATTTGGGCAATAGTTAAAGAGGCTGATGGTAATAAATCCCCCGGACCCGACGGTTTTAATTTCAGCTTCTTTAAAGAATACTGGTCGTTGATTAAATCTGATGTGCTTAATTTGTTTGCGGACTTTCATAACACGGGCAAAATTGCAAGAGGGATGAACGCCGCTTTTATTACATTGATACCTAAACAGGGTGAGGGCACTTCTTTATCTGATCTCCGTCCCATCAGTTTGATTGGAAGCTCTTATAAGCTAATTGCAAAAGTGCTGGTCAAAAGACTCCAAGTCGTGATGCCAAAACTGATATCCCAAAACCAGTTTGCATTCACTCGAGGCAGACAGATTGCAGATTGCATTGTCATTGCAAATGAGATTGTTGATCTAATGAACAGAAGAGATAAGGGTGGTTTGATGCTTAAAGTCAACTTCTCCAAAGCATATGATCAGGTAGATTGGGGTTTCTTATTGAATATACTATTTGATATGCAATTTGGTGATAAATGGATTACATGGATGAAGAGTTGCATCACTTCAGCGTCTCTTGCAGTTCTCGTGAACGGCTCACCTACGGAATTCTTTGCTATTGAGAAGGGATTGAGACAGGGGATCCCTTATCTCCCTTATTATTCAATCTGTGTGTAAACAGCTTGTCTTGCCTATTAAATCAATTTCTGGTTGGTGATAATTTCAGTGGCATTCGGGTAAGCGACAAATTTGCTATTAATCACTTGCAATTTGCAGATGATACATTGCTCTTTTGTGAATACAATGAAGCTCAATTTGAGATCCTTTGTAATGTATTATTCTCCTTTCTCTATGCATCGGGACTGAAAGTAAACTACTCAAAATCACGGCTATTTGGGTGCAATGTGTCTATAGAGGAGGTTGAGAGACTCGCTAACAGCTATGGATGGAGCAGCGGTTCTTTGCCTCTCCAATATCTTGGGACCCCGCTCGGGGGCAACCCAAGAAGGCTGGACTTTTGGAGGCCTATGTTAGTCAAGTTAAGAATGAAAGCCAGATCCTGGAATTCTAAATACGTCTCTTTGAGCGGAAGACTTGTGTTGCTAAAATCTGTTTTATGCTCAGTGCCGTTGTATCTAATGGCAGTGTTTAAAGCACCAAGAGGCATCATTAAGGAGGTGGAGAAAATATTTCGTGCGTTTCTTTGGGGCAGAGATAATGGTGAGAACAAAATCATATGGATTGGTTGGGAATATGTGTGTAGGCATAAGGAGGCTGGTGGCCTCGGGCTGGGGTTCATTGAGTGGAGAAACAAGGCCCTTCTCATGAAATGGGCATGGCGGTTTGGTTTTGAATTGGACAGTTTATGGAGGAAGATCATTGTGGAGAAATATGATCTGGATAACTCATCTATTCTACTGCATAAATTGCTGGAATCAAATAGGAATTGGTCCAAGTTCCTTGAGGATATACAGCGAGTTATAAATGAAGATGATGTACCGGGTCTGGGCTACAAGAATAACATTATAGTGAGCATAGGGGATGGACTGAATACTGATTTTTGGCATGATATTTGGGCAGCGGCGGAGCCACTTTGTGCTGTCTTCCCTAGAGTATATGCCTTATGTGAGAATAAACAAATCAAAGTCGGTGAAGTGGGGTGCTTCCTAGAAGGGAAATGGAGGTGGAATCTCTCATTCAGAAGGCCTTTTATTGGCTGGGAGGTGGAGATATATGAGGATTTTGTGAAATGCATTAATAGCATCATACCTACAGCAGGAACTCGAGATTTTCTGGTTTGGTGCCTCAACCACAGTGGGTTTTTTTCAGTAAAAGAAGTATGTAAATGGGCTGAAGACCAGATATTTGTCAAAGATTGGCAAGTTCCAAAAGAAATAAGCAAGTTTATTCCTCCCAAAGTGAGCCTCTTCTTATGGCAAGCTCAAAAGAATAAAATTGCTACAAAAGAAAACCTGACTTCCAGAGGCGTCGAATTGTCTGGACAAGAGAATTGTGTACTATGTAATCAAGTAAGTGAATCAGTATCCCATTTATTTCTCCATTGTAATCTTACTTGGTCTCTTTGGACTGCCATTCTTCAGCGAGAGGGTTTCTATTGGGTAATCCCTGCCTCTATTAAGAACCTGATGCTGGAATGGGATCACTTACCTAAGGCTTCTAATTGTATGCTTTGGAAGATGATACCATATTCTTTAATCTGGGCTATATGGATAGAAAGAAACGATATCTGTTTCAACCAAAAACCTGTTAATGCATCTCAGATTTGGGAGATGCACTTAATAAGGATTAGTTGGTGGGCGAAAGCTCTCTCTAACCGCTGCCCCTACACCGTTGATGACTTCGCCAGAGATTTTGTCAATGTTAAATTGGTTCCTAGGAGACCGGCCAGACGAAATGATAGCTGGGTCCCTCCGCTGCCAGGTATTTTGAAGATCAATGTCGATGGAGCTGCAAAAGGTTGTCCAGGTCCATGTGGCATCGGTGGCATCCTAAGAAATGCAAAGAACGAAATCAAAGGCTTCTTCTCTAAACACATAGGGAATGGTTTCTCGTTTGAAGCTGAGGTCCTTGCTATTTTTGAGGCTCTAAAACTGTGTCACCAATATCTGATAAGCAACATCATCATTGAAAGCGACTCCAAGTTAGCGGTTAAATGGATTAATCATGGTGGAGATCGGCCCTGGAAACTGAGGAGCACTTTAAATCAGATTGACATGCTAATTCCTATAGTGAACTGTTTGGAAGTAAGGCACATCTATAGAGAAGCTAACAGCTCAGCTGATGCTCTTGCTAAAAGAGGCTCTACTAAATTAAAGGACTTATATTACTTTAATAGCAAGGTGGCCTTGTGATTGGCGCTGGGTCATCTTAGTTGCCAAAATGATTCGAATACTTCAATCAGGAGTTGGCTTCCAATTGATATTTCTGGGAGTTTGGTGTTTTGGTTTAGAATAGAATGGACATATTGCTTTGGTGATTGGATCACCTATCTGGTACCGTTGCTGTTTGTTTTGCAGATACCTTCCTTTCATTTGGTGTTTTGTATTTAGCATTGCCCATTTTTGTGTGTGCTTTTTGGTGTGGCTTTTGTCTGAGTACTCTTTTTCCTCCCTTGGATTTTTTCCCACTGGGTTTTTTCTGAGGGAGGTTTTAATGAGGCTCTTTCATTAGCTCATTTGCATCAATTTGCTCTTGGGCTTAGGAGTTTTAAGGTGTTTGTTTGAAATGCTTTGTACAATTCTAGATTATTCCCTTTGTACTTTCTTTATATATCTACATGAGAGGATTGTTCTCATGGCTATCTATTATCAATACATTTTTAATTCTCGAAAAAAAAAAAAAAAAAGAATTTACCTTTGAGTGTAACAAAAAATAAAATAAATGTGGTTACTGGTACGTGGCAATTTACTTTTGTTGATATATTATTTTTTTATAATCATTTTTTAAAATTATTTATGTATTGTGTATGTGGCCATAATATTATTAAATTTAGCAATTTATGAGATAAAAAAAGTTGAAATTATTTTTTTTGTTTTCGAGGGAAAATGAATTACTTGAGAGGAGACATGTGGCATAGGTCTTCTAAAAGAAAACCTTCTTTTCATATTTATATAAATATAGATATAGATAAATTATTATTTGGAAAACGTAGCTTTTAAAATCATCGCTGAAGGAAAGAATCACTTTCTTCAAAACATCTAGTTAATTATTATGAAGCATCTGCTACCTAGAAGAAACATTAAAGAGGAAAAATTTGCATGGCACTAATTTTAAGGGTATATTATCCAAACAAAACCATTTTAAAAGTACCTATAGAAAATTAACCCTGCATATGAATGAAACTAACCTTGAAAGAAAATATGACGGAGCAAAAGGAAATTGGCGAACATGAGTACGGTAGAGTGAATGAGGGGGGAAGAGAACGTGAGTGAAAAAGAATGTACCTTTAAGAAATTGTTATTGCATCTAAACAAACTCCTTAATGATACCAAAGAGAAACATGAATGAGTAAAAATAACGAAGAATCGTGAGTTACAACGAATAAGAAGGTCTTGCGTTTATAATTTATAGTAAACATATTAGAATTACAATTTAAATTAGTGTGTTTTAATTGCTAACAAAAAATATATTCTGATTTGATTTATTATTATATTATACAGTATTAATTAGAATAACTAAATAAGGAATTATTAAGAGTTTTTTTCATTCCATGGAATGATTAGGAGTTGATATCCCTGAATAATGGAAATCATTTAAAAGTGTATATTTTATAATTGAATCACAAAATTGATTGTGCTAAATAAATTATTTGAATTTGAAAAAGTTGCTAATTTAAATGTTAAAGTATTTATAAAATTAACTAAATAATTAAAATATGCGAAGTAGAAGACTTTTTTTTTGAAAGTAGAAGTAGAGAACTTGAATACGGGGCATTAACAATTTTTTGACCAATATATGCAGATATATCTTTGTAAGAATAAGAGACATAAATATAGTAATAATTATTTGGTATTGATTGCTCTTTATATTCCTTAATTAACAGATTTGAATTTAAATTTGAAAAACTCTACTTATATAAACTATTTAATATTTATAAATTAATTAAAATAAATTATATAATATTTATATGTTTATATTTTCGAATGTCTTATTTTTCTTATAATATTTGATATATTTAAAAATAATTTCAAGTAAATTTTACATTAAAAATATGAAATTTTATAATAGTAGAGGATATTAAATATGGTGAGAGATGATCATATGCTTTTTTTTTGAAATTTGCCGAGATGATCATATGAAATAAAAAACGTGGGAGTACCAAAATTAAAACTTTAATTAGTAAAAGAACTAATATGCTTACCATATAGTTTTCAAAAGTAATACTGATGTTTTATTCTTAACCATTTTTTTAACTTCTAAGTGTAAAAAAAATAACTGAAGTTATTGGTTTCAAAATAAATTTCTTTAAGTTTATATTTTTATAAACTCTTTTTCAAAATTATTAATTTAGTGTGTATGTTGTTATATGTATCATTGAACATAGCAATTAATGTGACAAAAAAAGTGGAAATGAGTTTTTTTTTTTGGAGGGAAAATGAATCATTTAGGAAGGAACATGTGGCATAGGCTTCTAGAAGGAAACATTATTTCCATATATATATAGATATAGATTGTAGGAATTAATTAGAGCCATTAATTTCAATTATAAGAAATCAAAATTGTAGTATCTAAAATAGGAATATTTATTCAATTGCAAAATTTTTGAAAAATTAAAAAAAAAATGATGCTAAAAATTTTTAAAAAATATATTTATTTTATTTTCAAAAAATTATTTGCTCATCACACTCATTTTACAACTAATCTAGTAATAATTAGATTTTAAACGATTACTATAGTAAAGGAAATTCGAATTTCAAAAAAATTAATTTATATTTTAAAATCATTTTAACCATAATATTAAAGAAAAACAAATAAATGAATTTTAGAAAAATAAAAATTAAAAGATCAAATATTTATTTCTATTTGAAATAATTACGAATATTTATTATAACTATTTAGAATATTGTTAATTAAAATAAAGGGATTGCAATTATTTTTATGAATCGTATTTTCAAATTTGTAATATTTTTTTAAAATATTTGATTTATCTTAAAAAATAATTTCAGGGAAAATAAAAATTTAATTTTTTTTAATCAGAATTGATTATTTTCAAAAAGTTTAAATCTAATTATGAATTTTTAATAATGGATGAAATGAAATAGGTTTAGAGATGTTCATGTATTGTATCATGTTTTCGAAAATATGGAGGGGCAGAAAATAATATTATTTGGAATTATATCCTTACTTTGATAGTTTTTATAAGTATTACTTATGTTTTATTCTTAATAAAGATTTTACCTATATTAAACTTAGCAATTAATGTGACAAAAAAAAGTGGAAATATATTTTTTTTGTTTTGGAAGGAAAATGAATTACTTAAGAGGAGACATGTGGCATAGGTCTTCTAGAAGAAAACCTTCTTTTCATATATATATAGATATAGATTGAAAAATTAAAATAACATTTACGTTGAAAATTAAATTAAAAAGGATTTAAATTAATTTTATTTTCTGATTTTTTATTATTTTTGTTCTATTTTCGAATTCAATTTTTTTTTATTATATTAGATATATTTTCAAATAAAATTCCTAGTAAAGGTTACATAAAAAATTGAAATTAAAATCAATATTAAATAGTGAAAATCTGTACTTTCGAAACAGATGAAAAATTAAAATAATAATTACGTTGAAAATTAAATTAAGAAGTATTTTTTCCGATTTGTGATTATTATTTTTTATTTTCGAATTTAATTTTTCTTATCATATTTGTAATGTTTTCAAATATAATTCCAAGTAAAGGTTATATAAAAAATCGAAATTAAATATTAAATATTAAAAAATTAAAACATTAATTGTTGTGATAATTCAATTAAAAAGGATTTAAAATATTTTTGAACTTTTAAATAAAGGTTACATAAAAATTGGAATTACATTAAATGATATTAAATAGGGTGAGTCATGATTGTATGTTGTGACAAAAAAGTAGAATGAATATTTTTTTTCTTGGAGAGAAAATGGATGAATATGGAGGTGCCATGTGTCATAGATCTTCAGAATAAACCTTATTTTCACATATTTATAGATTTTTGGAATATTCCATTTCTTGGAGAAAAAATTCCAGAATATGCTCTAGCTTTTTGGATCAAATAGGATAATGAGGTCCGCTAATGGAAAAAACCTTGGAAATTTGTTTAGTAATGAAATGTTTATTAATGATGTGTGTCTCACATATAAATTATTTGTTTGATTTGTAGAAGTTTTAGCCAAAAAAAAAAAGCAAAATTTTTAAAAATCATGATGCTGGAAAAAAAAATATTTATTTGATTTGAAAACATTCATTTTCTCATCTAAGTAAACCAACAACCAATAATATTAATTAGATTTTCAACAATTATTATAATGAAGAAAGTTAAATTTCAAATGTAAAATTAATATAATATTTCCTTCCAATATATTTTTTAAAAAATTTAAATATATTTTTTAAAAACATGTTAAAGACATAAATTATAGGTTAGGAAATAATGATAGTTTAAATTAAAAGTTTCAATATTTATTATCAACATTGCTGTTGGAGTTGAACAAACAAAGGATTCCAATTTTTGTTGTGTATTATATTTTTTAATTTGTAATAAAAAAACTAATGTTAGATTTATTTTTAAAATAATTTCAAGTAATTTTTATATTTAAAATTTAAAAAGTGAGAAAAAGATTTCGAAATAATCATTTTTTTTTAAATAGATTTCGTAATATTACTTGAATTGTCACAAACTTTCAAAAATATAATATTTAAAAATATACATTCAAGTGTATCATATAGGATAAGGAATTATTAATAATAAATGAAATTAAATAGGTGAGAGATGAAATATGTTGTAACAAAAAAGTGGGATGTCTTTTTTTTTCTTGGAGGGAAATTGGAAGAATTTGGGGGTGCCATGTGGCATAGGCTTCTAGAAGGAAACATTATTTTCATATATATATATAGATTTGTCATTTACCAAAACAATCAAAAAAATCCCAAAATAACTCTTCACGGCAGAACTAACAAGTAATCTAGGATATGACTATGCAATGGCTTGTGCTTCAGCATATGAAGAAAATGCTGACTGATATCCAGCGACTTCCCAAAAATAAAGTAGGCCAAAACTAAAAACTCATTCCATTATAATTGGGCCTACAGATGAACGAAACATATTACTGAGGACAAGCTGAACTTCTCCAGAGGTGTGTTCGCTCCTCACAAGATCTACCAATAAGTGAAAGAACCGAGGAATATACCTCCTGAATGAATCCTTTTCCAGACCAGCCAACCCTTGCAATGCTGAGATGACTAGAGATGTCCTAGCAGCTATTTCCTCTTTCTTTGCTGAGCTCAAAGGGAGCTTTCGACGTGGCACTGGCAGGGTATCTGACTTGTGAAATGCGGATACCGGACCAGCACAATTTAGGTATATGTCCAACACATTTTCACATACTGCTACTAACTCTTGTTCTAGGTCTATTTCATCATGCACAACATGTTGGACATGCAAATTTTGTAGAAAGTTGAGGTGATTCTGGAAGGACTCATTTTCAAAATGAACCACAGGCGGGGCAGATAGTTCTAGGATGGAGCACGCTTTCTGCAACTTCTTCAGCAGGATTGACTCTCTGTTCAATTGTCGAGCATGGAAAGCAATAGATGAATATAATTCAATAAGGAGTTTGATGTTGGCTGCTGATATGGATTGCTGGTGCCTTTTGTACATATCAGTTGCAACCTGTGATCAGAACACGAAAATATATCATCGAGATGAACTCATTCAAAGTTGAAACTTACAACATTGAATATTTTACAGGAAGAACTTCAATTCTGGATCTAAACCAATTATTGGTAAGTAGCTGAAAGAAAGACTTGCACGAGAAAGCACCAGAAGAATCAAGAGTCCAAATTTTTCCATCTACCTTGAGAGATCAAGTTATCGAACTTTTGGCTTATTTTCTAATAAAGAAATTCATTAAGAAAAATAAGATGCAAACATCAAAGAACAATGAAAAACAACAATGAAACAAAGCTACTAGACCTCAGCATATCTATTGGGGGGGGGGGGCAATCCATTAAAATCATCAATTGCCTAATCCTATCCCAAATGACAGATTGTCAGAAAAAATTAGCTGCTTCACTTCTACCAGAACCATTAAAGCCAGTTATGAAAAATTGCTCCGATGATTGGCACATCCGACATTCTGCTAAAATGCTAAACAATGTAAGACAGTGAGTGCACTTCACAAACCCAACACTAATGGCTTGAAAGCTTGCATGTGTGAGCTTGTGAACCACCCATCAGCGACCTCTGATACAGCTGGGAGGGGGGTCTCATCTTAGACACTGAACAACTACTGACAATCAGCCAGCGCTTGCAGAGGCTGAAGCTCTGAACCAAAATGATGAATGAGATGAAAAGAAAAGGTAGAATTGACTACAGAGCTATGGTACCAACTTGAATAATATGAAATTATTGTATATTGTATTGATTTCAAGAGCATTTGTACAAAATATTACAAGTAAAACGTAATTGTTATTTTATCCCTAAAATTAACAGCTTTGGACTACCTAAGAAATATAAGAACACATATTAATGGAAAGAAATAGAGGCCATCTGTTCAAACATGTTTAATAAAAAATAACTTTTTTAATAAAAATATCTCTTTTTTAATATTAAAAAAAAAATCACTTTTAATGATTTTTTTTTGCGTTTGAGTAAGCTCTTTTTAATAATAATTTTCTCAAAATAATAAGTTTTTATAGTATAATCAGAAGCTATTTTGAGTAGCTTCTATAAAGTAATATGCAATATGAGAGAGGTTACAGTCAAATAAAAATACACCTTTTTATAATTGTAAGCAAACACAAAAAAAATCTCTTTTTTACTAAGTTAAAAATAACTTTTTTTATAATCTTAAACAAACGGGCCCTAAGAAGGGACCATGTGAGAGAGAACAAGAGAAAATCATTGCAGTGGTAATGACAAGGGAAGCTCAACTTTGTTCCTATGGATATTAGATGAAAGTAGCCAGCTGAGTTCATACCATAGCTGAAAAAAAGGAGAGTAGAGGAAAAATAATGACAAAAGAGTAAAAGAAAAGAACCAAATCAGTGGATGCCAATTAAAGGAAATGTGGTGCTTATATTTAACTCTTATCATCCTATTTTAGCACTCAGAGCAAGAAGTAAACCTGTAAAATAAGTAGCTGCATAGCAATATGGTTCTTGGTTCTTGACACGACGTATGTGGCCATTTGCAGATTGTCATCATCAAACTCATCATTTGTCAAGTCATGATCAGAAGATCTTTCCAGGTAAGTAGAAGACTCTGAAATTTTGGGCACCTCAAGATTATTCATGGTTTTCAAGACCTTCATGTATCCTGGCACAGTTGATGTAGCTGCATCTTTCAAACATAGAAAAATACTTTTCCATTCTTCTTCTGAAAGCTTGTTACCAAGGTCACCAGTGAGACGCACTAATTCAGAAACTCCAGTACTAGCTGGACCCTGTACAGGACTCCTAATGAACCCTGTCAATACTGACACCACACCTGGTAGCTGAGACCTCACCATCCCAAAGAAGGTGACAAATAAATCTATTAAACATTCTGCTGCTACTGAAGAAGTCTCAGAATCCCATGTGCTTCCTTCAGAATGTGCAGATACTGAAGATGGTGAACTATGATCCACTAGGAGATTCATATCATTCTTTCCAGATACTGAGTTATATATAGGGAATATAACAGAACAGAAAATGTTATTCCAAAAATTGCATGAGAATAGATGACCATGATCCTTCAGAATGTTAAAAAGCACCTCCAAAGAACTCTTTCTGATAGCTGATCTCGGATCAGAAGTTAGTTTTGACAACCCTGAAATGAAACAACAGACAAGGTTTACACAAAAAATGCCTTACATATCCTAACTCGTGATAGATGTATAATAGTGGAATGCAGTTCTAGTTCAGCAGCCTTTTGTAATCAATAATTAACAATAGTAAGGTTGATTGAGGTAACAACGTTGTAAGTGGCTACAAGTCAGTCAGGGTTTTGTTAGTAACTACTCCCTCCGTCTCTAATTATAAGCTAACATTGAGACCTATGTGGTGTCACTAAATATAAGCTAACTATGCAAAAGCTAATATTTTTTTCCATATTTGTCCTTGCATTTATTGGTTTTCCAATTCCAAAATTTTGAAATTGAAACTCACTTTTATTCTTTCCTCCTAGTACTACCCACTTAAATAGGGGTAAATATGGAAGATTGTACCATTTTTTAAAAAACCAATGCATCAATTAAGGCTTTCTTAATAAATGTGATTTTTACAATGTTAGCTTATAATTAGGGACGGAGGGAGTACAAGTCCATGAAAAAGTCATGAATAAATCAATCATTGCCTCTCATGTTGCTATGGTCAAATCAAATAGTTGATGTCTTTACTATCAAAGCCCAGATTTCATCACAAAAGAGACAAACTCAGGATGCTACACTCACAACAACCCTGATTTTAAGGAGGGATCCTTGTGTTAACAATAGCTAACCATAGTAAGGCCTGTCAGAGTTAACAGAAACTGTTAGTCGTCACAAGTCAGCTATAGTTGCTGTTAGTTCTAATAAAGATGTACAGCATCTCTCAAAAGCAAGAATCTTCTATAAATATGGTTGCACTCCATTATTCAGTGTATGAAAATCATTCAAAATTCTCTACAAATAATTTGTAATGTGGGTGGTTTGCGCGTAGCTTCTCCGCCGCGTGTCGGGATTTGAAATATACACAGATTTGCTACATCTATCAAGAGTACAATATGCAATTTTGTTGAAAAAGAAATGTGTTAAAAAACTGCGACAGACATCACTCAAGATTTTAGCGAAAAACAAAATACAGAGCTTATGGATACAGTATATACAGGGCAGTGTCAACATGGTTGTGAGCAATTTGAGATTTATGCAAGCAATCAATCAAACAGAATACATACATTTATTAGGCAAAAATATGCTTCTTTGTCCATCATGGGTAGTAGCCTGGCCACTATCCAAAATATCTTTGGACATCATCTGAAGGCATATTACCTGATAGTAAAGGATTCCAAAAGGAAACATGATCATCATTGTCATTGTCAGTAAGAGCTTGCACATCTGAAACACCATTTACTACAACTGATGAGCCATCAACATTGCTCTTCTTATTGCAAACAAGTCCTCCATCAGCAAGTCTAACCGCACAGAAACGAAGAAATGCGATTGCATTGAGGCTAACATCACTATTGAATCGGCTATTTGTAAATGTCAAAAGGCATTGAACACAATCGGTGAAGGTCGTTGTTTCTGTTTCAGTAATATAAGGGAAAAATTCACGCACTATTTTCTCCATCGTCTCAAAAGCTAATAATACAATATTCTTCCGTTCATCAGCAGCAGCAGCTGTAAAGACCTGAGAGCCAAAAACACAGCATGGCAAGTCAAGATTATTCTATGGTCTCAATTCTCAAATGCTAGCAATAAGACATGCCTATCCTTTTAGTTTTGGTCTTCTTTGGAAGGAAGGGATGACATCTATGAAGCTCGTATCTGAGCATGATGTAATAGGAAAAATACTACATCTCATTATATCAACAATTTGCTGGGAAACTAAAATTCTGTATCAGTTTAGATTGTTGAAAACCCTCAATATTGTACTCCCTTTTAAACAGGGTACAACTTGGATTAATAACTTGAGAATTAAGGTTCCTATCTGAAAGATCATGAGAATGTATTTTGGACATCCTAAATTACCAACAAAAATAAAATAAAATTATATATTGCCGTCTTAATGAATTAAAAAATTATATATGATACATCCATATATATATGTGTGTGTGTGTGTGTGTGTGTGTGTGTGTGTGTTTGTGTGTGTGGGGATGTATCACATGAGAAAAGCGTTCTTAAGTGGCCATGTGACCATTAAATAACTTTTCTATGATTGTATCCTGAAGATTTTTACTCCTCTCACACTCTCAAAGAAGAACGTATTTCTTACTAAATACACTTACTAAATACATCCCCTACAAGCATTTTGTTGGAGAGAATCTCGGTGATAGGAGTTAGCAGTTAATGTTATTAGCTATAAATAGTATAAATTAATTTCAATCTCCTAATTGTATCCTGATTGTTAGCTACTATTGCTTAGGAGTAATATCCTCACTCTCCTATTTTTCTAGCTATGATGAGGGTACCATCAGAATATAGAATCTACATTCTTGATCTTAGGTTCTCAGAAGTGTAATAAAAAGGATTTCTTCCTAAAGCTTCTTTGTACACATTTGTATTTTGTACCTTCAACAATGCCCAAATAAAGAAAAATTACATGCAAGTAATAAGAATGATAAACAATCACAACTTTGTCATCTCAAATTTGTTTGCTTTTGCCAATAAACAGAAATAATTCAGCAACACTTAGAGGTCCAGACATGGGTGTTCAACCAAGTTAGTTAAAACCGTGACAAAAAGGGGTAACAACAAGATCTAGCGAACTTAAACATACCATAAAAACACTTTTCCAGCCAGATTTCACATTACTGACACGGCTAAGGACCATCTGTGAAATACAACGAACTATTAATTCTTTGATTTCTGTGGAGTTGCTCTTCTGCATAACAATAACAAATGGTCTAAGAAATTCATTCTGGAAGTTATAATTAGCTAGCTCTTCACGCTCCAAAAATTTCACCGCAAGTTGTCGTAGTGAGTCTATCGCAAAGATTGCAACTGATAAGTTTTCTGACAATCCAACTGACACAAAGAAATCTGAGAGAACATTCCACATTCGTGACCATACTAATCTGATACGGTTCATATTATAATGCCTGCAAATGTAACAATTGTCGATAGTAGAAGCAGCATTTTAAAATCAGATTGGAAACATAAGCGAAATTTAATAATCAGATCCATGTATCTTTAGGTTCATGTATGTTGGAAATTGCAGTTGAATGAAAATATGATGCTTGCTGAGTGCTATTAACTCGTTTGAGAATAAGAGACATTTGAAAAAATTTCTTGCATTTCTCAAATGATTTGTACAGTAGTTATATACAAGGATGAGGAAACCAATCCCTAAACTGAGGATTAGAATATGCTAAATAAGGAAACCACACAACAAATATATGTTAGAAATAATATTATAATCAAAACTCCTACTCAAGCTGGAGGGTATATGCCATGCATCCAACTTGTTGCAGATATATGTGATCCTAGGACCCCGTAAGCACTTAGTCCACATGTCTGCTAGTTGCTCCCTAGAGTTCACATTAGAAGCCTTGATGATACATGAGAGGATCTTTTCTCAGATGAAGTGAAAATAAACTTCTATATATTTAGTCTAATGGCTAACTGAGTATCACAAGCAAGTTCGGACCTATCACAAAACTTCAATTCTTGGAGCAGGTGTTTTAACCACAAAAATTCACAAGTAGCATTAGTTATAGCAAGATACTTTGCTTTTGTGCTAGATCTTGCAACAGTTTGCTTCTTCCTCTTCCACGAAATCAAGTTTCCTCCAATAAGTACACAACTCAACCTCAAAAGCTAGCTCACAAGGTAAGGTTTGCCCTACCATTTATAATGACCTATTTGGGCATATCTCTAGTCAATGTGAGACCTTAATAAAATCACGTGGTTAATATTCACTAAGCAAGTTCCGCTCATATGACGTAAATATATTTGAGAGGGTTTAATATAGAAAAAAGAGCACACCTATCTTATATAAGGAGACAGAAACTTACGCAATTTCTACTATTTTAGTGAGGCCGAATACACGAGGGTCTGTTGGAGACTGTAACTCTGAGATGGAAACTTTACAAAGTGCTCTCACAAATGCTACTATTGCTTCACCATTCAACCGTTGACTATGAGCAAACACATGGTTCAATTCAAAGTTCCCGATCTGATCCAGTATATTCAAGTTAGAAATGAAATTATTTATCTGTTCTGGTGTTACCAATGCAGAAGCGTTAACCCCAACACTTGTACTATCATACGAACTACCACGAACAACAGCCACCATGGCTAGATTCTGGAGAGTTCCTTTCTTAAAAGAAGACAAACCTAATGTTTTTGGTGCTTTTTCTTCTGATTCAAAATTAGATGAAGTGAGGAAGGTCGCGTCACTTGGGGCGCCCTCACCTAAAAGTTGCAAATGCTCAATTCGGGAGAGGCATGTTAAGATGTGTTCCCATGCTTCTTGCAGATGATCACCATCTTCAATGGCAATTGATATTATTCCCTGTAGAAAATAAAGATGTGGAAGATATTACCAAAATATAAGCATTAAATAAGATCGATCACTTACATGATAAACGTGAAAAAAAAGTACTTGTCAGTAGTCACATTTCTATTTACATATGTAGGATTAGTCAAATCAAAGTCACCCATTCATCACCGCTTCCTTGATATAAGAACAATGTGGCTAGACTAGAATAACTAGCGTTAATATATGATGCACAATAACAATAGTCTTGCATGAGCACAATGATTGTAGCCGTAGGCATACCAAATCAAAAACTCAAGATAACATTGAAAAAACTTAGTGAGGGCTTCATTGTCTTTTTTAAATGTCACTTTAACATTTATTAAGCTTTTGATTTGTTTGCTAGTAGTTACTGTGCTTATGCAAAAATTATTTATAATACAAGCAGAAGGAGAATGCAGATGTAAATGATATGACTTTGAGAAGTGTCAATGAAAACCAAAGTAAGATTCATTCACCTTGACAGCATCAACATTTTTCTGTTTCATATCTCCAGCACAGTGCAAATAAGTAAATTTAGCAACAGATGTAACAAAAGCATCCCTTTGAGTCTGCATGCCCATCACTGCAGTAACATGCACAGCATGTCGAAATCCCTGTAAGCATTGAGAAGTAGCCACCCTGTCATCACTCTGGTCAAGTGTTACACTGAAAGCAGCAAGCATAGGCCCCCAACACACTTCCACCATAAACCTCAGTATAGCTACATCTGTGACAACATGATAAGCAGATCTGCAAAAATAGGTAAATACAATTCCGAACTGTTAGAAATACGATACAAAACCATCCATGTTCTTCACCCAACAGCTTAAACTTTGGGATAAGTATTAGTCCCTATGACCAAGTGGTCTGAAGTTTGAGTTTGAGGTTTTTCATTAACGTGTGAAAAGGCATGTTAGAAATATAAAACCATCATGTGTCTTCCCCCAACATCTTAAACTTTTGGGATAGTTGATTCATGACACTAACTATGGAAATTCATGACTAGATGTAAGTCACTTATTTCATAAACTAGGTATAAGATCACAAATTGTGCAAATATATATTTAATGAAGATGGTTATTGTTAAAAAAATATCATATGAAACCATTCATGTGTCTTCACCTAGCAGCTTAAGCTTTTGGGATAGTTCATGACAGTATATTTTCCAGTTGGAATCTTATTGTATATTTGTGTTATAAACTGTATATTCATCTTAATCATTTATGACAAGAGAGAGATATATTTAAAGCCTGTACAAGCTTCATGTAGAAGCTATTCAACAGTTATAACATTCTGACTCAGCATAACAAAGCAGATGAACAGGAACTATACTAACAGAATGCTGACTCAGCATATTAATTTACATAACTCAAACACATTCTAACATTCACCCAGCTGGAATACTTTTCAACTAACTCTAACATTCACCCTGCTGAAGTACTTTTAGCTTTGCTCTAGATCTATAAACCTTTGCTTGGAAAGAGCTCTGGTTAGGATTTCAGCAACCTGTTCATGAGCTGCAATATACTACAACTACAAGTGACTTGGATTGAACCTTTTCTCTGACAAAGAACATGTCCAGCTCAATATGTTTTGAATAATAGGATTATGACATAAGCCATTGTACTTTTATTACTTCTCTCAAATTCAACCCATTACAAAATAGGCAAAAAAAAAATATCAATAATAATTTTAGTATAAAAAGAAATTATAAATTATAATAAAATACAAGACAATACATTACAGTTAACAAATACTTATTTTCTTTATAAACTCAAGAAAAGGCCAAATATATATAAATCACAAATTCTGTAATAACATTAACATATTATCAATGCTCTTAACTAACTCAAGGGATGGTTAGGGGCCGTCGTCCTACTGAGAAAGCTACTTGTCCCCGAGGGCGACCTAGGAAGGAGAAGACCAGGCCAATGAGATAGAGCTTGCGGGTTCATTTCCGCCTGGACAAGATGCTGATGCTGATGCTGGAGCATGGGAGCTGATGGTTTTGCCGAAGGATTTCTCGGAGCCTTATGGCGTTCTTACAAGAGCGAGGAGTGTCGTTTTGATGGGAAAGCGTTGTGGCATAAAGTATGTCTGCACAGATGACGTTGCCTTTGACCAGATTGAGGCTCAGATCAATGCACGCAGGTCTACTAGGGGGAGCTAAGGTAGTTTTCTTGGGTGTTGGTGGTTTCTTTGGGTATCGTGTGGGCTTGTGGGTTGTTTTGGGTCTTAGGAGGTTGTCTTGGTGTCGTCGAGTCCTTGGTTGGTGTTTGTCTAGTTTGGTTGCTCCCCTTTTTGGGCTGGGTTGTCGCCGGCTTTGACGGTTTTTGGGTCTTCTGAGGAGGGTTGTCTATCTTGAACATTTTCCTCATCAGTATAGATGTTTTTGCTTTCAAAAAAATTGTGACTTCTTTCAGTGGGAGGTTTTGTCAATTTTTTTGGGAGTGTGACAATGATGAGGTTAGAAAGATATGTGGATCATTTGAGATTAGGGCTGAAATATTGGTTTGGATTGTCAAGCTAAGAAGACAGATTTCAAGAATCGAGGGTCATCGGAAAAAGAAGATAGACTTGAATGCACTCCAAAACCTCGTATGGAACTTCTTTTATTCAGCAAATGGTGAATTTGAGTATTGAGACAGATTTGCGTGATGTTCGTCATACCATTGAATGTGTTAGAAATATTAATATAAAACCATTCATGTGGCCCTTACCCAACAGCTTAAGCTTTTAGGATAATTGATTGTTTGACATGGTATCAGAGCCTCTATGACCAAGCGGTCTAGAGCTCAATCCTTGCCACTCCCAACTGTTCTAATAAAAAAAGTTGAATTTCAGCACATGGTAGGTGGGTTCGTGCATTGTCCACGCTTCAAGCCCAAAGGGCTCTTTCTTGAAGGGGCGTGTTAGAAATATTAATATAAAACCATTCATGTAGTCCTTACCCAACAACTTAAGCTTTTGGGATAATTGGTTGTTTGACAGAATGCAACAGATCAAAGAAGTAGAAATTCATTCTCTCAAGCTCCCAATCTAGGTGGCATAAAATTGCTAGGGAAAATTGAGGAAAGAGAGATGAGGAATGTATGCCCATATATAAGGGCTATATTGGTCATATCTCTAGTTAATGTGGGACTTTTCAGCACTCTCCTCATAAGAACATTTAGATCTCCAAAGGCAATCTTTTCTCTTGACTTTACTTCCTAAACTATACCTTTTAAATCCTCCAAAAGACATACGTTAGATAAAAAAAGCTTCCACTGAGAGATATCAAAGTAGCATAGCAAACTCTAAATCTGTATAAATCAGAGATTTAATGCTTTTTAAAAAAAAAAGAAAGAGAGAAAGGGTATGGCAGGTCTAGCTCTGCAAACCAAGTACACATCCACAAAAACAATTCATACATTAAGATATGTCTTAGCTTACTCTGATTTTCGTGATTGTGATTTAAATTGCTCCTGAATATGCCGAATGAGAAGTCCATTTGCACCCACTGCTTTTTCCTCACTCTGCTTCCAGTTCACAAGATTGAGTATACCCTCCAATCCCAGCAATCTATTAAAGCTATTTGCTTGTTTACCCTGAGGTGCGGAAGAATCGGCATTCATCTTAATTTCATTTTGAACTATTTGATCATAAAGGGCCCCAAGATATTCCTCCGATAAATCCTTCCCGTTATCTATGCCTCGGTTGTTTCGGATAAAATCAGCCTTTGTCATCTGGAAAGAAATCAACCAGAATATACACAACAAAATCCAGGTCAAACACATTTGACATTGAAGAATCACAAACAAGATATCCTGAATTTACAATGTCAAATGTGTTAAAGAATTAAAAACAAACTAATTTTCTCAAACTAATTTACAAAATGAAATTACACAACATAGCTCATCATTTTCACTGAGTTTCCTCAACCTCGACACAAATGCAATAATTTACCATAATTACCACCCTCCTAAATAAGAAGATAAAAGAAATGGAAAGAGGAAACAAATGATATTTTCAAAGTTGTATTCAGAACAAAAATGTACAAGTCACGTTGCTTTGTATAACTTTCTGTGATAAAATTTATGTTTAATTTTCATCAGGAACATAATTTGGAATAGGATGTATCAACTACTCAAAAGTCAATTAAGTCTAAAAGAAATAAAACCAAACCCAGAATGGACACCAAGAAATGGCGAAAAGCAGATCCTAAAACCACCTTGCCTAAGACATAACATAGAAGATTCCGCAAAGGCAAACCTTATCTGTCACCATATTATTATGTGCATCTGTATTAAGCATTATCACAGAGTAAGCAAGAACGTAGGCGGTATCTGCACTGCTAAAAGAACTAGGGCTGCATTTACAATAGCGCTCAGCAAACTTCTCCATGATGCGATCAATTTTCTGTGCCTCACCAGGTAACCTGAAGCCCTGAAGGAAAAATCGTATAGCTTCTCCAAAATCTATTCCGTTGAAATTAAAAGAATCTACATATGCATGCATAACTTTCAGAGAAAACTCATCCCTCTCCCCCAAATAGTCACCAATCTTGGTTTGATCTAGGCCACCAGTATTCTTCAGGAACAGAGCCACTTCTTCTGGAGAGCCACCAATTTTTTTGCTGCTGATCAAAAATTCTATACCCTTGGAAGGTTTTCTATTAAAAAGTGATATACCTTTCTGCATTTAACCCAGAAAAAGCATCAGCACATAATATGAAAATTGAATTCACAAGAGCCAGAAGGGAGACAGAAAATATAATTTTACAGACAATTTGATAGAAACAGGTAACTCAGATATATAGATTATGTAAAATAGAGAAAGCAATGAGCTCAAGAGCTCTACAATAAGGAAATTTCCCCAGAGTCTAAGACTCCTACCACAGAGAGATATTCTCTACTAACAGAATTCTTACTACTAGACTGAACACCCCAACCTTCTCTCCTCTCTCCTAATATATCCGAATCCCACTAATCATGGGAATCATGCCAGCTCACTAACTAACTATCATTCCCTCCGTCTGACCTCACTCTCTTCCTCCTAGTGTAAACTTGCCAAATCCTGGGCATCTCAAAGGTGAATCAACAATTGAAACAGCATATTAGTACTCCCCCCCCCCCCCCACCCCCCTCAGGCCCATATGTGGGGGTTCTATCACAATTTTAGAAATCTACGTAGTGAGGAAACAAGAGAGAGAGAGAGAAATATTCTAAATTGTAGTGTTATTTATCCTCAACTGTTCTGCATGTTGAATATCTTTTAAGATTTAGTTTATTATTAGTCTTATCTCAAAGAGATATAGTTAAGTTTTGTTTCTCTATTTTAGATTAGTATCTATTTAAATAGAGATGGAATCTATTTAAATAGAGATAGGTTTAGATAGATTTAGTTTCTTTTTATCTCTTTGTTAGTCTATATATATTGTAGTCTATAGTCAAGTATTATCAATGAAATACACAAGAAGTATTTTATCGGATTCAAGTCTGCACAAGCTTGATTACATTCATAGTAGGAGTCTCATAACTAACTCTAAGCGGAAGCAGGTGAGTTATTTATAACAAACCCAATCATCCTTTAACAGAATAACTAATTGTAACAAAACACCCAACTATAATGGGCTAGGCCTAACTACAGCATACTATTGAGACTACAAACACACTTCTAAGATCTAACAGACAAAATAGAGGCTTGTCTTTAAGTAAATGAAGCTGTCATTTTCCAGGGCTATGCTAGTATAAGATGATTTTTTATCGTGATGACCATATAACATTTAGTCATCAACAGAGACAGTAATACCAACCTGAAGTTCAATTTTAAATGCTCGTCGCTGCTCTAGCATGGCAGCATCTGAGAATTCAGAATTTACATCAGGATGTAGCTCATGATCAGAAGCATTTCCTTCTTCTCCATTCAGTGTTAGATTACTTTCTGTTATGCTACAGCTTTCAGGGCTCTTTGCTAGATATGAATCCCCCAGACTCATCTGATGGTCCATCCATTCCCCCATTGACTTAATAATGCTGGCCAAGCACTTCACAGATTCAAGTCGGAAAGTAATATCCTGTGCAGGCGACAACGCTGTGGTCGACCCCGTAGGTGGTCCCAGAGCAGTTTTCAGAAGGCCATTGACAATCCTGCAAATGTCTGATAGAATTATAAGAGTTTAAATATTAAAACAAGAAGCAGAAATCAAAAAATAGAAGTGAACAAAAAATCATACTTTGGGTCGCGAATACACTTTAGCTTCTGGAAAGAGATTACTCCAAGAATATCATATGAGAAAACTTCTAAACAAATATGCAAGGAAACTGGTTTGACCTAAAACCCATGCTCTAGCTTCCAACTAAGACGTTCTCCAAGTAAATAACTAAAAACAAATTCAGCAGAACAAATTCCTAATCTTCCTATCCAAAAAATAAAGTGTTTAAACAAACTCAAATCTTACACCAACCACACTCAAAAAAACCCAGCAGACCTGTACCCAAAAACTACGATTAATTTAATACGAAGCCCTGGGATACTCGAACTTAATCAGCAACTATCCACCACCCTAGAAGGCATTCTTTTTCTATCAATAAATGGAAAAACTAAAGGAATCTGCATTAACAAGGCTACTAATCAATTTTATTATTTTGGCAATCAAGTTTAGTTATCATCGCAGCTTTGTTAAGTATTATCCCATGTTTGTTCTGGAAAACTGATCAGTGTCAAGGAATAACAGCAAAATAGCACAAAAGTATTATACCTTTCAAATATGTTTGAAGAATCCACATCACAATCATAGTTGACAAAAATGTCAATAATAATCTGAGGATCGTGGGATATTTTGTCCAATAAGTTGAGGACAGTCATTTTCTGCAGGAAACTGGGCTGAAGAACATTCTCAAGAACTCGGAGGATAAGCATTGGAAAAAACATGCCAATTTCTTTTTTCAAGCCTGATCTGAATTTTGATAACAAGTTCATGAAAATAGAACACTGAAGCTGGAAAATGGCCATTGCTGAGAGGGCACTGTTCTTTAATAATGACAGACAGAGATACTGCTTGATGGCATTGAGAAACCTGCACTATGTAAAACAAAATTTTGACGTCATGACAGATCAGTAACATTAAAAAAGAAAGATCTTGGGGAAAGAACTATTTTTTGCGGATGCGTAAGTGAATTTGAGTATGCATAAACTGTTATTTATTTATCTGAGTCAGAAATAAGTAGTTTTAGTGATATACCATTTCTACACCCCCCCCCCCCCCTAAATTGGAGTGTATAAAATATAAATCAGCTATAGATTTTGTACCAAGCTATTACAGATGTAGCCAAACTTAGGACCTACAAGAGACTAAAAACACTTTTTTTTTAGTTGATTATTGGCATTGACAAAGCTGGTAGCAACTAAACAAAGATTTTCTCTAGCATGAAGTGGGGCAGTCCACTCTGCGTGTTTTTCCGTTCATGCAAAACTGTATTGGAGAATATTTAATGAGGAGACTTTGGACACAAACAACAACCTTTTGAGTTTTAAATGAATTTGCATTGAAGAATTTACAACTAAACATGCCGGAAGAATTCAAAATTCAAAATTCAAACTCAAAATGAAAACACAAGTGGTTGTAATTCACTAGTTTCTCCATCAAATATCTACGAAAGAGAAAGTCCAAATTAGGAAAGATCACCGAATAGAATAAAAGTTCACAATGTCTGAATTCTGCATAGAGATTAATATTGCATTGAACAATTAGTGATTGTACTTGTACTTGTACGTAAACGGTAACTATGATACCACTTGCCTCTCATTGGTGCGCCATATTGAGCCGCCATTATCCATGACTACCTTAAGGAGCTCCAATGACAAAATTTTCCCTCTCAAGAGGATGCGATCATCAGAGTGCTGTTGGGATGAGAATTTCATAGACAATTTGCACAAATTTTTAAAGAGAAGAAAACCATCTTCCCTTACTTTACTTCCAGCAGCATCATTGCCGGTAGCTGTGTCATCCGTTTCTTTGGACAAGGGCGGAGGAGGTGATAAGGAAGATGGCTTGAGAGGAAGACCCTCACTGGTCTCCATGACCTCGTTGATAAAATTTTGGCAAAAATGAATGGAATTGCCCTCGTTCAAATTCTTGTCCGTGAATTCGAGAAGTTCAGTAACAGAAACCCTTTTAAGGGAAACATCCATGGAGCCTTGTTCGACTCTGGTGAAAACAATAGTCATGATCTGGGCAAGAACAGACTTAGCACAGATCTGATTAGTACCGTTGACGCCACCGAGGTACACATTATAACAAGTCCTCACAATTTGAATCAGACAATCTGCCCGGATTAACACGCAGGGAGATCTTACAGCTGAAAGCAAAACTCTGAGCACGCCCAGCTCAGTTGCTTCCTCGCCAAGGCCACCCGACCTACAGATGGCATCAATCATATTGAAGACAACGCCGCCGGGGCGATCGATCTCGCCGCGGATAAGGCCGAGAGAAAACAATTTAAAGGTGCATTCAAGAGCAGGCTCAACAACCTTAGCATACGCAGAGTCAAGGGCGAGAAAGACAGGTTGAAGGACATTTTCGGCATCTGAGGAGGAGAGACCTGAAAGAGGGGATTCTTCTTGGGATTCGGACTCAGAAAGGGATTCAAGCTTGTCGAGGGTGGATTTGCAAGAGGAGACAAGGTGAGAATGCTTACGCCACGCGGCGTTCTTTATTACCTTGTCGAGTGATGGACTGAGGACTCGGCCGCAGCGTGAAGGACCTCCGAGGGATTGCGATGCTGACATTTTCTTTCAGAGATTGATTGGATCATACAAATTTGCTTGATTGTGAACGAACGAACGAGTAAAGGAATTGAAATCCAAATGCCTTCTTCACATGTTATGTTATGTTCATTCTCCTCTCCAGCTGCAGATTTGAGCCATGAAGCACAATATAAGCATAACTCCGTCCGTCATTTGCTGGCTCAAACAGGGCCCCTAGCTCCTGAAACTACGATTGCGTAATTACGAAGTGTCGGGTTGGGTTAATCAAGCTTATAAAAACTCAGAATGAAAATAAAAGTATTTTCATTTCTAAAAGAAATTTTATTGAGATAGAAAGAGAAAAGGAGAAATTATAAAACGTTTGTAAAATTGAAGAGAAAAAAAGGATGATGCACCGACCGTGTAACCGTCAACCAATGAGATTGCAAGGATGTGCCGCGTCAATTAATGAAATTAAATAAAAATAGAGATTTTCTCACATTCTTGCAATCTGATTGGTTGACGGTGTCTCAAAATTGAATAAGAGATTTTTTGTTACAAGAGGAAAGAAAGACAAAGAGGAAAACTAGTTATTCCAAACGTCAAGTAGAAGTGGAAATAGGTTAGGTCAGGCTTTGCACGGCCCAAATCTGACTTGTATTATAATTATTTAGCTCAAGACTGGCTTGTGGCCTATTATAAGTAGAGGAAATTTCGACAAAAAAAAGTTGAGGAAATCTATCTATCTATCTATCTATCTATCTATCTATCTAGAGAGAGTTTGTGCAGCCTTGGGGTAAACCTGTCAATCAACAATTAATTTCAAAAGCTATGAAGCTTGGCCATGGTTATTTTAGTAAAAATGTTTTTTATTTCACTTAGATTGAATCTCAGCCGTTGATTCACAATAAGTTATTAGTTAGGGATCAAATCTTGACCATTGAAATCGATCTACAATCTTGAATCTCCTTCAATATTTTCGCTGACGTTTTTGTTTTCTCATATCTCCACCTTCCACCTTCTCGCGTTGCCCGTTTTCATTCTTTCACCTCATTTAATCGCGTCTCCCGTTTTTTCCTTTATGGCTTCCGTTTTCCACCTCGAGAGCTCGATCGGTTGTCAAAGAAGACATCTTTGTGGTGCCTCATCTATGGTCTCAAACGCCTTCGCAGTCGTTTCGCACTCAGCAGCGTGAAGGAGATGGGTCCAAGGGGATCTGCGGCTCTTCCGACAGCGGAGTGACCAGGTTATTCTGATTTCGCTGTTTCTGCTTTAATTCCTTCTCTACTCTGCACTGATTTCACCCGACATTTATGCTTGAACGACTTTTGTTTGATTTCTTGGTGTCTGACAATTTCTGGGGGCAGGATTGGATCCTCTTTTTCTTCTTGGCAGATTTGCTGCTTCTCTAATCTGTGGTAAGGGTTTCTTCTCGAATTTTCTCTCCACAGATTCTTTGTTTGATTTTTTTTCCCTTTTTTTACCCCTGTTTCTATTTGGAGCATAGGAACGGTATTTTTTTCCCTTTTTTTATATAGACTGGATCCTCTTTTTATATAGACTCCAAAAAACAGTATTTTGAGCGGTGCAAAATGAATGTGGAATAGATCAACTTCACCAACATCTAGAAATTTGGAAGAACAACAGGTTAGTAGATTGGTTAACACGATTCTCTTTATTTTTGGTGATTTTTATGTATGGCTATATTAATAGATTGGGTCCATCCATTCCCCCATTGGAGCTGATGGTTTTGCCGAAGGATTTCTCGGAGCCTTATGGCGTTCTTACAAGAGCGAGGAGTGTCGTTTTGATGGGAAAGCGTTGTGGCATAAAGTATGACTGCACAGATGACGTTGCCTTTGACCAGATTGAGGCTCAGATCAATGCACGCAGGTCTACTAGGGGGAGCTAAGGTAGTTTTCTTGGGTGTTGGTGGTTTCTTTGGGTATCGTGTGGGCTTGTGGGTTGTTTTGGGTCTTAGGAGGTTGTCTTGGTGTCGTCGAGTCCTTGGTTGGTGTTTGTCTAGTTTGGTTGCTCCCCTTTTTGGGCTGGGTTGTCGCCGGCTTTGACGGTTTTTGGGTCTTCTGAGGAGGGTTGTCTATCTTGAACATTTTCCTCATCAGTATAGATGTTTTTGCTTTCAAAAAAATTGTGACTTCTTTCAGTGGGAGGTTTTGTCAATTTTTTTGGGAGTGTGACAATGATGAGGTTAGAAAGATATGTGGATCATTTGAGATTAGGGCTGAAATATTGGTTTGGATTGTCAAGCTAAGAAGACAGATTTCAAGAATCGAGGGTCATCGGAAAAAGAAGATAGACTTGAATGCACTCCAAAACCTCGTATGGAACTTCTTTTATTCAGCAAATGGTGAATTTGAGTATTGAGACAGATTTGCGTGATGTTCGTCATACCATTGAATGTGTTAGAAATATTAATATAAAACCATTCATGTGGCCCTTACCCAACAGCTTAAGCTTTTAGGATAATTGATTGTTTGACATGGTATCAGAGCCTCTATGACCAAGCGGTCTAGAGCTCAATCCTTGCCACTCCCAACTGTTCTAATAAAAAAATTTGAATTTCAGCACATGGTAGGTGGGTTCGTGCATTGTCCACGCTTCAAGCCCAAAGGGCTCTTTCTTGAAGGGGCGTGTTAGAAATATTAATATAAAACCATTCATGTAGTCCTTACCCAACAACTTAAGCTTTTGGGATAATTGGTTGTTTGACAGAATGCAACAGATCAAAGAAGTAGAAATTCATTCTCTCAAGCTCCCAATCTAGGTGGCATAAAATTGCTAGGGAAAATTGAGGAAAGAGAGATGAGGAATGTATGCCCATATATAAGGGCTATATTGGTCATATCTCTAGTTAATGTGGGACTTTTCAGCACTCTCCTCATAAGAACATTTAGATCTCCAAAGGCAATCTTTTCTCTTGACTTTACTTCCTAAACTATACCTTTTAAATCCTCCAAAAGACATACGTTAGATAAAAAAAGCTTCCACTGAGAGATATCAAAGTAGCATAGCAAACTCTAAATCTGTATAAATCAGAGATTTAATGCTTTTTAAAAAAAAAGAAAGAGAGAAAGGGTGTGGCAGGTCTAGCTCTGCAAACCAAGTACACATCCACAAAAACAATTCATACATTAAGATATGTCTTAGCTTACTCTGATTTTCGTGATTGTGATTTAAATTGCTCCTGAATATGCCGAATGAGAAGTCCATTTGCACCCACTGCTTTTTCCTCACTCTGCTTCCAGTTCACAAGATTGAGTATACCCTCCAATCCCAGCAATCTATTAAAGCTATTTGCTTGTTTACCCTGAGGTGCGGAAGAATCGGCATTCATCTTAATTTCATTTTGAACTATTTGATCATAAAGGGCCCCGAGATATTCCTCCGATAAATCCTTCCCGTTATCTATGCCTCGGTTGTTTCGGATAAAATCAGCCTTTGTCATCTGGAAAGAAATCAACCAGAATATACACAACAAAATCCAGGTCAAACACATTTGACATTGAAGAATCACAAACAAGATATCCTGAATTTACAATGTCAAATGTGTTAAAGAATTAAAAACAAACTAATTTTCTCAAACTAATTTACAAAATGAAATTACACAACATAGCTCATCATTTTCACTGAGTTTCCTCAACCTCGACACAAATGCAATAATTTACCATAATTACCACCCTCCTAAATAAGAAGATAAAAGAAATGGAAAGAGGAAACAAATGATATTTTCAAAGTTGTATTCAGAACAAAAATGTACAAGTCACGTTGCTTTGTATAACTTTCTGTGATAAAATTTATGTTTAATTTTCATCAGGAACATAATTTGGAATAGGATGTATCAACTACTCAAAAGTCAATTAAGTCTAAAAGAAATAAAACCAAACCCAGAATGGACACCAAGAAATGGCGAAAAGCAGATCCTAAAACTTAAGACATAACATAGAAGATTCCGCAAAGGCAAACCTTATCTATCACCATATTATTATGTGCATCTGTATTAAGCATTATCACAGAGTAAGCAAGAACGTAGGCGGTATCTGCACTGCTAAAAGAACTAGGGCTGCATTTACAATAGCGCTCAGCAAACTTCTCCATGATGCGATCAATTTTCTGTGCCTCACCAGGTAACCTGAAGCCCTGAAGGAAAAATCGTATAGCTTCTCCAAAATCTATTCCGTTGAAATTAAAAGAATCTACATATGCATGCATAACTTTCAAAACCCCCCAATTTTGTTTCACTAACCTCTCTAATAATACTTTGTTTCTATTGTGCCTAGGAAATGTCAAAGACTGATTGAAATTTAAATTAGTTGCAGCAATGTGTTTATGAGCCAAAGGATGCAGAAGCACTTGGGACATGTTGGGCTTTGACTTGGGCAAGAGGTCTGAATTCAAAGGACTTTGAATTAGAAACAGATTGTATGCGACTTTTTCATTGTTTGCAAATTTTGACTCTTAATTTTTTGTTTGTGTCTTTTTTTTCCTTTTCATTCAGCCTTTTGCTTTAGTTGTTTCCTCAGATCCATTTTAGACAGATTTTGTTTCATGTGGATTGACTCAAGCAGAACTGATCCAAATTCTTTGTGCTAAGACTGTATTTTGATAGCAGATTTTCACCTCCTTATCATTTTCTTAGTTAATTTTCATTACATCTGAGGGGGAATATACATGTTTATGAGAGGAGAAATAGGAATGCTGCTAATTGTAAGATGGGAATGGTAGTGGGATGGTGTAACACAATGTTATCATGGCACTATGGCAGCAAGGTATTGGAGAAGGCAATTGTACAATAAGTAGAGTAGCATAACATAATTCTTGGAGTAAACTGGTGGCTTAGGATAAGAGGGGGAATGTGAGTGTGTATCAGCTGTGATTGTTTTCTCTTATTTCTGCATTATTTTTATTCAGTAAAAAGGAGAGGAAAAACTAGAAAGATGGGGAGAACAGCAAGGGGAAAGATAAAAATAGAGAGAAGGAGAGGGAGATAGATCAAGATAAAGAAAGGTCTAGAGATAAAGTAAGTAGAGAGACCCATGAGGAAGATCATAAATTGAGTAATGTTGATGATAAAGTAGACTGCCATGAAAAGAGAGATGAGGAGGTTCGGTATGATGGAGCTTTTGCTTTAGCTCGGCTCATTAAGTTTTTTAATTTTTTTGCAGTGTGAGATATGTTTGTTTCTATACTTAATTAGTAGTATTTGCTATAATTCAGGTGTTGGTTTATTTGAATGAAAGGGATAGGGATAAGGCAAAGGAAAGAGAGCGAGAGAAGCATACAGATAGTTAAAAGAAGAGGGTAAGCTATAGAGATGGGGAGAAGGACAAGGGGAAAGATAAAACTAAAGAGAAGGAAAGGGAGATAGATCGATTAAAAGAAAAGTCAAGAGATAGAGTAAGTAGATAGACCCATGAGGAAAATCATAAATTGAGTAATGTTGATAAGTAGACTACCACTTTAGCGTACCATTTTATGTCATAATTCCTTTGCTCATTTTGAATGGTTCCTTTTCTCTTAGGCTCATACCACATAGTACTATTAAACTTCTCTATCATTGTTAAGTGTGTTGTATGCTACCATTTTATGCCATAAGTTAATTTTAACACAAAAATGTATCCATCCGATTACAGTCTTTTACTGTAATTTGATATTCATACGCTTTTTGTTTCTCGATATTGATCTTCCTTTGTTTGTTGACTTAAATTATAGAAGTTAGGTTGCTAAAGGGAGCTTTCGTGCAGTGGAAGGACAAATAAGAATGCTTTTACTTTGCTCACTACTTTCTATTTTGATATAATGTTTCAGCTTATCCCCCTCTTGAGACTTTCTCTAAGGCATATAAGCTGTGAAAGAATCTCTCCCCTGGAAATTGAGCATGTCCTTGGAAACATCTCTCATTGAGCATATCCCTCTCTTGATTCTCTAAGATATATCCGTTGTGAAAGAATCTCTCCCCTGGAATTTGAACATGTCTCTGGAAACATCTCTCATTTTACTTTTGTGTGCCTGCAGAAGTTGTCAGTGATTGAATTGTTAAACTGTATTACTCCATGTGGCCAAGTAAACTGCTTTATTTCTAATGCATCCATCTTTTTTATGGTGGAAGCCTCTTAATTTATGCAAATCATGGATGTGGTTTTTCATTATTCTAAGTGTAGGTTCATCTAGCTTTACACATTGAAGTTTGAATTTCAGATAGGTCACTTGAGATTTATGGAGCCTTCTATCAACAACTTGGATTTGAAAAAGATGCATATTGAATTAAAATTCACCTCATACCATGGGGAAGACAAGTTTCATCCTTGCTTTTATCTACTCAGCTTCTTTGTTCATAAATGGTGCAATTACCTTTCTTGGATACAAGATGAGTGATCAGGGCAGAGAAAAAGTAACATAGTTTGCAAAGGAAGACAATTTTCTTACTCCTTTGAAGAACCTAGCATGACTTTGAGCTTTTAGTAATGAGATCAGTAAATAGGACTGCAGTGTTAGTGATGATAAACAATAAAATTAACATCCTGTTTATTTGTCATCTACATATTTGTCGGTGTTGATTTTTGTATTTCAGATACTTGAATAATTGAATTTTTTAACAACTTTTTGCCTTTTCACTTTCCTTCCTTTTTAAAGATATATTTTATGGGTGTGACTAAGTAGAACATACAGGAAAGCTAGCTAAATCATGATATAATATCATGGGTGTGCTCTTTGTATCAGATCCTTGATTGATGAACTTTGAGGTGGAGACATAAAAATGGTTTATAGATAAAAAGAACTTCATCTCATATCACCTTCAAATTTATAATTATGACTTATGATATGTACATGATACCTCTAAAAAGTCTTTCTATTAACCAATGTTCTGAAAACCGGACCGGACCGGCCGGTTCAACCGGTTCAACCGGGAACCGGACATGGCACCGGTCCGGAACATTGCTAAAACCGGTGGAAGATCAAACCGGAGATGAACCGTTCAAACCGTCTAAAACCGGCAAAACCGGTGGTCCAAAGGTTGAACCGGTTTATTTTAAACTAGGTTTTTTTTCTCTCTCTTTAACTTTTCTCTCTCACATGCTCGAATTCCGTGCGGCACTTGTTACTTTTCAAAACTTTCCACTGACAAAAGGCAATCTTTCCTCTCTCATTATTAAACTAATCTTGAGAAATGGGAAATATTAATATTTTTAAAAATCTTTGTCTCTTTTCAATGTATATAAAATTACAAACGTCACTTGCTACTGGTTATTTTTTTCAATGTTACTTTTTTTTCACTTGCCAAAAAGAACTAGTGATGGTACTATTCTGTGGAAGTGATGTTTATACTCCATAAACTTACGAAGGTACACCTGTTTTTTTTTTAATATATATTCAAACATAGAATATTTCTTAACTTGGTAAAACTTAATACTCCCTCCGGTCCTATTTATAAGCAACAAAAAAAAAATTCACATAGTTTAAGAAATGTAGTTAAACTAGATATAATGCATTAAATTTGTCTTGAATCAAAATAAACTTCCAAAATTACCCTTTGTTATTAGTGTTGGAAAGTGAGAAAGAGAGAGAATAATTAATGAGACACATTTTACAAGTTAGAATTAATAAGGGCATCATTGGAAAAAAATAATTAATATAGCTCAAACTTTCATTTGGTTCTTATAAAAAGGACCAAGATTTTTCTTCTCTTTCATGCTTATAAATAGGACCGGAGGGAGTATTATTTTATTTGTTTGATATCTATTATAGTATTACATGTAATTAAATTTAAATCTGGGTATAAATTTAAGAGATAAGATAAGTATTAGTAATAAATAATATTTTAAATATTATTTTACTATTGACGGTTCGACCCCGGTTCGACCTCAGTTAAACCTTTAAACCTTAAACCCGTACCTTCACCGGTTTAATGACCGGTCCGGTTTTCAGAACATTGCTATTAACTTACAAGGCTTTTCTCTCAATTGGAAAACGTCTAGCAAACTTAACAAGAAGAACATTTTTAAAGACAACGAGCATATTGTAACTCCCCTAGATAGTGAATTTTCATTCACTCATTTGTCGTTACTTTCTATATTCCCAGCCCACTCACTTTTTTATTTTGTAACGTGAAAAGAAAACCATGGAAACATAAAGAAACCATAAAAAACCACATCATTGAAGTGTAACAGCTCGAACATAAACGACTAAAAATCCATTTATATGATATTTTAGATCTTCATCATTTTATCTCCCAAACCATTCATACAATTGAGTGTCATAAATTCTATTAGGAACATGCCTTTTGAAGGCAACTTTTGCTTTTGTTACAAAAATTTAGGATGCTCAGGTACAAGACCCTGTCATGCTCTACTGGACCAACCCCTTAAGATTTCAAGATAATTTAAACCTCACACAAAAACAATAACTTTTAATTAATTCTTTTTAAACAGTTGGAAATTACAAAAATCAAACTGGGAAGAACTACCTCTATAATAATAGTAGCATTAAGTAAATACACGATTGTTTCACTTCAAATTGTTAATTAAAGAACATCATTCGTTGCTCTTATGAATTTAGAATATGGATTGTCATGGAATGATGGGCAAAATCTGTTTTGACCTTTGAGCTGACTTTTAATTGTAACAAAAATAGAATTAATTAGTATAAAATTATTTTAAATGTGTTTATTAGTATTTAGTGTATATGAGTTAGAGAATTTCATAGGACACAATTAATTACTTTTGATTTATAGAGTTTATTTTTTAACAAATTTATAGTTACTATTAATAATAATAATAATAATAATAATAATAATAATAATTATTATTATTATTATTATTATTATTATTATTATTATTATTATTTTTTTCCTTTTTTAAAATTATTATTATTATTATTATTAATCCTTAAAAATTAAGGGTATAGTTTTAATATTGTTAGTAATCCAACGTCTACTTTTTACCACATACATGTTACTTCAATTCCCTATAATAAACTATTTAATACATAAAAAAATAATCATCAATCAAGCATTTAGGAGGAAAAAGACAAAAGGTAAAAAATTGCAACTAAAAAAAACAAAAACAAAGATTCAATACAAAAAAAAAATTCCGTATGTTACAAAAAAATAAAAAATAAACTTACAAATTTATGATTTCTTATTTTCTTATGTCTAAAAAAATGTGTTCGTTTAACCCGTGAAATATCTTTAAAAAATAACACAAATTTTAAAAAAAATCACACAAAAAAACAGAATATGAATATTCCATGTGCATCGCACGGGTGAAAAATACTAGAAATTGACAATCTTTACAATTTTATTTCTTAAATTGCAGATCAATATTACCGGTCTCAATGCTAAACCAATTGGCTCAACTGCAAAAAACTTTTTCATCTCCAATTGTGTCATTTAAATGTGTTTAAGTATCTAATTTAGTGGTTACTTATTATGAAGGCTTAATTGCACTTTTGGTCCCCCAACTTTGGCCTTCCTGCGAAAATCGTCCCCAAACTTCAAAATTAGCAAAAAATGACCCTGAAGTTTATACACGATTGCACTTTTGGTTTTCCGTCCAACTTCCGTCCAAAACCTAACAGATTGCTGACGTGGTATTATTTAATAATATTTTAATTAAGAAATAGAATTTTTTTAATTTTTGGGACTAGTGACAGAGATAATCCGTTACAACATTACAGTGAGCATTTTCATCAACCTCTTTCCCTAAGATTTTCATCACCTTCATCCTCAAACCAGAAAACCTCAATTGCACCATACTAGACTTGCCCAAAACTCAAACCAGAAGCAGGAGATGAATAAAGCCCCAATTCCCTCAACCAAATCCCTAAAGTGTCAATCAGATAGAGATGAAAGAGGAACTACAAATCCAAAATCCAATAACAGAATGGATCTCTGCTCGAGCCACTTCGTCACCTATGCTTCAACCTCCTTTTTATGATTTGGGTCTAGATTTGTTTGGATTGGCTTCGTCTTCTGTTTGATTTGGCTTCATGGGTTGGGGCTTGGATTTGAGAAGGAAGAAAGAGGGCCAGACACCTTAGATCTGTGTGTGTGAAAGATGGGTTTTGGGGGGTTTTAGAGGAGCTGGTGGTGGTGTTCGGTGAGGGGGGGTGGCGGTGGTGGTGCTGCTGGGAGGGGGTTTGATGAAGATGAACAATAATTGATGAAAATGGAGATGGGGATGGTTTTAATTTTAGTAGTTACAAATTTTCTGGATTTGTACTGATGAAGATGGAGAAAGTGTGGAATGAGGAGGGGAGGAGGAGTGGTGGGTATAGAGTGGGGGACTAAAAATGCAACTGACTAATAGTTATTTAATTAAAAAATTATTTTTTTCAGTTAAAATTAATTTAGAAATGTCATGTCATCATTTTCAGTTAGATTTTGGACGGAAGTTGGACGGAAAACCAATTTTGCAACCGGGTGTAAACTTCAGGGTCGTTTTTTGCTAATTTTGAAGTTTGGGGACGATTTTCGCAGAAAGGCCAAAGTTGGGGACTAAAAGTGCAATTAAGCCTATTATGAATTAATATCAACTAGGGAATTGAAAAGCACATGATTTCCGTAGGATTTGAATGAGTCATGCAAATTGATAATGAAGGCCCATAAGTTACTAAATTAAATTATCTTTAATAAATATAAATCAGTTACAAAATTTAAATCCTTTAAAATGAAATTTAAGTATGACTTTAAAGTACTTCATCTGTTCTTATTATAAATTAATGTAGTATTTGAGCCTTAGCACTCCTTAATAGCTATCCTGAAAACACTTTTCATTAACCCTTTCCCCTATAACTATTTGTCTTTCATAATTGAAATAAAAGATTTACAGTTATGAAATTTCATAAGACAAGATCAATTAGTTTAATTTTTTAGAATATTTAGATATTTATTAAAAACATAAAGGTGAATGTTTAAATATTAATTTTAAAAAGTGAATATCTATGGGTGAATATGAAGTTACATATGACACATTTAAGTACATGCGTTATGCGATGAGTTTACTTGAAAATGTTAAAGAATACATAGATGAAGTAATAGAAACTTTACATTGGAGTACTGCAAACAATGTTAGAGAACTTTTTACTACTTTAGTATTACCACATCAACTTTTAATGGCAGAATTTGTTTGGAAAGAAACCTGAGAGTATTTAAGTGATAATATTTTGCATAGACGAAGACTTTTTATGCAACGTAGTGGTAAATACATTTTTAAGCAAAGCTCATTAAAAAAAAGGAAAAAAACCACAAAACAAATAAAGTAATTGGGCTTCTGCAAAATAAAAACAAATACATTCATCACGTGCCACAAAAATACAAATTTATGTTTGCTTATATCTAAAATTAATTTTGTTCTTTTAATTCATATAAATTTTCTTTCAATAAATATAAATAAAAAAAACTAATTTAGAAAGAAAAAATACACATGATAAACAAAAAATAAAAACTATATTTTAATAATGATGCACTTTTCTCTTTTAATTTATATACTTACATGCCATCCAAGTAGAACACGAGATCGGATTTATGTAATAAAATGATGGCCGCATAGGATAACTCCGTTAGCAATTGGACATAAGTCACACAGAAGGATCCTGTAAAACTCAGTTTTGTTATGTTTATTATTACCTAAAGAGTATTAAGTATTTTTTTTTATAAGCATTAAGTATTATTTTATTAAGTATTATTTTATGTGAATTATTTGTAATATTTACTACAGTTATTACTAGGGATGCCTTAGCGATGTAAATATTTGACGTAAGTGACGTTGGACCTTAGTAATATCTTAGTGACAACGTACGTTGTATTCCGAGCGTTTTGACTGAATATTGATAGTATAATGTTACAGTGGTTTTTAGGGCAAAGGATTCCTTTACTGTGTCGATGAGTTGGAAATTTCCGACGACGTGGAAGATTTTGCGGACCACACCATTGTGAGGTGTGTGAGGCGTGACTAGAGAAGGATATTCCTTTAAGAAATATTCTATTTTTTCCCTTTTGAAAGATTTTATTTAAATAAAATGTATTTTATTTAAATGATAAAACTTATTCAATTATTTTCATGGTCCAATTAATATTTTAACCAAAGTATTATTAAACATATAAATTGAGAAAATATTTCAATGTAATTAAGTGTATGTTCCCTAGTTGACTTTTGAGATGAAGGATCAAGCTTTCATGTTCAGATTTTTACGAGGACCTTTATCTCTTTTCTTTTAATGCATTAAGGGCTGAATTCATAAACTCAAAAGATGGAGGTGTTAATTAAATTCTTTTAAGAAGGTTAATACATGAATTAAACCAAGATTTTGAGCAAGAATCAAGAGGAGGAAAAGTTAAGAAAACCCCTTGGGGTTGGGTCTGGTGGTCATGGGTTAGGGAGGGAATTTTCACATTAAATGCCTAGCTTGAGTGCACCTCTCATAGACTCATACCTCTCCTATAAATACATGATGTTGATAATTCGAAGTATGCTATGTTGTTGCAATTAAACTGATCTTCACATCAGAAAAGAATGATAATTTGATTGAAGTTTTTAAAGAAACTTTGTAAAATTATTGTTTTTATCTAAATGTTTTTAAGAAGTTATTCTATATTCATAGCTCGTATTTTCAAAAAAGAAGTTTTGATCTTATGAAAGAGAAAACATTTTCGTTTTCAAGGTTTTTGGGTGGGAATATCGAAATTACAAGGGAAATGGTAGATCATTGATTCAAATGACCAAAATAGTAATGTTGTTATGTCTATTTGTTGTTAGGAATTATTAAGCGTACTATTCCTCGAGAATCGAGATCCAAGCTCGATGCAAGAATCAGCCAAGGTAAAGGCAATTCAGTCTTAAAGCGTTTGTGTGACTGCATGCTACTTGTTGTTTTGAAATTATGTCATATGCTATATGATTGTGAGGGCACTTCAGTTATGAAGTCTTGTTTGTGCTTGACATATGTGGTTGTGAATCGTTTATGAATCTATATGCTGATTTATGAACACGATCTGATGAACATGCTAGCAAATTGTTATTAAGAATATGCTATTTTCTGATATGCTTAAGTTGCTTGCTTATGTTATTGATTACATGCAGGTATATTTATTACGACTGTGAAACGTTCGTGGTGTGGAAGTGATAGGCATGGATGCCTTGGATGACTATCTTGCATGTCATGAGTGTTTTTACCAAGTTGGATGGACTTGATGGCCATGGCTGAGTCCAGGAAGGGCTAGTCCGCGGTGTAACTCAGGAGCCGAGATGGTCCTGATTGAGTGGAAAAACGAAAGACAGCAATGCGTTAGCACTTGGCTAACCCTGATTTTGGAGCTGGGAAGAAGCGACGCGTTAGTGAAAACTAACCCCAATCGTGGAGTCGTGTTTTGTCCCGCCTACCCGGTAGTGGTTGCTGGCGTTAATGGATATCCAAAATGAGATTGCATATGCGAGGGCATATAGACTAACAAAAATTAGAGCTATGTGCCAGTTCCCTATATTTGCTAAGTGTTAGCTTAAGGAATGATATACTTGTTAGAATAACATGCCATACTTGATGACTCGTGAGGATGCCCTACCCACCGCCTCGTTACACGCCACCAGCGGGAGCAAATGTTGATAGGTTGTTGTGGAGGATTCCAGGCGGTATTTGTCCTATGTGCTAGTGTACTCTCTGGCGTCATCTTCAACTTTGCATGTGCACCTTCAGCACTACATATATTATGGTATGTAAGAACATATGAAAATATATCTACAAGCATCAAATGTACAATTGATTTACCTATTCGTTTTTGTGGTGCCAATATGCATGATAGTATCAACCCACGCGTTGGCAAACTTTTGCTTGTGGCTTAACCATGTGGTTGATAAATATGACAAGAACAATGGGAAACCACGACCCATAGTACACATTTGCTTCCAGCTTGACTCATACTCCTCCTCGGTCTCAGAATCCACCAAGTCTTCCCAGGACTCCCAAATTAGTTCCCAATGATTCTTATCCTAAACCATCAACTTGCTCTTTGCCACCTACATAACAAATGCTTTGAGGTGAGAAAAACAAGCGCAACCGAGTTTATCAAAGCTATGTCTTTATCAGTAACAATGACTTTTGGGGAATTTTCTTCCTTTGTAAGCAACCCCCTCATACATCCTAATGCCCAAGAATAATCATTTGTTTGCTCAAAAATCATGTATGCAAACCCTATGGAGAAACTGAGGCCAGTGGACATGATACAAATCATTTCAAATAAAGGAATTCAGTACTGGTTTAATTTGTCTTGTACGTACTGTCAAGAACAACAACATTTGGGAATGTGTTGAAAAGTCTGATAGCATCGGGATGACTCCAGAAAATATCTCTACAAACATCTGACTGAGGTTGTTGCCTCTCCCAATACACATATTTGTCACATTGCAACAACTTCATCAAATGTTGCATTTCTGTTAATGGACCCCTTTGAGACATGTGGTAGTTTTTAACATAACTATAAACTTGAGAAATGGTACTCAAGTTGCCCGGATTATGTTTCTTCAGTGAAAGTAACATGTGTCTTGGTTCAACCTTGTTTTCAGCCATACCCGCCACCATACATTGTTCTTCTATTGTAAACCGACCAACATAAGTCTGTCCAACTAAATCCTCAGCTGCTTTATGGTTGTGAAAACAACTCTTCACTTTCAACCCTCAACCTCCTTGCTTCTTGTTGTGTTCCTTTTAATTTAAAATGGCATGTTGATTTTCTAGTTCCAGTGGTTTTATACTTGAATGACGTCGGATCTTTGTACGATATGTACACGCCATGCTTTTCACACCCCTAACATAAGCTTCTCCTTCCTAAACAAACTTCGATAAGACCTAAGGATTACAACAACAAGTCCATTTTACTTCCCCACATTTCTAGCCCATTCACAAAGATCTACACAGGTTGGAAATATCTGTTGAACAAAGAAAATTATATTTACACATGTTACATAATCGAGTATGTACAACATTAAGAAATCTACCTGAGTAGTCGTAAGTAGATGTGTGCAATCAACACTTATCGATTGACTTATTTCCTAACCAGTAGGTTGAATAAGCTCGGGGTCTTTGGCATCATATTCCTCATTCATTACCTCATATTGATAATTTATTAACATATCAACATCATATGGGTCACTCATGTTGCCTACAACAAATCACAAATTGTTCTAAAATTTAACTACTGAATTATACAATTTCCGAGTTTTAGGTCTCGGAATTTCAAAATATGTTTTCCGTGTCCTAAACCTCGGAATAAAATTGAATAGCCAAAAAACCTGAGATTTAAAGCTCGGGAACATACTGAGAGTTATAGCTCAGAAATGAATCGCACCAGCAACAGGAGTAGCAGTGGTGTTACATGGTAGAGACGAGGATGGAGATGATGCTGGAGATGATGATGGAGATGAAAGGGATGCTATTGAACTAGAATATGAAGATGCAAGGAGAGGATGATGGGGAAAATTGTAAGACCCCGAAATAAATAACTAGATTATTTATTTATTTTCGTTATATTAAATGATTGGGTGTGTATATTCTATTATTTTATGTTATTCTCCTGACTCGAACCCTATTGCGAGTCAGGAATATTATTTATATGATAATTAAGTTCGCAGTATGTTTAAGGATGACACTATAGTCATTTTGAGTGATAGCACGAGCCATATTCGCAGCCGACTGAGGTTAAGAGTGTCCGAAAAAGGCTATATCCGCTCCTAGAGCACTGTTCAAGAGAATTTTAGAATTGAAGGGAGAATAAGAACCTCTGAGTAATTTTCCCATGACCAGTATTTCTTTCTGGAACCCTTGACTATACGCACGCTAGGTTCTACTTCCCGAAAGTCCGTCGAAGCTAGACCTTATCTTCTCGAGGACTTTAATTAAGACCCTGAATGAAGAGTTTTTCTATCCGTAGCTTCTAACGAAGTTTCCATCCGCGATGCCTCATTTCTTTCGACGTTTGTAATCTTTTTCGAGAAGGAAGTTTCTTCATCCGACGTCGACTGCAAAAAGTAGTTTTTCGGCGTAAATCAACTCATACTGCGTTTGGATCGTTTTCTTCAACTTAAAGAGTGTAACGCCCCGACTTTCGGGGGTCACGAGTTACCTGCTAAAATAAAAATGCAATGTTTTCCAAAAAGATTTATAAATGCGAGTATATTTTTTTTTTTCCTTTTTGAAATGTTTTCAAAACATGTAATGCTACTCCCAACAGTAAATCAAATTTACATCAAGCCTTGAACAAGGCAAGTTCCCGAATGTATGAACGAAAGAACACAACTACAAATCTAACAAATAGAATCAAATTCGACAAGGAATCCGTTATGCCACGACACCCTAATCCGACCTACTCCCTACGATCTCCACATCGGGGAACCGCAAGAAAGCAATGCATCGGAACCTACCCGAAAACTCAAATATAAGTTCCTAAAAATCATTATGCAAGCTTAAACCAATAACGGTAAGCTCTCTAACCCAGGGCTCTAGCCCTAAACCCAACTATACTCTTCAAGTCCTCCACAATTCTTCAAGTCCTCGTCTCTGACTCGTACAAAGGTCAAGCTTTATCGAGGGTTCTCCATTGCCTAATAGTGTTAAGCGTCCAAACAACAAGTGGCAAATAGAAAGGGTTAACTTCATACAACTACCACATATAAAAGAGAAAAACATGCTATTCAAATTTAAGTGCATAACATGACACATAAGCTAGCAACTTAATTCAAGATAGATGACAACATATATCCAACAACATGAAATCAAATCATATATCAGCAAAATCAACGATATGGATTTAACTCCGATATCAACAACTTAGCAACATAGATTAATTCAGATATCAACAACCTCAACAATATAACATCAAATCAGATACAACAACCTCAACAAAGTAACATGAAATCATATATCAACAACCTCAATAATATAACATCAAATCAGATATCAACACTCTCAACAATATAACAACAATCAGGTATCAACAACCTCAACAATATAACATCAAATCAGATATCAACAACCTCAACAATATAACATCAAATCATTCCAAAGAATGTGACAATCTCATGGGACAAATTACCATCTCATTGTCAATACAAACAATATAGTCATTTCGTAGAATGAGACAATCTCATGGGACAAATTATCATCTCATTGTCAACACAAACAATATAGTCATTCCATAGAATAAGACAATCTCATGGGACAAATTACCATCTCATTGCCAATACAAACAATATAGTCATTCCGTAGAATGAGACAATCTCATGGGACAAATTACCATCCCATTGCCTTAGGAACATTCCGAAGAATGGGACAATCTCATGGGACAAATTACTATCTCATTGTCACGGTATAACGTCTCGAAAGACGGGACAATCATGTGGGACCAAACCTACCTCATTGCCACTTCAAGCCAATCAATATAAACATCTTCATCTCAAACGCAAGCAGTGCGAAATAAACAGGCAAGACTCAAAGACGCGCTAAAACTGAGTTACCCTTACCTTAGGCATTTTACTTCCTAAGCTGCAACTCTAATCCAATCACGTCTTTGTTTTCCGCATCGGCTCGCTTCCTTCTATTCCTTAGCTTCGCCGCGAGGCGCTTTCGTCCTTTGAATCCTTCACAAGTTCACATACTAAACCTTAGCCTCTTGTGTTTTAAGCCCAAAGTTTTCCCACAATAAATTTTTAGTCCTCAAAATTAAGTTAGGATTTTCACTAAATAAAAACAAGTTTCATAATTCATTTTCCAAACCCAAAACGCATGTCATAGTCACGGCCACACCTACATAACCATGTACAAATTTTCCTTTTTCGCCAAATCAATTTCAAAGCCATTTTTAACATTTAAAAACAACTAATCTAGGCTCAAATTAAAATCATTAAAACCCCAAAATCAATTAACTTAAGAAAACAACTTTTTTAAAAACTAATCGGTGAAATCTATAGATCTAGTGATAAGGAGCAACATTTGTAAAAGCACTTTGGAAAAAGCTCCAAATGAAAATTTTACAATGACAAAAACTCAACTTTATTTGGAAACAAAACCATGGTTCAAGAAATCATTTCCATAGTCATAACTTTAATGAAAACACTATGTGTGGAAACTAAAAGGATAAATTTAAGGGTTAAATGTGTTCACCGTCCCTGAACTTTGAGCGAGATCTGGTTTCCGTCCCTCGCCGGAAAATCTTCCTAACCCCATCCTCAGACTCAAGTGTTTGTACGGAAACCGTCCTTGCCGCCGGTATAGCTCCGGCAGCCGTGCACGTGGCCGTGCCACGTCATTTAATGAAATGACATGGCATTTAAATAAATAAAAAAAATTCTTTTAAAAATTATAATTAAGCCCTCTGAATTAACCCTAACTAAACTAAATAATCCTAAAACTAATTAACCCTAAAACCTAATCTAAACTTTACTCCTTCAACTCCTTCAAAATCCCCAAATCCAAATTAGGGTTCACCATCTTCTTTCCCTTTCCCTCTTCCTTTCTCCATTGAACTGAGGCTGCACCTGCACCATCGATTTCTTCCCTTCTTCATCTTCTCTGTCGATTTCTTCCTATCTTTCCTTCTTGTCCATCGAATCTTCTTCTCCTTTCACACGATTTCCTGTCTTCTCCGTCGAATCCTCTTCTTCTTTCATGCGATTTCCTGGGTTTTCTGGTTCGTGTCCTTCAACCATGAGAAGACCGTGTTCATCTGGTTCTGTGCATCCTCGAGCACTTACTCCATGCCTCCAGGCGGAATCTGTGCTTGTGGGGAACTAATTGTGTACCTGACATCTCACACTCCTGAAAATCCAGGAAGACATTTCTGGAGATGCAGGAATTTCAAGGTAAATTATCGCCTCTCCTTTTCCTTTAATCTGTCAATTTGAACTGCTATGTTAATCTGTCTCATTTTCATTGTAATTAAAGATCCCCAGGGACTGTGGTTTCTTCCTGTGGGATGAGGATGCAGGAGTCCAAAGTTCAAGAACACAACGTGTTGTTGATATGTTGAGGACAGAGTTGGAAGATTCAAAGGACAAATTGGATGAATTGAAGAAGAAATTGGAGGATACAAAGATGAAATTTGAGGACACAAAGATGAAATTGGAGGAAAGCAAGAACAAAATTAGCAAGCTTCAAAGGAAGCTTGACTGTGAGCTGCTGAATAAGAAAATGGCCTTTGCAGCCATACTGATTGTTGTGTTAGCTTGGGTTGTTAGCTTTTGCTTCCTTTATGGAAGAAAAATGTAATCTGAGAAGGGAATGGAGGTTATGTTGATGTTTTGGAAGTTATTTGGGTAGTTTGGTTGAGTTTAAGTAGAATCATGTAATGGAGTTTTTATTGTAACAAGTTCCTGAATTCAGAAGAAATGGCAATGGAATTGTTTCTTTTTTCAACATTGTTTTGATGTATATAATGTCTCATTTGTAATTGAAAGGTAAAAAGAACTAGAAGACACATAAAGTAAAGTGAAAGAGAGAATCTTTGACTAATGTAATGCCAACAACATCAAGCTTCATAATTCAATGTCAAGTGGTCCACACATCCACACATTCAGAATACAAAATGGTTCTAAACAAAGCTTAAGTGGTCCAAATTACATAAAAAACAACAGCAAACACTTCAACCCATGTGCTTCCTAAACTATATCAAAATGTGCACCCATGTGGTGTCAAAAGTAATGCCAACAAACCACAAAATATTCTCACTTGGTCTGTTCACATTAAATATCTTTCAGCCCTCCATTATTGCTCTACAACCGAGCCCTTACTAACCACAACAACCTTCAACCCTCTCATTTAGCAACTTGAGATTGGAGTGCCTGCACAACTTGAGATGGCTCCTCTTGAACAGCAGCAGATCCACCAGCAGATCCACTTCCACCACCAACATTAGATGGCCCTGCTCCATGAACATAGTGCAATCTTGCCATGTCTTGATCCCATTGTTCCCTTAGCATGGCAGGTATTTCATCAAACTGGATCTGATGTTGAACAATATGAATTTTAATCATTATTTTTTATGAGAAAGTTACATAAATTTGTTGATATGTTTAAAATAAGTTAGCATGTTATAAGTTTACTTACATTTGCATCTTGTGTGGCATTGATGACCTGAGATGCATCCTCTTGTGTTTCAACTGGCTGAGATCCTTGTCCTGCTGCAACTGGATCTTGTCCTGGTTCAGACCCTTGTCCTGCTTCTGGTTCTTGACTCTCCACTGGATTTGGGCATCTCCTTGAATTATGGCCATGCTGACCACACCTGCTGCATTTGTGTTTAGCAACAGTCCTGCTGAGTCTTGTGCTACCTAAATCTTCAAAGGGGTCCCTTCTTCTCAGCTTCTTAGGCCTTCCAGGCCCTCTCTTCTTTATGGGAGGAAGTATCTCAGGGTCATTTGTAGGCTGCCATAACTCTTGGCCATTGATAGGAGTGATCTCATGCCCATATGTAGCTTCATATGCAGCTCTCTTATAGTATGGATGCACAAAATCTTCTGGTTTCATCCTTTTACATGCTATGGCAGCCACTGCATGCCTGCATGGTATGCCAACCAAATCAAACAGATTGCATGTGCATGAACTTTTGCTCAAGTCCACCACAAATCCCTCACCTGTTTGCAACATATTGCAGGATTAGGACAGCCATTATCCATGAAAGTAAACAATGTGTATAAATTCTTATTGGAAACCATACCTGATACAATGTGCTTCACTTCAAACCTCCATTCTGAGGACATTGTTGGAAACCAATGAGAAGCCTTATCAGTCTCCCATGCTAACCTCCTCAAAGGCTTAGGCATTACCTCCCCTCTATACTTGTGAAACTTCTCCCTCAAGGTTGCAAACCTTCCCATCAAGTATGTTCTGATCCAGTCCATCATGGTCAGAATTGGCTTGTCCCTTGCCAATAGAATTGTGGAGTTGAATGACTCTGACAAGTTGTTCATGAGCACATCACACTTGGGGTAGAAGGTGAAGTCATGCTTGCACCAAGTCCTGGTAGGTATTCCCATCATCCACTCCCATGCTGCATTATTTTGTTCCCTCAGCTCCAACATTTTTGCTTCCCACTGCTGGCGATAAGTAGCCTTTGCTGCTGCCATCATAATGTTTCTAATTACAACCCCACCTCCAAACCTCTTTTTGAAGTTTGCATAAAGATGCCTCAAACAAAACCTGTGTTCAAATCCCTCCAAACAGCTCAGTAGCCCCTATTAGCATGTACGCAAGCAGAAATTCATAATCATGAAGTATAATGAAATAAGGATGAACATGATAACAAAGAAAAATAAATTACTTTACCTTCTATTGGTCAGATATGAAGATCCACCTTCTATCTGGACCAATATCAAGCAGTAGCAGATCAAGGAACCACTGCCAGCTTTCCTTGCACTCTGACTCCACTACAGCAAAAGCCAAGGGAAAGTTTTGGTCATTAGGATCCCTTGCTACAGCACATAAGATAATACCTCCATACATTGTCTTTAGATGACAACCATCTAATCCAATAAAGGGTCTACAACCCTGAAGAAATCCCCTCTTACAACCTTCTAGACACATATAGAATCTGCCAAACCTAGGTTGTATGCTTCCAGCAGGATTCTCCAACTGCATTTTGCATGTATTTCCTGCACAAACCCTCCTCAGTTCAGCACTGAATTTATATAGCAATGTGTATTGTTTGTTTGCATCTCCCTCAACTATCTGCAAAGCAAGCTGTCTTCCCTTCCAAGCTCTATACCTTGTGATGCCAGTGGAAAAACCCAACCTCATCTCATCAACAACATCATTGAGCCTCATTGTCCTTGAACCCCTCAGTTTCTCCACCAATTTCTTAGCAACAAATTTGGAAGTAGCATTCTTATTGTTGAATACTCTGGCACAAGTATGAGGGCCACTCAATGTCTTAATTGCAAAAGTTTGTCTCCCACCCACTTTGCTACACAACATAACCCATTTACAATCCTTCTTGCAAGCAGCCCTAACCCTGGTTGTGTCATTTTTGGGGAAATAAATCTCCCTTCCCGTGAGAACAGCATGGTCCTTAGCAGCAACCTTAAACTCTTCCAATGAAATAAATTCCATACCTACTCTAAAGTTAAATTCTGCCCTCATATCCTCATCATGAAACCTCATACTCCTGTTCCTCACAATAACATCATCATCATCACCTTCAGACATACTATGTAACTCTTCATCTTCCCAAGTAGCCTCCATTTCATGGTCACAATCAAAAGCATCATCATATTGAGGAAGCACATTTTCTGCCCCACCACCATGTACTTCATAGGTACCTTCTTCCATTTGCCTTATCTGCTCATTTAACAAAGCTTCAGCAACACCAACTGGTATGCCTTCAAATCCGTCATCATTAACCTTTGCAGCTCTTTCCTCTTCACTATCACTGAAATGTACAGAAGTTGTGGAATCCTCAGTGTCACTTGATGGATTGAAAGGATCATCATCTTCATATACATCATCAAATGTAGGATGTTTTCCATTCTTCTTTCCAGTAACAACCACATGCACATTGCCAACAGTTGGATCATTGGCAGCAACTCCATCAGCAATGGGATCATTGGCAGCAACTTCATTTACATCTCCATTTGCAATGGCAATTGCCACCACTAGCATCTACATTTGCAGCAGCATCTACATTACCATTATCAACAACGGTCTCCCTTTCATCATCACTATCTAGAAGCAACAATACAGATAACCTCTTATTGGACTTTGACTTGACAACATTGCTTCTTATCCTATCAGACTTCCTCACTGGCAACTTGAATTTGGCAGGCCTCTTTGTTGGAGAAAATTTTTCAGCACAAAAATTATCAAGACCAGGTAACTTCAGTGGTGCATCCACTTGCTTCTTGGATGGAGGTTTAAATGGCTGGTTTTTCTTCTTTGGAGGTTCCACAGCCACTTGCTTCCCCTTGTTCTTTGGTTCTTTTGCTTCTCCTTTCTTCTTTGTAGCCTCCACAACCACTTGCTTCCCTCTCTTCTTTGAACCATCCAACTGCTTGTCCTTATTCTTTGGATCACCTGATTGAACTTTCTTGGCTTTCTTCTTTGAACCATCAAGTACCCTGAGGAGATCAATTGGAGTAGCTGGCAGTTCATCAGGAGCATGCTTAACAAAGAGATGTACTTCCCCCCTCTTTACAGCATATTTACCCAACTCTATTGCCTCTTTATCAGTGGACAAAGGCCTGAAATTGTGAATTGCAAAATCCTCGTCTTTCATCCAAAACACCTAGAACTTTCCTTTTGTATACCCCAGCTCAGCAACTACATCAAGACTCTCAAAATAACTCCACCTATCACTATCAGCATCCACAGTGTTTTCTTTGACATCTACGTAGTGCAACCTTGGCTCCTCAACAAATTGTCCAGAGTGATGAATAATGGCTTTGAAAGCCATCCTGACAGAAATGCAGATTAATTACATGCAACATCATGATAGAAATAGAAAGGACAAAGGAACATAATGCTAACATTGGAGTCTACAAATTGATGAACAACAACCCAATGCAAGAATGCATGACCCGACACAACCAAAGCCATACACCCTACCAAAATCGTAAGAACAGAGAGATAGGCAGAAAGAGAAACCAAGGTAGAAATAGAAACCATGTTGAGCTACAAAAGAGATAGGCAGAGCAGAGGACACACTAACCTTCGTCTCCGTCAATTCCAGTCGCCTTCCTCGCCGTCGCCGCCGTCAAAGTTCGTCGTCGCCGCCGTCAAAGTTCTTCGCTCTTCGCCTGGGATAGAAAGCTAGGTTTCAACTGAGAGAGATTGAAGGGTGGGTCGAGAGATGGGTGAATAGTAAGGGGTAAATGTCAAGTTTAGATTAGGTTTTAGGGTTAATTAGTTTTAGGATTATTTAGTTTAATTAGGGTTAATTCAGAGGGCTTAATTATAATTTTTAAAAGAAATTTTTTTTATTTAAATGCCATGTCATTTCATTAAATGACGTGGCACGGCCACGTGCACGGCTGCCGGAGCTATACCGGCGGCAAGGACGGTTTCCGTACAAACACTTGAGTCTGAGGATGGGGTTAGGAAGATTTTCCGGCGAGGGACGAAAACCAAATCTCGCTCAAAGTTCAGGGACGGTGAACACATTTAACCCTAAATCTAATTGACTAAAACATGATCAAAGAAAAGAGAAGAAGTTTTACCATAAAAAGACCTTGGAGATGGTGGTGGTTTGCTTCAAGAGAAAGAAAGCAACAAGAAAGTAGAAGAAGGAAACATGATGATGCTTGTGGTGGTGTGACTCACAGCCATGATAAGAAGAGGAACGTGTGGGTGCTGTCATGGTTGTGGGTTCATGGTGATGGTGCGTAGGAGAAAGGAGAAGTAGAAAAGAATAAGAAATTGATGGTATTGAGGGGAAGAGTAGAAAAATATGAAAACGGTGATGCTGCAGCCAAAGAAATGAAAAGAGAGGAAAGATGATGTTGTGTATTAGAAGAAGAAAATAAAAGCTCTGTAGGAGAAAGGAAAGGAAAGGAATAATATGAGAACTGGTGGTCATGTGTGTGTGTTGTGAGCAGCAGACGTGAAAAGAATGGGAGAGAGAGGAGAAAATAAAGGAAGAAATGGGTCTTTTGGTTGCTGTACAAGGAAAAGTAACATGAAGAAGGTGGAGAGTGAGAGAGTGGGCGCGAGGAGAGAGAGAGTGAAGAATCAGATTGAGAGGGAGAGAGAGTAGCGTGATTGGTTGATCAGTAAGGAGAGAGGAAAAGTGGTGGATAAGGATGAAGATATATTTTAAAAAGATATTTTTAAAATCGGTACGAATTGGTTTAGACACTGATATGTTTAGCTTATAGAATTAAGAGAAAAATATAGAGTTGATATATTATTATACTCAAAATTATGAGAACTCTATAAAATGATAAAATATAACTTTGAATCACTTTTAGCAAAATAAAATGATCCATAAACAAGAAAATGAGTAAAAACTGAGCTAAAGAATAATTGTGAGACAATTAGAATAAACATGACTTCGTCATTTTATGCGTCGAAGCTAGAATAAATTATAAAGAAAATGACAATACTAATTATCATCATTTGAGAGGAAAAGACAAACTTTAGATAGCTCTCAAAGCGTTGAATTGAGCTCATCAAGTAAAAGAAAGGGTTTTATAGCTTATTAAAAATAAGAAAACTATAATATCACTTCCATTTTCAAAGAAACTCTATAAAATAAAATATTTTGAAATTAAATATCATTTAAATAATTTCTATGATTCGTAATTAAATTCAAGTCAGGAAAATAACATAAAAATAATAGAATAAAAATACACAATTAATTAATATAACGAAATTAAATAAATACGCAAGTTATTTATTTCGGGGTCTTATAAAGAGCCTCAATTTGAGTTTCGACATTCTATCGCCGAATACTCAATTTTTATCAGCCGATGAAAGTACTAAAACGCCCGGACCCGCGAAAACTCGATTTTTCGGATTTTCCCCTCCGCTATAAAAGGAGAGAAAATGGAAAATATCTCCATTTTCAAATGGAAAATATCTCCATTTCCCCCTAGGAGCAGCCCTTGGCCGAGAGCAAGAAGAGGGAGATTTCCGCGCCGATTCTTCGTCTCTTGCCCGATCGTCCTGATTTCAGTTGCATTGGATCGACAGCGAGGTAACCTTCATAACCCTTACCTCTGTTTCTACTTTCTGATGTCTTTTTCCATGTCTTTCTATGCTCAAAGTTTTGAGCTTTTTGTAAAAAGATCTGTATAATTTGATTTCTTCTTTCAAATATCTTCTACACCTTCCCTGCATTCCATAATCACCGTCGGTGCGCTCGGATTTTCACCGAGTCGCTGTAGATCTGAATTCCGAGCTCAAAACCCATTTCTACTCAACCGTTGCTTATTGAAGCTTAAAGCCTTAATCTTGCTTAGTGCCTTTGAGATTAGTTGTTGATAAAGGCTTTGTCTATCGCTATTCAAAATTGATTTCGAAAAATATTGACTTTGAGTTTTTGAGTTGTTGAAGTGGACCAAAATACCCCCAATTCACATTTTAAGTCCTTTAATTTTTCTGAGAGTTTCCCTGTCCTAGATATGATCTAAGATTACCTATAAATTTTATTAGATCGAAGAAAAAGTTCAGGAAACCATATTTTTGGCTATGGCCGAAACTTGTTGGTGTGGCACCGTGTCCAAAAATAATTTTTGAGTCTGTATGGCCTGAGCTATAGCGTAGCTTTCTCAGCTGTCGAAAATTTGGCTTTGGTTTCGTGTCATTTCGAGTTCTGTAGCTTGAGTTATGCACATTTTAGCGAACGAAGGTCCTGTTGTCTATTCGTGCCTAAATGTCGAACTCTGAAGCTTCGAAAGCTTTTTCCGATTTTGGTTTAGTGTTATTAGTTTGTATTGTTTCTTAGTGACTAACAATTGATACTCTGATTAAGGTTTGGAACGAGATGAGCTGAGGAAAAAGGCTTTGGAGCAAGCGGTGAGGTTTCACGACGGAGGAAGACACCCCATGGAACTTGCTGAGTTCGAGAATTGTTTTAGGATCGGACTGCGATGTCGAGCTTGGAAGGAGAAATAAAAAGGTAAGGGTAACTCGGTTTAGCGAGTCTTTGAGTCTTGCATGCTTTATTCGCACTGCTTGCATTTTGAGATGAAGTTATTTAAATTCGATTGACATTTGATTATGATTATTGTACTGAACTGGGAAAATGTTTTCTAGAGGCTTCGGCCGTGTGAATTGATTGAGATGTGTGTCTCGGTTTTCTGGAAGGTTCGGCCGTTTACTGGTGGATAGGACAGGGTTATGTTTTATAGCACTGAATTATTGTTTCATCGCTCAATAGAGCTTGATGTAATTGTGTTGATATTGAACTGAGTTAGTATGCAAATTCGAATTGATTTATGCTTGTTGATATTATGAGTAACATAGGGTTACTCTAACTTGATTATTGGATTTGAAATTGTTGATATTTGTGCATATGCGTTATTGAATTGTATTGTGGGGCCTGTGTGGCGTATTGTGGGGCCTTCGTGGCATACTGAGTGACCTTCAGGGCGTTATTAAGTGGCAGATCAATGCTCTTCGTACCAGGTGACTGTCCCGTCTTGCGAGATGCTTTCGATTTGACACGTCTTGGTAGTAACACATAGTTGTACTACATGGCACTTATATATTGGATTTTATTGATTGATTATATTGTTGAGGTTGTGGATATTTGATTTGATGTTATATTGTTGAGGTTATTGTCATCTGATTTGATTCTATATTGTTGAGGTTATTGTTATCTGATTAGATTCTATATTGTTGAGGTTATTGTCATCTGATTTGATTCTATATTGGTGAGGTTGTTGCTACCTTATTTAAATCTATGTTATTATGTTGCTGATATCTGATTAAATCTATGTTGTTGATATCTGATTTAATTTTTTGTTGTTGGATATATGTCGTCATCTACATGGAATTAAGTTGCTAGCTTATATGCCATGTTATGTACTTAAATTTGAATAGCATGTTTTTCTCTTTTATGTGTGGTAATTGTATGGAGTTAACCCTTTCTGTTTTGCTACTTGTTGTTTGGGCGCTTAACGCTATTAGGCGATGGAGATCTTTTGGTGAAGCTTGACCTTTGTGCAAGTCAGAGATGAGGACTTGAAGAATTGTGGAAGACTTGAAGAGTAGAGTAGGGTTTAAGGCTAGAGCCTTGAGTTAGAAAGCTTACCGTTATTGGTTTAAGCTTACATAATGACTTTAGGAATTTATAATTGAGGTTTTTGGTAGGTTCCGATGCATTTTTTTCCTGCGGTCCCTCGATATGGGATTCGTAGGGAGTATGTCGGAGTTATGGTGTCATTGCATAATAGGTTCCTTGTGGAATCTGGTTTTATTTGTTAGGTTTTGTAGGTTGTGTGCTTTCGTCTTACCTTCGGGTACTTGCCTTATTCAAGGCTAGCTGTAATGTAATTACAGTTGGGAGTAGGCATGACATGTTTTGGAAATACATTTGAAAAGAAAAAATATACTCGTGTTATGAATCCTTTTGGAAAACATTGCATATTTATTTTAGCAGGTTGTTACCGTAACCCCTGAAAGTCGGGGCGTTACAAAAATGTTGATGGTGTAATGGGTGAGAAAGATGAGAATGAGAGGGGTGGAGTAATAGTTTGTGAGTGAAGATGGAAGTGAGGAAGATGCAGGAGGGAAAGTTGATTAGAGTTTGGTGGGGTGTTAAATGGGAGAGTTATGAGGAAGTTAAGGTAGTTATGAGGAAGTTATAAGGTTGTTAGCATGGTATTTATGAGGGGTCTGGGCGGGATTAAATTACCGAGCGATGGCACCGGAAACATTCTGAGACCTAGGTCCCGGGAAATGATATTTTGAGTCAGGTATAATTTCCCGAGGTTTGGTAACCTCGGAATCAATTTTTGAACATTTCGAGCTTTAGTAAAGCTCAGAAAATTTACGTTATTCTTACCGAGGTATAAGGCTAGGGAATTGTTCCAATTTCTTCAGGGAAGGTTTCCGAGGTTTGGCAACCTCGGGAACACACTTTTCACATTCCGAGCTTGACACCTCGGGAAATCGACTTTTATAAATTACGGAGGCATAGCCCTCGGAAGGATTCCGGGAATTAGAGCATCGGGATGTTTCCGAGCCACCAAATCTCGGGATAGGCATCAGGAGACGTTATAAAATATTCCGAGGTTTAAAGTTCGAGGTGTTCCCGAGGTACCAAAGCTCGAAAAAATCATCAGGAAAATTATAATATATCCCGAGACTTAAAGCTTGAGGTGTTCCCAAGATCCTAAAGCTGGAGAATTATTTTAACAGAGATATTTTAGACATTTACCACTTCAAAAAGGGTACCAATTTCAAGAGGGGTTACCAATTCCAACTCCCAAAAATCAATAACCCAATTGTATGTGAGGGCAATCGTTGGTTCTCCGAAGTTACACACCACATCCGATGTATTTTACCCAAAAATAATGTAATAATTATATTTATACTGGCCGTTGATTCCAAAGAAACTTATTCCATATACATTTTTGAAGTGGAAATAGGTGAAGGTAAAATTATCGGTGTTCCCCGTCGTCTCCTTGACCTTCAGTGGGTGTGTTTGTATTCTATGATTAGTTTACAGCCGGAGTAGATGTGTCACTCAACGGTCAGTTCTTTCTTTGGTTGCTAAATTTATAGTTTGGTTGGATATATAACCTGTTCTGTTGTGTTTGTTCTGATCTCTGCACCGATATTTGAGATGGATAACGACTTTGATATTGGGCTCGGAGTATACGACGATGATGAACACGAACACCCAATTGATGAGGAGGAGGTGGAGGAGGAATTGGTACCAACTGGAACTGGTGGTGATGGTGAATTAATATATTTTCCTGAGGGTGACCTCTTAGATCTAGAACCTTACGAGGGCATGGAATTCGAGTCTGAGGAGGCTGCCAAAGCCTTCTATAATTCGTACGCTCGTCGTGTTGGGTTCAGTACTCGCGTCAGCTCATCCCGCCGTTCCAGGCGCGATGGGGCTATTATACAGAGACAATTTGTTTGCGCCAAGGAGGGTTTCCGCAACTTGAATGAGAAGCGCACCAAGGATAGAGAGATCAAGCGCCCACGAACAATTACCAGAGTTGGATGCAAAGCTTCCTTGTCTGTTAAAATGCAAGATTCCGGAAAGTGGATTGTTTCCGGGTTTGTTAGAGAACATAATCACGAGCTGGTTCCACCAGACCAGGTGCATTCTCTTCGCTCTCACAGGCAAATATCAGGAGCTGCCAAGACCCTCATTGATACTTTACAGGCAGCTGGGATGGGTCCTCGTAGAATTATGTCTGCACTCATCAAAGAGTATGGTGGGATTAGCAAAGTGGGCTTTACTGAGGTTGACTGTAGGAATTACATGAGGAATAATCGCCAGAGAAGTTTAGAAGGGGACATTCAACTTGTTCTCGATTATTTGCGACAACTGCATGCTGAGAACCCTAATTTCTTCTATGCTGTGCAAGGTGATGAGGATCCCTCCAGAAGCAATATTTTCTGGTCTGATCCCAAGGCAAAGATGAATTATACATTTTTTGGCGATACCGTAACTTTTGACACTACTTACCGATCTAATAGGTATCGCTTACCATTTGCTCCCTTTACTGGTGTAAATCATCATGGACAACCTGTTCTCTTTGGTTGTGCTTTCATAATTAATGAATCTGAGGCATCATTTGTATGGCTTTTCAACACATGGCTTATGGCCATGTCTGGCCGCCCACCAGTGTCAATTACAACTGATCATGATTCTATAATTCGCTCAGCCATAATGCAAGTATTCCCTGAGACCCGCCACCGTTTCTGCAAGTGGCACATCTTTAAAAAATGTCAGGAGAAATTATCTCACGTTTTCCTCAAATATCCAAATTTTGAAGCTGAATTTCACAAATGTGTTAACTTGACTGAGTCCACTGAGGAATTTGAGTCATGCTGGTTAACACTCATAGATAGGTATGATCTCAGGGATCATGAATGGCTTCAAGCATTATATTCTTCTTGCAGACAGTGGGCACCTGTGTATTTGCGAGACACATTCTTTGCAGAAATGTCCATCACTCAGCGAAGCGATAGCATGAATTCTTACTTTGATGGGTATGTAAACGCCTCAACCAACTTAAATCAGTTCTTTAAGCTGTATGAGAAAGCACTTGAAAGTCGCAATGAGAAAGAAGTGAGAGCAGATTATGACACAATGAATACTTTGCCGGTATTGAGGACCCCATCTCCAATGGAGAAGCAGGCATCTGAGCTTTACACGAGAAAAATTTTCATGAGATTTCAAGAGGAGTTAGTTGGGACACTAACATTCATGGCATCCAAAGCTGATGATGATGGGGAGGTCATTACATATCATGTAGCTAAATTTGGAGAGGACCATAAAGCATACTATGTTAAATTCAATGTTTTGGAAATGAAAGCGAGTTGTAGTTGTCAAATGTTTGAGTTTTCAGGCCTTCTTTGCAGACATATTTTGGCAGTCTTTAGAGTTACCAATGTCCTTACTCTACCATCACATTATATTTTGAAACGTTGGACAAGAAATGCCAAGAGCAATGTAATACTAGAAGAACATTCTTGTGATGTACATACATACTATTTGGAATCTCATACAGTTAGATATAATACTCTACGACATGAGGCCTTTAAATTTGTTGATAAAGGTGCAAGGTCTCCTGAAACTTATGATGTTGCAATGGATGGTTTACAACAAGCTGCAAAAAGAGTTGCTCAGGTAGTGCAAAATGAGGGGAGAATTCCCATCAGCATTGGAAAGGCTAGGAGTCTCATGCTGAATGATAAAAGTCATGCTGATTACACAAGTGGACACCAGGAAGAAAGCTTGGGTCAGGATATGTCTCAGGTCAGAGTTCCATTTTATAGTTGTTTTTAAACACATTTTATGATGGTTGTATTCTTGTGTTTTACTCTTTCATCCACCCTGTTAGAAACTTAGAATGTAAAACCAATGTTGAACTGAAACTTCACTTAAATGTGTAAGATTCTAGGCAATTGAATCTTGAAATTGTATTAGAGCCTCTGTGATAAAATGGTTATGATTTTGATCCTTGCAAGCCTCATTCTTTAAAAAAAAATTAATTTCATTGACTCAAAAAAAAAATCAACACAAGAAAGAGTAGACTTATGCATCAACCACGCCTCAACTCCATAGGACTCATGTGAGAGGGTGTGTGTTGGAGATTTATTACTAATCATGAACCTTCAGTTAATAACTCAAGTTTTTAAGAGGTTTAGTACTGGACACTGGACAGAACTTTTTAAGCTCTCAAGGTAAGGCTAATCACTTTTCACTCCTAACTCTTTGTCTGACCTATCTGAGATGATCTCTTAGGATTACTTTCCTTATTTCTTTATATTTCATGATTTGTATCCTATCTAATTAGAATTAGCAGTCTAGTAATTTTCGTAATTAGTTTTCCTATTTGATTAGGATTAGGAGTATAATATTAGTATAGATAAGAGTTAGTATTTTGTCTTTGTATCATATCATAATGAAGTCTTCGTCCTTTTTTTTGTCTCTTGTCTACTTTCTTATCTAAAATAACTTCAACAACTACCTTCATCTTTTTCGTTCTATAATAGATTTTCACTATTTATTATAATATCCTACTATATATATAATCATGAGATGCTTTTGAGTCCTTCTAGATGTCTATTTTTGGGGGACTAGAATCTTCTGACTATTATGATTCAGAAGTACTGAATATTTGTTCAATTTGAATAATACCTATGAAGCACGAATATTACACAGACCCACCATGATGTACTAACATTCAATTTTTTTATTTATTTATAATAATATGGGTGATAAGGATTGAACTCTAGGACTGTAGACCACATGATTGATTGGAATTGGGGAGTGGCAGTTATGGAGTGATAGAGGTTGTTATTGTAATTATAGCTAACTAACCTAAAGTGTGAATAGGTTAGTGAGTTAGGAAGTTAGTAGAGTATGAAAAGGGGAAAGGGGACTCATTGGGATTTGGGAGTCATCTAGAGACTAGAATAGATGGTATCATGGAATTCTAGGAGGGAGAGTGTAGGTTCTCTCGAATAACCAGCAAGTGTAGTTCATTTCTATTCTTGAATAATAGTAATTTTCTTCTCGTTCACTTCTGGTACCTATCATTGATCATAGAGGATCTCATACATGTCAAAATCCAGTATGTTATATTTTGTAACCGTCTTGATTAGAATCTTTTTAGAAGGCATATTTGTGGTTTTAGTTCTGGGTTTTAAGCAATTGTTGATTGAGTTGGCCTATAGATGCTGTATTTTGTGGATTTTGGTTTTATGAGGTTATGTTTGCTACATTGGGGACTCAAGCACAAATGTATAGGATTTTGGTGGTACATGATGTACTTTCTATGGAGACAAGAAAAAACAGGAGAACTCAATACTTATAAATCCAAAGCTTCATTAAAGTAAAAAAATTTGATCCATTTTGTGATAAGCATTTGGTCTTGATTAATTCGAATTATACATTACATGAACATGTGCTAAACATAAACTTCGTAGCTACCTGAGCTCAGCCGGATTCAGGCTTGTTTAAGTTCTATCACCGTTATTCTTTCCTCGTGATATATTTGATAAGATCTGAGTTACATGCCTGTTGACTGGGTTTCGTCTAATATACCCCCACTTTAGCTTAAGATTTTGTCCCTGTCAAGCTTCTGCTGGATGTTGGAACACATGCTATTGGTGCATTTCTTTGTGAAATATGTTGAAAAGTGCTTTCAGGTCCACAAAATCCATTTTGTTCTTGGGTGCATTTGGTTCACGAAGGTGGATTTACTGTGCGTGTTTTCTCATTTTTTCTTCTAGGAGGGGTTTATTTTCCCCCCGGGATGGACTTTCTCTCATTCCTTTCAAATGTTATATTCTTATTAAAGAAATAAAAGTTCCTGTCTGACAGATTTTATCGTATTATTGGTTTTAAATATATAATAATCACCCATGCTCAAATATGCTTGCTTATTTGTCCCCAAATGATAGCTCAAGTGGTAAGAGCTGGTGGACATGTGAGTTGAGGAGGGGGAGGTCCTTGGATCGATCTTGAAGGGCTGTAGTTTATAATTCCGATGCAAAAAATATATATATATATATATATATATATATATATATATATGTGCTTGCTAATTTTTTTCCTTCATTGCTTTGTATCCCGCAGGATGATATGGATAAGCATATCAAGAAACTTATGAATGAGCTTGAGTGTGCAATTCGGAAGTGTGAAATTTACCGGTCCAATCTTCTCTCGGCTTTAAAAGCAGTTGAGGATCACAAGCTCGAGTTGTCAATTAAGGTGGAAAACATCAAGATAAACATGAAGGAGGGCATCTGGTGACTCTGGAGAGGTACATAGAAAGATATAGGAAAAATGAAAATGATACATATTTTCTTTTCTGGCAATCTATCACGCTTCAATAACGCTCCTTTGAGTTGACATTTAGCTTAGTTGATGTATAGTCTTCTGAAATTTTGTCTTCTCGCCTTTCGGTTATAAAAAGTGCTTTGCTGTGTTTATTATATCAAATTTAACTTCTATAGTTGATGTCCTTTTGGAAGTAATTTAGGGCGGCGTCTAAGGTGGGGAAGGTGCACTGGTCCATGGGCACCGCACATGAACTTTTTTGGAAAATTTATTTCAAGGATGTATTAATATAAGGGATTGTCCAAATGACCCAATAAAAGTTTAGGTTAAATAACCCATCATCCAATCGCATTGGAGCTAAGTGAGTTTGAATTTCTATATTTTATTTATTAATTTATTTCAAACTCATTTATCTCCAATGTGATTGGATGATGAGTTATTTAACTCAAACTTTCTCATGGGTCATTTAGACAATCCCTTAATAAAAATATTAAATGTTTTAGATTAAATAACAATAAAGAGTAAAAATAAAAAATACCCTTATGAATCTCCCATATTCCCTCCCCTTTCATGACATCACCACCTTTAAGTTCGTCGTCCGGAGTCCAGACGCACAACACCTCCTCCATCATGTCCCACTTTCTCAGCTCCTCCTCTTGTTTCTTCAATCTATCTGGATCCCTATTGATTCATCATCGTAGCATCCGCCTTCATCATCGTAGCATCCGCCTGTTTTGAGCTTTGGTGCCATGTATCTCATCTTTCAAGAGAAACACTTTATTTTGTCCGTTGCTACGATCATCTCCTCCGCCATCATGAATAGCCAAGAAATTCAATGACATCTCCCCCTATACATGCGGCAGCAAAACCTTGTAGATGTCTCCTCACTCTGAGCTCTTATTTGAGGTGCTCCATGTCAAATAATCAATTATATCAAAAACTTAAGTTGTAGGGTAAGAGTTAAATGAATGGTTTTATACTATATTCAAACATGCCCCCTCACGCAAGATCTCTTTGGGCTTGAAGCGTGGATAAATGCACAAGCTCAACTATCAGAGAGGTTCTGATACCATGTCAAACAACTAATTATCTCAAAAGCTTAAATTGTTCAATAAGAGTTAAATGAATGATTTTATATCATATTCAAACACTCCATAGGTGCAGAATTAAGCTCACGAATGCATCCTGAACATGCATATTGGACTCTTAGAAATTATGCCTTCAAGTTGGGTCCAAACCATCATTCTTGAGTTCAAGGAAAGTGACCCACTTTGGAGTTGCCTCTAACTCATTCGGATCTTCTTTCCCCTTGAGCTCCAAAATCAATCCTTGCAAAACTTGCTTCATTCTTTTGGTCTTGGACCTTGACATTGGACCTCCTAGTCCATGCAAAGGGTCTTTGTCTGGGCTGGACCGATCCTTATTAGAGGGTCGTCTAAGAAATTTGTGGAAAGAGGGTTTGGGCGTGAGGGTTCGTCTAAGAACTCGGTGATGTAGGGTTTCAAGTGGTGATGGAGGGTTTGGGTTTTATGGTGTCGTGGCGTTTCCTGGAGTTGGGAAAGACGGGTTTGTGGGTTTTGATCTATTTGCTTTTTGGGATAGAGGGTAAATGAGAGGTTTGGTGTGCACCATCTCATCAACCTGTGACCTACCCTCAATTTCTCTATCTATGTTGGAATCGTTTGGACTTTGCAATTGGATAAACTCTTAGGTCACCATAGTTCATCAACCAACAACAAAGTGGGTCCTTGGCCACCTTGTTCAAAGTTTGGATTTTGGTGATTAATGAAAATGAGATGCAAAAGTGATTGAGTTTGTGAAATTGGGGAAGAGTTTATGGGTTTGTTTTGAGTTTCTAGATTTTAATAAAGATGATGGAACAAGGGAAATAGGGGAAGAAGAAGGGGAAGAGTTTATGGATTGAATTGTAATTGATGAATTTTTGGGTTTACTGGAGAATTTTTGGGGTTTTTGATGAATGTTTAGGTTTCTGATGAACATGATAAAAGATGATGATGATAGGTTCTGTTGCAATTTTAATTTTTTTAATTTTGTTCCCTCTACACATTAGATTTATTGGTATTGGTCCTTGAATAAAATCAACGTCACTAAAAACCTACATGTCACCATGTCACATCATCATTTAAATGGCTTGAGAAATCAAAACATCACAAGCCAACAAGTTAAGGGATTGATTTCAATGAAAATTTAAATCAGCAACCAATACCAATAATTCGATATAATTCAAGGAACAAAAACATATTTAAGCCTTCTTTTAATTATACTTGTATTTTTTAATTAAGTTTTAAATGTTAATGCCACAATTTCAATAGCATTAAATTCTTTTAATTTTTGGAATGAATATATAATAAAACACTAGCTTCAAATTAACTAACATAGAAATAACTAGTTTTATCAAGAAATAGTAGCAATTAATGTTCTTATTTTATTAAAATTGCAATCTAACTTCCTATTATACCATTTATCTCTCTTATTAATTTTAACTTTTCAATTTTCCTACCACCAATAAATGAAGGGTACAATTGATAAAGTATAATTAATGCTCTCTTTAACTTTGTAAAGTGACAGATAATTAGGAATAAAATTAAGCTATAAATAGTGTCAGTTATATAGGAACGGAGAGAGTTAGGTGGTGAAGAGTGATGACAGAAGTGACTAGAAAATACAACTTCATGGAGAAAATTTACATTTAGGACAAGAAACACCTATATCGTATTACAATAGGTCCCCTTAGGCAATCTACACAGTGGAAGCGAACATAACTAAACACGAGCTCTATTTTGAACTTCTTTCCACTTACAACACGGAGAAAACATGGCAATATGGCATGGTTTAACTTGGCATGTTAAAGGCAAGTTATATGATAAAAAATGGAGTACAAACTAGGAAACGGAAGGCTCTTCATCCTCCTAAGTCCTAACGGTTGAATATTAGCTGAGGGACTCTCTGGTCGCCAAAGCACTGCATTTAACAACAACAATAATTACGCAGGGGCATCATAACAAACAAACAAAAAGCATGAAAGCGAAAACGGTTATATCCTTCTTAACACTAAAATAATGGTCTTCCACGTTCAATTTCTAACAACGTTCATTTTCACATAATGTTGCTTTGAATATGCTTAGAAGTTTCTACAACTTCTATTATCGTCCTTTTCATTTCCACCCACGCCATCCTAGATTTTCCTATTACATCCATCCATTTTACCAGTATTTCTCGTTATTTTGATAATATTAAGGAACTTAGACACTAACCCACATCCAAATTCAAGACTTTCTAGCCTACAGTCATGTTGGCATTATTCTGTTGTACAATTGGATTCTTGCTACCCCAACATTCCATGTCATGAAGCATATTTTAGCAAATGCAATAAAATTGACCCTTCAATGTCCAAGATATTCAGATCACAAAACTCTAATTGCACTGCAAATCCACAAACCAGCCATTTCTAGGATGAAACATCCAGTGGAATCTTCTTGACTTGTTGGCAACTGATATCTTTTGAAGCGTTTGACTATTCTACACTTTCTAGTGAAACCTTACTTTGAAATAAAACCCTGATATAACAAAGGTATATATATCTATGCGTACGATCTCTGCTTGACCATTTTAAATTGAATCCTTTCAAAATTAATGTAAAAATAAATGCATCTATTTGAAGAAAGATTTGTTTTCCTGGAGTATGACACATGTTATCAAAGGGAGCATATAAGCCATACAGATAAATAAATGGAAAATAGTAGCAGGACCTGCATGTCAGATTGATACTATCGGGATCCAATATGCCAACTGGATATGTTTTTTCATAGATATTCCTCACAACTGGAACTTGATCGACTCCATGTTCCTTCATAATCATTTGGGCAAAGCGAAGTTCCATATCAGGAGTAGCTGTCCATGGTACACTACATATTCCTCCATCTAATAGGCATAATTCAGAAACTAAAAGCTCCTGAAAGAAGAGGAAGAATCAAATAGTCATATTTATAAATCTAAAATAAAGTTGTTTAGTTCAGCATTTGTTTTACTTTTAGCAGTATACAATTTATTTAATAAAAGGCCCCACCAAGCTCTACATAAGCACCTCTCCGACTGCATTGAGCCATCAAACAATCATAAAGTGGCCAAATTCTCACTTACCAGAAAGGTAGCCATTTTCCCCGCGAGTTTATGAATTATGCAATGCTACCAAATATCTACATTCTACGCATGAAATCCAATAACACAAAGGAAAAAGACATATTATCTTCAAACAATAGATCCACAAGGAACATTTTGAAACTTGGGCTTCCCAGGATATACTACAAGTATAGTGAAGCAATGTTTGTTATTCTACATTTGTGTAATGGATGCTCAATGTTTGGTCAAATGTGTAATACCAGAACTTGGTTCCTCTGTTATGTATCATTATAAGTGATGGTATGAAATTGCAAGTTCATAATTTATAGGCTGCCTAATTTATATTCAAATTTCACTAGTACACCATCACCTATTATCTTAGGATTTTTAAATTCAAGGCCTAAATTCAATATTCTGCAATTGGTTTTTTCCTCCTCAGCAGCAATTTAGATTATAATTGTAAATAATCTAGGTTCCCACAAAGTACGTCATTATGTCCCCGTAGGATAGCTCAAGTGGTAGGAGCTGGGGACATATGGGTTGGGTAGGGGAGGTCCAGTGATCGATTCATGGCGGGTGCAATTTATCTTTCCGATGTACCAAAAAAAAAAGTACGTCATTATTGAAAGCATATATAGATTTCACATTCGATAAAGATAGAACATAGACTCTTCTACCTTCGGATTTTTGCTTCTCGCTTTTGCAAATTTTCCATAGTCTTGAATGTCTCTAAGCGTCAATAAACCAATCAAAGTATCATCAGTATCAACAATTACCGCACAAGACTGTTTCTCCACAAGCATGAGATCTATTACTTCAGTAAGCAGTGTGCACATTGACACTGACACATATCTAGTCTTCATGGCTTCCGAAACAAATGTTCTCCTTGTCAAATATGTCGTTTCAACATTATCATCTACACATAGTGAACTTTCGACTTGACACAAATTACTCAAAGATGACACACCTTCAGAAAAGGTATTACCAGTAGATGACTCAATTGAACTACAGGAAGATATTTCTGGAAGTGAAGCAGAGCTTGAGTTTTCCAACTTCAGCTTTTTTGTCTCCCTGTCGTCGCCTCTCTTTGTCTGTATGGATGAAATCCATGAAGACACACCTACCGCTGCAAGTAGTGGTAAAACAATCCTATAGTCCTGTGTCAATTCAAAGAGAAGCAAAACTGCAGTAAGTGGTACTTGACAAACGCCTGCAAGAGTCGCAGCCATTCCAACCTGCAAAAGGAACTTCAATATGATCATCCGCGGCATGCCAGCTTCTTTTCCTGAATATTTGCAGAAGATAGATGAAATAATAAACCAAGAATTCTGAAATATTAAATAATTGTGATTAGCTACACACAGAAAAGGGGGTTCCTTCAGGAAAAGGCTCAATTATTCATCCATGGAAGTCATCGCTGATTGAGCAAATTGGCCTCCCATCCCAAAGACAAGAAGAAAAAAGATCATGCCAAACATAAAATATCTAATAATAAATATTATATAGCCAAAAAAGAAAGAATAGTACCAGGCCATAAGCTTGTGGTGATGCCACTTCCAACACAGAGAGGTTGACCAAAGGACTAGATTCAGAAACAGCCAACCCAATTAATTTCCCATAAGCCATCCCAGTTGCCCCACCAATAAAGAGAGAGGGGGCATAATATCCTCCCACTAATCCAGAGGCACGGCATAAAGATGTTGCAACAATCTTGACAGCTATTAGCTGAAGCAATAGGTCAGTGGAAAGGCCTTTAACAAATGGCCGAGATTCTAACAAAATGTCGACATTCTCAAAACCCCAGTAGAGGATTTCAGGATATGCCAATGCTGTCAACCCAACTGATAAGCCTCCCAATACAGGGAATGAAGCTCTTGGAATGCCAGTGGCCTTATGAAGATTGTCAAAAATAGTCAACATATATGATGTACACCAAGATAGGGCCAATGACACCAGGCCACATAAAATGCCTAGCAGTAGATACAGCGGGAGCTCTGAAATCAAGTTAAATACTCTCACAGTAAAACATACCAACCAGATTGAGGATAGCAAGAAATGTTCCCAAAGAAACCAGCTTTTGTTTTCTTCAAATTCAAAATCATCATATGAAAAGAATATATTACCCAGTTTCAGTCTAAAAAGAAGTCTATGTCTGATTCTATTAAATATTATGTCAAACTTGAAGTACTATAATACAAGCAATATTTAGAACTGAAATCACATTGAACTACAGTAAAACAGTTTTCTGTTTGAAGTACAATAATGCAGGTGGTTAATTGCTATGTTTCTGATGGTCAAACAAGGAGATTCATCAGGAGTGATTGTGACTCTTGTAGATTTAGATGCAGTGAAAGAGGTTGTTGGTAAATGAAATTCTTGAAGCAAAAACAGCAATATCAGCAGCAGAAATGGAAATGTTGGCAATAAAATCCAGAGGGCTTACCACCAGGAGAACGGAAATCATACTCTGGAACTTTAAAGGCTGGTTCAGAGCCCAGGCCAATCTCTGAAACTACAGAAGCTATGACAGCACTAAGTATTACCATGGAAGTAGTATTTGTGAGTGGTAAAGATTGATCTGCAGGTGACGGCCACAAGACGGATTCTACAGCAAAAAAACAACCAGCAACAGCAGCATTGAAACCAGCAGAGAGGCCAGCAGCGGATCCAGCGGCGAGAAGGGAGAGCATTCTGCCAGAACCAGAAGCCTTGTCAAGCCCTTTGGCAATGGAGGTACCAATGTCGACGCTGGGACCCTCAGGACCCAAGGAATTACCGGTGCCTAAAGTAAAAGAAGCTGCCATAGCCTTGAAGAAAGGGCGGGAAGCAGGAGGAGAACGTGAACGGAGGAGGTTGAGCAGAGCCACAACAACACCTCCGAAAGCCGGAACTAGTATTACTCTGGTCCAGGTTTCCTGAATCGGTGCTTCTCTCAACCACGAGGCGCCTCGATAAGGAATTCCATCCCAAAAGAAATCACGAATTTCATGGACAACATTATTGAAGAGCACGACAGCCACGCCGGTGAGGAGACCAACCGTGCATGAAGATATTATTCCTGAATTTCGAATCCTTCCGGTGAAAAGCTTCAATTCTAGCTCTACTTGTTCTGAAGCAGAAGCAGAAGCGAAGCCTCTATTATCAGGAGGCTCAGGCACACAAAACGGACGCCTGCGCCTGCTAATTCGGCGGCCATTATTAGATTTTGAAGCAGGGAACCACCGTATCGGTATCAGTTTAACTGCTTCCTCCGCAACAATCGGATGACGCTGCCAACTGGGTTGAACTCCCACTCTCATCATGCATCCTGAGCCAACCATTTCTTCATCAACAACTTCTTCCCCCACCAACACCAGCTCATTTAAAAACATCATGATTCTTTTTTTTTTTTATCATTAAACCCTTTGAATTGATTTATTTTTGAAACACGTTTCATTTTCATTAATCTCTTAATTTTTTTTTTGAACTTAATCTCTTAATTACTTTCATTAAATGTATTTAAGTTTTTTTTTTAGAAGCAAATATGTCAGGAAGCTATGAGTATAAACACAATGAGTGTTTTATTTTGATTTACCCAAAATACCACATACAATTTTTATAAGGCTTAAATAAGTTTTTGGTCCCTAACCCTTACTAAATGCTTGGTTTTCGTCTCTCGTCGGAGTAAAGGTGGGTTTTAGTCCCTATCCTTTGTCAAAAGATTTGGTTTTGGTCCCTCCGGAGCTCTGGGTCAACGCCAGAGCTCCGGTGATCCATTTGGCATGGCCACGTAGGATTAATGAGGTCAGGTGGACTTTATTTTCTTTTTATTTAAATTAAAAAAACCTAATTAATTTTTAAAGAAACCTAATTAATTTTAAAAAATGTAATTATTTAAAATTCTAAAATTCTGAAAACAAAAAAAACTGGAAAGGAGGAATTAAACTTCTCGAAAGGAGGAAAAAGTCTGGAAGCAAACTAGGTTTTTCAGATCTGGGAAATGAGTAATTTTTCAGATATGGGAAGGATGTGGGTGCCATTTTTCTTCTTCTTCTACCTCCTCCTCTTCTATCCCACTACCACACCACCAACCCACTTCCCTTCTTCCTTCTCCTCCTCCTCCTACCACCGTCAAGGAGGAGCTGAGCGAGCTCGAGGCGCTAGCGTAGAAGCTTCAGAGCAGCCACGAGCAGAGCAAGACCTTGCACAACACGAAAAGTATGAAGGAGCTTCGTTCTCGCATGGACGACGAAGTTGAAGATGTGTTAACACACTCCATTTTTGTTCCCCTGTTTGTTCTTGGCCTCTTGGCTCTTTCCCCTTGTTATTACTCTAGCTCTGTTTCTTTCTCTTTTTCTTTTGTCCCTATTTCTGAGTTTTGAAACCTTTTACTTCACTCTGCAACGGTAAAGGTGGGGCCTTTATAGATGGAATTCCATAGAATTGAAGTTGCAATTTTGGTTTTGCAGATAATGTTCTATGAGGAGTGGTGGCTTGATGCGTCTTGTTACCTAATCTGTAGGGACCAATTACATAATCAAAGCTGAAGATGATAAGATTTTTTTTAAGAGGAAGATGATAAGATTTATTTTTTGAAAGGAAGATGATAAGATAAAGAAGAAGATATTGATTAGGGGTTTTAATTATTGGTTTTGATTATATGTTTTTTAAATAATTTAAATAAAAAGGAAAAAAAATTCCACTGGCCTCATTAATCCTATGTGGCTAGGGGTGGGAATAGGCCAGGCCGTTCGTAGGGGCCTATGGCCTAGCCTACCACAGGCCCAGGCCAGGTCAGACCAAATTGGTAGATAGCCAAGGCTTAGGCTTTTTGAAAAGCCTATTTAGTTAAAAAGGCCAGGCTCAGGCCATTCAACAAGCCTTGTAAGCCTTACAGGCTAGCCTATTTAAGTAAATATAATTAGTATTTTTTGGTAAATTGTAAATATGATAAGTATAAATATATTTTACCCTTGATGATGTCTATATATTAAAAATTTATAATAATATCTTGATATTATATACTTATTGAGATTTTAGTATATTTAAGCAAATTGACTTATATAACGATTCAAAGTTATAAGTCTTTTTAAAAATAAATATATGACGTATTTAAATATCTTAATATGGCGTGTGATTTTAAATTGGCTCTTCAACTCTAAGAAACCAACATAATCTCGTTTAGTTTCATCACGACCTATTAGCTGATAATATTATAAGTCTGATTGTTGAAAATATTATTTTAGTATAATTTAACCCGTTAGCTTATAAGTTTGATAACTTCTTTACAGATAAATTTATTAACAAACGTAAAACTCTTGTTGTGAAACGGGTCTTTAAACAGGCTACCAGGCCAAGCCAGGCTTTCGGAAGGCCCAGGCCAGGCTCGAAAAAAAGCCTTTGATAGGCCATAGGCCAGGCTCAGGCCTTAAGATTTTTAAACAGGCTAAGCCTATTTAAGTAAAGCCTACCTAGGCCTAGCCTATTCCCACCCCTATATGTGGCCATGCCACATGGGTCACCGGAGCTCCGGCGTTGACCCAGAGCTCCGGAGGGACCAAAACCAAATCTTTTGACAAAAGATAGGGACTAAAATCCACATTTGCTCCGGCGAGGGACGAAAACCAAACATTTGGTAAAGGTTAGGGACCAAAAACTTATTTAAGCCTTTTTATAAACAACTTAACTTTTCTATTTTTATTTCGATGATATGTTAATTTTTTTTGGACCCCACGATGGATCTGACATATTTATGTTTTTTTATTTATAATTAAATTTGAATTGCATGCTAAAAAATTATAATGCGAGTTAAAAAAAGAGGAAATATATTATTTTAATCATCAGGTCTAATTGTTTAGTAATTAGAAACATTTAAGCACCTGCTACTTTCTTCATGGTTACATTAGAAGCTAGGTTGGAGAGTAACCTGATGAATTATTCTCAATTCATCGTTATTTGGGGAACGATGTAATGGTGCTCTATGTTTGGAGTGGCCTTGGATGCAATTTGGAGGAGTGTGAATGAGTTAGTCTTTGATAGTGCTAATCCAAAGGGGGTTTGACACCCCACCTATTGGGTTCCCCTCCCCCCCCACTTTATTCAATACGAGATTTAAAGTTCCGTATTCAATACGGAATTTAATATTCCGTATTTTTTTTTGTTACAATATTCCGTATTTTTTTAATATGCAATGAATGGTTGAAAATGTGTCACATATGCTTAAATACAGTACGGTTTTTTAAGTTCCGTATTATTCGTATTAAATACGGAACTTTAAATCCCGTATTAAATAAAGTGGGGTGGAAAACTCAGGTGGGATGCCAACCCTAATTCCCTAATCCAAACCGGAATATATTTGCATTGAGATATTGGCTAGATGTCTTAGAATCAAGGAAGCTTTTAGTTTTTATTTTTTTGAAAAAGCCAAAAGATTTATTAATAGAAGCATAAGAGTTGCTTCAACCCACGAACAATCAATACATGAGAATACATAAGAGGACAAAAAAAAGACCCTCAAAATAAAAAACAAGAAATCATCACTTTAGCACCCCCTATCAAAAAATCAGCATAGCTACATAAGGGGACCAGCAGAGACAACCCGACTCAATACATGGCACTACCCCAAAAAACTTTTCTTCCAAGGGATAAATCATGAGCCCGTAATAATCCCCAACTCATATTAAGCTTTCCTCCTCTGATTGCACCACCTCAGACAATACCTTGGCTCCACCCCCTACTCATAAAAAGAGGCTCGAAAATCCTTTACTTTTGCCTTCAGCCACAGCCACGATCTCACCTTGATCATATCCACCACTGACTCAACACACGGAACTGCTCCATTGAAAATAACAGAATTTCTTAGCAACCAAACAGACCATAACACAGCAAATCATACAACCCTCCACCCTTTCTCCACTACCACATAATTGTCACCCAAAACATGTTGCAGAAAGTGCATTCTCCCATCATTTGGTAATGCACTAGACAAGCCTACCCACTTTAAACACGTCATCCATACTGAGTATGAAAAATTACATTCAAAAATTAGATGGGAAGTAGTCTCCACCTGGTCATTACACAGCACCCCACTTCTGAATTTGCACCCCACTTCTTATAATGTTAGCCATAGTTGGCATCCTCTGTAGGCCAATCTTCCATGCTAGTGCCGCAACCTTTGACGGAACTAAGTTGCACCAAATTCCCTTAAAAAACGCATGATCCATGTTGTCCCCGGTCCTCTCTCCATCCCCTCTTTCCGCATCAGCAATAAACGCGAATGCAGATTTGACAGTGTAGCCGCCGGATGAGTCTAGAGTCCAACACCAGCTATCCCGCTTGTCTCTGATCACTGAAACAACTCCAATAGCCTGCAATAAATCAGCAAGTAATTCTTTCTCCCACTCAAAGAGATCTCTCCTCCACCTTAGATCCCATTCCCATCCACCACCACCCCATCTACCCATGCCCCTAATACAACCTTCCTGCTGTACAGAAACGGAAAACAACCTACTAAACTTTACCCCAAGACTCACCTCCCCCACCCATACCTCCTTCCAGAATTTTGTTCCTTCCCCGTTCCCTACGCACTTCCTCACTCCCCCCACAAACCAATTCCCAAACATCCCATTATGACAAACAGCCCCTAAATCCCTCCACTACATAGACCCCTTTAAAAAACACTCCACATTGTTAAGCTCACTCACCCTCCCATACCTAGCCTCCAACACCCTCACCCACAAACTCCCTCTTTCCCTCAAAAGTCTCCATTTCCATTTACCTAATAAAGCTGTATTAAAGTGGACAATATTTTTCACTAGGGGTGTACAAGGAACAGGTTGGGACGAGTTTTGGTTAATTCTAACCCGGCCCTAAATATTGACCAGGCCAATTCTTAAACCCTAACTCATCCCTAGACCTGAAGCAACCCGACAATATGCGGTCCAATTTAGGACGAGTCTATGTAGGACGGGACCGGGTTGACCCGAGGGACAATAAATCTAAGACTATTTGATATTAATTGTAAAATTTAAAGATAATAACGTACTAAAAGAGTTATAAGTGAGAACTATTTTTTATAAAAAAGAACTTGAAATGATCCAATTCTTGCATAATCTTTTGCACTTGAGAGGTTTACATTTTGTTCGATCTATATGCACATGTCACTCATTTCGTTTGATCTCACTTGTCTCAGATGTGCATAATGCACATGCATGATTTTCTCTTGTTAGAGCATGAAAGTGCTCATCTTTTGACCAACGTTTATTTAATCCATAAGATACATGTTAAACATTTTCATCTCATCGACATGATAAGATAAATTTGAGCATCATCTATCACATTTTGACCATTATAATAATTTAAAATTTTATAAAATATATATGTGGGACGAGCCGGGTGGCCCGAGTGCCAACTCAAACCCGACCCGAAGCTGGATAACTCAATGATCAATCCGAACCTCGTATCTTTTAATGATCGGGCCGGGCTCAACCCGACCCTAAAAACTTGGGCCGGGACGGGTTGGCGGGTAGGGTCAGGTCTTGTACGCCCCTATTTTTCACACCCATCCTTGGTTCCCTTCATAATCGGATTATTAGCTCATTACGTAGCCCTAATCCTAATTCCCCTATCATCCTTGGTTCCCTTCAGAATCGAGTCAGTGAAATTAAATTATGGCAAAACCTTCGCATCCTCTAGGAATTTGGCAGTTTGTGGTGGAATTGTGAGAGACCACTATGAGGGGTTTGTTTTTGCTTTCTTAAAGAGGATTGGGTCCTGTTCTACCTTGAAAGCTGAGTTGTAGGGGATCTTGACGAGTTTATGTTTGCACAAACAAAGAATTTCAAAAAGTAGTCATTAACTCGAGTTCAACTGGTAGCATCTAGCTTTTGAGCTCTGAGTGTGCAAGTTCATATTCTTGTGTGCCATCTTTGAAGTGCCAAATTAAATTTAAAATAAATACATCTCCACTTCTTTCTTTGATGACAAATTCACTTCGATACCCGTTCACAAGCAAAGGAATCACAAGTTTTCAAAATATTACTTCTGTCCTTGTTGAGATATACTGAAGATAGAATTTAAAGTATAAACTACGACTGAACGTACAATTTTAAAATATACTCCATTGAAATGAAGCTAAAAGGAAATAAATCTTTACAAAAATGTGTCGTCAAAATAGGAGCAAAGTCATGATTATCTTTGCATCTTCCCAGCAGAGTGCAGATAAATTGCAACAGATACAACACTGTAAACATAATTAACAAGCATTAAAAGCTATTGCATTATGGCATGCATATCAAAATGATTCGTTTAAAAATCTAACGCAAGTTAACACTAGCCAGAGCCATCAAAACCCTCAAGAGTTTTTAACATTTCAATTTCAGTTGTTTGATATAATGTGATAAATTGCTGTTCTCCGTTACTTCCTATTTCATGTGTATGCATTATTGGGTGATGGGAATACAAGCAAAAGACACAGCAGGCGAATTCATAATATAGTAAACAGCAACTTACATTGTGCCAAGGAAGAAGGCGAGGGAGAGATGGAAACCAAATAGGAACACAGAGACAACTGCCGTAAGAAGCATTGCCACTGAAGTAGAATACACCTATGTAAATTGGAAAGTTAATCACAAATTTTACTTCCACCACAAAGGCTCTTCCTTATCCTAATAAAGGAGATCTTATGTTCGAATAAACTACCAAGAAACAATTCTAAGCACACATATATTTGGGATTTGATGTAAAATCTTTACCATAATGCAGCTCTAAACAATCGGCATAGAATAAATAAAACTTAAGTGCAGTTAATTAGATGAGATCCAAAATTCTACAGTTATTATTATATGACAAACAAGTTCAAACTTCCAACTCATCTAAACTAAGGCTTAATTGCACTTTTGGTCCCTGATCTATCATGATTGTGTGATTTGACTCCCTCATGTTTAAAACGAGCGATTTTGATCCCTCAAGTTCTAATTTGTGAAAATTGTGTCCCTCCGTTAAATAGTCGTCCAAATTTGGACGGAAGTTGCCACCTGGCACTATTATTTACACCACCATGACGTGTATCTGCTAATTACACCACCATCCAAATTTAAAAATCTTAACTTATTTAATTTTAATCCTAATCAAATTATTAATCTCTAATCTTCCTCCATCTTCATCTCCATCTCCAAGCAATCTATAACATCAACAAAAAAAACAAATCCAAAAACGAACAAAAAACACAAATCCAGAAAAGGAACGAGTAAAGGAATCCATTGAACCATTGCTTTTCGTATCATGGAAATCTCAACTTTCTAGACACACATTTGATATATTCTTCATTCATCACACTAAATAAAATCAATCTTCATTCATCTGACTGGAAAAAAAATCAATTTTTAACCCTAATTTATCTAGAGCACGGGTGAAAGGATGCAAATGGCCAATTATTTGACCCAGATCTGCTTTTCACCCAAAAATTGTAATTGTTTTCTTCCCTGAACAAATTGGCAGCCGCTCAAAGAGAAAGAGAGAACGATTTGAGAGAAAAGCAAAAAACAGAGAAGAAAGGAAGAGGGAGAGAGCGATCGAAAAACGAGATGGAGAGAGCCAGGATTTGCCTTTGGTTTAAGGATCGATATGGATCTATTTGGGTTTGCCCCATCGGTGACAAACCCACACCCCCCACATTCGAATCCGACCCAAATCAAACAACAAAATCCCAACATGAATCTGTTAATCATCAAACCCAGCAACTAGTTTTTTTCTTTTCTATTTTGCAGAGTGAAATTCACATTGATGTAAATCTAGTTTGTCTCATTTTGGATTTCTGAGTTTTGGATTTTTTTTTTCTAGGTTGGGTTCTGGGTTTGATGATGGAGATTGGGTCTTCTGAAAAATGTTGGTGTCTTCTGAAAAATGAAGAACAGATGAGAGGTATGGAGAAGCTGAGGAAGAACGTGATAGATTTTAATTTCATTTTTTGAATTTTTAAATTTTAATTTTTTATATACTGAAGTGACACCCAGGTGGCGTACTTAGCATAGCCACGCCATTAATGAATGCCAACTGAGCAACTTCCGTCCAAATTTGGACGGTTATTTAACGGAGGGACACAATTTTCACAAATTGGAACTTGAGGGATCAAAATCGCTCGTTTTAAACATGAGGGAGTCAAATCACACAACCATGATAGATCAGGGACCAAAAGTGCAATTAAGCCAATTGGAAAGTTAATCACAAATTTTACTTCCACCACAAAGGCTCTTCCTTATCCTAATAAAGGAGATCTTATGTTCGAATAAACTACCAAGAAACAATTCTAAGCACACATATATTTGGGATTTGATGTAAAATCTTTACCATAATGCAGCTCTAAACAATCGGCATAGAATAAATAAAACTTAAGTGCAGTTAATTAGATGAGATCCAAAATTCTACAGTTATTATTATATGACAAACAAGTTCAAACTTCCAACTCATCTAACCTCTGGATATCCTATTATAATTTGTTTTATGAAATCTTTCAAAATATAGAATGAGATATAATGATACAAAGATAGATAGGGAGAGAGAAAGATTAAAACTCTAACCATCGTAACTTTCATGTCAGAAAATGTCTAAAAGAAAAAAGGAGAAAATGACCACACTTTATACCTCCCAGTTTTCCTCTCTCACGCTATCCCAGCAAGGTCTGTCAAGATCCCTAAACCCTGATAATGCTCATTGTTGATTGCCAAGAGCGATATTTGGGTAGGAAACTAAACATATTGTAGGCTTCTTAACTGAGTATGTTATTTTTGTTACAAACAGTAGAAGTAGAACATCAGATTCTGACAGCAGATGCTGATATTGCAAAACAACTAGTGGCAATCTCAAATGAGCATTTGCAGAACCCATCATAAATCTACCACACTTATCCAGCTCTGGTTGGTGCGATGATTTGGATAATGGTTTTAATTAGCAAATCCTGGAAGGTTTTGCCCAGTAAAAGAAAACCAACTTCCACCGGAGTTAATGATACAAACTAAAGCAGAGAGCACTAGCTATATGACCACAATAAATGAAGCAGAGCAAGGGTGATAAAATTGTAACTTTAGGTAAGAGTTTAAACTCTGTTGGCATCCTGACCCGTATCCTGATTTTGCAGCACTTAGTTTTGTTATTGAACTGACGTGTTCTCATCATCTTTGTCTCTTCAAAGTTAATCACGTTTAAGATACCTCCGTAGATGGGAATTTGAGTTCTCTACCATTCTACCCCATGCTTTTATTTTGCTAAGGCGATAGACCTCTTATCTTCCTTATTTCAGAAGATATAAAAATAAATGTTGGGAAGTGTCTCCTATTCAGGAAACATGTCTCCTATTTAGGGGCTGTACATTTGATTTCTATATATCCTATTTGTTTTCCTGCCTTTCAAGTTTCTTGAAATTAGAGATTGTAAATCATGTTATATATATTCAAACATGCTGAGGATTTCCTGAAGCAATTTATTTAGAAATCTTTTCTCCCTTTCAAATTATATTGATAAAAATTACTAATAAAATAAAGAATAACAGGCAGATTGCGATGAAGGTTAGATGAGGTAGGAAGTTTAATACATTTTCCATTTAATTATTCCAGAAACTTAGAGTAAACATCTAATGACCTTTGTTAGAATATAATATAAAATCATTCATGTGGCTCTTACCCAACAGCGAGCCTCAATGACCACGTGGTTTAGAGTTCAATCATTGCCGCTGCCATTATCTAATAAAAAATAAGCACATGGTAGGCGGGCTTGTGCATTATCTACGCTTCGAGCCCAAGTGAGTTCTTGCGTGAGGGGGGGTGTTAGAATATAATATAAAACCATTCATATGCCCCTTACACAACAGCTTAAGCTTTTGGGATAATTGGTTGTTTGACAACAATTACCAAAATTAAGTCGATAAAGAATAACGGGGATCCCTAGAAGAACAACAATATCATACTCTCCAGATAAACACAGAGATACAGTTTATATATGATAGGTACCAGATGCATTTGAGAAAGAAAACAACTATGTTGCTATAGTATGAATAGATCAACTAGAACTGAGAAGAATTCTCAGTTTAGCTGAGGAAAAACAAGAAGATATGTGTATACTCTCAGGCAATTTTAGAGGATTGCCTCTACCTCCCCAATTACTAACTGTATTTCAGCCTAATTTCCCTCCTTTTCTTCCTAAGGTATATATTTACCCTCTCTTACCCGTGCTCACACCAGCTTTGCACACCTCTCTCCTATGCCAGCTCAGCTAGTTAGTTATGCTGAGTGGTATTTTGAGTGGCAACTTCAATTACTCCCCATTCTATCCTTCCTGGTATAAACCTGGGTAAATCTAGGCCTAGTGGTAACTGGGTCAGCAGCAACTGGGTCCTTGTTTTAGGGTTCGCATCAATATAACTCAATTCCAACAACATCAAGCACTGTTTTTTATAGGGGGCGACCCCTAATTGCTAAGGTATATAGCCATAGGACGGTTAAGGGGCAGGCACAAGCGCAGGGAGTTAGTTAGTTATTTGGTTGGGAGAGAATTGGCTCTCGAATTCCAGGCCACGTATGGTTTTAGAATTTGGGAGACCTAACTCAACCCAAAAGCTAGCTCAAAAGTTGAGGGTTGCTCTACCAATAGGCCCTGATATCATATTTGATAACACCGGTAGTTGCAACAAACAGTACAGAAACAGAGAAGGATTCCCTATCCAGAATCAAGATGATCCTAGTGTAGGTAGGGAGAAGATTGAATTGACAATTTGGGGAAGAATAAGGAATTAGGGTTTACAAGTGATCCCAATGATCACACTGGTTCCATTACAAGATCCCAAACTATATTTCCAAGAAAACTTCCTCACTGCTAACTGTTCCAGCTGGCATAACTGCTCTACCAGTTCCAGCTATCAACCCTTGACTATTTATTCTAATAACACTTGAGTCCCTGAATTACTACTACTTATTCATTCTAGTCCTCTTCCTAACATAGACATGTTTCAAGGCTGGTTTATTACCCTTGGACCTATCAATATTAGAATTTGGGAGGCCTAACTCAACCCAAAAGCTAGCTCAAGAGTTGAGGGTTGCTCTACCACTTATAAAGGCTATCTATGTCATAACTCTAGCCAATGTGGGACTTTTAACGGTGACTATCGAGAGAATTAATCTCTCTTCTTTATTCAGTAAATTTCAATCTTCTTTCTGCACCAATCAATTTTACAGTCATTTGACTATTTTTATAATCAGCATGCATGGCCATAAACTCCATAGACAAACAATTAAAAGGTTACTTTGGATCTAGCTTGATTCATCATATGAATAATTTCAATTATAAGAAATCCCATAATCTTAATCTCATGAAAGTTTCAAATTTCACCGATGATTATAAATATTATGCAGTAAATATATGACAATACACCATCATAAACCCAAGTCTCACCTTCACAATGTTGTCAGCATACTTCATTACCATTGATACAGCAATTCCACTGCACAAAGAAATAACCGTGTAAACACATTATAATAATGCACAACAGGAAAGGATGAGAAGTGAGAAGAGCTAATCTTGACCATCCAATCATGAATGAATGGTTAAGATTAACTCCTCTTGTACTCAACAAATACACCCCAATATTTAGATATGCATATTCATAGTGAACAAACACATTTGTTGTCCTAATGTATTGTAGTTTAGACATTACACATGCCAGTGTGTCTGTGTCTATCTTGTGTCTATGTCTGTGCTTCATAGGGCAAAGAGCACAAAGAAAAAAGAGAACTTGATGATTAAAAGGAAAACAGCTTAGCAATTAACAGTTGAAAATTGAAATAAGGCGGTTAAGGCCTGTTTCGTGCAGTGGCCACTTAGAGCCTGTTTGGTAACTTCCATAGGAAATCAAGATTGCACGTTATGAGGTGCTCAACGTTAAAGGAAGAAAGGAGCTCTGTTAGCGTCAACAAAAAACCAAACATGCTATAATTGTGTTAGCATGCATCATAACACGTGCCATTTTGTTCGGATATTTTTCCAAGAAGTAAAAGTGTTTTTCGATGCATAAAAAAGAATGTTAGAAAAAGTATGTTGTAGATAGTTTCCCGTTAAGAAAATGTGTGTTAAGTGTTCCTTTATAATACTACCCATTTTGTTATGTCCATTTTAGTAATTTTGACCCAAAAAGATGTTTCACTTTATTCTATCCGAACAACATTTATTTTTTAAAACTAATCATTCTTTTAAACTTAATTCCATGGTTGTTAATTGCGCGGCATAGCGGCATGGTGTGGCGGATTGACGGCCGGCCGCGACGGCAGAGGTTGTAGCGGCGCATGTTTCGCATAGTGTTGGTAGCGCGCACGATTGCGGCCATTTTCATGTGAGGAGCAGCATAGCGGCGCAAGAGGGAAGAGAGACCGAAAACCGTAGGCAAACTGAGGTGAAAACCCAAATTGCCCCCGGATTTAAACATTTGGTCAAATACTTTAAGTAAAGAAGCTCCAATAAGTGCTCATTGATCCGTACCTAGACGGGCATATTATCACATGTCAGTGGACTGGATCCCAACATCTAGATAAACAATTATGAATGCCAATTTAGGAAACCCTCAGCTTTTTAGAGAAATTTATAAAACACATCAGAAAACATTTACCTGAGTGCATGGTTGAAAATCATGAGAACGGTGATGAACGAATATCCATGGAAGAATCCCCTGAATATGGAAAATATAAGACATAAGGCATGTATTATTGGCGGGAGAAATTAGGCCTTATAACTACAACGGCAACAAGTTTGATAGTTTATACTACTTGTTGCTGATTTATAAGTATTTGTTATCCATTTTTATGACAAGAAAATATATCCTTCAAGTATGAACACCAGAAAATAGGAGCAAAATAGTGAGAGAAGACCAAAATGATGCAAAACCAAAGTCTGAAAGAAGAGCTTGAATTACTTGTTCATCACTGCATCGAAATCTTGAACCAATATTGCAACAGCGTTGAAACCCATGCCAAAGACATACAACCAGAAATTTTGAACATTTATGTTTCGAGAAGGACGCTTTTTAATAATAGCCTGCCAAGATAAACCATGATCAATCGCTAAGAATTAAATTTAGAACCAATGACTATTTAAATTTAGCTCAAACATTGATAAATTTAGAAAAACTTACTATATAATTTTAACTTGATACAAAAAGGGATTGGACTTTAAACAATTTTTAAGAACATGCCATCATTTATAATAAATTCCATCTGTCAAAAAGAGCTCAATGGTACAGAGTACAATTTTAGCAGTGAATTGGAGTGGAGTGCCATCTCATGAAACCTCAAGGAGTTCAATGTATACAACAGTCAAAACCGCGATTGCAAATGTCATATATGGATCATTTTAAATGACAGATCATTCAAGATTTAGATAACTTCTTTTAATTAAAAGTACCTCAGTATATACTCCTGCAAAACCACTCAAGAGAGCCATGGCCTGAAAAGGAAAAGCTCATCTTGGTCATATTCAAACCATAAACTTAGACTTCATATTTTTTAGGTTAGATCACCAAAAAGGTTAAAAACTCACAATTGCCATCACCCAACCTTGAAAGGGAGTTTGAAGAACATGGTCAGAACTGCAAAGGCAGAGTAATTTTTTCAGACAAATTTAACACATAGTTATTGTGTTTTAGGGTTTAGATGAGGAAGGAAAAAAGGTTACACCATATTTAACACAAATTTAACATCACCTAACATAGTAATTTTTTCACTAAAGTATGAAGCTTACACCATATTTTATTTGGTAAAAGAAGTTCTTGTGTTTTAGGGTTTAGATGAGGAAGGATAAAAGGAAAAAACAAGACATAGACTAATAGGAAATCCACTTGATAGTATAAACCCTAAACCCAAAAGGACCTTCCAGATGGACTTCATTTGTTTGTTTTACCATAACTTGTATGTAAAACATTTCATTAGCATGTATATTAATAGAGAACATGAAAACAACAGCCACAGGAACATAATAAGGTCAATATACTACATAACATAAGTGATGGCCACATGTTACGCTTAAATTAGTCTTACTTCGAATTCAGTTGAGCCGTAGTGCACCCAGCAGTGAGTAGAATAAAAGCAGCCCACTGAATCTCACTCAACCTGAAATGTAATCAGAACACAATGCCAAACAGCCACAGTAACCATTAATTTTGGTGATGTAATCAATCATATTAAAATCATGATCGAATGAGTAAAATAATCCCAGGTAGTCATTAGGATTCAAATCACTTAATCTTCAAAATAAAGAATAATAGCATTAGTTTTGTTCGTAGAACATTTCCATGATGCAATGAGCAAAGGAAAAAATGAAAATAAGAAGAACATAGGGAGATTTTCCAGCTAATTTGGGTCCACTGACCACATGAAAGCTTAGAATACAAAGTATATGGCACTGCCTTGATCCTTCAACAACAGTTACTATGATGAACAGAGAATTGAAATCGATTTTGTTTTGTCAAGAGAAAAGAAAGAAGAAATGTCCAACCTCTTTTTAAGTATAATTCTGTATAGGACACCTGTACTTATAATATTGAAGTTCTTTAATATCTGATAGCCTGGAGCATCTACATATGCAAAGATGTAGTACTGCCATAAAATTAAAAAGTTAATACACATTATACAATCATATTACCGAAAGAATCAATACATTTGTTGCAATAAAAAAGTTGTAGAATAATCCCATTGTCACCATAACAAACACAACCATTCATCACCAACCTGAAGCAAATTTTTGACAAGGTAAAGTGCTGCTGGAATAGGATACACTATAACTTCGTCTAATGTGGTAGTCAACCTAAAGGCACAATGCACATGAAGTAATTAAAATTCATTCTCTATAAACAACCAACAAGGAAAACGTTAAAGCTTCAATAAAAAGGTGAAGCTGCAAAATGCAAATACCTGAAAACAGCAAAATTTAAGTGGACCCACTAGCCAACTCAAAATACAATAGAAGGGTTAGGCTCTAGCCTAATTAACTCCTTCCTCCTAAGAAAACCATTTTTCAGCACCCGCCCCCCTCCAAATACACCACATAAAAAAATTGAATTCTTTTCAAAAGTCAAATATCAAATAATAGTAACAGCAGTCATGGGGAATACAGTTTAAAATCCCTTGAATGTGGCTTTTGGCTTATAAAGTTACCTTATAAGATCATATATAACCATATGGTTTGATTACATTGTGCAGTTGGCTTGCTTGTATATGACAAAGAAGTAAGTTGTCAATCAGATTCACAAGGTAAACAAATACCTTTTGCTGCTATGAATTACCTATTCAAGGTTTTCTATTTGGAGGTAATAAGGAAACGTGACAGTTTGCAAATGCAATTCAAAGTGAAATCAATCCAGCTCCAAAAATGTAAAAAAAAAAACTTGACAGCCATAGACAAAGATACAATGTACTGCTGATATATTCCAGCCTTGCTCCTCATTATTGCACGGTAATAAAACAAAGTATAAGAGAAATCTAAATAAAAAGAAAAAGGTCACCTGTTGTCATCAGTGACACCTTCTTTATTCCATATTCTTCCCAAGGCCACCAGGGATATAGCACATTTTAAAGTCTCCACCTATAAGCAAAAGAACAATCAACATAAATCACATCTAAATTGAAGGATTATCTCCATAAGTTATGAAAGATATCCTCACCATAAAGTTGGCAGTAGTGACACTATACTCATACTTGCCAGCTCTCTTGGACCAAACGATTAGAATGGCTTGCGAACTAGTAAGAATAGTCAATGCAAATGTAACCATTGACCTATATCATTCAACAGGGATAAGAATTAAGAAATCATCAAATAAAGAATTGTCCAACTATACTACGCCATTGCCAACAACTTTCATTCATACTTGCGCTTCCACTGTACTTGCGTTCTGTGGCTGTCAACTTTGGTTTCTCCATCGGAGACCGTATTGTTAACTGCGACTGGAAACACGAGATGGATTTTTAAGCTAAGCTAGTGCAAATGCAACAATCCAATTCCAACCTAGCTAGCTAAAGAAGGGAATAACAAGCATACCGGCCACGCTCTCAACGTCCGAATCCCTAACTTTATCCTATAATCAAAACCAGCATTGTTTTAGTTTCAATTGAACAAATCAGTGAATGAAATATTCTAATTCAGCATCAACACAATCACCTCACCTCGTCTTTGATTTTCCTGTACTCCATTTACAGAGATCTGCGCTTCACTCTGACGGTGACTTCTGAATTAGAGAAAAAGAGTTCAAACTCTGATTACTTCTTTCCCTTTATCCATTGCAACAAAACGGATCTCACTATAACCAACCCAGTCTCTGCACTTCTGTAAGCCAACGAGTCTAACCTCAATTTTCATTCTCCATATTATTATTTCATTTTTTCACATTTGCTTCTTTTTTATTCCCTTCATAAATATAAATTGTCTGTAGATTTGTTTTTCACGCATGTTATTTATTAGTTTCTTTTTAATTATTAAAATCCTCTTTAACAAAAAAAATTACTAGTCACACACTTTTTTCACTTCCTCACATTTATAAGGGTTACGTGAGATTAATGAAGAATGGTCCAGGGTTCGAACCCTGAGGAAAGATTAATTTACTAACATTAGTAACAACTAACATTTGCCTATAAAAAACCTTCCTCACATTTATAATTTTTTAGAACTCAAAATTCTGATTTCTATTAACTTTTTTTTTTAAAGTCTGATTTCTATTAACTTGAATACCGAGAAGCATAATTATAGATTTATGTTTTGGAAAGGAAAAACTTCAATTTGGCAGCTTTAAAATTCCATATCACTTTAAAAATAATAATCCATATCAGTATAATTTTATATTTTTAAAAGTTTAATAACACTTTTGGTCCTCACTTTTGCTATATATGCAAATTGAGTCCCTTAATGTTAAAAATAGCATATTGTATTTCCAACGTTAGCTTTCATCAACAATTTTTGTTCTTCCTCACTTTTCCATCCAAAAACTAATGTTTTGTGGATTTTTCTAGAAAAAATCATTAACTTTTTCATCTTCTTCATACATCCTTACATTACATCTTCTTCATTTTTGTGCTAGAAAAATAAAGTGCTCTAAACCCAAAAAATCGAACTAATTGAGAGACCAAAGATTAAATCTTACGTATTGGATAAGACCAAACTTCTTGTACAACTCCATATATCAGTTACGATCTTCACTTCCACCACCCTTCCCACCCTCCCACAACCTTCCGTCATAACCACCACCACCAGATCTTACAGTTGTCATCTTACCTCAATTTCTCGACTTTGGGTTTCTGCCCATGAACCACAAACAACAATACTATGAACAACGGATGTCAAGACCCCATATTTTAAGGCAATCTTACTTGAATCCACGAATATCTAGAACCCAAATTCGAACCCAAATCGCATTAACACAGGTCATGTTAAACAATCCCCCAACATCAGTGTGAAACCCACAACTGTTGCGATCTCTACCTCTCCATCAGAATCTTATGTCTTGTATTCCACCCCGCCGCAAAAACAATCGAGTTGTGTTGCTCCATCAACGGACGCTGAGAGCGCTCCACCACTACTTCAAAATCTCCAAACCCTAATCCACAATCTTCCACTTTAATCGTTAAAATTGAGAACATGGCTTGGCCAAGGTGGGAAAGAAGGGGTTTTGAACGAGATGAGGAAGGGAGGAGGTGGTAGATGACGAGAGAAGATTTGGTGGTGGTGGTTATGGCAAAGGGCGAGGACGTTGAAATAAAAGCGAGTGGTGGAGAGGAAGATCAATGTGTTTCTTTATGAAGAAGCTATTTAATGGATTAAGTTTTTTGTTGAGTTTTATTTTCTGATTTGGTGGTGGAAATGAATCAATTGTTGGAATTTGTAATGTTGAGTGGTAGGAGACAAAAAAAAAAAGATGACGAAGATGAAAATGAAGATATGAGGGATTAATGTGTTAATTATTGGATGTGGAGTCAATCAAGTTTGATATTGAAGTTTAATGTAAAACACCTATGTCACGACCCGCTCTAGAACTGTTACCGGCGCACAGACTAGCAACAACCGAACTCTCAAATAGTCTGGCAAGCCTAAGGATGAAACCACATTATGGGTACATAAAGTGAAGCATCAAGTTCTATCAAAATTCCGACAGAGTTTCCTTTGTACTTTCAACACCAACATAACCAAAATAATAAATACCTGTCATAGCATATATCTAGAAACTCAATAACCAGATATTACATCATATCAAGATAACACCCATCATAGCGTCTCAAGGGTACAAACCAAACAAAGCGCTAACATAGTGAGTTTAATAACTACAACTCAAAGCAAGAAAACGACTCTTTATCCCTATGGCTGCATCATACTGGAGTCGGAAAAAAAAAGAACAATCTAGCCGCCGCACAATGGAAGCATACCAAAACAATGATAACTCCTGGGTAACTCAGCAAAGCCCAAAAATCTGCTACACGGGGTCTTGTGAATCTAAAAAAGATGAAAGTAATGATGGGGTAAGTCACAAAGACTTAGTGGGGCATAATAAATAAAGTGCGCGGAAAGGAGAAGCACTTAGGGCACAATCATTAAAACCATACATGAACTTAGGTACCATATGTATAAGTATATAAGAAAACTTTAAATCAATATTCTCGTGAACATTTTTATATTTCTGAACTTTATACACTTTCACACAAGCTTTTAATTTGAAAATTGAATAATAAAACTACGAGGTAGCTCCATCTTTCATCACTCACTAACAATAACCTCCATAAACTATATGCATATAGGCCGCATTATCTCTCCGTTACGACAAACGGTGCATTTCTATAAAACATGAATTTTCATAGGTCACATTATCTCTTCGTTGTGACGAATGGTACATATGTCGCATTATCTCTTCGTTGCGACGAACGGTATATATATCGCATTATCTCTTCGTTGCGACGAACGACTTTCCAAATTTAAACTCATCACAACTTTACAAGTATAAGATTTAATAGAAACATAATTTTAAGCTCAGCTCAAATACTAAAAAAAATATCAATGCACTACTCATGAATCTAAGCACCAATAATGGGTAACGAAAGAGATTAGGCAAAATTCCCCAATTTATTAGACTTAGGGTTTTAGAGAAACTCATGAAAATAAAACAAACACTTGATTTCCTACTATGTTATGATAATACCCACTACTCATTTATGCCATAAAAGTAGATTTCTTAATCTTTGGGTTGAAGGCTTTACCTATATGAGCTCTAAATAGCACTACCCAAGAGATGAGAAGAGTCCCAAACACCAATTTTCAAAGCTCCAAATATTGTGGGTAAGAGATTGAGTGAAGAGTGAAGAAATGATGGAGGAAATATGGGACAAAATGAAGAGTGAGATCAAAGATGGAGGAAGGTGCTAGAAAAAGAAATTGAGGAACAGATGATGGAGTCCCACCCTTTTTTTTTTCCAGCAACATAGAAGAATTGGGTATTCTACCCACGTGCCCCTTCCTTCTAACCCATATTTTTTTTCTTCTAACTTACTAATACGGTGCGTTTCAACCTAGGGCTTGTTTGATTACAATTTTCAAAAGCTGTTTTCGGCTTTTAAAAACTGAAAATTTAAAAATCTGTTTGTTTTTAAAACTGTTTTGGAAAACAGTTCTCAATTTAACTTTTTAAAACTAAAATACCAAAAGAGCTGAAAGATGTTTTCAGTTTTTAGTTTTCAGATTACGATTTTTTATTGTTGAAAAACATTTAATTCAAACAGTTTTTTCTTGAAAAATAGTTTCTAAATTTAATTTTTAAATACAATTTTCAAAAACTACAGTCAAACATACTCCTAATATTTTGAGGTTTGGTTTTTTGAATTTAAAAAACTTTGATTTAAAAAAAAAAATAAATATGATGAAGATGATGGAAGGATGTACGAAGAAGTGGATGAATTTTTCTAAAAAATCCAAAAAAAGTTTAGTTTTTGGATGGAAAAGTGTTGACCGAAGGTAACATTGAGGAGACATTATATTATTTTAATGTAGATAAACCCCATTTGCACATATAACAAAAGTGGGAGATCAAAAGGGCTATTAAGTAATTTTTAGAATTCAAAGTCGTCAAAGCAGAGAAATTTCAATTTTAAAACTTGAAGTTCTAGAAGTGTAATTCAGAATAATGGTAAACAACTATACATCATGACCTCTAAGTTCCAAAACTAATCTTTTAAAAAAAATTGAAGTATTAAAATGTAGAATGTATTGTAGGGGAAAAAATATAGATTGTGTAAATTATTAAGGTATGTAAAATATAATTTTCTTTTGTTTATTCTCACATTCACATGATATAAGTACATCCGGAAATCTTTTTTGTCTTTTCTTCAAATCTCTTTAACAAAAATATGAAGAGAAATTGTACTGTAAATGAATAAAACTCAACACTTAAAGATAAAAGGAGGGATATAAAGTGAAAATGATAATAAGAGATGAGAAAGAATCAGACAAAAATAAGAGTGAAAAAAGTCAAAATTAAAGAAAGAAAATTGAAATTAGTTATCGAAAAAAGTTTTTTTTGATAAGCCACGATTTATATTAAAATAAAGTACAAGGGTGCTTAAGCCAAATACAAAGATAAAAGGAATGAATATGGAATTTGTTGGATAGTGTTAATTTAAGGTAGCGTTTGATATACATGTTTGAACATGACGATCGAAATGAGACGTATGAATTTTGTTCCACGTTTGTTATGGACATTAGTTTTAACGCCTTCTCTATTAATTCCACACCCTCCTTATTACACCAAAATGACTTAAATACCCTTAAAATTTAATTTCATTCCAAACATGTCCCTTTTCCTACCCTATCACCACCATCCTCTTTGTTTGTCATACCATCCTTCACTTTCACACTCATCTCATGGTTTTCTTCGTTGCTACGTTTCACACTTAATATGTGTGAAACATTTCACACTTTGTAAGTGTGAACCGATGTTTGTTCATTCTCTCTTAACCATTCTTTAAGCGTTTCACACTTAGCGAGTGTGAAAATGTCCACAGTTAGTAAGTGTGAAATTTTCATTTTATCACTGTTGTTTGTATTTCACACTTTAGAGTGCGAAATTGGTTCGTATTTTATACTTTAGAGTGTGAAATTGTTGATCTGTTCACCCTCTAAAGTGCGAAATTTACCTTATTTGCGAATTTTTATTTTTTTATTCATACTCTTTGTCAAGTTCTAGTTTTCTGGATATAAAAGTAACTGTGCAACATTTTCACACCCTTGAGTGTGAAATTGAATTGATGAGTGTGAAACATAATTGTATTTCACATTCTTGAGTGTGAAATTATAATTCAAAAAATAAAATATTTAAAATTGAAAAATAAAATTCTCAACAGTTGGTCAATTCATGTTCTTGAGTGTGAAAATAATTTGTGAAATGAGTGTTGTTGGTGGCGGAGGAAGGTGTGAGCGGTTTGCGGCGGCGGAGGCAAGTGTGGGTGGCGGAAGTGTGTGGCTGGCTTGAGGGAGATCAGAGTTTGTGAGAGAAGGTGTGAGTGAGAGAGAAGCAAATATAGTTTCACAAGGTTTGGGATTAGGATTATTAGTTTATAAAAGAGGGTATTAAGGGAATTTAAAAAAAAGTAAGGTGTGAGATTAATAGAGGAGGTGTTAAAACTAATGCTCGTTTGTTATATAAGGAACATAATAGGATATACAATTGTTGTCTCTGCCACCAACAACACTCATTTCACAGTGTGAAACACAAATCATTTCACACTCAAGAATATGAATGGACCAACGGGTGAGAATTTTATTTTTCAATTTTAAATATTTTTTTTATTCATCTACGAAATCTATTCCAGGTAAAAATAAATTTCAATCATTCTACTTTTTCCTCTTAATCATTTCGCGATGTATCCACATAGAAGATGGACCTCATCAAAATAAGTTCATCTCCATTCTTCAGTTCAATTACGCAATGGATGAAAGCAAATGGTTTGATGCCATTCTCAGTCTATTACACGAATAAGTAATATCAATCGCTAATCTTCCATAAAAAAATATCAATCGCTGATAAAAAAAAATTAAAATCAATCATATGTTTTATTACCGTAAAAGAAAATCATATGTTTGATTGTTTTGCTACTTTTCATGCTTAATTGAACGTTGAACATGCTAGGAGTATATTTATAATTGACTTTTTTTTTTGAAAAGATATCTATAATTAACCTTACAGTTTTGTTATATAGGTGTTGTATATACCAAATACAATGCACATAATATGATTGTCTCGTTCTCTCTTGCTCTGTTTCGTGTGGTTATGTTCTATTCGGTTTCCAAACGTTACTTAAAAGTTAAGATATATTACAATATTGATAAAAGTAAATTAAAGGTGATATTAAAAATATTGAATATTATAAGAAAATTGAACTAATTGTATAGTAATTAATTTAAATAGCAACACATGAGCAGCAGAAGAGCACCGACAGAGAAGAGAATGATTGACCCCACAGAAGGAATAAAACAGGCTGTAATAGAGCTGTGAAGCTAGCTAGCGAAGGATGATAATTATTATGAGATATGTATGTTGTTCTTCTTGTTGACATATAGACTGGCTGTAATAGAATAGAAAGAAGCTTTGCTTTCAAGTTTGATTTAGGTAGCAATTAGCAAACTGATCAGATCAGATCGAGATGAGCTCCATCGGTCATCAGCAGCACCGGAGCTTCTTTACCATTCCAACTACGAGTAATAATAAGCAGCTCCCTGTCTCACACTCGCGTTCTGTAGACTCCTCGGAACATGGCCTTCGTAAACGCCTTTCTTCCTTTAACACCACTCCTGCAGCAGCATCAGCATCAGCATCTGCAGTTTGGTCGTCATTTCCCAGATCCAAGTCCCTCTCATCCATGGGTGACTATGCTGGCACCTCTATCAAGAATTGGTGGGACTGGACCTGGGCTTGGATCCTCTCCAGGAAGCCCATATTTGCCAGAGATCTTGAATTGAACGATCAGGAAACTAAGCTACTTGGTGGTTCCCACAACAGAGGCACTTGGAGACATGTTTTCTATAAGCTGCGATCTGAGATCAGAAGATTCATCCCACCAACTAATTCTCATCATCATCTTCCGAGGACAACACCTCAAGCCGATTCTTAATCAATTATCCTTCCTTCCTTCAAATAAGATCATGTCATCGGAATCTACTACTTTTCGTACGGCGGGCCAGCTTCCGCAATTCGTTTGTTCGTTCTGTTCTTAAATATTTTTATTTTTTTAATTCTTTCCATTTAATGTACGATTAATTCCTCCTGTTTGTTCTTTGTTGTCCATAATAACGGACGATCTCACTCCAAGTCTATCTGTATACATGCTTATATATAATTGGTATTATATTCAATAATCTGTATTATGTTGTATTGTGTGTGGCGATAAAATTACCTCATGGATTTTTGCACCTATACATAGTTTTTTTTTTTGAAACCAGCTATACATACTTTTTTGAAATATGTCACCGCATCAAAGCTGCAACGTCTGGTAATTCACACCGATCCAGCTAATGAGGTAGCGCTCCTGGCCAAAAAATCTGCCACCATGTTCCCAGAATGTCTAACAAGACACAAATCCACAAAATCAAAATGACAACCCAGTGATAAACATTCCCTTATAATAGTAGATAAATACCCACCCGGAGACTTTTTCCAACGCTAAAACAATTGAGACAATTGGTCTCAAAGGAGACCCTCCGGAAACTAAGCTGAATAGCCCACAGGAGAGCCAACGCTTTAGCCAAAACCACTGAAGAAACCATGACTAAAATATCAGCAGCAGCCGCAAGCACCTGGTCTTCAAAGTCCCTTGCCACCATTCCCCTACCAGCCGAAAGCATCAAAATTCAATTTTCAAATCCCTTCCTCTAGTCGACCGTGCTCCCATCATTGTTCCAGGCCGATGCACGACAGCCCCCAGCGAGCATTGCAACGCCAACGATGTTGCTCGCTCCAACATCGCTTTGCAAGAAAATTCCTTCAAACAATTTGCTACGCGCTTCTCATAGAGCATACGACCCACACTGCCAATGTGCCACGCCCCACTCATGAGCGCACCAGCCAGAAAATGCTTCATAAATTATGGAACCGTGGAATAATTCTCCAACCACAGTGAGAGGATGCCCAAGCCAAAAGCTTCATGCAACAGGGCACTCAAGCCAAAGGTGGGTAACCGTCTCAACATGAAGACAACTCAAAGCGCAACTATCATCCACATCTATACCATGTTTCCAAAGATCATCACAAACAGGAAGGTACCCGCTGCAAACCCGTCAAGCTAACTCTTTGCACCTAGGAATCGCAGGACTATGCCAAAATTTCTTCCACAATTTATGGTCTAAATAGGGACCGGTCAAGGACGAGGACGCCACGTTCGAAGCCATACACGACTGAAGCAACCAACTATACATACTTGGTATTCTATGATTAGTACTTAAACAACACGTTTATATGTTACAAAGGAATTAAATATTTTTCGTATACTAGTTTCTATCATTTTCTAAGGTTTTGTTTGCATCTTGAGTTTTGGAGTACGAAAGGGAAATTAGAGGACTAACTCTTAAGCTCTCCTCTAATTTGAAAGTTTTTTTATTCGGGTTGTGTAAGGGAGGAGAGTGAGCACAAAAGAGGGGAGTGAAGGTAAGTTTTTTTCTTATTCGAGAGAGGCTTTGAAAGGTAACTCCATACACTACTCACATGACCAACCAAAAAGCACAACGATAACAAAATGATGGAAACCAACATTTGTCATCAATATCGCAAATCTCTTTTTCTTGCATGAAAAAACCCTAAACCCCGAAAAATAAAGCTCCACAAAATTTCTTATTACTAGTTAACTTAATTGGAAAGGGGAAATCTTTTACCCATCTAAAGGACTACAACATAGCAAATCAGCCCCTCCGTGTTTTTCCAACAAAACATATATCCATAATTCATAGTAGATTTTTTTTTTATAAGGCAAAGAATTATATTGAAATGAAGTACAAGAGGTACTTCAACCCAATATAAAAAGGTAGAGAAAACATAGAAAAACAAGAAAATAAGACTTTCTTGGAGAATAGACTTTTAAGATTGTGCCTCGTTAAAACCTTACTAGAAAAACCCCATTAAAGCCTAGTGAAGAAAAAGAGTACACAACTAAAAAGCCAAAGTAATAGCTCCAAGAAGTCAATTACAGCCAAAGCATTCTAAACTATTCGTAAGCCAAAGCAAAAATACATTCTCGAGCCCAGTAGCATCAGTGTTCCCAACATGTCACCCATGGATTCCACTGCCCCTGAATTCCAATCAGTTAGCACACTGCAACCATAGATTTGCATGAATAAGGCCTCGTTTGGCACGTCGTATTAGTCATGATAGTATAAGCTTATACAATACATTATGAGTTTATCCATTGTTTGGATTGTATTGTATAAGCTTATCCATCAAAGTCCTCTTATACGTTAAAATGACGTATTATTTAATCCATCATGTGAGTGATGGATAAGACATGATAAGGTTGTGACGTATAAGTCACCATCACCACCACCCTCCATTGCTGTCAACTTACACCACCATTGGCACCACCACCGCCACCGGTGTTGCCACCACCACCCGATCACCACCGCCGCCGCCACCACCGCCCTACCGTCACCACTGGTGTTGTCGCCACCACCACCACCACCACCCTACCGCCACCACCGACACCACAACCCTATCGCCACCACCAGCATAATTTCCGCCACCACTCTATTGCCACCACCGACACCACAACCACCATCCTATCGCCACCACCACCACCATTGCCTCCACCCTCCACCATCGCCGCCACCTTATTAAGCCGCCACCGCCTTACCACCACCACCACCACCACCACCACCCTATCGTCGCCAACACCACAATCACCATCGCAGCCATCACCCGATCACCACCACAGCCGCCGCCACCACCGCCCTACCGCCACCACCGACACCACAACCACCACCCTATCGCCACCACCACCATAATCGTCGCCACCACCGACACCATAACCACCACTCTATTGCCACCACCACCACCATTGCCTCCACCCTCCACCGTAGCCGCCACCGCCTTACCACCACCACCAACACCCTATCATCGCCACCACCACAACCACCATCGCTGCCACCACCACCACCAACCTATCTCCACCGTCACCACCACCGCCACCAACACAAACCTACCACCATTGCCACCACCACCACCAACCTACCACCACTTTCATCACCACCGCCACCACCGTTATAATCACCTTCATATTTGATTTTTTTTATATATCATTATTCAATACTTCATTAAACATAAAATTGCATTAATTTAAACGATATGGTAAATTATACAGAGTATAGCCAAACGATGGATAGTATAAGAAAGTTATCATGACTTATACTATCAGACTTAATACTATCATGTCTTATACTATCAGATTTTATACTATACGTCGCACCAAAAGGGAAGTATACAGGCGAGACATGAGAGAAAGACCATCAGCAATGTGAACTTAACAGCAAATGCAATCCCATGCAGCCTTAACATATTTACTCTCAATACTGTAATATCCGAAACAAATGCAACCCCACTCCCAAACTGCAGTAAAATTAACATGGCAATCCACTCCTCATAATGATAAAAGACACAATCGTGGATTCATTTTCCACTCAAACCAAGAGTATGAAAAATATCCACGTGTTCTACCATACGATGTAACACTTCATCAAAACTCTACAAACCCAAATATCCACGTGGCATCTACTCTTCATTCTTTCATCCCACGTGGCGTCTCTCATTAACTGTCTCACATCTGACTCTCTCCACTGGCATTTTTCACTTTGTTCACTCATTGTGCGTTTTCTCTCAACTCTTTCCCCTTCTATGTGTTTCCTCATCAACCATATCCTTTATGTTTTCTCTTTCACATCCACCAAATTGTGTCTCTCTCAAATCCACCAAATAGGGAGACGAAAGTGGGTGAGATGAACTGATGAAGTACCGTGCAGAATGGATCTAGAATCCATTTGCCTAGGTAGAATAGAGGATAACACACATTATAGTTGGGTACCCTGATGAAATCTTAAGGCATGAGTAGAATGAATGGAAGCTAGGAAGAAACTCAACTAAAGAGAGATCTAACAGTAAAAACAACTCTAAAATATCTAAGAATACAAAACATAGGGAGCAAATGCTCATTTTCTTTTTTTCTGAAATCCATTACAATTTATTTACTATCCTATATCCTAATTTTTTGGGGATGCTAGACAAGTGACACAATCCCATGAAAGAGAACAGTCAGGAAATACAACAAAATAAAATTGTAGTCCTAAGCCATTTGGGGTTCAACAGTAAATCATTTGGGCCTCCAATAAGTCTTCCTCCAGCACTATATACCAACGATTTATTACTTTTTATCATTTATTAGTTCGAAAATATAATATTATTTTGTCCAAAAAAAAAAGAAAATATAATATTATTAAAAGTATTAATTTCATACCAAAAGAAAAAACCTGGGATATTTTAACATGCTTCAACTTCAAATGTCAAACACAATTCATCTGCTCGTGCAGTTTTTTTTTTAGTTCGCCCAATACATAATGTCCATACGCGTGAAGCTTTACATCCGTAAAATCAGAACCTGAAATATCAAAATCCTTCTACTTCAACTATAAACAGAATGCCCCTACGCGAAAGCACTGAAACGTAACAGACAAACTCGCAATAGCTGCAACACTTTTAACACTTCAGTTTACAAAGAGACAAACACTTTTCAGTCACACAGCACAAATGTAACACTTGATCAGAGCTTATGGAGAGAATCCACAATCCTGATTTTTTTTTCATGCGCATTACCACGACAGGAAACAATATTTTGTATATGTTTAAGCTTTACTTTCCTCTTTCTGGCTTTGCTGCATACAACCTGCCAAATTGGATGTCAGAATACAGGATGGGCCACGATATCATCCAAAAGAGTAACACAAAGTTACTTATGGTGGCCAACTGCCAGCATATCAACTACCACTCATTAAAATTAAAAGAATATAAAGTGGGCACAAAATATGTTATACTCAAAGTACCTGCACATGCTGAGCACAATGGAAAGCTAATGAGCACTAGGTGCATCTCTCATGCTCAAATTCAGACTGTTGCGCATAGTCCTCCTACCAATTCCAGCATTTCCTTTTTGCATCATGGCAGCAAATTCACCATAATCGATCCTTCCATCCTAAAACACAGGATATAACAAAACCATGAAGCATAATTGCCACAGAAGAGGGAGCAGGAACTCATTTCAATCAAATATTGACGTGAAATAAACATACTTGGCAAATCACTAGTATTCAGGCATTTGATATTTAAAGTGTACTGAAGGCATGATATAGTTAGCTTAATTAGTTGTTTCTCAAAACAACATCTTTCATCATAAAAGTTACATCCCTCGCTCAACATCTGCCTACCCTTCCCTCTTCAGTCTTCTCTTTTAATCTCAATCCCATTACTTGAATCTGTTTCATCCCCCACCTCCCAACCGTGGAGGTTGTTACAAAGCACCCTTACCCTGTGCTGATGACACCCACCCATGCTAATCTCAACAGCCTCCAATCTCAGCTTCCCAGATATGTTGTTGCATAACACATTCATGTCTAGTTAGTATTAAAAAATAATATGGACCAGGTGCTATCACAAGCACTTTTTATTAGTAATAGACGAATTCCAGCAACATACTCTCTCACACACTTTCAATACATTATCTATTATTGGGTGAACATAGAGAGCCCAGGCTATTTAGAAATATTAGTTTTCATAATATTGTGATGGAAAGAGTGTTCCATTTCTCATTTAAAATGTTAGTTTTCATTATGATAATCAATTAGTATAACAATATAGTTCTTTGCTAAAGTGTCAGGCTGTTTCTGTTTCTGTACAAGGCCATCTGTCCTGGTCAACACAAAACTCATATCTCCGGATTAGGATCCCCTCTCATGATAATGTCAAGTGGAACATTTTGTCAATATCTCTCTTCATAAATATTCAAAGGGTCTCACCTATTTAATAGTTAATACATGAAGAGAGAGATAGACACAAAAATTCAACATGAGGAAACAGGAGAGTTAACACATGAGAGAATCAAATCTGCAATTAATGACGCGAAGAAAAGGGTAAATCCATCCATAAAAACCAATTTGGCAGAACAAAATCTCATGAAAAGGCCCTAATTCATGTCTCAAGTTGAAGTTTATCATTCTTGTAGCAAATAATATAACGTGTGTAGTCAGCATTTTTATTTTGCCTGGGGGGTGGTATTAGATTATGCCAATTGTTATGATAATTAATATACTTATAGCTGTATTTGCAAGATCATGAGTGACTGTAACAGCTAAGTAACTTTTCGCAATAATCATCATAATGTTATGGGAACCACATATTACAATATGTCTTTGATTATCACAACATAACCCCAATAACAAACTTACATTAAACAATTAAAATCTAACCTTCATGTATTGAATATAAACTAACTACTAACATTTTTCCATTTCTTTTGAAGATTTTATGCATATAAATAGTTTAATGGTGATTATTATAATATATCTAGGGATTCAGAATACGCATTTTGAAAAGAGAGTTACAAGCTTTTCTAGTTCCCGCAACACGAAAACAATTTAAAGTACAATATTATTTTAGTGGCGACAAAAACAATTTTACATGTAACATATATTGATTAATCAGACGTAGTTTTAAGTTTCTAAACTTCTTGCAGTATAAAGATGTTGGAAACCAACTTCGATAAAACCATCTTAATATTGCTTACAACATGCAAGTATATTTTCTCCACGGAGCATTCCAAATTAGATTTCAAAACAAAAACCATTTTAATGTCAACAAAGCACAGAAAATGTGAAAACTAAAAGCTCAGTCTTCTCAGGAGGATATATAATTATATATAATACTAAACACTTAAACAGTAAGATCTTCTAAAAGTAACTTCTAACAGCCTACATGGATGTCCTATGTGAATGAGGAGCAGAAGTGACTTACATTATCTTGATCAACTTCCCTAATAATATCTTCAAGAAAGACATCAGTCATGTTATGTTCTGCACAAGCTTGTTGGAGTTCATCAACTGTAATATAACCACTCCCGTCCTTGTCAAAATATTGGAATGCTGCAATGAGATGTTCCTCACGCTCAAGTTTGTTGAGATGAACTGTTGCAGCAATAAACTCCCCATAATCTATGGTTCCGCTATTGTCTACATCAGCCTGGAACAGATTAAACAGTTCAGCTGGATTTTTTTTTTGATAAGGCAAAATTCAATTAATGGAAGACAATCAAATATCATTTAACATGAACGCAAGTTGCTGTTGCTGATGTCTTAAAATTCATGAAAGATTTTTGAACCTTAAGTCATCTAAAGTTCAAAAGTCTAAATAAGCAATGATCCATTGGCCTGATCATTAAATTTTTTTTTTTTTTGAAAGCACCTGATCATTAAATTATGTACTCAATGTGTAATGAAGATTGAAGAATAATCATGCAACAGAGTGAATGACAAAGAATACAATACAAATTTATATAGAGGAAATATTTAAGAAAAATCAAAAGCTTATTTTGCAAAAAAGAAAAAGAAGAATAAAGGATGGAAGTTCATACACAGCATACAGAAAGATACTTTTCACAGAACTAACACCGTACCGCTTCCATAAGATCACGTATTTCTATATCCTTAAGGGTAGACCCATATCTTCTTAGACCAGCTTTGAGTTCATCAAAAGTGATTGCACCGCTATTATCAGTATCCATAGATGTAAACATTTCTCTCAAACCAGCTATCTCCTCTTCGGATAGACTTTCAGCAATTACCTAAAAAAATAGCATAACAAGCAATTATAACGACCAACTATAACTAAAGTTACCTAGTTTTGATGAAACAAGAATATAATAGATGAAACGGAATAGAAAGTGCAGAAGCCCAACTTCAGTTGGCAGTCAAGAAGTGTAAAAAAGTGTGTTGCCACAAAGGCAACAATAGCCCCTCTTATATATCATGCATGAGAATGTAATATCTTTTTCATCACAATGAATGAGCGAAATTCATAAATAAACTAATGTCCATGCATCAAATAACTTTATTTACCCGTAAAGCCATCTTCTTTAGCTTATTCATTGCAGAAAACTGTTTGAGACGGGAAAGAACAGCAGGGTCTAGTGCTCTGTCAGGGGCAACTCCATTTTCACATATCCAAGGATGACCTAAACAAGCACAGAGAATAATGTCTTTTGAATTTTGAAATAAAACTATATAAAATTATATAATAATGCAAAAAAATTGCATTGAAACACAGTATTCTGATATTTGCAAAATGTATTCGCTTCCTCTCTTGAAAAAAGATGACAAAAATATTGTGCTCATTTTAAACATTGGAATTTGCTTTTGAGGAGGCATCAACCTCCATATATCTAACTAGTTCTTCCCAGGGTTGTTAATGGCAGATAGCGTAGTTTAGCCGCAAGCCCAAAAAACGCTATTTCGCTATTGCCGCGCTATAGCGGTGAATACTGGAGTAGCAGTGAACCCCCAGGGCGCTACGCTAAAGCGCTATTGCGCCACTATGGCGCGCTATTAACAAGCCTGGTTCTTCCTATGTAAGTCCTGCTATAATGAGGCAATGGCATTGAGACTTTAATCACCTATTGCATCTGAACAAAATTTTGGAAGAGTGAATACCACAGGAAAAGCTAACTTCTGACGACCAGCCCCTCTACTACACCAAATAACATCCACTGAGTGACAAGTTAAAACTTCAAAAGGAAACAGTATCTCTTTTATTCATATCAGGAATGGATGGACCTTGTATATAGCAAGTATAGTAGAGAAAAGGATGAACTTACACAAGACTTCATGAGCAGTTAACCGTTCTGAAGGCCGAGAGCACAACATCTTTCTAATCAAATCTTTTGCACTATCAGATATTAGAGGCCATGGATCTGAGTCAAAATCTATATGTCCCTTCAATACTGCATCAAATATACCCTGCTGGGTTTCTGAACTCCAAAAGAACAAAAGTTTCAGTGATGCCACAGATGATAGACAGAATTTTTTTAAGAGTGTTGGCAGTGATATATACCTGCCCAAAATGGAGGCACGCCACTCAGCAATATGTACAGTATGACACCCGCAGTCCACACATCAGCTTCGGGCCCGTAATGCTTGAGGAGAACCTCAGGAGCAACATAGTACGGGCTGCCAACTACATCAGTGAAAACTTGACCTGAGGCAGTAAGATAAAATGAAGATTTAAACAAACTATAATTAGTACGGGAACGGGGTTCTCTAGTTAATAACTACTAGTTCAAGAGAAGTGTGATAATAAATTGTTATTGAAAGACAGCAGCATGTTCGGATTTGTGCATATTTAGAAGCATTAAAGAAGACAAAAATCATGCATTTATAACATATAAGTGTGGCCAAGTTACAAAAATATGTAATTTTTACTAAAAAAAAAGGAAGTAATGTTGTTCTTAAAAGGCAAGCAGAAATACAAGAGTAAGGAATGGTTGGTTGTTACCTGGTTTGAAGAAAACAGAGAGGCCAAAGTCAATGGCTTTAAGAGAGAAATCATCATCTTTATTGACGAGCAAAAAGTTTTCAGGCTTGAGATCTCTATGCATAACCCCAAGGGAATGACAAGCCTCAACAACTCCAACAATAATTTTGGTCAACTCGGCAGCCTTCCTTTCGGAATAGTGGCCCCTCTGGATGATGCGATCAAACAACTCACCCCCAGAACAAAGCTCCATGACAATATGAACATAGAGGGGATCCTCATAAGCACCCTTGATGGTGACAATGTTGTTATGACCAGCTAAATGATGCATGATCTGAATTTCCCTTCTAACGTCCTCAACATCCTCCTTGGAAATCAACTTCCTCTTAGAGATGGATTTGCAAGCATATTCAATGGAGGTGGAATTGTCAGTGCATAAATAAGTGGTGCCAAATTGTCCCTGTCCCAATTTACGGCCAAGAGTGTAGAGATCACGAATGTTGGGAGTCTTATGACCCAAGACATAATATGATTGGTTATCGAGGCCGCGACGCATGATGGCTTCTTTCTTGAGATTGAAGGGTTTGTTGTTGTTGTTGTTGTTGTTGTTGTTACTATTATTATTTGTATCGATGTTTTCTGGATTGGAATTGGAATTGGTATTTTCTGAGTCGGAGGAGCGGTCAGAATGATTGGTGCTGCGCTTGGAATTGTCTTCGGGCTGGGTGAAGCCCTGAATATATTTTCCTTTCAAAGATCCACGGCATGTGTTGCCCATGAAACAATACAATACAATTATTATATATTCATCCAATCCAACAATCGCACATCAGCTTTCCCCCCCCTTGCAGTGCTGTGATCTCACAATCAATCACAAACAAATCGATCAAAATTCATTCATTCATTCTATCGGTCATCCATCCTTTAACTTAGAACTAGATAGATAGATATATAGAGGTTGAGGTTGACCCAAAAAATCAAAAATGAAAACGGAAATAAATAATCCAAACAATACAATAATTAAAAGAGCTTAAGAGAAGTTAAGGGTGTACCAGGCAGGCAGGACGAGAAGCAGGAAGAAGAAGAGGATGAATGGATAAGCAGCAGAAATTGGCAATCTCACGAACAGATCTCCACAAAATTAGTTACAGGCATCAAAATACTTTATATTTTATTTATTTATTTCTCACACTGCTTTGTTAATTTTAGGATGGAGGAGAAGATTCATTGTATTAATATTATTTATTATTTTTTTTTTTGTATTGGTTCCTGCCGAGAAACATCGGAGGTCAGTGCTGACCAGCTAAACCCACTTCTCTCTCTCTTTCTCTCTCTCTCTCTCTCTCTCTCTCTCTGTAGAATTTTCATTCAATTAAATATCACGACGACGCGGCTTTCTTTCTCTACTCTTGCCTGTTTTTTCTCTGGTCAAACTCAAATCTTTCTGTCCTCCATCCCATGTCTATTTTTGGCCTCGATTGGACTTAGACTTGGACCCGGACCCTCTTCTTAGCTCCAAATCCAACCTCATTTTCTAATTCTCTTACTTTTCTTAATCATCATATCATATTTGTTAAAAATAATATTCACACTTAAATTTTACCCACAAAAGAAAAGAGAAATAGATGAGTGACATGATAACTAATGTAATAGAAAATTGAGAAAGATAAGAAGAAAAATATATGACAATGAAATTAATGAGAAAAATGGTGTGAATGAAAAAAAGTTAACTTTAAGAAACTCGATTAGATTAAAATGGATTAAGTATAACATATTCAATTTTCAGGGGAGGGGGAGTGTAAACTTTAAATAGTTAGAACTTTGGAATATACTCTCAGACCAAACATTAGCATTGTAGTCAACTCAAAGGTCTTCAACCTTCATACCTGACCTGTTGGTGAAACACGAAACTAATCTTTGTACGTGTAATTATGCATGTAAGTGTGAAAGCAAAATGAGAGAGACTGTTCCGATGCTGGGAGTTATTTGCTTAAACTTACATACATGGTAATTATATGAGTATTCCATTGTTGACGTTGCATTCGTAATCCGTTTGAGAAATGACACTCAAACTATTTTATAAGATTCTTGCAGATCATACTGAATCTTTTTAGCTCATTCCATCATTTTTCAGCTTTATCTCATCATATTTTGTAGTCAGTCAGGCGTATAGATTCAGAGACAAGGTATTCTTAAAGATAGTAACTCTGTTATGGAAACAAAATTCCTGTGAGTTTGGGGTGAACAAATGTCACTTATTCTTACAACTTTTTATTTGAGACTGTGCTGCATATCAGCATGTGCAAGTTTGGACAGCAAATTGTAAATAATCCTTAGAAAAAAAATGAATGGTATCAAAAAATAATTCAGACACTAACAAGACTGACTGAACCATATATAGATACTTGAGCACAAGCTACGACTTAGCTTTTTCCAGGTCTCTCGGAAGCCCTCCACTGGTAGGCCTAAAGGGTAAGAACATAAGGGAATCAATTAGTATCTGATTGCAGTAAATAGTATTAGAAATTCAAATTGTGCACCAATCAACAGTTCTGGAATAAAATATAGAGCAACATAAAACTCTTTAGATGACTTTTTTCAGAAACATACATCTCATCGGAGGTAACTGTAATTTGCCCAAATATTTTAGATTTGATGAATTTAAAATATTTCAGATTGCTGTCATGGGAGAATATGATCTACTTACTGAAAAGATAGCTTAACAGAATTGCAATCTATGTCTGAAAGGAATTTAATATGATGATTGTATAGGCTTCAACTTCTATATCATAATTTATAAGTCATTACTGATCACACTGAAACAAAAATTTGGAATTCTGACAAAATAATAACATAACTATTGCAGTACAGAGAAACTGATAAAAGAAATCCACTTACAGTCCACAAAGCACTTTTATGGCGTCATAGAAAAACCACTGCAAGGTAACAACTGGACCTAGGAGTGCGATACGTACAGGAAGACTTCTAGTGAACAAATTAACAAACCCAATGTTCTTGATAGCCTAAAAGTTAGCAAAACTAAGAAAGTTATTCTGATTAATTTTTTATATTTCAAATAAATCAGGTTATTTGGACCAAATTTAAAAATGAAATAGTGTATAACATGAAAACCTACTTGCATTGCAGATTCAGCCTTTTTCTTATAAAGACTGGTCATAACATTGTCAGCAGGGTTGGAAATTATTGTGCCAGCAGCACCAGCTGTATAGGCTGCGAAGCATGTCACACCAAGTTGCTGTGCTGTGGAACAATCCTCCTTCCTTCTTTGGATGATCCTGCTATATATTAAGTCCACCGTATGCTCAAATGTTGAAAACATAACAATGTTGACTGTCAAACCAAAGATTAAGAAAACATAAATATGGGTAACAGTTTATCACATGATAATGGTTGTGGTGTGTTAAAAAGTACTTGATGGTAACATTCATAGAGTTTAATTTTGATGCACTGTCTATGAATAAAGTTTTACACTTGAATCTAATATGTGTTGCCATGCCATCATTTAATGAGTTTGACATCTCTTGTAATTGTTGATATGGTCAAACTCATCAAATGATGTTTTGTACAAGACTAGATGACAGTATTAGAAAAAAAAACTTAAGCTAACATATTTTAATTCAGCTCATCATCATATCATAAAGGTTTAGACAAGAAACCTTGTAAGCTCTATTAGTTGACATGCTTGTAAGAAGCATCTGTGTTTAAACTTTAAACAAACCTCAGTCAAGAAAGTTCCGGTTATATGGATTCATTGATTATAAATTATACACTAGAGGAAGAGTCTGTGACCCAACTCTTCATATAAAGTCATTTTAAGCATAAGATGGTCGCAGCTTCCATAATTTCAATGCTCAAGTACTTATTAGCACAATATAAACATGTAAAGATATGCCTAAGGAAACATTGCATGTATAGTAGGTATGGAAGCTAAACAGAGCTGAGTTCTATCAGCATTGCATTGTTTAATCTTAATCATTCCTATCATAACAAGTCCCCTCCTCCCACCCCCACCCCAAAAAAACCCACATTTTGACTGTTTCACACAAGAGCATAAACTGAAGAGCATATATAATATTTAACAAAACAATTCAAGACCAAATGTTAAAAGGTAGAGTAATTAGGTGATCAAACAGAAACAGTAACAGTAACAGTAACAGTAGTGTGCAAATGCAATACAAGAGAGATCAGATCTTACAAGGAAGATTGCGGCTCCACAATGGAATAAGGCCCCTGTAGAAACTGCAAGTAAGGGGAGGCAGGGTAGAATTAATTAATTAAAAATAAAAGGAAGAAAAGGGGAAGTTATGTTGTAATATGATTGATTATACTAGCCACGTACCCAGCAAGACCTTCGTTTTTGTAAACAAGAGGAAAGCCATCAGCCAAACCCTTAGCGAAATTAGGGTGGATCTGAACACGGATTTTAACAGCTTCGAAAGGTGAAAGGGTGACATCAGCTAAAAGCTGAGCAACAGAACTGCTGAGTAAGAAGATGTAATTGCGGTTACAATCGACGAAGACATCAGAACCAACACTCTTGAGGTACTCGTAGATACCGTATTTGAAACCCCCTTGAACACCGTACCCAAACAACTTGCCAGACCATCCTCTCCAAAGAGAATGAGGTCCTTCTTCTTTCCAAAGGGTGGCAAGCCCAGATGGAATGCTAGTATATTTAACAGGATTCACCTACAGACACACATGATATATGATTGATCGATCATTAAGTTGTTGAATGAACAGATCAGAGTATGAAGCGTACCTGCATGTTGACTTTGAGCACATCGAGAGGAGTGATAGCGAGATGAGTAGTGCCAGAACTAAGCATACCACCCAGAAAACAGACCCCAAAATATTTCGGAGTAAATTCCTCACACACCTTTCCTCCTTCAACGCCCTTCATTGTCAATTCAATCAACCAGTCACTATCCCTGTGCCTGTCCTGTAATTCTCTTTTCCCAGATACATGCATACAAATGTTTCACTGCTAAAACGTTACCATGGATTTTCTTCTTTTTTTGTATTGGATTGTTTTATATCATTATTTTTTTAACATTATTGGAATGCTTGCCTTTAAAACTATAAATAAGATAAGATAAGATATTTTAATAATATTTATTCTTCAAAAAATAAAAATATTTCAATAATTCCCCTATTTATAGGTAGGGTTAATCCTCAAATTGATCTATGTCTTTGTCTCATCGTCTAAACTAAGTCCCTCGCCAGAAAAATTATTGAGAAAACTCTTCTTCTTTGTAAAACGTTTGGAGTGGATTAATGATGCTGACATGGATTTAAAAAATAAAAAATTAAATTGCACATCATAAATTTAAAACCAGTTAACAAAAATAAATCCAATTAACAAATCTAACCCTAATTTAATTATTAAAATCAATTTCCCCAAAATTAACCCCAATTCCCCCTAAATTCTCAATCAAATTAAGGTTCTTATGCTCTTCATCTTGACATCTAAATTCACTTAAGGAACCCAAATATATTCGGGAGCCATCAACGCACCACTGTTGACCCGTTCTGTTGGTTTCAAGTCTCATATGGTGGTGTTCGGCGAGTGTGCGGTGTTGGGTCAACCCATAAACGTTTTCGGATCCACTTATATGGAACTTGAGGAGTGTATGGAGGGAGTGAAGGTTTGAGGTTGGAAGTTGCGTCCTTGTATTTAGATGCGCTTTCGTAGTTTTTTCGCCTTTAGATTTCGTCTTGTAACAAAAAAAAAGGTCAGAAATAATTTACCTACATGGCATGTTTACCTACATTCATGGATGATAGATATTGCGACCGATAAAATTCGTCTCTAGTGTTGCATCGTGCGCTAACAAGTATTTTGTGACGAAATGATTATTCGCCGCAAAAGTCATGGCTGACAAGGATTTTATGTCGGATTGATATTCCGTCACAAATACACTGGTTAAGATTTTGTGATCTCTGTCGCAATCATTAGTGACGAATACACCCAACAGTTGACAAGATTTTGTGACGTATGTATTTCCGTCGCAAATGTCGTGATGGTTATATTGTTCGTGCCAACTTGCTTACAAGAATTTTGTGACGGATTTATTTTACGTCACAAACAATCAATTTCATTTGTTTTTGAACTACTATTTTTCATAATAAAGTTTTATTTTAATACTATTAAAAAAACCCTGGAAAGTTCATGGTCCTTTAATAATTTTATATGATAATCATAATAATTCTAAATGTTAATATTATTTTATTAATATTATTTTTATAATTCTAATTTTATCTAACTTATTCGCTCTTTTAGATATTTAAAATATAATAACATTATTAGATAATATATAGAGATTCTTAGACTAAGATGACAACTAATATGTTTTTTTTTTCAAAAATAAATAGAATAGAGTAACATAGGGTGATTAGGTTGAAAACTAAATTCGAGAAGCGATTTCAATTAGTTTTGTTTGAATTTTTCATTTTTTTCTAGAAAACAAAACATATATTGAATAACAGGGAGTCAAGAAACAAATCCTCTTGAAGTACAACGCGAACGCCAACAAAGTAAGCAAAGTACGATACACAACCTAGGCAAGATAATGGCCCACCAAAGAAAACATCGAAATAAGCCAAAAACGCAAAATACACAAAATTCTACCAATGGCAACAACATCAAAGCTAAAAACCCAAAAACATAAGAGAAGAGAACCAACGGTCATAGCTTCAGGCGCGAGAACAACAACCTCATGACAAACTCCAGCAGCAAGAGCCATTGACATCGCACGTGCACGCATCGACTCGGGCGAATCAGCATCCAATACAACGAGATCATAGCCAAGAGCCACTGACATCGCAACCTAAAACAATTACATTGGTTAATCTAATGTTGGGCGCACAAGAGACGAGGAGAGACCAGTCTAAACGCCACTCCAAAACCTCACAAAACAGACACTTCAGGTGCAAATGTTGCCTTGATACCCCTCACATAAAATTCGCGAAGATCACAATCGAAAGCAAAGCATACCCTCCTCTCTCCAAAGCTCGCGAAGGAGTGAGAACTGCCAAGAAAAGTCAAAATTAGATCCAGGTCCAAATCCAATTCCACGCAACGCGCCTTAACTCTTCTCATCTCTTCTTGTGTCTCGTTAAGTGAGCAGATTAAGCAAGAAAATATGAATCAATTACATTAGTTGGATTTGGATTATCAAGTTCATCGAAACAATCCAAGTTGATGACATTCTACTCAGTTTAGGTCAACCCATCTTTTTGCTAAAACTTAATTACCACAATTATACACCAAACTTTGCTAAGATTTTACCAAGAAAGAATCATAGAACATTGGCTTTGAAATGATAAATTGAAAAAGAACAATTAATGACAAACATTCTACATGCTACTTGAAAGCAATATTAACAATGAAGGAAAGACTGCTGAGGACTTTTTCTCAAGTAGCAAGATGAAGAAAAGAACAGAAGCATAGAAAGCATTTCTCTAAAGATGTCTTAGGGTTCACCATAAATTGACCAAATCGTGGTCTTTCATCATTATTCAACTAATTAAATTATTGTCTCCTAAAACCAGCACCCATATTGGTTCTAATGTTTCTCTTTTCATTCAGACCTCCACACTCGAATGCTGCTTTGTTGATCAAATGCACGTGACAGGTCAGCACTTGTAGTGCTCCAGAAAAGTCTAGAAAAATCCAATATTTAAAACCTGCACAAAGTCTCTGGTAAGCATATTGAAGTTAGATATCAGTAAGCTGATGCAAATATGCAAACCAAATTGAGAAATACTCGCTTGCAAGAAATAAGAAAAGCTGTGCCAGATTTCTAGGGAACTTCAGCCATGAAATTCACTTTAAATGAAGGAAAACTTATGCAATACTCATCCAAATTTTGTAATCTAGAGGCTTAATATTATAATCAATTTCAAGAAGCTAGGAACATAAATGGGTGGGATTGTGAACAAAGTGCCTGTGGACTTTCCTGACATAAAATGAATCAGGTATATCAAATATTGAGAAGGAAACTAACAGTACAGAAATTGTTCTTTAGAAATGAAGTTCATGATTGATTTTAAGGTAGTTCACAAAATCACAAGGGTACAGGTATTTAAAATAACATTATCACATCCTCAAACAAGTAACATTCATAGGACACTAGGAAAGAGTTTGGTTTCCTTCAGCTCTGTTCTGTATAATGTTCTCCATTTTTTAGAGGTAGAGGCTGACCTAGGCTAAAGAAGAAAGTAGAGGTTGGCTGTAACTTAGATCACTTACAAGTTTGTAGATGCCCCCCCCCCCCCCAAAAAAAATACACACACTTGATACATTCTATTAACAGAGTCCCCAAATTGCTCCAGAAGGGAGATCCATTATAATTTAAACAAACAAATGTAAATGACAGAGCACTTAGAGTGCTTTATATCATGGCAACTCAAAAATCACAAACAATAATCCACCTTTAGCAAAGCAAAGAGTCAAAGATTGTCCAAGAAAAAGTGTGATATGAATCAGCTGATGTATTTTTATCAGTAAAATCCCGCTAGCAGACAAGCAATCATCACCAAAACGAGAATGAAATTATCCAGTTCTCTCCAGATAACCACACTCCTAAAAGTGCCACGGATCAAAGCATTCACAAATAATTATGCTCATTTGGAGCAAGTGCATGGAAGTCAATAGTAAACCAGAACATTGATCAGTCTATAAACCACAGCACAGTGCACATTGATTATTAACATAAAACACTTAAAAAATTGGCTTTGCTAGGAGAGGAGCAGAACATACCAAATAAGAGGCTTCAATTTTCGTTACTGCTACTAATAAGTCTAGCACCAACCCGATCAAGCTGCTGAACATTTGCAGAAGCTTTCAAATTTCCGTCCTTGAGAAAAGCCTCAACCATATGTTTCCCAATCAGGTGTCCTGCGTGCTCATCATCAATGACAGCAACAGCGGTGGGGCCAGCACCACTGATGGTGCAACCAAAAGCCCCAGCCTCAATGGCAGCCCTCTTGACAGCCTCCATGCCAGGAATCAAAGGGGCTCGCCTCGGCTCAACGATCTTATCGGAGGACAAAGCCTTGCCCAAGCCCACCAAATCCCCTTGTAACACCGATGCCACCAGAGCACCTGCTTGACTACAATTCCACACATGGTGCGGCATACCAATCTCAGCAGGGAGTGCCGCTCGCATCTTCTTGGTGGGAGCTTCGAATTCAGGAGTGACAAGCACGAAGAACAAGTTCTTCTCGGGGGGGAACTTCAACGGCATCAAGTCCAATGGCTCGTAACCGCGAATGAGCACAAAACCCCCCATGATGGAGGGTGCGACGTTATCGGCGTGATAACCAGAAACCTTCTCTTCGGATTTTAAGGAAGCAAGAACAAGGTCGTCAACGGTCAATTTGTTGCCGAAAATCTCATTGACAGCGACGGCGGCGGCGGCGGCGCTGGCAGCGCTGGAACCCAGACCGCTTCCTAAGGGCAAACCCTTGTCGAGGGAGAGTGAGAGACCAACGGATCGAATGCCAAGCATTTTCATGACTTCAATGGCGGCGATACCAGCGCAATTCCAAAGAGGGTTTTTGCTGAGCTTGTTAGGGTTTTGGCCGGAAATGTGTGAGATGCAAATCTCACCCGGATGAACTTGCGGGTCCACCCTGAGTGAGACAGTGTCCCCAAGGCCATCGACCGCGCAGCCGAGGAAATCGAAGCCCGGACCTAGATTTGCCACGGTGGCCGGAGCAAAGGTTTTGACCGATGTGTAAATTGGTTTAGGCTCGGACTCCGTCGTCGCAAGTGTGGTGGACTTGTGGTTCGCAGAGAGGTTGCATCTGATTCTGATTGTTGTTGGAGGGATTCCCATCCTGTTGCTGCTGCTGCCTTTAAAATTCAGTGGACATAATAACCATGAAGATGTGGTTGCCGCCATCGTGTGCAGTGCTGCCTCTTCCTCTTGGTGTTGGTCTGTTGGATGATTGAATGATCGATCCAAGTATAAGTATTACTGTATTAGTACTAGTAGTATTGTTATTAATCGTTATTAATTAATAGGATATCAATATATCAACATCAACTACAACCAACTACCCTCCAATCAGCCATGATTGAATATTAACTTTCAAGTTTCAAGTAGTAGTGCCTGCGCGTGTGTATGCACTTAATTCTTAAATTATTGCTTTTCTCACCTTCTTTTTTTGTCAGTGCAGAAAAGTACTTTCTTTTCATTGGTGTTTGGTGAAGACAAGCCAAAGCTTAATTCCTTAATATAATTTTGTATCAAAAACTAATTTTTAATTAAATTTTACTAGTCATTAAATGGCTAAGTATGTTCCTGAATCATACTTCAAATAGTAAGAGCTAGATGACATATGGGTTGGATGGAGAGCTCCAATGATCAATTCCTAAAATATGCAATTTATCTTTTCGACATTAAAAAAAATTAAATGACCAAGTACCCATCACTAATAACTCACATGATCCATTACAAAATGGGTCACAAAATTTGTTACAAGTTCAATACCTACCAACTCTACCGAAGAACCAACCATTCATCGAATTAAATCTATCGCAGATTGATTTAGCAACTAATTTGGCTTTATTAGTGAAGTGAATTCGAAAAACAATGAGCATGTAGCTCATGACTTTCCTGGTCATCTTTTGTCTATTCCTTATAACTTTTAGCTCATGATTCTCCTTCTTATCTTGTTATTTTAATTATTCCAATTGTTGCTCCACCAGGGTAAGGAGACTCCTAGGAGGATAAGTTACGGTTAAATACCAGAGTATCAAGATAATCATGCAGCTTCTTTTACTTGTAGAGAGGACAAGGTTTGTGCTCATTTTATGGCCCAGCATGCCACCTCACTCAACGATGTTGTTTGGGTGGAGGAGGGACCTCCGGGTCTTTTAGCTTTACTTCATGATGACTTATTGGCTTCTATGCCTACTTCTTAATAATATTTCAAACCATGTTGAAAAGAAAAAAGATAATCAGGCGGCTAAAATAAGAGATGAGAGTATGAGAATTGACACATAATATTTCTTGTAGAAGGTAATTTTACTAGGTGCATGCTAAGATACCACAACACTTAGTTTGAGTATGATAAAAAAAATAAGTTGGGTATGATGTGGACCAATTAGATGGGGACAAGTGGCATGAATTTTTATTTTCAGTTATTTCGTTTTTTAATAACAGAAAAAAGAAAAACAATTAAGTTAACCCAAGGTAAGTAAACCATGGTTGGGGTAGTCAGACTTGAATGACCTTTTCACATTTTCACCTTTTCCCAATGTTTTGAAACTTATCTTCCCTGAGAAGCTTGAGGTTCCCAAACAAAGACCAAGCTCAATGCAACTCCGTCTCCTCTGCTGAAGTTCCTCCGACGACCAATGTACCTTGTTTTTCGTCTCACTCTTTCCCTTTGTCCTCTCTTCTCCTTTGTCGTTGTGTTTTTTATCTTTCTGCTTGTTCTCTGTCGTCGGTTTCCATTACCTTACCGTTTCAATCGTTTTGGTTTTTCTTTTGTTTCCATGATTTGGTGTTTGTTGTTGTTGGGTGGAAAAGGACGAAGCTTTTGTCGCGTAGATCGTCGCTATCATTTTCTGACCATCGTGGCAAGGTTAGTGGTTTTCTTTGCTTCATTGTGGGAACAGTAAATTCTGAGTGTTGATGTTAGGGATTTTAGGGATTTTGTGTTGCATGTTGATCTTGTCGGGGTGATGTGCGATTATTGGTGTGCAAGGGTTTGATATTTTATTTGTTTTTCTGGGGTTAATGCAATCTTTGTTGATCTGGTGTAAATGGCGGCCTAATTAATAATTGTTTTTTGCCATTGTTTGGGGGAAAGGGTTTGTGCTGAGTAATCTCTCTGCGTTTTTTTTTTTTCAGTTCTTGTGGCAGATGGCCCTCAAGTTGCTGCAGTTGACCAGGTTAAGAATGAAATCTACACCTTTGAAAAGATTGTCACTAGTTCTGTTGCTGGTGGTGGTCAGACTTTGGTAAGCATTCTCAATGTTTGTGTTTTCTAGATAGTTGAACTTGTAGAGTTACATGTCTCTAATCCTGTTGATTTGTTCTTATTTTGATCATTCTTTGCCACGGACATATGTTCGTGACTACCTTCAACATAGCTGGGAACAATTTTTATTGAAAAAGGAAGGGGATCAAGAATGGTATATTTGCAAGCTCTGTTGGAGGAAGAGGAATGGCAAAATTACTGATTGCCATCTCGGCGAAGAGTTTTACAAGTTTGTGAGTGACAAGCATTTAGCTGAAAACGAGAAGCGTTCTACATGTTAGGATTCAGCGCCGTTGACGACAATTAGGTTTTGATTGTTAGTCTTGTTGCCATGACTTCATGTTGAGAACACATTTATGTTTCCTATTGTGGTGGTTACTCTTGGTTGTGCTTATTTGTGAACTTATTTGGGTTTAATAGTTATGGTTGTGCTTGTTTTGCGTTCGTTACTTTTAATGATGTTATTATTTTTATTTTTATAATTTGTAGTTCAAAAATAGCATCCCAATCATTTTCTTCCCCAAATGATGGAAGGTGTAAGACCCTATTTTGATGAATAAAATTATTTATTTTAGAATAAATGATAAAATGTGTCTTGCTTGTGAATGGTGAATTTTCTTGATGCATTGAAGTGTGTAGTATTATTATTATTATTGAAATGATAATACTTGGGGGCTAGGAAATAATTATTTGTAAGGTCAAGGACTCCAAGATAAGTGATTTTGGGTTGCTTGGAGGCCAAGAATTGTGTTATGGCCGAGTATGTGAAGAGGGGAGGAGAGGAGACTTGTTTGTTGACTAGGATTGCATGAGTTAAGGGGAATATTGAGGGATTATGGCTCTTAGTTATGGCTGATCAGTTTTGGTCAAGAGAATAATGGAGAATGATGAGCCATTAATGCCTTGTCTCTTTTCAAATTGGTGAAACGTTTTGAAAACCCTAGTTGGGCTTGTATTGGCCGCGGGTTTGGGGGTATTAGGGGAAGGATTTTCAGCTTTTGAGAGACCAAAAGGGGCTGAGTGAGAAACACAATTCCACATTCTCATTTTCCACACACATTCAGAAAAAGAAAGAAAGAAAGAAAGAGTGAGAGAGTGAGAGAGGGGCGGCGGCAAGGAAAGAAAGAAGAAGAAGAAGGAGAGAAAGCAAGAGAGATCAAGAGAGAAAGAAGTATATCAAGCCAAGGCTGAAGGTGCAGCAAGGAGGGGGCTTCTTCATTCATCTTTTTCATCATCCTTCTATCATCCTTTCACACCCAAAAGCTAAGGTAAGGGGTGGATCTAGTGGGTAGAGTCTAGGTTTCTACATGATGGAAGTTTTTCCTTGATTTGCATGCCTATGATCTGAGTTGGTTTAGGTTGATGATGTATGAGGCTTGAGGGTAGAAAGCATGCTTAGGGTGTTTTATATGTGCAGCCACAAACATGATCAAGCTTGATACCATGCTTACTTGCCATAGATGCCAAAACTTGACTATGTTGCCATGTTTTTGCCTAGATAGAATTCTGTGTTGTTTTGTATGCTTAGGGCTGATTATGATGATGAATAGCATGATATTTTGCTGCTGTACAATGTCCTAGAGAATGGCCAAAACCTTTTTCAAAAAAAAGAGCAAAACCCTAGAGCAAAGGTGCTCTCGGCCATGCCCAAAACCTTGGGTTTTGGTGAAATTTTCTTGAGCTTTCTGATGTATTGATTGTTGCTGATTGCTACTGGAATTTTTACCATAATAGTGATGTTGTATGATGCCATGGTCAGTAGGTTAATGTTTGGCAAATGACCCTAGGTCTTGTGTATGAAAAAACATGATTTTATGCCAAATTCGCCTAGATTTTCACATGATTTAACATGCAATTTGTAACATGATCAGTTCTGGAATTTTGTGAAAAATTGCTTATTGTTGATTGGCTGGACATTGGCTTGTGAACTTGATATAGAGGGAAGAAAGTGTTTTTGAAAACTCTTGAGCCCTTTAGGGTTCGGCCAAGCCATTTTTGTGGTTGTCGGCAAGTTTTCTTACTTCCATTTCAAGCACAAGTTTATGTTATGGCTTGATTGATGAAATTGTCATAACTAAAGTATTGCTATGCATGAGAACATGGCTAAGTGCTTAATATAACTTATATGATGCCTGTTTTGGATATTGCCAAAAGGTCGCTCATCCAGCTGTAATTCCTTTTGGTGTTGTGATTACTACTGTGGTTAAGTGTATAATTTTTGTGAAAATGTTAAGACTCTAGGTTGACTGTTAGAGCCCTAACAAAGAGAATTGAGACTTAATCGCTTGCAAGTAAAATGTGATGTAATTGGAACATAGGTCTAGTGAGGACTATGGACCATGAGAACGATGGTACCGTTAGAGACAAATGGTTACTTGCACGCGAGGGTGTTTTGTGGGTTGTACGGTGTGTCCCCACGTGATTTGGTTGACTGCGGTCACCTTGTGATTCTGTGGGCGGACGGTGTGTCCCCCCACATGAATGAGGGTTGTACGGTGTGTCCCCTCCGAGAATTGTTCATCTGCGGATGATCGTGAATATGGCCATTGGTGTTGAGGTGGTTGTGTGAATGGTGAGGTCGTTAGCCTAACTGAAACTTAGGTGACTGACCGTGACTTAACTTAAGAAGTTTCCTTATTGAATCTTGTTATTTATGATAATTACATGGATATGTGAATAATTATATGAGAACATGAGATCTGACCCTGTTATTTGTTTATGTGTTTATTCTGGGGGGGGCCCAGATGGTGAAGGTCAAGAGTGCAGTGGTCTCGTGGACGATAGATTTACATGATCAACACAAGGACAACGCCTGGCAGACCGACTCTGCCAAGGTACGTCGCCTCTATGTCGGCAGCGCTACGATCACGGGACGTGACCGACACGGGAACGTCGTCGAGACACAGACCATGGAATGGGGCAAGGTCAAGATGCCCTTCGCACCATGTCGCTTCTTGCATCCAGGAGATGAGGGTTCTTGCTCGAACTCTCCTCAGAGGATTGCAGGAGGGGAGGTTTCTTCACGGGCATTCGGGGCACCAGATTGGTGGGCACGCATTGGCGACTTTCCAGCTCCGCCTCTAGAGTCTCTTCCAGTTCCTGCTGAGCCTATGGAGGACTTTGCTCCACTGTACGTTGCAGTAGCTGATGCACCTAGGGATGTCGAGACCGAGGGGCATGGAGATGCACCAGAGGTCAGGGCTCCTGTGAAGAAGCGCCAGAGACAGTGCGGTTGGCTCGACGAGTGACTGATATTGCCATGCTGGGGGTTGAGTGTTCGTGGTGCTGAACTATCTTTTATCAGTTTTGTTTTCCGGTTTTGATGTATTGTTGACATAGGGCTTTAGCCCAAGGATTCATTTATGTACTTGAATTATGGTTTCTTTTATTTACGAGTTATTTCATTCAGTAATGCATTTCTTATTTATTCCGCAATTTTATTTCGTAAAGTTTCAAGAGTTTCGCAATAAATGAACTTTTGTCATTAAAACAAGATTAATAATTGAACGGCGAAAATTCTTTACGAAAATGGTGATGTTTGGTTTACTGTGTAACACTCGAGAAATCGGGGCGTTACAGAAGGCGTGGCAAGTGTGGTCTTTATTCGACTCTTAAAACCTCATGGAGTAGGATCAATTATGGGCGCACATTTTATCAATGCCCTCATGTGGTAAAATATTTATTTTGTGTGAAATATTCAATATTCAATATTCAATATTCAACATTCTTAGTCTAAGTTCAAATTGTGTAGGGTTGCAATTATTTTGATTGGGCTGAAGGTCTTACTCAACCTGTTGATGAAGCACCTCAAGTGAACCATTCTAGTGTGACTAATTCACAAAGGAACAGGGAGACTGCTGTTGCTGTTAGGACTGAGGCAGCCACATTGAAAGTTTTGCTGGCTGATGGAAGGAGGAGGGAGCAAGCTTATGTCAATATCATTATGGGCACTTGTGTGTTTGTTGTCGTTTGTTTTCAAGTTTTTCTTGTTGCTATTGCTTTTGCAAGCAAAATGGGTTAAATAGTAATGAGGTGCCCCCAATCCATGTGGGGCACTTCATGCACGAATATTATTCATGTAGGCAATAGGAACGATAAAAAAACTTGAATACCAAAACAACCTGAAACATCATGCACAAAATTCAAAATTTATCCATATGGGGCAATAACAATAATAACAAAAGGCACAACAGGCCAAAACTTATCCATATGGGGCAATAAGAAAACGGTTATCCATAAAAACCAAAGGGCATAACAACCCAAACTTGTCCAACACTTGTCCAACAGTAAGCAAGATTAATCACGGAAAAATAATGACACAAACAGGCCACAATTGTCCAACAAGCAGATAAACATGCAGCTTTGCAAATGCAGCTTCAGTTCTTCCTAGTGAACACAGACTTCACCAAGGTCCCATAATAGTCAAATGACTTCCTTATCAGCACATCCTGCATTTCATTGTATGGTTGAAAAGCAAGCTGCAATGCCAATGTCAAACGCGTCCCATTGTTAACCTGCAAAATCAGATACATTGATCAGGGTTCTCTAAATATATTTCCTATTTTCTACAGAACATAAGATTTAAATGTAAGCAAACTAACCTCATGATTGTACCCATTGATCCCCCTGTCCTTCATCCAGGATGCAACCCAAATCCCACAATCATTACTACAAAATTCAACAACAAATAGATATGGAATCATTCTCACGATCAAACATAATAAGTTTAAAGGAAGTCAAAATTAAAGTCAAGTTCATGACTTACGAATTAGATTTCTGCATAGGTAACCCCTGGGGCATGGCAACCCTGAACTGTGATACACGTGGCCTTTCACTGGTTTCCAACTCGTAGAATGAATTGTCCCTCAGCATGATCTCCATATTCAATGCCTGAATCAATACAATACAATCGATGAAGCTTAAATTAAAAAAACATGCATATGATTCAGTTAAATAAGCACAAAGCATAGAAGACTTACAACTAACTTGATATTTGTTATCCTAAATTCAAGCCTATCTGCGTGAGGGAATGAGTCTAAGTAGACAATTCCTTGATTCTCAAAGTCAAGAACAATCAAGTACCATTGCTCATTATTTTCATTCATTGGAACATAGACCTAACATAAAATTATGAGAAAAGGATGTGTGAGATGTGAGATATGTTGTTATTCTTAGTTGAATTACAAAGTGAGATATTATTCTGAGCTAACAAACCTTTGAAACCAGATCAATCTTCCCCATGTAGGTTCGTTGCTGGTAGGTTATCATGCTTTGGGGATGGGTTGTCCATCCAAAAATGTATTGTTGTTAATTAAAACATTACACACAAATTAGGCATGCAATGATACAACCTATAAAAAACTTATTCCTACAAGAGAAGGAAAACATAATGAAAAGTAAGTTGACATGAACCAATTGGTTGGATTCCTTCTGAAGGCTCTTTCAGTGCGGGTCAACATGCAGGCAGTCAAGTTAATGATCTTTTGATCAACACATTTTTTGGGCTTCAAGCAGTGCAATGTGTTACGAGTACCATCAACATGGTTGAGGAGAGGTTTAATGAGTGTTTCCTTCCTGAGTTAGAAAATAAGAAAAATTAAACATCTTGTGAAAAAACTAAGAAACATTTTAAAAACAAATAGACACTTGCACCATTTACCTTTCTACACCTTCAACATTACACCTCTTAAAAATGTAACACGCCACGACATCCTCCATGTAGCTTAGGGCCTCAGTCACAGCAGGTCCAAACAAGCTAAGCAGCCACTGATTGAAATACATATAAAGTAGTCAAGGTGTGCCATAATAAAATAAATGCATAAAATAGATATGGTCATATTCAACTTACGGAGGGAATATAGAGTGGATCAATGGGAGGCAGTGGTGCGCATAAATGAGTCTTTTCAGTTGGTTTGTTGGAGGAAGGGGTGGTGGGAACCTTGTCATTTGGTTTAAAGGAAGGGGTTGCTGTCTTGGTGCCAGTATGCATGGTCTGAAACTCAGGTGGGGAGAACAACTTCTTCACGAGTCAACTAAAATTTGTAGGCTTAGCTTTGTCGTGTGTTGGGTTGGACTTGAGAAATTTGTGAAGGATCTTTTCGGTTCTTGCAGCCGTGACAGAGTACTTTGGAGTTACAATATACTCAGTTTCAAGTGACACTGGTTTCTCTGGTGTCACTGGATGAGAATTCTGGGTGTTTTGGCTGCACCAAGCACTTGCTAAGAAGCCAACTGCATGCATCAGCATGTTGACATCCTCCTTCAATCCAGTTACTGTGTTTAGCACTTCCTGCATAGGGACGTTAAATAATGAGAAAATGTGCAACATGAGAAAATGAGTGCTAAATATGATAGTAGGGAACCAGAGTAGGGGATCATGTGATACTGACATAAACCCACCCAAAAATATCAACAAATCACCCACATAAATTACATACCAGAGAAGGAATTTAACCCACCCCACCAGACACCATAAATTTAACCACCCAAAAATATCAACAAATCAGAGAAGGAATTTAAAGTTGCAGGCAAAGGACAAACCGAATTCAATAACAAATAAAAGGAAGAAGGAATTTTGTCAAGTTTTCAGTGGAGGACGAAAATTAAATTTCAATAATGGAGTGAGAATAAATGAAGTATTCAGAAAAGGACAATATGCACATCCAAAACCCTAAAAAAAAATACGAAACCCTAATTTTTAGCCCTCACATCAGTAGCATCATTTAAGTTAAGAAAACCTAAGAATCTGAAACAGTTAGAAAGGGACAAGAGAAACCTTAAAACAAAACTCAACTTTAATCTGGGGTTTCTTTCTCACCCAACAACAAAAACCTTAAAAAAAAGATATTTTCAAGTTGTCAGACAAAAAGGACAAAACCTCATCACAAGTCAGAAAGGGAAACCATTTTTTTTCAAACAATTAGTGAGTGAGAGGAAAAGTAGGAATCAAAACCTGACTCGCCGAAGTGGTTTCTTTTCTGGGTATCAAACCCTTAAAATTTTTTCCAATTTTATTTTATTTTTTTACTTAAAACAAAATCTCGACAAAAACACCCATACACAAAAGGAACAAAATCAAAACCTGACATCCACAAACAAAATAAAAATCAAAACTTTAACATACCTTTTCATTCTGGGTACAAATCTGATGATCAGGCAGTGGATATGCATTAAAGGTGGGAGCTTGGGCTTTGATGTCTTGTCGGCTTCAAGAAACATTGCATGAAGAAATGAAAAAAAAAAATTAGAAACCCATCTTATTCCAGAGAAAAAGAAAACGATGAGGGCTTAGAGCAAACCTTGAAGATATGGTAATGATGGAAGGGATCTTCCTTTGGTCTATCTGAAAGGATCGAAAGGGTGTGGTGGGTGCGAGTCTTCATGGGGGAGGTGATGGACTCAACATCTTGAGTCCTTCTCTTCCTCGTGCTCGCTCTCCTTAGGGTCTTTCCTCTTCCAGACATGGCTTCTTAGGGTTCTGTGGAGTGTTTTCAGGGGAGAAATGAGTTTCAAAACGTCGAGACACAATTCTAGAGGTTGTTATAAAGAGCCATCACGCTAGCTGGCATGGGAGAAGCTAAACGACGTCTGGGTTGATACACTTTTTCACAAAACTGCAGGAATTGGAAAAGATAGGCTAATTTGATGTGATTTGCCCTCTAATCCCAAATCCCAACCCATTTCCACTCATGACTTCCCGCGTACCAACACTCGTTGACCCCCCACATTTTTCACAAAAGTAGGGGCATAATCGTACTTGGCAGAGAAGACACATGGGCACAATGGGGATAGTAGTACATTTAGTAAAGGCTAAATCGAGAATCCGGGTCATTAAATAGGGGCAGACTCGTTATTTCAATTGAAATTTGAAATCAGTCATCATGGGGTTTAGGGTTTAGATTTTCATTAGATATTTTCCTTTAATTATCATTTATAATCTAAAAAAACGAAACAAAATAAATAATACATGAAAATTAAATTTTTGGCTTTAAATATAATCTGTAATATTTAAAAAGGAAAAAAAATAACACGTTCAAAATTAATTTTTTTCCTTTAAATATAATCTGTAATATTTAAAAAGGAAATTCAAAATTTAATTTTTTCTGTTAAATATAATCTGTAATATTTAAAAAGGAAAAAAAATACTTTCAAAATTAAATTTTTTCCTTTAAATATTTTTTGAAAGGTTTTTTTTAAGGTTCCTTTTAATATAATATGTAATATTTAAAAAGGAAAAAAATACACTTAAAATTAAATTTATTCCTTTAAATATATTTTGTAATATTAAATAAGGAGATAAAAATAAAATACATTGAAAAGACTAAAAAATGACATATGATCGCCACTGTAAGCTTAGGGTTGCTTATTTAATTTTTTATGTTAAATATAGTCTGTAATATTTAAAAAGGAAAAAAATAAATAATACTTTCAATATTAAATTTTTTCCTTTAAATATTTTTTTGAAAGGTTTTTTTTAAGGTTCATTTTAATATAATATGTAATATTTAAAAAGGAAAAAAATACACTTAAAATTAAATTTATTCCTTTAAATATATTTTGTAATATTAAAAAAGGAGATAAAAATAAAATACATTGAAAATACTAAAAAAGGACATATGATCGCCACTGTAAGCTTAGGGTTGCTTTCGGGACCCCTTGACACTTATGATCCCCACTAGAAGCTTAGGGTTGCTTTCGGGATCCCTTGATACTTATGATTCCCACTATAAGCTTAGGGTTGCTTTCGGGATCCCTTGAGACTTATGATCGCCACTGTAAGATTAGGCTTGCTTCCACTGTAAGATTAAAGTTGCTTCCGGGATCCCTTGACACTTATGATCCCCACTATAAGCTTAGAGTTGCTTTCGAGATCCCTTGACATTTATGATAACCCTAACCAACTTCTTGAAATTCCTTTAGGGTTGTTTAATAGTAAAATGATATTAATTGCAATACAAATACAACAAATTTGTTTGGACCCATTGGTAGATGCCTCACCAGGTCCTGGGTTCAACACTCCTAATTCCGTCTTTTATTTCTTCTTTAGATGTTTTCATTTTACTTATAAATAAAACATTAATAATGATATATAAAATGGAATATGTAAACAACAAGTGTCTTCAGCCTATGTGGTAGACGGTACCCTATCTATGTCCCGTGACCAGGGTTCGAATCTTAGTGTTTACTTTTTCCCCTAAATACCGTTCATTTTCATTTTGCCTTTCGTTTTTTTTTTCCTATTTTCAGTAATTAAAATATACCAAATATCAGGAACAAGAAACATAAATAAATAACCAACTCAGTGGTTATAATCTATGTGTGTAAGTGCCTCAAGATCCTGAGTTTGACACCTTCAAGTTTGTTTTTTTCCCCCTAAAACTAATGTCACAAAAGCCAACTCCATACTGTTTTCATGCTCAATATAATGATTGAAAAATTGAAAACATTCATAGTACCTAAAAAACCCAGTATCCAACAATATTATACATCATAGTACCAATTAAACATGCTATTAGCTATCTATCAGCATGACCATTCATCTAAACAAAATGGAACCAAAATACAACTATCGTATAAATAATAGTCAATCAAAGTGTTTTCATCCGCAACTCCTCCCTAGCTTCTTCCCCAACAACATCAATCTTCTCCACTGCTTTGATCAACATCAATACGTGCAACCTTGGCCTTCTGTAACGCCCCGACTTTCAGGGGTCACCATAGTAACCTGATAAAAAAAATGCAATGTTTTCTGTAAGACCCCGAAATAAATAACTAGATTATTTATCTATTTTCGTTGTATTAAATGATTAAGTGTTTATATTTTGTGTTATTCTCCTGACTCGAACCCTATTGCGAGTCATGAATATTATTTATATGATAATTAAGTTCGGAGTATGTTTAAGGATGACACTATAGTCATTTCGAGTGATAACACGAGCCATATTCGCACCCGACTATGGTCGAGAGTGATCGAAAAAGGCTATATCCGCTCCTAGAGCGCCGTTTAAAAGAGTTTTAGAATTGAAGGGAGAATAAGAATCTCCGAGTAATTTTCCCATGACCAGTATTCCGATACGAAACCCTGGACTGTACGCACGCTAGGTTTTGCTTCCCGGAAGTCCGCCGAAGCTAGACTTTAACTTCTCAGGGACTTTAATTAAGACCCTGGATGAAGAGTTTTTCTATTCAGAGCTTCTAACAAAGTTTCCATCCGCGATGTCTCATTCCTTTCAACGTTTGTGATATTTTTCTAGAAGGAAGTTTCTTTATCCGACGTCAACTGCAAAAAGTAGTTTTCCGAAGTATTTTGGCCAATACTGCGTTTATATCGTTTTCTTCAATTATGAGAACTTCATTTTGAGTTATGGAATTCTGTCGTCAAATATTCACTTCTTATCGTTAGACGGAGGTACCGAAACGATTAGTTTCGGAAAACCTTGAAGTTTGCTTTTTAAGCATCCGCTATAAAAGGGCGGGAAATGAGAAATAGCTTATTTCCCACCATTAGAGAGAGAGAGAGCCGCGAGTTGTAGAGAGAGAGGGAGAGGATTTCTTCGCGAGTTCTTGTCTGATCGTCCCGATTTCAGTTTCTATGGATCGACAACGAGGTATTCTTGCTATTCCATAACTTTGTTTTCACTTTCTGTAGCTTTAAACCATGTCTTTCTGGGCTCAAAGTTTGGAGCAAAATGTCAAAATGTCTGATAGCTTTGATTTTTCTTTTCAACTATCTTCCCCACTAACCCAACATGCTATAATCGCTGTCGGTTTGTTCGGATTTTCACCGAGTCGCCGTAGATCTGAGTTTTAAATCCCGAAACTCATTTCCTTTGTGAATTTACTTTTTGATTCAAAAAGTATTGATTTTTCTTAGTGCCTTTAGAATTAGTTGCTATAAACGGCCCGATCTACGACCCTGTCAAATTTGTATTCAAAAATTTTAACTTTGAGTTTTTAGCTTAAAGTTTGGACCCAAAAGCACCTAGTAGCATAGCAATTTCTAAAATTTTTCCGAGCATTGTTTTACCCTAGATATCACCTAAGAATACCTAGGAATTAAATTAGATCGAAGAAAAAGTTCGGGAAACCGTTTTTTTTTTGTAGTGGCCGAAACTTATTTGGAGTTGTACCGTGTTCAAAAATATTTTTGGGTTTGTATGGCCTGAGCCATAGCGTAGCCCTCTCTGTTGTCGAAATTTTGGCTTTGGTTGCGTGTCATTCCGAGTTCTGTAGCTCGAGTTATGTGCGTTTTAGCGAACATAGGTCCTGTTGTCCATTTGTGCCTAGATGTCGAACTCTGAAGCTTCGAAAGCTTCTTTCGGTTTTGTTTAGCGTTGTTGGATTGTTTTGTTTCTTAGTGACTAAGAAATGATATTTTGCTTAAGGGTTGGAGCGAGTTGAGTTGAGGAAAGAGGTTTGGAACAAGCTCTGAGGTTTCACGACGGAGGAGGACGCGTCAGGGAACTTACTGAGTTCGGGAGCTTGATTTTGGATCAGTTTGTGATATCGAAATTGGAAGGAGAATAAAAGGTTAGGGTAACTCAGTTTTAGCGCGTCTTTGAGTCTTGCATGTTTTATCGCACTGCATGCGTTTGAGATGAAGATGTTTAAATTTGATTGGCATTTGATTATGACTGTTGTACTAAACTGGGAAAATGTTTTTCTGGAGGCTTCGGCCGGGTGAACTGATTGAGACGTGCGTCTCCATTTTCTGGGGCTTCGACCATTGGTTATTGTTGATACTCTAACTTGATTATTGGATTGAGAATTGTGGATGTTTTGATTGTTGTTGTGGTTGATGTTGGGTTGGATCACATACTAAGTATGTGCTAAGTAGCTATATGTTGTGTTGATATTCGTGCATATGCGTTATTGGATTGTATTGTGGGGCATGTGTGGCATATTGTGTGGGGCTTGTATGGCATATTGTGGAGCCTGTGTGGCATAATGTGGAGCTTGTGTGGCATATTGTGGGGTCTGTGTGACATATTAAGTGGCAGTTCAATGGTTTTCGTTCCAGGTGACTGTTCCGTCTTGCGAGACGCTTTTGATTTGACATGTCTTGGTAGTAACACATAGTTGTACTACAAGGCACTTATATATTGGATTTTATTGATTGATGTTATATTTTTGAGGTTATTGTCATATGATTTGATGTTATATTGTTGAGGTTGTTGATATCTGATTTGATGTTATATTGTTGAGGTTATTGTTGTCTGATTTAAATCTGTTATTATGTTGCTGATATCTGATTAAATCTATGTTGTTGATATCTGAATTGATGTTATGTTGATATCTGATTTGATGTTATATCGTTGAGGATTGTCGATATCTGAATTTATGTTATGTTGTTGATATCTGATTTGATGTTATATCGTTGATGATTATTGTTATCTGATTTGATTTTATGTTGTTGGATATATGTCGTCATCTATCTGGAATTAAGTTGCTAGCTTATGTGCCATGTTATGCACTTAAACTTTAATAGCATGTTTTTCTCTTTTATACGTGGTAATTGCATGGAGTTAACCCTTTCTGTTTGCTACTTGTTGTTTGGGCGCTTAACGCTATTAGGCGATGGAGAACCCTCGATGAAACTTGACCTTTGTACGAGTCGAAGATGAGGACTTGAAGATTTGTGAAAGACTTGAAGAGTAGAGTTGGGTTTAGGGCTAGAGCTTTGGGTTAGAGAGCTTACCGTTATTGGTTTAAGCTTACCTAATGATTTTTAGGAATTTATATTTGAGTTTCCGGGTAGGTTCCGATGCTTTGCTTTCCTGCGGTTCCCCGATGTGGAGATCATAGGGAGTATGTCGGATTTATGGTGTCATTGCATAATAGGTTCTTTGTTGAGTTTTTTATATTGATTAGGTTTTGTAGATTGGGTGCTTTCGGGTTTACCTTCAGGTACTTGCCTTGTTCAAGGCTTGACGTAAATCTATTTGTAGTTGGGAGTATGCATGACATATTTTAGAAACACTTTGAAGAAAAAAATATACTCATGATTATAAATCATTTTGGAAAATATTGCATATTTATTTTACTATGGTGACCCCTGAAAGTCGGGGGGTTACATTTTCCAAAAGGATATATAAACATCAGTATAATTTTTTTCTTTTCAAAGTGTTTCTAAAACAATTGTAATTCAGGTTCCCTCTGATACGATTGTCCTACACGATGCTGGGACAAGAGGTTCGACAATTGCTTCACAATAAACAAAACTTAACAACAAAACAATAACACTCAGAAGTTGTTAACCCAGTTCAGTGAAAACTTTCACCTACGTCTGGAGGGTTTGCACCCAAAGAAAGGAAATCCACTATTTCAAGATTCAGGAATTACAGACACTCATGAACACCTCAGTTCATAGTTCACTTCCTAATCTACCCAGTGTATTTCTACTTAGAATCTCAACCTAAGTATGAGAGCCCCTCTCACTTTCTCTCAATCACTGCCACAGTGATTGGTAAACACAATGAACAATCAGAGTTTGAATGTAATCAAACAACACAGAACCCTTCTTTGCTTTATAGAATCAGTGAGCAAAGAGGATTCACAAATAACAAAGAACGAAGCACACTAACAAATCCTAAAACACACGATCTCTCTCTATCAGCTTCGGTCATCTTCACGTTTTAGGTCTTCATCCTTTTTTATAGACTTCAGCAGTGGTAGCATGGGCTTTAGGGTTAGCACGGGCTGAAGAAACAGATTCCAATAACAGCAATTTGAAAACGCAATCTTGATAGATTCGGTTTCTTACTGCACAAGTAAAGATAGAAATCAATCTTTTAACAAAGATTGTTTCAACAAATAACAACCCAACAACTAAAACCCTTCTGAGATAGTTACTTGCTCCTCAAGTAACTCAAAACATATCTTCAACAAATCTTCAGAAGGCCCATAACAGAAACACAAGCTGAGGACTGATGTCCTAGCCTCACGAGGTCAGATGCCACGGCATCTGCTTCGACAATCAGTTGTTTTGACAAAATGCAAGGCAACATGTTCCAACAATCTCCCCCTTTGTCAAATTTTGTCTAATACAAATCACAATCAGAGAGGATAAAAAACTAGAGAGACAATTCTCCCCCTTAGTCAGAGCTCCCCCTCAAACTGATGCATCTACACAACCAACTACCATACTTCAGAAGACATAGTCGGAACAACCACTTAGCAGCACAAACACAAAACCAAAGGTACAATCAGCCTTAGCACATGATGACACCAAAATAGATTAGCTTGAACATCATCGTATCAGAAATACTACCATCTGAAGCTGGCAGCACATACCCAGAAGTACAGCTAACAGAAATACTGCTCATCAGAAGCACCGTCAGAAATACCGCTCATCAGAAGTAACATTTCAGAAAACAAACATAGCCATCGTCTTGAACTTGTCTTCAGACCAGAGCTAACACTATCAGAACACACATAGCACAGTAGAAACAGAAGCAACTTCACCTAACTTCTGAGAACATGAACATCTGAACCAAAACAAACTTCTGGAGGGTTGTAATCTGCGAACATCTGAACAGAACCAACTTCCACTAACTTCTGAACATAAACAACTTCTGAACCACAAACTTCTGAACATAAACAACTTCTGAACCACAAACTGCGAACATCTGAACAGAACCAACTTCCACTAACTTCTGAACATAAACAACTTCTGAACATAAACAACTTCTGAACCACAAACTTCTGAAAATAAACAACTTCTGAACCACAAACTTCTGAAAACTCAAACATCTGAAAACACTGTTCACACACTTCTGAAACTTCAAAAACAGCTGAAAACATCTGTCACTTAAACATCTGAACAAAACACATGCATATGCATACTAGCAACTACTCCCCCTTTTTAGCACAAATTTGCAAAGGGTGCACGAATACAGCAGAAACAAAACAAACTAGTCTTCAGAACTGGAGTCCTTTCCTGCACTACACTCTTCAGATCCTTCCTCCTCTTCATTACTCACATTCGGAGCAGCAGCACGGTGTTCACCATCTTGACGTTCTTCTTCCTGTAGCTTGAGTAGCAACGCATCAACTATGAGCTTCCTGGCAGTGCTCACCCTGATTGTCTCCTGCAAGGCCTTGGAAACCTCCAGTAATTCAGCAATGATGGCCTTAGCGTCAGATTCAGTCACAGGAGGAGCAGATGTCCTGCTGGTTGGTAAGGCAATGTCTAGAACATGTGACTCCATAAACAAACGGTGATCCAAAGTGATTGGAACTCCACGAGACATAGCCACATCATCTGCCCTCAGAATCTGAGGATGTTGCTTTAAGATTATCTCAGTAAGAAGTGAAGGAAATGAAACAGGCAGCTTCACAGCACAAGTATCAGCATGCTTCAATGTCTGCTCAAACACAAAAGTTCCAAAGTCAAAAGCCATAGACTTGCCAATCCTATAGATCAACTTGGCAAGCGTTGCAGAAACACCAGAAGTATGTTGAGTAGGAACCCAATTCACAGCACCAATCCGGTTAAGAATAGCATACTTCACACTCAGATTTCCAGTAGACAACAACTTTTTGCTGGGCCACTTCTTCACATGACCGGCAGTAAGCTCCTTGGCAACATCATCCATGGACACTTCTTCATCAACAAATTCAATAGCACTCCGTCCAAGTGCTTGATTGATCACAGCAGGGGAAAACAATACACATTCAGCCCGTACATAGACTTTTCTGAACTCTGCACTATCAGGAAGTCCCACATCAACAGAGAGATTCACCAGGAACTCTCTCACAAGCTTCTCATAGCACCTTCCAACATTCTGAATAGTCTTCATCAGACCTGCTTTCTCAATAAGTGCAATAACATCTCTGCATTCAAGAACATCAGAACCAACATCCCTTTCCTTGGCCATTCTTCTCTTGCAAACAAACTTCCACTTCTGAACATTCTCTTCTAAGTGGAAGGACACTCTATCAATAGGGACAGCAGGAACATTCTGAGGAACACGCTTACCAGAAAACTTCTTTTTATCAGAAGATCGAATGTCCTGAACACCGACTTCAACATCTGACTCAGAGTCTTCAACTTCAACTGGAATCTTCCTCTGCTTCTTCTCAGTGGGAGCCTTTGCTTCCTTTTTCTTTTCTTCTTCATTCTCGCAGCAACACTATTAGCAAAAGTCTCAGTCAGAGGAACATCATCAGAAGCATCATCAGAGATGTTCTGAACAGAGGCTGGATCAGCATCCTTCGACGAGGATGAAACAGAGATACTAGGCGTGGTAGCATCGCCTGAATTTTCATGAGAAGTGGAATCCTTTCCAGGAGTTTCTTGAGCAGAACTTCCCTTAGACCCAGTTGTCTCAACATCAGCCACAACATCAGGCACAACATCAGGAGGCGATTTCACTGGAGAATCTTCATCATTGATTTCTTCTTCGTCAAGAACATCCTCAAGGATAGGAACATTCGGAGCTTTGCTATTCTTGACCTGTGATTTGTAGACCTTACACGTTGGGTTTCTTGATCGCATCTTCTTGGAGGCTTTCTTGGACACAGAAGACGGTTGAGAAGGATCACTCTTCAAACCCATACACTTGACTCCTTTAGCAGTTCTTTCAATCTTGGCCTTGACAGATTCCTTCTTTCCTGAACTTTGAGACATGACGAATCGAGAGGAAATACAAGCAAAGTACAGAACAATGAAACAGATTTGCAAATCAGAGAGGATGAGTCTTGAAGAAGATAGATGCACAAGCGGTTGAGAGAACACAATTTGCCCGTTGGAGGTAGTTATAGGAAATGTGAACCATGAAGTAACTTTCTCTCTGCTGATGTCACAACGGCTGTTAATGATGACCAAGAATAAACTAGCCGTTGACACACTAGGGCACGCTAATTGCTATGCATCAGAAAGACAAATCCCTAGACTTCCTCTTAATTTTTCAAAAGTGATAGCATCAAGGGGTTTTGTGAAAATATCAGCCAACTGCTTGTCAGTTGTCACATGATCCAAATTAACAATTTTCTCCTCCACCAAGTCTCTAATAAAATGATGTCTAATGTCAATATGCTTGGTCCTGCTATGCTGTATAGGATTCTTTGAAATATTAATTGCACTGAGATTGTCACAGTACAATGTCATGACATCCTGTTCAACATCATATTCCTTCAGCATTTGCTTCATCCACATGAGTTGAGTACAACTACTTCCAGCTGCAATATACTCTGCTTCAGCTGTAGACAATGAGACACAATTCTGCTTCTTGCTAAACCATGAAATCAGATTATTCCCTAGGAAGAAACATCCACCAGATGTGCTCTTTCTATCATCTGCACTACCGGCCCAATCTGCATCACAGAAACCAACTAAAGAAGAATTTGTATCATGAGTATAGAGAATACCATAGTCACTCGTGCCATTGATGTACTTGATAATTCTCTTGACTTGTAGCAGATGACTAGCCTTAGGAGCTGCTTGAAATCTTGCACATACACCAACTGCAAAGGTGATATCTGGTCTGCTAGCAGTGAGATACAACAAGCTTCCAATCATGCTTCTATAGAGACTTTGATCAACATCTTCTCCTTGCTCATCTTTGGACATCTTGATGTGTGTAGCAGCAGGAGTTCTCTTGTGACCAGCCTTTTCAAGACCAAATTTCTTGACTATGCCTTTAGCATACTTACTCTGAGATATGAACATAGAATCCTCCATTTGTTTGACTTGTAGTCCTAGAAAATAGTTCAATTCACCAACTAGGCTCATCTCAAATTCAGATTTCATTTGTCGGACGAAATGCTCCACCATTGAGTTTGACATTCCTCCAAAGACAATGTCATCCACATAAATCTGTGCTATCATGAGCTTACCTCTGTCATTCTTCACAAACAGAGTTTTATCAATTCCACCCTTGCTGTACCCATTGCTTACAAGAAATTCAGTTAACCTTTCATACCAAGCCCTAGGTGCTTGCTTCAAACCATACAAGGCCTTCCTCAACTTGTACACATGATCTGGATGATGCGGATCTGTAAATCCTTTAGGTTGTTCAACATAGACTTCTTCATTCAAATAACCATTCAGAAAAGCACTCTTCACATCCATCTGATAAAGTCTGAACTTCAAAAGACAAGCAACACCTAACAAGAGTCTTATAGATTCCAGTCTAGCTACTGGAGCAAAGGTCTCATCAAAATCAACTCCTTCTATCTGAGTATATCCTTGAGCAACAAGCCTTGCTTTATTCCTTGTGACTGTTCCAGCTTCATCTGATTTGTTCTTGAAGATCCACTTAGTGCCAATGATGTTTACTTCTTCAGGTCTAGGCACTAACTCCCACACTTCATTTCTTCTGAACTGCTCTAGCTCTTCTTGCATAGCATTTATCCAGTATTCATCAGTGAGAGCTTCATTAACATTCTTGGGTTCTATCTTAGAGATGAAACAACTGTGAGCAATTATACTTCTGGATCTGGTAGTCACCCCTTCTTGAAGATTACCAATAATGTTTTCTTGAGGATGATTCTTCTGAACCCTGATTGATGGAGCTTTGTTTGTTGTGATATCTTTGTCTTCCTTTTCATCAGCACTTGTTTCTGACTCATTGTCGAGGGCGGTTGCTGGAGCATTAGCTGGAACATCAGCACCATCATCATCTTCATTCAGAACTGCTTCTTCCTTCTTGCTTGGTTCATCATCCACAGTCACATTCACAGATTCCATCATGGTCCTTGTGCGAGAGTTAAAAACTCTATAAGCTTTGCTGTTCATAGAATACCCCATGAAAATTCCTTCATCACTTCTAGGATCAAGCTTCCTCTTAGGATCACGATCTGCAAGAAAACATTTACTTCCAAATATGTGAAAGTATTTTACAGACGGCTTTCTACCTTTCCATAGCTCATATTGTGTAGAGGATGTCCCTGCCCTGATGGTGACTCTATTATGTATGTAACAAGCAGTACTCATGGCTTCAGCCCAGAATTGGTGTGGAATCTTCTTAGCATGTAACATTACTCTAGCTGATTCCTGGAGAGTTCTATTTTTCCTTTCAACAATTCCATTCTGCTGTGGAGTGATGGGGGCAGAAAATTCATGGCTAATACCTTCAGTTCCACAGAACTCCAAGAATTTTGAATTCTCAAACTCTCTTCCATGATCACTTCTGATTCTTACAATCACACAGTCCTTCTCATTCTGAAGTCTCAAACATAAATTCTTGCATATTTCAAAAGTCTCTGATTTTTCTCTCATAAATTCAACCCATGTATACCTTGAAAAATCATCTACACAGACAAACACATACCTTTTTCCTCCCAAGCTTTCAACCTGCATGGGACCCATGAGATCCATGTGAAGCAATTCCAGAACCTTCGTCGTGGTCTGATGCTGGAGCATCTTGTGTGGCACCTTGGTTTGCTTACCAATCTGACATTCTCCACATAGCTTTCCTTCTCCCAAGCTCAAATTGGGCAATCCCCTTATTGCTTCATCAGCAATGATCTTTTGCATGCTCCTGTAGTTGAGATGTCCTAGTCTTTGATGCCATACATTCACCTTATCTTCTTTAGTTAACAAACATCTGGAAACATGAGCTTTTTCTTCTGATGTCCACATGTAACAGTTGTCCTTTGATCTGACTCCTCTCATCACAACTCTCTCATCGTCAGTGGTCACAACACATTCTATCTTATTGAACTTCACATCATACCCTTGATCACACAGTTGACTTATGCTGATTAGGTTGGCAGTTAAGCCATTTACAAGTAACACATTGTTCAAGTTAGGAGATTCTGTGCTAACAAGCTTTCCTACTCCCTTGATCTTTCCTTTAGCTCCATCTCCAAAAGTGACATAGTTGGTGGAGTGACTTCTGATATCTTGCAAGAAGCTCTTGTTTCCTGTCATGTGCTTTGAGCAGCCACTATCAAAATACCAATCTTCCTTTGATGATGCTCTGAAGGACGTGTAAGCTACCTGACATCTGACTTCACCCTTGGGCTTCCATTCCTTCCTCATCTGAACAGGTTTTTTATCGTGCATCTGAGGATAACCATATAACCTGTAACAGTAGGGCTTTATGTGACCATTCTTACCACAATAGTGACACTTCCAAGGTACAATCTTCTCAAGCTTGAGCTGGGATTTCACATGTTGAGGTACATGTCTGGGCAATGAATCTGACAACTGATAATTTCTAGGCTTCTTGAATTCAGTTTGTTTTGCAGCAGACACAAATTTCTTTGAACCTTTCTGATTTTCTTTGTTTGCAGTTCTATAGTCAAAGCCAATTCCCTTCAAACTCCCTCCTTGCTTGCTAGTTTCCTTCAGAATTTCATCAAGCATATCAGAACCACTGTTCAACATTCTAACAGATTTGTGAGTAGCTTCAAGCTTTCTTGTCAGAGTTGCCACTTCCTCTTGAAGTCCTGCATTAATCAACACTAGATTAGCCTTTTCCATAACATCAGCATTATTAAACTTACTTTGCCATTCCTCCAGATCTTCCTTCAGCTTTGTGCTGAGCTCTTTCAGCCTTTCATTCTGAGAGACAAGTTGTTCTATCTCACTTTGCTTTTCTCTCACAAGTTTACATGCTTCTTCCCACTTGATGTGTAGCAGCTTGTAAGTCTCAGCCAGTTCCTCATCTGTAATGTCCTCATCACTTGTATCAGACTCATAGACAGTTCCAGAGAAAGCATTGACTTTGTTTGCAGATATCTCCTCCTCATCTTCAGTGTCTTCATCTGACCAAGTTACCATCATACCTTTCTTCTGCTTCTTTAGATAAGTGGCGCATTCAGATCTGATGTGACCATATCCTTCACATTCATGACACTGCACTCCTTTATTCTGACCAGATTTTTCGTCTTCTTTGGTCTTCCTCTGTGAATTAGTAAATTTGGGTTTGTTATCGAACTTCATGTCCTGGACATTAGGCCTGGTTCTTTTATCAATCTTTCTCAATGCTCTGTTGAATTTTCTTGCTAGCATGGCCAGAGCCTCAGTCAGATTTTCACCCTCACAATCTTCATCATCACCTTCATCAGTGTTTGACACAAAAGCAATACTCTTATTCTTCTTCTCAGATTTTCCACTCAGTTTCAACTCAAATGTCTGCAAAGAGCCAATAAGTTCATCAACCTTCATGTTCTCAATGTCTTGAGCCTCCTCAATTGCAGTGACTTTCATAGCAAACTTCTGAGGAAGAGATCTCAGGATCTTCCTTACAAGCTTCTCATCTGACATAGGTTCTCCCAAAGCAAATGAAGCATTAGACAAGTCACGGACACGCATGTGGAATTCTGAAATAGTCTATTCTTCAGTCATCATCAGATTTTCAAATTGAGTAGTAAGCATCTGAAGCCTTGACATCCTCACTCGAGTAGTTCCTTCATGTGCAGTTTTCAGAATTTCCCAAGCATCCTTTGTCACAGTACACGTATTGATCAGCCTAAACATATTCTTGTCAACTCCATTAAAAATAGCATTTAGAGCCTTTGAATTTCCAAGTGCAGCTTCATCTTCAACACTGGTCCATTCTTCTTCAGGTTTTTCAACAACAGTAGTAGAGGTGCCTTCAACCTCAGCCTTAGTGGGGTGCTTCCAACCCTTGACAATAGCTTTCCAAGTCTTGTTGTCAATCGATTTGAGAAAGGCTGTCATGCGAACCTTCCAGTAGTCATAGTTAGTACCATCCAGAATGGGTGGCCTATTGACTGATCCTCCCTCCTTGTTATCCATGAGAACTTGAATAAACTCCCTGGAGCTCACCCAACCAGAACAGGGTGCCTGCTCTGATGCCAATTGTAATTCAGGTTCCCTCTGATACGATTGTCCTACACGATGCTGGGACAAGAGGTTCGACAATTGCTTCACAATAAACAAAACTTAACAACAAAACAATAACACTCAGAAGTTGTTAACCCAGTTAAGTGAAAACTTTCACCTACGTCTGGAGGGTTTGCACCCAAAGAAAGGAAATCCACTATCTCAAGATTCAGGAATTACAGACACTCATGAACACCTCAGTTCATAGTTCACTTCCTAATCTACCCAGTGTATTTCTACTTAGAATCTCAACCTAAGTATGAGAGCCCCTCTCACTTTCTCTCAATCACTGCCACAGTGATTGGTAAACACAATGAACAATCAGAGTTTGAATGTAATCAAACAACACAGAACCCTTCTTTGCTTTATAGAATCAGTGAGCAAAGAGGATTCACAAATAACAAAGAACGAAGCACACTAACAAATCCTAAAACACACGATCTCTCTCTATCAGCTTCGGTCATCTTCACGTTTTAGGTCTTCATCCTTTTTTATAGACTTCAGCAGCGGTAGCATGGGCTTTAGGGTTAGCACGGGCTGAAGAAACAGATTCCAATAACAGCAATTTGAAAACGCAATCTTGATAGATTCGGTTTCTTACTGCACAAGTAAAGATAGAAATCAATCTTTTAACAAAGATTGTTTCAACAAATAACAACCCAACAACTAAAACCCTTCTGAGATAGTTACTTGCTCCTCAAGTAACTCAAAACATATCTTCAACAAATCTTCAGAAGGCCCATAACAGAAACACAAGCTGAGGACTGATGTCCTAGCCTCACGAGGTCAGATGCCACGGCATCTGCTTCGACAATCAGTTGTTTTGACAAAATGCAAGGCAACATGTTCCAACACATGTCATGCATACTCCCATCTACAAATAGATTTACATCAAGCCTTGAATAAGGCAAGTACCCGAAGGTAAACCCGAAAGCACCCAACCTACGAAACTTAACCAATAGAAACAACTCAACAAAGAATCTATTATGCAATGACACCATAAATCCGACATACTCCCTACAATCTCCACATCGGGGAACCGCAGGAAAGCAAGGCATCGGGACCTACCCGAAAACTCAAATATAAATTCCTAAAAATCATTAGGTAAGCTTAAACCAATAACGGTAAGCTCTCTAACCCAAAGCTCTAGCCCTAAACCCAACTCTACTCTTCAAGTCTTTCACAAATCTTCAAGTCCTCATCTTCGACTCGTACAAAGGTCAAGTTTCATCGAGGGTTCTCCATCGCCTAATAGCGTTAAGCGCCCAAACAACAAGTAGCAAACAGAAAGGGTTAACTCCATGCAATTACCACGTATAAAAGAGAAAAACATGCTATTAAAGTTTAAGTGCATAACATGGCACATAAGCTAGCAACTTAATTCCAGATAGATGACGACATATATCCAACAACATAAAATCAAATCAGATATCAACAACATAGATTTAATCAGATATCAGCAACATAATAACATAGATTTAAATCAGGTAACAACAACTTCAACAATATAACATCAAATCAGATAACAGCAACCTCAACAATATAACATCCAATCAGATATCAACAACCTCAACAATATAGAATCAAATCAAATATCCACAACCTCAACAATATAAATCTAATAAGACAAAATCCAATATATAGGTGCCCTGTAGTAAAACTATGTGTTACTACCAAGACAAGTCAAATCAAAAGTGTCTCGCAAGACGAGACAGTCACCTGGCACGAAAACCATTGATCTCCCACTTAATATGCCATGAAGGCCCCACGGTACGCCACACAGGCCCCACAATATGCCACACAGGCTCCACAATATGTCACATAAGCCCCACAATACAATCCAATAACGCATATGTACAAATATCAACACAGCATATAGTTAGCTACTTAAAACATACATAGCAAGTGATTCAGCCCAACAGAAACCATAGCAACAATCAAAACATTAACAACAAATATCAGCTGAAGCCCTAGAACATATTTGGCAAAAGCCTCAGAACAGTCAACACAAGCAAGTGTACAACATATCAAAATATGTCAACATTGCAATCAATTACCAATCAAATTAAACACCTTCATCTCAAACGCAAGCAGTGCGATTAAAGCATGCAAGACTCAAAGACACTCTATACTGAGTTACCCTAACCTTTTATTTCTCCATCCAAGCTTGACATAATAATCCGATCCAAAAGCAAGTCCCTGAACTCAGCAAGTTCCCTGAAGCGTCCTCCTCCGTCGTGAAACCTCACCGCTTGCTCCAAAATCTTCCCATTGGCTCAACTCGTTCCAAACCTTAAGCAAAGTATCATTTCTCAGTCACTACGAAGTAATATAAACTATTAACACTAAACAAACCCCAAAAAGAAACTTTAGAAGCTTCAGAGTTTGACATTTAGGCAGAATGGACAACATGACCTTTGTTCGCTAAAACGCGCATAACTCGAGCTACAGAACTCAGAATGACACGAAACCAAAGCCAAATTTTCGACAACGGAAAGGGCTACAATAACCATCAGGCCATGCTTGCCCAGAAATTATTTTTCTCCCAGTCCTAACACAAACAAGTCTCGGCCACTATCCAAAGCAGGGTTTTCCGAACTATTTCTTCGATCTAATTAAATTCCTAGGTATTCTTAGGTGTTATCTATGGTAGGGAACACTCGGAACAATTACGGGAGCTGAAACTAGAATAGGGGATTTTTTGTCCAATAAAATTGTCCGAAAACTCAAAGTCTATATTTTTCGAAACAGATTTTGAATAACGATAAACAAGGCATTTACTAACAACAAATCCTACAGGTGCTATACTAGATCGAGACTTTTTGACTCAAAAAGTAAACTCATAGAGAAAATGGGTTTTTGGACATTTTTTCAGATCTACGGTGACTCAGAGAAAATCCGAACATACCGACATCGATTATAGCATGTTGGGTTAGTAGGAAAGGTAGTAGAAAAGAAAAATCAAAGCTATCAGACATTTTGCTCCAAACTTTGAGCACAGAAAGACATGGATACCCCCAACAGAAAGAAGAAACATAAGTAATATTTCCTCTGCACCTACGCGAGCTTCAGAAATCAGGACGATCAGGCAAGAATGGAAGAAAAGATCCTCCTCTCTCTCTCTCTCTAAGCAACCCACGACCACACTAGCACAAAATGAAGATATTTTGTGATTTTCTCCTTTTATAGGAGAGAGAAAATGAGGAAAAGAAAGATTTTTAGGGTCCGGACATTTTGGTACTTCCATCTGCTGATTTTAAGTAAGTTTTCGAAGACAGAATGCCAAAACGTATTTTGAGGCTCATTTAAATGAAGAAAAGGATTCAAACGCAGTATGGATCGAAATATGCCGAAAACTATTTTTTGCAGTTGACGTCGGATGAAGGAACTTTCTTCTGAAGAAATATCACAACCGTCGAAAGGAATGAGGCATGGCAGATGGAAAATTCGTTAGAAGCTCCAAATAGAAAAACTCTTCATTCAGGGTCTTAATTAAAGTCCCTGAGAAGTTAAAGTCTAGCTTCGACTGACTTTCGGGAAGCAAAACCTAACGTGCGTACAGTCCAGAGTTTCGTAACGAAGCACTGGACATGGGAAAATTTCTCAGAGGTTCTTATTCTCCCTTCAATTCTAAAATTATCTTAAACAATGCTCTAGGACCGGATATATCATTTTCCGAACACTCTCAACCTTAGTCGAGTGCGAACACGGCTCATGCTATCCCTCAGAATGACTATAGTGTCATCCTTAAACATAATCTGAACTTAATTATCATATAACTAGTTTTCATGACTCGTAATAGGATTCGAGTAAGGAAAATAACATAAAACAAATACTCAATTAATACAACGAAAATAAATAAATAATCTAGTCATTTATTTCGGGGTCTTACACCTTCCGCTCAACTTCATCTAAGTAACCCATAAACTGTTGTCACAAACCATAATAGTTTAGTTACTAAATTAGAAAAGATAATTTATGTGGCCAAATTTTTTAATCCCTTTAAGGAACACATTCACACTTACGTTTGGAACTTGGGAAGAAGATCCAGGTTCACATATGCGAATTCCAGGGTATGATTGCAAATTTTGAGTTGGTGGAAATTGATGGAACATAGTGTACCCATTCATGATGTTCATTCGAAGACGAAAATACTCCTGGTCATGAGAGTCATAAAAGGATAATCCAAATCTTGAGAACAAGCTTCATTAACACTCTGGTCCTGTAAAACATAATTACTTCTCAAACGTTCATTGTCATCTTATTACCATACAATGTACTAAGCATAAACGTATGCCACAAGGATAATTACCTTACCTTTGCCTTTTGCAGCACCTTGATGTGAGACAACTTCAGGCATACTTACATTATATGGCAAATCATCTTCAACCTACAAAGAAATATCAATTTACATCACTGGAAAAGTAAAGAAACTACAAGAAAACATAATAGTTTAAGAACTCAACATGTATACTTACATCATCAAGTTCCACAGACGAATCACCCATAGCGGCTTCTTGAGTACCAACTCCTTGACGCATTTATGGGCATGTGCGAATTGTATGTCCAGCCATTCTGCATCTTGAGCATAACCTTCTCTTCTTCCCACCTTTCTTCTTGCGCCCCTTTGTGGTCACCACAGTTGGATCCCCAATCAAGAATGGTCCAGTGCGGATGTTTCTGCTATCTGCCCGATGCTTTTGAACACTTTCAGCCAACTTATATATGTCCTGCAGAACATGAGAGAAATCATTGACATTCTCACAAGCTATTTCACTGAGTATGTTGCAAGCAGCAGAAAGCACACCCCCCTTAGCATTGCCAATTTCTTCGCATCATTTCCAGTAACAGTGTCATTAATCTGATTCATGTAGTCCACCTTAGCCGTCTTTGACCACCTTTTACATATAAGACTAGCAGGAACTTCATCCACTCTCTCATTTCTCATTGCACATATCATGTGAGAACAAGGGATTCCAGAATAATCAAAGTGACCACAATCACACACAAATTTTGAAGAATTCTTGTCATATAAAACCACATACTCACGCCTTTCATACAAAGCCTTGTTCATCTTCGCCATCACCACATCATTGACCTTAGTCCTTTGAATAATATTTAAGCCACCAACATATTCAATCTGGGTTTTCACTTCATTGAACATGCTCCTGGTCAAATGTTGTGAGAAGCCATGCTCAATATAACCAAGAGGAGTTGTGGGCAAAGGCTCCGAATACATTGTGTTAAAATCAACAAATACCTCGTTGTGTCGGTACTCCTTCACCGCCCTCTCAAAATTATGAATGAAATCTATCAAACTGTTTTTACATTGAACATAGCTCTTGATGAATGAATTGATCCCTTCACACATTGACGTGGTTCTTATGCCCGCAAAGAATTTTTCCCTCATATAAGCACTTGCTCACATTGTCTTCATACCATGCATTCTTGTTAACCACTCATCATTACCAAGTCCATACTTCTCCATAACCTTAGCCCAAAGATGCTCAAATCTCTCGGCATTGAAGTTACCATAAATCAGACCTTTAAAATCCTCCAAAAAGTCCGGATTCTTCAGTTTCTCTAAAGCTTTTTGTTGAATATGCCATGAACACAGTCTGTGTCGGGCATTAGGAGAGACACGCCTTATTGCTTCTTTCATAGCTAAATCACCATCTGTAACAAGAACTTTGGGATTCTTCTCAAATATACACTCAGCAAATGTCTCCAGCACCCACTTATATGTCTCAATCGCCTCATCCGTAATCAAAGCGCAACCAAAAACAGTTGTCTGACCATGGTGATTGTAGCCACAGAAAATCACCAGAGGCTTATTATACTTGTTTCTCTTATAGGTGCTGTCATAGGCAATTACATCGCCAAATGCATGGTAATCCACTCTGCTTACTCCATCACTCCAAAATAAGTACTTTAGATTTTCATCTTCAGTTTTAGTATACTTGGGGAGAAAAACATTTGATCACCCTCAGCCTTAGCCTGAAAATATGACAAAGCTGCAACTGCGTCTCCGTTTCCTACCTTTATCCGCTTCTCCTTATCAATGTGATTGAACCGATCCTTCTTGGTAAAATCCAATGTCTCATGACCACCTTTCTGCCCCAACATCAAGCCCATTATATTGCAAGTCCTCACCCCATGTAGCTTAAGGCTATTAATCATGGCCTTGTCAGAATCATTCAGGTGTCGATATGAAGAAATCAGATGGACTTTATCCATAGGTGCCAGAACATGGTTGTGAGTCTTGTCAAAGTAAACAACTTTCCACTTACATGAGTTGCGTTCAAAGCGAAGACGGAAGCGAGCTGGACATGACACCGTGGTAATTCCCTTTGCAACTCTAACCCGGTCCCTCCGCTCCAATATTTTCTATGCCTCACTCCCTCTTTGCCGCAGATAAGTTGACGAGTAACAATGGAACCCTGCGAACCACGATAGACATTGTCTCTCCTCACACCAAAACCATAACACTGACCATATCTTTCATAGAACTTAATTGCATCATCTTCAGAATCGAATTCTATACCCATTATATCATCTTCTGTCAAATCTAATATGTTCTTCTCATACACAGCACCATCATCGTTCTCATCCTCAACTCAGTAGAATCACCATTTTCCTCAGAATGTGCACTATTTTCAGGAAAATCAGGCACATTGTTACCTAAACTGAGATGGACTTCTTCCTCTACATTTTCGGCAGATTGTTCCTCTCCATTTTCTCCATTTGAAGCAGATTGTACATTACTTTCCATAACCTAACAAATTTCAGAATCAACTAAACTTCATAACCAAATAAATCGAAGGACCCAAACATAGATACTAAATCAACAGAAGAAAGACATTACTTTCCATAACCTAATTTCACCATTTCAGAATAAAGAACAAATAAATCAAAAGAAACAAACTGAAAACAAGAGTTGAAGGACTTACACCAACTGAAAACAAGAGCTTAGAACCCTAAATCACGAAATCAAAAAGGAACCCAGGAACATACACTTGAAATAGCTTCAGGAGTCGTCCAACAAGCCTTCGCTTCTTACAGTGGAGCCTTCAATGCCGTCAACAAACCCTTTGCCGCCGTCGTCGCCTTCGCCGTCGTAGTCTGAAACACTCTTAGTTCAGCTCCCTCCAAAGGTGACAACTCAATTCATTTTCCCTCTTAGAAATTCAAAACCTCGAAATGTGTTAACCATAGTGGGTGAGTTAACCTTAAATCAACTTGGATATAATAATAACTAATAATAAATATGTCTTTTTTTTCCGTATATGTTTAAAAATGAAACAAATATTTAAATACGGTGTCAGGTGTCGGTCTCCTATTGGTCCACGTCAAAATGTGTCAGTCATGTATCATACAATGAGGGTATGGTAGAATCCGCCATTTTACTAAATGGAAGAAACTAAACACCCCTTTCTAAATATAAAAGAGAGAACATATTAAACTCTCTCTTGAAATATGAGAGTACAAATCTCTCAATGCTATTTATAGGAGATGTCATCAACCTTTCGGCCAAAACATTGTGCCCCGCAGAGTTTTTGTTTCACAAAAGTGGCTTTACAATATTTAAATATATATTTAGTGGTATTGAATTATGAGGAGGTCTCAATTTACTCCAGGAGTAAGTCAAAAAATTTACTCCAAATCTTAGCCATCAATTTTATTAAAAACTAACAGCTGAGATTATTTTCTATTAATCTCTCACGTGACCCTTCCCCTCAATCAGTGACCAATTTCGGAAATCCTGAAAACTGAAAAACTCCTCCCCAAACCCTATCGATCTTTTTGGAACCTTGACGTTGTGACAGCCACTCCACCGTCTTCTGCCACAACAACGAGATATTTGTAAAAGAGCCCAACACAGAAACAAATTAATCTTATAGTTATATATAGTGAAAATCAATTGGTATCCCGTCAAATTACAAATCCTTTGAAATGAATGGTTCAAATTTACATATTTTGACTTTCTCTTTACTTGAATCCTTCAAAATCAATTGTTGTCCTTGTCAAATTATGCAGATAACTAACTTTATCAGATTCAGAATTTGCAAATAAACCAGTTATTATGTTTAAAATTCTGCAACGGAACTTTATGATTATATGCAGTATACAGGTGACAATCAAGTAAATATTGCCATATGCGTGTTCGGTTCAGTGTTTAAATCAGTGGCAAAGAAAGAGGAAAAAATGGAGGAGAAACAAGAACGAGGAAGACGGAAAAGAACGGGAAAATGAGAGAACAGGGAAGGTTCAGACAAAGAATAAACGTGAAGTGAGGCACGTGATTGGTTTTAAATTAAAATCTCAACCGTTTGTTTTTAATTAAATTGATGGCTAAGATTTGGAGTAAGTTTTTTGACTTACTCGTGGAGTAAATAAATCCCACCTGATATCACAACAACAATGCTATCACTTAACGACTTAGATTTAAATTTCAACAAGAACAACCTATATATAACTGAGTCAAGCCAAAGGAGCCTCTTGGGATTTATCCATTTGTGCCCTCTGATCTATGCTCCTCAAATGACTTTCTCTGGAATAAGCATCTGATGAAATATCCTCAACTTTTCTTTTTAATTGGTTGTGTGATATGTCTTCTTTTTCATCAACAAAATTTAGAAAAGTCTGGATGCGTGATCTGTCTTTGTGAGGAGTGTTTTGACTGAATTGGCGTACTATTGAAAAGAAGTAGATAAGAAGCGCCAGGAAACATGTTATGCCACAGATCAGAAACAAGCCCCGAAAGCTATGTAATTGAAGCTGCTCATCCTCATTATTACGAAAACCACAAGCCTTTTCCGAAAGCCACTTTTCACGGATCCTCCTAAGTTCACCATTCTCAGATAGACTCAGAATGGCAGTTGACATATCAATTGCTAAAGGAGAATCCCTCGGAAATGCCTGCCAAGAAAAGAAACTCAAGAAATTAAGGGGCCTAGCTTCAACTAAAAATTATGAACTTCATCAATTAATGATGACAACAAGTAACATAATGTTTTATATGTACACACAAATTGCAGTTGAGGAAGTATTGAACGATCAAAATAGTATCTAGTGTTTCAAATAAACTAGCATGACAGTTTTCTTTATTGAAAATTCAACTCAACTTGTGATATTTGACGTCCCATACACACCTACTGTAATGTTTTGTTTTTCTGCACTGGCAATTTGTGCCCTGGTATATTCCTAGATTCTCCATCCTAAGAAAGCTGCATTCAAGTAATTTTGAGTAAATTAAAGATACTCACAAATCCCCATCCACCTTTGGTGAACTCTTGGCCCCTAATTGAGAATTTGCAGTGGTTTGACAGGAAGAGTTCAACATAGGGTCGTTCATCTACCACTGCTGCAACGATTCCCTTCTCAAGAGCAATAACATATTCTTCTGGTGAGCCAAGTGGAACGAGTCTATGTTTTGCAATGTTGAGTTCCTCGTTCAGGTAATTTTCAGCAAATGATCCTACTTGGAACCCTACACGTAGGTTGCTGGATATCAAAGTGTCAATTCCTGTTATGGGCGAGGACAGCTGTTGCACAGTCAGAATTGATGTCAAGCTTGCTGTGTAGCTTGAATTGATTATCAGAACCACAAAAAGCCAGATTATCAACACAACACGACCAAGTGTACTAACTGTGTTTTCTCCTGAAACAATGAGAAATCTGGTTTCTGTCTAGTTACTTACCAGGATACACTTTATGGTATGTTTTATAAATATTATGATAGGTACTTAGGGAGTTAGTTAGTAGGCCCTACTAACTAACTCGCTAAGTACCTATCATATGACATGAACTGTGGACTTACTATGCGCAAAGAACATGGTTGAGAAACTAAACCTGCAATCTCATACAAAAATGATGAGTTAATGTTGGGCTATGTACAGTAGCTACCAGAGTCAAAGAAGGGAAGTAAACTTGACTTGATTGTCATCTCATCGTTATATAACAAGATTGAATGTAAATCAGGTTCTATGATAAGTAGTTATACAAGTTACTTGGGCTGCTCCAGAAATACACTGGACAAGTTCTCTTGAATAATATTACTTTGCATGACACTTTTAAGTACATATTGTCATACTGGCTGATGAGAACAAATGTAACAATAAGAAAAGACTTACCAAAGAATCGTAACCATCTGTTTCTTTGGAGGCCCCCGAAACTCATCATTTGTTCTGTGTTCAAGAATCCACACCACTATTCCAACAAGAAGGAGAAAAAGTGCAGTGACACCCCACATCTGTGGAGTAAACGGTCTCAAGAAAGCCCAAGCACTTGTCTTCAACTTTTTCACCGGAGCAACCACAACTAAACCTGACTCTATAAATGGTTGAGTAAAATCCACAATCTTTGTCCGGCTAGTGACAATAGCAATGTCACCCACAACAGCATCAAAAGACTGTAAATGCAAGTGACATACCATCAGTAAAAGCAATACAGTGATCATAACTTTATTAATTAAAGGGATTATAATTTCTGAGTATTACTGACATCAGAAGTAATCATATTGACAAGATCATAGTAGCTCGGGTTCTTATGTCCATCTCCAAACAGAACAAACTTATATTGAAATGCATATGGGAGCAATTTTATGGCGGCCAAGAATATATCTATGCAATATCCTTGAACTGCAGTGGTGCCATTTGTTTGTGACACCATGTCCCCATAACTAACTCTGTTGGGAACTCCAATTCTGAGTTGCCTTCCATTATTTGGGAAAACCCACCCACGAGGCTTTTCTGTTGTATTTCCAGGCCATATGACACGGTGTAGACGCTGGTTCGAAATTGAACGATTGGCAGGCTTAGTGTGAAGTTTCTCAGGGGATATTACAGAGAGCCCTGAATAATTAGACCAGTATCCAATTCTCCTATAACCAGTAGCAAGTACATTAAGGATGTCATATGATGGATGTAAAGGAGATCTGTCTGAAACAAATTGAATAGGTCCTGTCAACCCAGTCATATTAATGCGCAATATGTTATCAAGTAACTGTTTCCCTCCATCAAAAACGTGCAGAGCACCAAGATTCAGAGTAGTCTCTTCCCTGGTGCCACTTAAATTTGTATTATTAGAGAAGGAAATGGTTTGATTCTGATCAAAAAATAATTTTAATGCATGAGCAATCATCCAAACAGAATCATAAGCATACAGGCCATATGGATTTAACCCAATTGAGCCATTACTTATGTGGTTCCACCTCGAGATAAATGCCTGCTTCTTTCTTGACTGAGGGGTGTGAGGGCGAAGTGTAAGAACGCCTTGAATTGAGTTAGAAGTATTTAAAGGAAGCGATGAAGGTGAAGTTGAATCTAAAACAGTTGATAACCAAGCAGTAGCTATCCAGACATAGCCTTTGCTCATCATCCCTAGTTTTTGAGCCATGTCGAAAACCAAGGCACCTGTAATGGCGTAGGTGTGCACAACAATTATTCGAGCTTCCATGCTTCTTATCTTGAGCAATTGATCAGTAACATGACCTGCAGTGGCGGTTGGATCCGGGGGCAGTGCTGCTTTGTAAGACAATTGACAGCGTCTGAGAGCAAGTTTGTCCCCCAAGACAGCTACCCCGTTTCGACTCTGATCATCATCGCTATAAACTGCAATGACCTGCCTCCAACCAAAATAACTTATCACGTCAGCAACTGCAGTCATCTGAAACAGGTCACTGGGTGCAGTTTGGACAAAATAAGGACACTGAAGAGGTGTGAGGGTGGGATCCAAAGCCGTGAAAGATAGCAGAGGAACTTGGAGCTCATTTGCAAGATGCGAAAGCACATGGGCCATTACTGAATTTTGTGGACCAATTATAGCTACAGTATCAGTCATCAAGAACCTGAGGGCTATTATCAGTCAAGTTTAAATAAGAATGAATTAACAAAGTGATTGAATAGCAGGATCCAGGTAAAGGAGTATAAGAATTTATACAATTAAGTTAAACAAAGAAGGAAGTGAGTGAATTTGAATACCCCCAATAAAGCCTAGAAAGCCACTGAAGTTAGAATCATGGATGGTTATGGAAAGTTTACGTCCACCCAAGATGCGAGGATCGGAATTGACATCTTTCTGTGCAGCTTCGATGGCAATCTTGGAGACTTTTCCGTTTATAGTCTTCAGAGTGAATATGGCACCGACATTGACGACGACGTTGTCATGTCTGGAAGCTCCTTCCCCTGGTGCTCTGTGCAATGCAAGGCACAGGCACAGGCACAGGCACAAGCTCAGCAGATTCATCCAGAACCGGAACCCGTGGTGGTCGTGATAGACTAGCTGCTGCTGCATGCAGACTGCAGTTGTAATGTACGATGCGTTTTGGTTTGGTTTGTGAATGTTATAATAAATTCAATTGAAGCAGGGAAGAAAGAAAAGAGATGAAGGCATGGAATGTGTGTGGTGTGGTGATTGGTGAAGTGAACAGAATAGAAGATGGGATTTTAATTAACTAGCGGGAGACAATGAGAGCACAAACCCGGAGTTGAGTTGAGTGGAGTAGGGTTCAGAACTATAATTAGACTGGGAGGACCACCTCCACTCCACTCCACCACCACCACAGTGAGTGGTAAGTATGTGTCAAGTCGAGTGCAAAGTGACAACTCAACTCGGTGTCCATTTTGGACTTTGAACTGCATACCCTGATTCGCAACACGCTTCCATTTATCTCATTTTCAACGTGTGCTGTTATGACAATTTCTCAATTGTTGTTTTCTGACCTACTGGATGCTCTTGATCTCTCACACTGGTGGTGCACCTTCCGGAAGAATCTTCTCATGCAATGGTGTGGTGTTGACGCAAGGGAAAAGTACCTGCAAAGACACTCTAACGCTCAAGTTAGTATGATAGAAGAACAATGAGATAACAAAACGAGTAATGCTTATATAAATGAACAATGGGTTCTACCCGAAACTTTATACCTTGATGAAATTTGTATATAACTCTTCCGAGATAATGGTTGTGTAATCAATCTTACAATTGTGTTGAAAACATGTTGGGTCCACTCTAATGTGATTTAGATAGATAAAACTCACTTTTGGTCATCTCATATGACTAAAATGAAGTCCACTTAGTTGTGGATCATTTGTGCTGCCTCTGACAATATAGAACCCACTAGTCTTTTGCACCAATCGGAACAAAAAGCAATTTTTGGTGCTATACGTTTTGAATTGCTGAAAACAACCATTAATAGAGATTTGTAATGGTGTAACAACAATTTGTGGGACATCTCAAATTACTGGCATTGCAGAACAAGTAGTTATGGGGACACAAACTAAAAGCACAGTTTTGTGAAACACAACACTCACGGGCTACAGCATTGCATAAGATTCGATTGTAAAATTTTACGTCAGAATACAACATATTATGGAAACTGATCAAGATACCCGTTCGGCCTGCCCAATGAACACTAGCTACAAAGGAAGAACCTTCAACTAGATATATTATGTTCAATATACTTCACGACATTAAAAAAATAACCATAACTAAATTCCGCTCATTAAACAACACTCAAATCAGATAGTCATCATTCATCAATATCACAATCTCCTCTCCACGTGGAGATATCTTCAACGATCTCTTTAAAAATTATCAACCAACAAGCCAAAATTACAGGCAGGCCTTAACTTTGAAGTGGATTGCTAGGTTGAACAGAACCCAGCACTCCTCCGCAAAGGAAAAGTGAATACACATGCTAAATACAAAGAATACATTACAGGAGGTTCTAAATAGTAAGACACACAACCCACTCCACCAAGGCCTGAAGACAGAAATGATGTATGTATTGTAATGGTAGAACTTCTAAACTAAAAAGCACTCCAACTATCAGACCCTCTTCTTGGAGTTTGACTTTCTGATGAAGTCCTAAACGGCCCAGAGCCAAAGGGATCCGAGTCATCAAAAGCTGGAAAGCCATGACCATGATCATAATCCACACTGCTGCGAATTGAATCAAATCGCGCTAGTGTCTCCCCCGCAGGTAGAGATACACTATCATGTGTTCGGAAAGAATCAAATCTTGACAAGTTGTCAAATGCAGTTTCCAACCACTCTTTGGGCCTTTGAGGGGAGCTGCTTGAGCTGAAAAGTGGAGTGCTTGGTACAGAATCATCAAAACTGAATCCACTGCTCTTCTGGAAGAAGTCCCCAGCCCGTGGTGAAGCTGTTTTAATGGGGTTCAGGCCCAGTTCTCCAGAGCCAAAGAAATAGTTGTCTCCTGCACTGCCAAGATCTCTCTCCTGTAAAAACAAATGTCCAAAAGGGATCATTACACTGTGAGTGTATAGAGGTATCCATTGACCAAACACAGTACAAGCAACTGAAATGTAAGTTTAAGAAATACCCAGTACACTAACAAATGCTGAGGGTTCAACAGAGCAGGTGTACTTTTAATATTTTTTATTCATACTTAGAATATATTTGACATATTGACCTTTGGCCAAAAGATCTATGTGCAATTTTGCATTCATGTTACATTATGCTTTCTCCTCCAACCCCCTCAATCCTTTGCAAACTGCCTTCCATTATTTTTGGAAAGAGTGACCGACACATTTATCCATTTGATTTTAAGTCAATAATAATATCTTATACAGGCTTTAGATTTCAAATAACCAAATCACCATGACTTCATATCCAGTCAAAAGTATCACGGAACGATTGACATATCCTGAAACTCCAAGTCATATTCTAAAAAACAATCATATGGAAAATTTTGCATACCTCGTTGGTGATGCTACTAGCATTGAATCCCCAAACTGAATCAATATCATCATTTGTGTCAAAGGTTCCCCAATTAGGTTCATCAAAAAATTTGTCCTCAGAAAACACAGACTTGACATCACCACGATCACTGTACAAGCAAGATTATACAAAAACGATCATTTTACAAGATCATAAGATCTATATCACGTGAAAATATGAAATGAAGCGTGTATTTGTAACCATGGACACTGGTGTACCTTAAAACACATTTTTAAACCAATAAATACCTTTTAAACCCACAGATTGGAATGAAACACCAGATCATGCACAACCTGCTCGCCCGCAACAGGCTCACAAGTCACATTAATGCAATAATATTTCTTTCTAATCCATGATACTGTCATAATTTATAGTATGATCTGTAAATGATTCACTTCTTGGTTATTTAAATTTTCTAAAATTTGACATAAGACATACATGACAATTAGCAATGTTGTGAAGAGGTGAAATGCAGGCTGAGACAGAAACACAAAGTGAGGCTGCATAATGCCACCAATTATTAGATAACATTTCAAAGTCATAGCATCATACAAGCGCTCCAAAGAATCGTTTAAAATTCAGCCAAAATATGGCCAACAGCAAGTTAAGTCTTGAAAAGCAAAGTGCTACCATGACACAAATAGCTTAATAAGAATTGAGCACTATCAGAATGTAAACATGAGAACTTTATGGTATATTTGTGATCCTCAATTTTCAACAGATTCATCTGACCAGCATTTCGAAAACTAATATACAAATCCTAAACCATACCTTTGGGTTTCATGTATGGCATCTTGATAATGGGGTGAGCTATCTTCACCGGCAGTCCTTCTAATGTCAGCATCACCAAGGTCTCTGTGTGGGCTTCCAACAGCACTGCTTGCTAATGGACTATTAGGAGCACTTCTAGCAGAGCCATCTTCACTTTTATTATAAACAGATCCATTGCTAACTCCCTGTTCATTTGTAGTCTGAGGCTTTTCTGACTTATCGTCACTCTTGGGTGAAGCTGCAAACGTTGGACTGCCAACATCCAAATCTTTCTTGTCATCACTCTTGGGTGAAGCTGCAAATGTTGGACTGCCAACATCCAAAGCTTTCTTGTTCACAGCCGGTGGCAACTTTTGTTTTGGAGGCGCTATGATGTTTTTCACATCAAGAGTGAGTTCTTTGACAACAGCAAACTCTGCTAGAGGAAACTATAGTAAGTAACCAAGAATTTTATTCAGATCTTTCATCTTTCCAACATTCTCCAAAAGAAGACAGATGAAGACCAGAAAATAAAGAAATAGCAGTCAACCATAACTTCAATCCCACCAATACCATATAATCTCTTTTAAACATACACCTACTTTTGGATGGTCCCATCTCCTGAAATATAACTGCTCAAAATTGATCCCTCACTCTTAGACAAACAGCTACACTGAGAAAATAATAACATAACCTAGTACAACTAAGTATAGCTCATCAGCTAACGACTAGAAATATGGATATAAAAGAAAGGTACAAGGAAACAGAGACTTCATAGAGAAGGGCACTAGCGGAAAGCTACATGGATGCTGACTACAGAGGATCTCTAGTTAAGCAAAGCTCCACAACGGGGCACCGCACCTTCATTGAGAGTAAATTGGTAACATGAAGAAGAAAGAAGATATAGTAACACGATTATCTGCCAAAGCAGAGTTCAGAAGAAGTACGCCTTTTGGAGTTTTCCAGTTATTGTGGTTAACAACAATTATGCATGATTTGATTTGAGAACTGAAGGAAGAAAATCAATGAACTTGCATTGTAATAACAATAACATTGCATAAGATCTAGTTCCGTATGATCCAACAAAGTATGTGGAGATTGATAGGCCTTTTATAAAAGAGAATATAGTTGATCACATAAATAATCCCCAATGCATTCATTCAGAAAATAAATAGCAGATGCACTTCCCCTCAAAAAATTCAGGAGCTAATTATCAAGCTACGACTGAAGGACATTAGCTCACCTGCTTGAGGGGGAGTGTTCCAATATCTTTTTCTGATCTGAAAAGATATTGTCTACGTTTATTTCCTAAATTATGATCTGTGTATCATTTCCTCATTTGTATTTGTCAACTAGCATTTATTAGGTGTCTATCTATCACCTTAATTATTGTTGTTGAATCTCCATAAATATAGGGAAATGCTTGATGTACATCTTTTGTGGCTGTGTAGAGGCAGGATCAACTTACACAAGACATCAAAACGAAGAAAATACAGCTGGGAAGGATGAAATATGCCAAGCAAAACAAACAAAAAGATAAAATCAAGAAACAATTAATGTGTGCCCTACTACATTAGTGAACTTTTTGTATTTAGACTAATCTTGCTGTTTTGATTTACAGGAATAATGTAATAATATTTTCATTAAACCAAGAATTACAAACGAAGTCAAATAGAGTTTGAGTCTGCGGAAGTTAGACATATCAATTAAGAATACAACATTGCTCATAAAATGATGAATTTATAACTAGCAGTGTCAATTGGATACCTTTATCTTCAAGCTTATCCCAATCTTCATCCCAATCAGCAGCTGCTTCTTGGATACCAGGTTGCCAGCCTTAAAGGATTAAATTGAGTTAGGCCACAGAATACAAGAAAAAACATCACACACATGTATAAATTACATTATTTGATACAAAAATATACTGGAGGGAAGCTGTGAGTGGTGGGCAGAGCAACACGAAAAGAGAAACAATGGGACACAACTAGAACAAGCAATATGAGAAACGAAAGGAAGCAATTTCATTCAACAAAAATGAAGAGTTGATTTGCAGGCTATAAATGGTTTTGTAAGCTTCATTCAAATCATAATAAGCAATTGCAATTGTAAAGACACAGAAAATCAATAACTAAAGACTTTTCCTGAGCAATCTTAAAAATTAAGCATTATTTTATATAACAATACCAAGCTAATTTCAATTCCTTCCAAAGAGACAATAATCAATTAAATCAAATGTATTGAGAAGCACCAGTGAGTCTCAATGTTCACTTCTCCTACAAAAATGAATTAATTATTCCAACACTTGATAACAATTACAGTAGCAATTATTACAAAGAGCATTAGAAATGAATAAGTGTCAACAGCAAGACATTAATCGTATTGTTACTTGATTTCTTTTTCCCAAAAAATGTACATGAGACCAGAATTCTGTAAGATAATATAGATCATGTCCATGACTCCATGCATGCTAAATTAATTTAAGGTTACATAAGGAAAATCTTAATAAACTGCAAATGTTTAAAAGCCACTTGATCAGGCAACCTGCATCAAGTTGTTCTGGCTCAAATAGTTCTCACGCCAATTCATTACCAGTGATTAAGCACCAGAATGCCATTTCGTCATATTAAAAAATAAAGCTAACGCCAACGAAAGAAACGCAACAAATATCAGATAACAAAGTTACAGACATGACATGATGGCATAGACTTGAGACACCTGAAAGGATATAACAACAAATTAAAAATTACCAAAGGGTAGCTCCACTAATGTTGTGGGCTTTGCACGTAATCCATACTTCTTGCACCGCTCATTCAGAGATTTCACCAGCTCATCAAGTTCTGATTGGATACGATCAGCACGAGCCTGAAAATTGCACATGACTAGATGAGACATGAAATCAATTCCTCAAGATGGATGTGCAGACCCGGTAATATTCAAATGTACCTGTAGAGTGTCATCGGCATTTCCACCCTGTTCCATCTTGACAATTGCTTGATACAATTCAATTTTTTTCTCCTACACATGCCAAATGTAGGCAAAGAATAACAAACTTTTAGCACATACGCCAGTATGCTATGAATTGAAGAAAAAGCCATATTTCATTCTACCTGTATGTCACGAAATGTGGCTTCTTCAGTAGTCAACCTGGATGATAAATCTCCAACTTGCTTATATTTATCTTCATATTTCTTTCCTAGAATCTCAACCTGAAATTGATAGGTTGAGCAATGATAAAATCAAGGATATACGTGAAATAAGGACACAAGAAATTCTAAAGAAAAATACCTCACGCCTATCAGCAGATATCCTTTCTACGATCTCGTTAAGACGATTGTCACATCTGCTCTTGTATATAACCTTTTACATGCAAAAGTACAAGAAATTTGTTTAAAAGGGGAGAAAAGAAAAAGAAAACGGAATATCAACACGACATTATTAATCATTAACAGAAAAAGAAAGGCAGCTTTTATATGTTCTTCTTTTGTAGGTATTTGCAATTTTATTATATAAAGACACATAAGGAGCCCAACTTGTGTTTTCAATAGATGTTTATATTTCCGAGGTATCTTTTTTTGGGGGAGGCCAGTACTTCCTAGGTATCTGGAGAAGCAGCCAAAGCTGAAAGAAGGGATATAACATTTACTAATGTACAAGTACCTATTTAATTATATTCAGTAGGCCTATTATGAGAAATGATGTTTTGCTTCTTTAAAACTTTGCATGGTGAAAGTTCTTGGAAAATCCATTCTTCTGAAATGCAATAAATTTTAATGGGAAACAATTTGTCTGTTAAATTACATTTCATAATTACTAGCTACATCAGTACATTTCTATGATCTATGGCTCAGCCTGCAAATCACGATACAGTATACATGTAAGCAATTGCCTCTTTATCCAGAAAAGGAACTAAAAACAGCACAAATAGAGAACAGACCAAACAGAATAGAACTTTTAATTTTAATAAGATGCAAAGGAACAGAGCAACGAAAATTCTCACAAGCTCCTGCATTTTTGCACGACAGAATTCTATTTTCTCTCTAGACTCCACAATTTCTTTCTCAAGTTCTTCCACCTGCAGTTAACAAAAGCATAAAGACAAAAGTACCACTGTTGTCAATCCCTAATAAGAGTTTCTTATTATAAAATTAAAAAACAAATCAAAATAAGCAATGGCAATTGACCAATAGATAAGCAAAATACAGCCTAGTAGGAAAGACAGGTAAACAAGCAATTTTTTCAATCAAAATCAAAATAATTCTGCAGCTATGTTAGTTAGGGGGGTAGGGGGACAGAGACAGAGAGCTACCAAACTAATAAACATGCCAGCCATAAGGCCAGTTGGCTGTAGCTTAACTATCACCGCCCCAAGTCTTTTAAGATTGGGGGATTGAGATTATGTAAGAGGTTTGATCCTCAACAAGGACACTAATCCCCCTTCCCTGCTTACAAGCTAGCACCTCCTCCTAATGTACCCAGAAAAGAACAAAGGGCAACCTGGTGTTATAAAGTTCCTACCATGGTGAGGTTCATTGAAGTGTCTGGTCCATCATGGGTCTAATGTAGGCAGCCTCAAATTGCATTTGCAAGAAGTTTATTCGAAAACGCAAACCTATGACTTCCTACTCACATTGCAGAAACTCCGAAGAAGAAATAGTAAAATAAAAGTAATAAATGAACCTGCCAAACAAAGCATAACAATAGAAATGCTGCAAAGAAGTCAAGATACAGTACCTTCTTATCAGCTTCTGTTGCTTCTTGAAACTTTGAATTAATTGAATTTTGTTCATCTGAACTCAGCTGAGTAATGAGGTTCTTCTCCAAGACTGGAACTCTGGACTTTTGCTGCTTGTTCTGAGGACCTTCATCAGACGGAGGGACAGGAGCCGCCGGCCTTGGCGGGCGACCTGCAGTAGGGTTCACTTGTCGAGCACCAGATCCAGTCACCCCTTGCTGTTGTTGAAAACCTTCCAAATATAGAATGGGACAGACACAAAATTATGAGAAAATATTCTCCACATTATGAATAGTTATAACAAATAATGCTAGTTACTATTGGGCACACACCTGATGGATTTCCCCAAGTTACAGCACTGTGAAGGGGGGCAGGTTGACCGGTAGTTGGTAAATCAAGCACAATATTACTTGGAAGTACTTCTGGAAGAACACGTCCTTCCCTGTGCCGCTCCATTAGGTACAGTGCTATACAGAACTCCCTGAGAGAAAGCATGCTATCATTATCTTGATCGGATAAGTCCCAGACCTTCATTAAAACCTCTGAAATGTATAAAACATGGTATACAAATAGTGATTAGCAAACTAGCTAGCCATTGAAAAGTTACTCACGCGGAGCACTTGAATACTAGAATGATAGAACAGCAGCCCTCCCCTCCCTACCCACAAAAAAAATTCCAAATACAACCTAGAATTTGCAGGTGTCATAAATCATATTTAAGCTGAATGTCTTATTGCATGTGTGGACAAAGCACTAGAGAAGTGTAAAAATAAAGAAAGCATGTTACGCTTGCTGTCCAAGTAATAAGGCAAGAAAGTAGAATTATAAGAAATATACCTCTAGGTAATCTCCAACTAAGAAACAAGTTTCGTGCTTGTTCCCCAGTGATTTTCCCATCTCTATCCGTGTCTACTTCCATGAATACTTTCATATATTTCTGAATATCAGACTGAGTCATCCTTGGCCATGGGGGTTGGGGTTGACTGGAAGCAGAATCCTGCAATCTCACTGGAAGTCCAGATGAATTCAGCATATTTGGTGACTGGACTGGGGCATGCTGGTTCTGTTTCACCAGTGGCTGGGCCTGGTGAAGCTGTGCACCAAAAGGCTGAGTCGCAAGTGAGCTCTGTAAAGAATCAGAGGTACTACTCCTGATAGAGTTCTGGCTCCCTCCAGATATAGGAACAATAGCTGATGAAAGCGGAGAGCTACCAGAAGAAAGTCCCTGCAGAGAAGAATCTTGCTTCGGCTTAAATGAGCTAGCCGAGAACATATCCCCTCCAAACAATGAATCAGGAGAAATCTCATTCACAGAAGTATCCTTTAATTTAGAATCCTTAACCCCTTGATCTGATGGCTTTGTGCCTGAGGCAGGATACTGTCTAGGTGCCAGTGCAACATTTGATCCAGACGTTGCAAGCCCAAACCCCTCTGGTATTGATCCGGGACTACTCCCTCTAGGTGCAATTTGAGAGGGCATTCCATCTGGAGCTCCGCCCGTCTTGCCGGTGGAGCCATAACTTGGGGTCACAGGGCGAACTACACCAACAGGTATGGCTCCAGAGAGTCCTTGAGTGACAACACGGGGAGCAAGATTAGAAGCAGGCAAATTCAAATTTTGAGAAGGAATGTTTTGCTGGTTACCACTCGAATTTGGGACTGCCCCCCTAAGTCCAAGATTTTGGTTTACAGGGACGCTCTGTGGTGCAGGTGTAGGTGTAGGTGTAGGTGTAGGTGCGGGGGAAGTTAATGGGGGTGCAGCAGTGGCAGTGGCAGTGGCAGTGAAATTAATTTGAGGTGCAGGAATCTTAGATGCAGCTGGGCCATATAATGCTGCTTTGACCATTTCAGGGGTGAGTTCTCGCTTGCTTTGTGCCACAGTGACAAGTTTAAGGGCATTGTAGAATTCTGCCCGACCAAGGAAACCACTTTGGCTTTGGTTTGCAAATGCCCAAATCTGCAGAGCAAGTGATGATCATGTATAATAATGAATTGAAAACAAGACTAGTAGTAGTTGATAATATTAATTAATTAATATAGTCATATGATAATATGATGGATGGATGGATGGAACTAGTGAATGATAAGCAGAACTGCAGAAGAAGAAATTGAGGAAGACACAAACACACCTGTGCGAGGACGTTCTTGGGCAAACCGGAGCCTTGGAAGAAGGAGACAGCTTCGGCACCACTGATGCGGCCATCTCGATCCAAATCAGCACGGCGGAAATAAGCATCGAAGAGATCGACATTAGGCGGTGCCGATGATGACATTGCAGTTGCAGCAGAATTGCACACTAAACTTGTACAGATCAGAGAGAGTATCAGACCATGAGATTTCGATTCAGAATTCACAAAGAAAACCTCAATCAATCAATCAATCAATCAATTTCCATTTCCATCTTCACGCGGTTGATTTCGATCTCCAACCCAATAACACAACAACCCTTAATTCTCTCTCTCTCTCTCTCTCTCTCTCTCTCATTTATCGCCCAATTTTAATCCTCGTTACCTTATTTCATAATTACCACTGCCTCGTTCCTTTTTCATTCATTTTCATTTTGCTAATATTCCTTCCATTCCCATAATAACAAGAAATATTACCAATTTTAATTTTTATTATATTACTTTTATTTTTGGAGACGTCTTTGAAATAATTTACTATTTAATTAAAAATGACTTGTAACATAACATCATATTAAATAGGGCATTAGTTGGGTGATGCGGTTCGAGCATATTCTTCGCAACGAGGTGGCAGATTTGCTAGCCAAGGATGGGGCTCGTGGGAATAGTCGTTTGACGTGCTTGGAAGCTCCACCTATGGCAGCTGCTCCTCTTCTTGCGGAAGACTACCGTCACACTCTTTTCATGAGGCGCTAGTGTTGTAGTCATTTTGATTTTTCTTTAAGCCGTTGTATACCAAAAAAAAAAAATAGGGCATTAGTTTTAACACCTTCCCTATTAATCTCACACTCTCTTTATTGCACCAAAATGACTCAAATACCTTTAAAATTTGATTTCATTCCAAACATATCTCTTTTCCTACCTTATTACCATCATCTTTGTTTGTCATACCATCCTTCACTTTCACACTCATCTCATAGTTTTTTTCGTTGCTACGTTTCACGCTTAATATGTGTGAAACATTTCACACTTTGTGATTGTGAATCGATGTCTGTTCATTCTCTCTTCACCTTTCGTTTAAGCGTATGTGTTCACACTTAGTGATTGTGGAAATGTTCACACTTAGTAAGTGAAAATTTAATTTTATCTCTGTTGTTCGTATTTCGCAATTTAGAGTGCGAAATTGGTTCGTATTTCACACTCCAAAGTGTGAAATTGTTGTTATGTTCACACTCTAAAGTGCGAAATTTGCTTTGTTTGCGAGTTTTTTTTTTATTATTACTCTTTGCAATGTTCTAGTTACCTGGACACAAAAGCAATTGGGCAACTATTTCACACCCTTGAGTGTGAAATTGAATTGTGTTTCACACTCTAATTGTATTTCACATTCTTGGTACATTCATATTCTTGAGTGTGAAATGAGTGTTGCTGGTGGCGGAGGCATGTGTGAGTGGTTTGCAGCGGGTGTGGGTGACAGAAGTGTGTGGCTGGCTTGAGGGAGATCAGAGTTTGTGAGAGAAGATGTGGGTGAGAGAGAGACAGATCTGATTTCACAAGGTTTAGAGTTAGGATTATTAGTTTATAAGAGAGGGTATTAAGGGAATCTATCTATAAACTCTATAAAAGAAGAGTTTTTGCAGCCTTGATGGTAAATCTGTCAATCAATATATAATTTCAAAGACTATGAAGCATGACCATGGATATTTTCGTAAAAATGTCTTTTATTTCACTTGGATTGAATCTCAGTCATTGATTCACAATAAATTATTAGTTACGGATGAAATCTATACCGTTGAAATCCTCCAGCAATCTTGATCTCCTTGGCTGTTTGCGTTTCTCAATTTTCATCCGTTTTCATTCTAGGAGAAATGTTTCTCTCTCTTTAACGTTTGAGTTTCTCCCTGTGCTCCGTTTCAGGCTCTTTTCCTTCCCCTTCCCATTCGAGGATATTCCAAAACGCTCTAAGTCTACAACGTCAAAGAGAGAAATCGAGAGAGAGAGAGGGGATGAGATTGGAGGCGACGTGGAAGACTCGGAGGAGGTTCGTAGGTTGTGGTGTTGCTGCGGCGCATTACCCTGCCTTGCGTTCAGTTCGGTTGCACGCACCATGTTTGTCGTCGCCCATTAAGGAATAAATGGTTCATAAATTGAAGAGAAGCGAAAGCCGCAAAATAGGGATACTCTGCTCATCCTCTGGTGCTCACAAAGTGCAAATCGGTACCGATGTGAAGTGTTAACATCACATAAAATTGATCCTGAGGTAAATGATATGATAAGTGCTCTCTCCATAGGGTTTTGATTGCAGTCTAAAGGGAAACCCCATATCTAATTGGAATTGGATGCGTTTTTGCAGTGTGTGTGCAGCAATAGTTTTAGTCTGCAAGAACAGAGAAAGGGTTTCAGATCGACGAGAGGGTTTAACATGGACCTGCATCGCCATTGACACTTTGTATACCCTGATGTTGTGATTTTGTTCATTCGGCGAGTAAGATCATGTTTTGCTTATTTGTGTTGTCATTGCGTTTTGGTGTTTTAAATTTTGTGCCATAAAACCTAATGGATGCAGCATTTTCTCCTCCGGAATCAGTTGATTGCCTCAAGGAGTCCATTGTGCGTCGTTTTGTCTACTTTTGGATTCATTATCTATTAGTTTTATTTTTAGTTATGTTTTTTTGTCTATTTCTTGCTTACACTAATTTTGTCATGTTCCTTTCCTAAAATTTTTCAGTTTGATGTTACAGATAACTACTATGGAATTGCTCAAACAGTATAACCAGTTCAGACAAGAGAAAAAAAAAAGGAGAGCAAGAAGAACAAGTAAGGTTTGCAGGTATCTCATATCCTCTCTCAAGATTGTTGACTATGTAGGTTCTGATATTTAATCTTTTCAAAGGAGCACCAACATGGCTTTTGAAAGTCCTCCGGTTTTTCTCATTTCTAAAGCTACTAAATGCCTTGAGCTTTGAATTATCTAATTTTATATCTATTGAACTCTGAATTAGAACTACCTTTTGTAGGTTCAAGATATCGGTGAGGGGAAGGAGTTATGGCGCGCACTTGGTAGAAAAGCTTTCGCGAAAGTAAGTGCTTCTTGCTGTTTGTGATACCATATGTTGAAAGCCCTTTGTAGTTTCTATTTTCATTCTTTGCTTTTAATACCATATCTAGCAAGTTAGTTCATGATAATATTAACATGTGAGCAACATATAGTGGTAATAATAATGTCAAATTCATTATTTTTTTTCTAACAATTTATTTCAGGGAGGAGGTTTCAGTGTTGTTACCACTTGCTATTTAACCTCTTCCAGCATTGATTGCCATTTTGAACTGTAAGTTTATTTCTCTTCTGCTGTTGTTTGTTTGTTTTTTATTTGCTTTGCTCTTTCTCTAGCTGGGTAGCTGTTGTTTTTTATTAATTCTCTATGTTGCACTCGCATGTTGTTATTTCTACTAAATCAGGTTAAAGATAACATCTCTATGCCTATTTTGTTATTTCTACTAAATCAGGTTAAAGATAACATCTCTAGATGGATCATTTTGACCTTTTCGTTTAGCCATTTGCAACTATAATTTGTTTCTCTTTTGCTGCTACTGTAACATTTTTATTCCTATCTCAAGGCTATGCTTCTATATTGTGATGTCACAGATACTTATCTTGAAGCATAGAGGTGAGAAAATATATATGGGGCCTTTAGGATGGCAGTGTTCTCATCTGATCAATTACTTGGAGGTCAGCAGCACTATCTCTAATTACTGAATTGGTACTAAATACTTTTTATATCAATCAGTTTTTACATCAAAGTAAGATGTGCATGGTCTAGGGAATTAATGGAGTGCCAAAACTTAAGAATGATTATGATCCTGCCACTTGGATGTTGGAGGTTACTTTACAAGCACAAGAAGCAGCTCTTGGAGTTAACTTTGATGAAATATACACAAGTATCTCATATCCATGTCATTGGAAATCCATAATGGAAAACATGATTCAGATGTTTGGAAGCAAACACTGCTCTTTAAGCAAACACTACTCCTCACATGTTACTTTAATGTTGTATTTGCAGGTGATGGAATTTCTCAAGTCCCTTGAGGTATGACAGTCACTTTAGAAGGTAATTTTACTGCTGCATTTACTCTGACACACTATAAGAACCAATTGGTCACAAACTCAATGTTTTAATCGGACTCACAAAGATATCATATAAATAAGTTATATTAAAGGAGATGATTGTCTTCTCAAAAATATAGACATTAGTCACAGTATAACAGACTCAATTTTGATTTGGTTAGTACTGATATCAAATTAGTTGTGACAAGTTCTGAGAGAACCGAATATAGGTTATGGGATCTTAGTATCTTCAGCACCAAAGGAAAACAACACAATTTACTCTCTATAATATATAAAGGAGCAGTTTTGGAAGCTGGGAGTGCAAAACAGTAATTCTTTAAAAAATAGCTGATCTGAGGATGTAGAGTGACCACATAGAGAAAAGGAGACGGACAGTTATAGAGATGGGGAGAAGGACGAGGGGAAAGATAAAACTAGAGAGAAGGAAAGGGAGATAAATCGATTAAAAGAAAGGCCAAGAGATAGAGTAAGTAGATAGACCCATGAGAAAGATCATAGATTGAGTAATGTTGATAAGTAGACTACCACTTTACCATAAATAAAGGATTTCACCTTCTTTTGCAAGGTTCTACCAGTACTATTTCCTTTGTTGTGGAAGGGACGCAAATATCTTATTGTATCAGGGATGTTCAAGGCAGAGAGAAGATCTTATATTGTTATTTATGATTTAGGGATTAATTATGACAGAATGGCTAGATAACTAAATGTTGATCGTTTTTTATGCAGGGGTGGAAAATCAGAAGACCAGATTCCAATGGCTTGCCAGGGTGCTGTAGCAATTTTGATTATGTTTGATCTAACAAGTTGATGCACATTAAACAGGTACCTTCTTTATCATGGTACATTTAAATTAATTTAAGATATGTAGCTTTTTAGGAGCAAATTGCTAATCACAGAAGAACTTACCACCATTTTAATTTTGGAATTTGTGTTTAGGTTGATAAAGAAGTAAGATCATTGCTTTGATCTATTTTTTATCCTGATATATATATAAGTTTTTTTTATTGCTTAAAATTTTAACTTAAAGTATCTGGTGGATTGTATGATGAATTTCTTGCATTTCTGTCCAAGTTCTTGCAGTTTAGTTTGGTCAAGTTCATAACTGTAACCACCTTTATTTGGAAAAAATTGGTAGAAATTGCTGGTGTCTTTTGTGAATCATGGGTATTCTTTCAGAGTTTAGAGTTTCTTTTAAACTAAGAACTAGATATTTGCCAAAACATCCCTAAAGAATCACCGATTCATTATCAGCTAAAAAGTAAAATGACATGTTCCGTTTTGATTCTAAAATGAGGTCTGTCAACGTCGTCAAGAGAAAACAGGTTATTTCTATTACCTTTTTTCATTTTTCCTACTTTTCTGAAGTTCTCAAATAAGAACATGAAGACAGTGACGTTGTTTGTGAAAGTAATCCAAGCTTCCTTTACTATTTCCCCCCTTCTTTTTGGTAATTCCAATTCTCTTAAGCTCCGTTTATGCATTCTGCTATTTTCCTATATTGGTTGAAAACTTGAAATGCATAGTTTTAAATGAAAGGAGTTCCTTTCTTTCAATAGAAAATGTTAGTAGCATATGTTGAGGTTTAGATCACAAAGAATATGAACTAAAAAACTATAATGGTAACACAGGTTGAGCTATAACTATTTGATGACTATCAGAACATATTCTATTGAATAAGAATTTGGAAGAAATAGCTACAGGGATACCAGAGAATTTATAAAAGCATTTCATGATTAGCTTTGTCTTGAGTAAGTGATAGCTTACGTTTCTTTCTGGACCAAATGATGATTATTAAGGGAACATGAATTACTTCATTTTTGTCTATGTGGTTGTTGAGATAATGTTCCACACTATTTAGCACCAATTACTTTGCGTAGGCTGTTAGAAATGTTGATAGAGAATGAGACCTGAACTACTTCTCACACCAGGTTGAAAGTAGAAGAAAGATTTTGTTGTTTTCTTAGCCAAAACCTGTTCAGTAATTTATTCACCAAAAGAACTTTGCTATGTAATACTCTGCATCATCTTGCAGTACAGCCATTGAAACCATTTTTTTAAACCAAAACTTATTGCATAGTTTTTCAATATACAGCCAGAGAGTACAATTGGTTGTTCACTTCAGAAGTTCTTTTTCCTCTTTAAAATCTTATTTAATATGTGAACCCATCTTCCATGTTTCTGAGGCTTCTTTGGAACATAATATAGTTGGAGACAATTTATACTTTAGAAACATATTTTATTCATGTTAAGTTCAGTGGATCCAGACTCAAACTTAATCCACAAAGTGATTCTTCTTTAGGAGTTCTTATTCCCATTTTAACTCTTACCAAAACCATAACCTATACTCATTTGGAAATCTTAATCTTAATATTCTACAATTGAGAGATATTTACAGCCACTACTGCACCCTGAATGATGTCCATACAGTTCCCTTCTATAGGTGTTACTAATAGAAGCTTGGTCACTAATTGGAGTGGTTCTTTAGGTGCCTTTGCAGCAAATGGAGCTGCTGAAGTAGCTTCTTAGGATCATTTGGTTGGAAAGGTGTCCTGAAGATAACCACTTTTATGAAGATATTGTAACTGATTATAATCCTGCCAAGGTATTTTTATTGTATGCAAAAATAATCTTAAAGTATATTAAGTTCTTTGAATATTTCTACCTAACATTTGGCAAGGACGGCATGAATTCAACAAATGAAACATGGGAGTGGGTGAATCTTAACACATGGAAGTCGATAATAAAGAAACGTCAGTAATATTTTGCTGATGTTTTGAAACCTGATGTCTAACATAAAAATACATTCCCTCTTTATTTACCTCTTTGTAATGTATTTTAAATCTAATATCATTTGTAATGTTATTATGTCCATGCATTGTGTAGATAAATTCAAACATGGGACAACAAGGAACCTCGAAAAATTCAACACGAAGGTCAAATGATGGTGAAGCAGCTTTGGTTTTAATTTATGCCCATGTATTGTGTAATTTGAGGAACAACCTTATGAAATCCTCCTTTGGGAAAAGTTTGTTTCCTTAGCATTTTTTAGGTTGGTTATCATTTAGTTTTTGGATTTTTGAAATGGTGTTGATACTGCTATAAATATGGTATTTTTAGTCCACAATATACTTTGTGTTTTGGCTGTCCTTTTGTGATTTTAATAGTTGTTTTTCAATCGAAGCATAGTAAATTGAAATTTTAATACTTTGGAAAGGGAAGCTGTGAAAGAATCTCTCCCCTAGAAATTGAGCATGTCATTGGAAACATCTCTCATTGAGCATATCCCTCTCTTGATTCTCTAAGATATATCAGTTGTGAAAGAATTTCTCCCCTGAAATTCGAGCATGTCTCTGAAAACGTCTCTCATTTTACTTTTGTGAGCTTAAAGAAGTTGTCAGTGATTAAATTTTGAAATTGTATTACTCCATGTGACTAAACTGCTTTATTTCTAATGCATCCATCTTTTTTATGTGGATCTCTCTTAATTTATGCATCAAAATTTGAATTTTAGATAGGTCACTTGAGATTTATGAAGCCTTCTATCAACAACTTAGATTTGAAAAAAAATGAATGCCCTTAAAATTCACCTCATACCATGGGGAAGACAAGTTTCATCCTTGCTTATATCTGCTTAGATTCTTTGTTCTTAAATGCTGCAATTACCTTTGTTAGATACAAGATGACTGGTCAGGGCAGAGAAAAAGTAAAATAGTTTGCAAAGGAAGACAGTTCTCACTCCTTTGAAGAACCCAACATGGCTTTGAGCTTTTTAGTAATGAGATCAATAAGTAGGATTGGTGTTAATGATGATAAATAATAAAATTAACAACATCATGTTTATTTGTCATCTACATATTTTCCAGTGTTAGTCATGTTAAGTGATCGTCATAAGGTGGTCAACACTATGTAAGAGTGCTGGGCCGCGAGTTTCAAGGCCCAACCAACCCAATTAACTTAGGAATTAGGGTTTAGAATTTTTCCTGTACAATCCCTATAAAAGGGATTTTTCACTTCAATGTAATGGACTTTTATCATTGATCTAAAAACGGCTTCACCTTCATCTACTAGGGTTTGGGGCCTATACCCGTTCGGAATGTTCATTCCAAAACTTACATTTTTTTTATCTTTTAATACTTAAATTATCTTTTAATAAATATAACAAAAAGAATACAAAAATTTACGCGATAAAAAATATGAAGATCCCCCGTGCATCGCACGGGTCAAAGGACTAGTTTACAAAAAAAGGAAGGTGTGAGATTAATAGAGGGGGTGTTAAAAGTTAAAACTAATACCCTGTTAAATAATATATAATTTGTCCAAAGCTTAAGAGAGCTCGGACATATGGGTTGGGAGGGAAGGTCATGAGATCAGTCCCCCCATATGAGTGTAATTTATGTTTCTGATGTAAAAAATAACTTTATAAAATCACAATTTTAAAATATATGTTCTCAAGTGGTAAGAGACTAAGAGCTGATAACATGTGGGTTTGAAAGGGAAAGTTGCATGGATCAATTCTTGAAGAGTGTATTATCTTTCCGATGTACTAAAAACATTATAGGATTCATATATTTAGTGTCATTTAATATAAATATTCCAATATCATATATTTTTTCTATTATAAATATATATATATATATATTCCTCGAAATATTTTTTTTCTAATTATGTCATTTCAATATATCATACTTTTACTTTTGTAATTCTAAAATTTTGATTACAACTACTAATTAATATTTTTTCAAACTACTTAATACATTAATTTAGGGTAAATTTATTTTTCGATGTAGAAAAAAAATTTAGAGTAAATTTTAAAAATTGTATAATTTTTTAAAAAACCAATACATTAACTAACCCCACTATATATTAGTTTAATAAATGCAATTATCTTAAAACCGAGTGCCACCACAAGGCACGAAGAAACACTGGCACGAGCACCACCAAGAGAAAAGGTAACCAATTAGAATTGGAGATAATAAAGCATACGAAAAAGAAAATTAAGTAAACAATCTACAAAAAAACTATAGATATGTCGTGTCTTATTGTGGAGAAATCACTTGTGCCATATAGGATTTTCCCTTAAGAAAGAGTAACCTTATAAATAGAGAAAGAGTATATAATATCACATTGCTAATATTTCAAAATATAAAATGTAAACTATTGGTAATTGTAAAAGAAAAGAGTGGTAAAAAATTAGTGAAATATGCGTGAGACTAATTTAGTGTCAATCATCTTTGAAAAATTAGTGAGATGACATGACATTATAAATTTTTATCTTCCGATGTATAAAAAAAAAGACATTATAAATTTTTAAGTAATTAATTTAGTGACTATTTTTTTAACAAAAATAATTTAGCACAACGTGCGACATTTTATGACAACTTAAAGCTTAATCGCATTTTTATTTTAAAAAAAAATGCGACACATTTGTATAAAATGTTTGTTATTAATCTATGAGATATTTATAATTTAACTTCTTTCAAGTCATATAGGTTGTGTCTGCTTATGCCTAGCGGATTGATGCTGGGTTTCCAAATCAGCGGCGGGAAGTATGTTTGGAAATGTACATCACTTTAAAAGGTGTGATTCTTCTTGTGGCAGATTGATTGTGATGCTCCAAGAAATTTTAAGCGATTTCAGTGTTATCTTAGTTTTTTTAGATAAGACATTATATATTGAATAAAATGAACTACAATGAGTACTTCAACCCAATACAATTAAGATACTAAATACAAAGTAGCAAATAACAGAAAAAACAATAAAAAGAAATAAGATAACAGCAAGACCAGTGTTGGCTTTTAGTCTTGCTGGTTTTCTAGTGTTATCTTAGTATTGCAGTAGGTTTCCTGAGGTGCGATTCAGGCAGGGAAGAGTACTTAGATCATATTTTCCAATTGTGCGCAATGTAGGTTCAGGCATAGGTTCATTTTGCTGCATTGCTACCTACAACTCCAACTCGGGCAATTCTTCATATTTGATGTTTTACTCAAATGCAACAACAACATAATATGTTAGCTATTCCTATTTTATGGTGGATTTGAAAGTGGAGAATAATAGAATTTTTTGAAAACACAATGAAATTTTAATTTTGCACCATATTTTAATTTTAGTCCAGGAGTGGCGGAACTAGTGCTCTATGCGGCCAAGAATTGTTGTGGCTACGAATATTGGTGATTAGTGTTGAATCAGTGTGTATACATGTTGATGGTAGTTGGATTCAGAACAACAATAGAATGGGAGCGAGTGGGGCACTTCAGTGCCATGATGGCAAATAGATTTCTAGCTTTTCTGGAAGCTTTGGCGAGGGAGATGCATTCCAAGCATAGTTGATTCCTGCTAGTATTAGCCTCACTCTAGATTTGGGTATAGATACCGTGATATTGTTTGTGCGTCTGACTGCAAGGACCTGATGGATGTTTTGTTAAGCACAACGAATATTCAAAGTTACTAGTTGTGTGAATCGATAGCTTTAACATGTACTTTAGACTTGTTGAGAAGAAAAACAAATCTGAGACAATATCCTATAAGTTAGAAATAATCTAATGTGTATGTGTGATGTAGTACCTTAATTAATAACCCACATGTGAGGATAAGAGGATTTGAAAAAACAAAAGCAGCAGTGGAGACAAACATACCAATGGAAGAATTGGTATAAGGCTTTTTAGATGAAGAAATAGTTGTTTTTGAGTTTACAACAAAGTGGGTAAATACTAGTACTAATGTTGAGTTAGATTGAAGTCAGGATAACCTACTAATTGTGATGAAGATTGAAAAGTGGAATCTCCATTATATTGAGGCAGATTCGTCACTTGATGACGGAAGAAGATGCAAAATTTCGGTTCTTGTTCTATTTGACACGATCAAGACTGTGAGAGCATATTTTCCCTTACGAGAAGCCTAAACGACATAGGCAACAAATTGGGAACTTGAAACCAAATGAGGATTCTGAATTGCATAAGCAATAAGGTTTTCAATAGCAATTGAAAACTTCTAAGAACTTTGAAAATTGTTTTTCCAGATTTTTCTTAACTAAAGCCTTAGGAAATGGTACCTTGCAAGTTATTTTCTTAGGATAAGAATCCTTACGCTCTTTGTTTTTCATAGCTTCCTCAATTTTTATTCCCTCATTTTCTTTCTCAACCACTTTCTCGGTTTCATCACTTCTTTTCAATTGACTCCTCAATTTCATTTAAAGTTTTTCCACTCCTAAGAGTGACAACATAACAATTTTCAGCTTTAGAGTCCTTAGGATTAATGAGAGTGTCATTAAGGAACGTACCTGGGAACCTTTCAGTCATGACGTTGGGAATTTGGCCAACTTGAGTCTCCAAATTCTTTACGGAGGCCTCATGATTTTTCAACTGGTCCTAGTATCATTTGAGCTGCTCCTTGTTTCATTCATGAAACTCTGGTTGGTAAGTGTCAAATCAATCACAATCTCCTCAAAGCTCTTCTTACCATTCCCCTGATTTAGAAGTGGTGGAGACATTTGAACCTGTAGGTATTGCCTCTGATTAGGAAATTGCTTTGAACCACCAACATCTCCTGAATTTTTTTGGTCCCTCCATGAGAAATTAGGATGATTTTTCCAATCTGGATTGTAAGTGTTGGAGTAGGGATTATTATGATAACTCCCCATGGTCTTCACCTCTTCATCAAATTCAGCATCCTCAGCACTCGTTTGTCCACATTCGAGCCTCTTCACTATGACGTCTACCTTCTGTGCAAGCTTTTTGTTGGATTCAAGAACTCCATCAAGAGAATCAACCTCATAAACTCCCTTCCAGTTTTGCTTGTCATTGTTTGAATTTGCAGCTCTAGCAGCCAATTTGTTTATAATGTCAAGTGTCGGTTGGGTTGCTAGAGCATAAAAGGCTCCATTTGCATCTGTGTCTAGCTTGTCTCTGGTGTAGTCATTAAGAGCTGCATAGAACTTCTCCACTTGGTCAGCAGAGGAGATGTTGTGGCCTAGGCATTTCATTAGGAGTCTTTTGAACCTCTCCCATGTCTCATAGAGATTCTTAGAGTCCAGCTGGATGATGGAGTTGATCTCTTGCTTCAACTTCCTTATGCGGTTGTAAGGAAAGAACTTAGATGTGCATGTCTCAGTTAAATCATCCCAAGAAGTAATGCTCCCCCATGGTTGTGTTTTCAACCATTCTCCAGCAACACCCCTGAGAGAAAAAGGAAATAACATTAACCTGATAGTGTCCAGGTTGACATTCCTTATTAGTGTGGAGCAGTGCCTAGTAAAGCGCTCCAAGTGTCCTTGAACATCCTCATTTGCACTCTCACCAAACTAGTGTTGACTGACCAAAGTAATGAAGTGTGGTGGGATTTTGAAGTCTGGAGGAGCATCCTGAGGTACAACAATGCTCCCCTCAAAGTTGCAGTCCACACGAGGTGCAATGATGTCCCTCAAGGACCTTTGAGCCTCCTACTCTTCTTGAAGTTTTCTATTTCTTTCAGTTTGGGCAGCAATTTCAGCAGTAATCTCAGCACGAAGCCTTGCTTCCATCTCAGCTGGTATCTCTTCGGCGGCCATGTTAATAGCCTGAGTGCATCTCCTCTGTTGTGCAAGTCTATGATGGAAAGTACGGTCAATCTCTAGATCAAATAGTAATGACTTAGGATCAACTAAACCTCACATAAACTAACAAACAGTTAATAACACCTATTCACTCTCCAAAGATTCAAGCAAGCAAGTAACAAATATTCCAAACAAAAACAATCCAAAAATGTTTGATAAAACTCAACTATCACCGGCAACGACGCCAAAAACTTGATAGTCAATCCGCAAGTGTACGGATTGCGCAAAGTAATAGAAAGATATTGAACCACCTAGATAGTTGTTTATCAAATTGTTCAAGGAATTTAGTGTTTAGAATTGTAAAGGAAAAAGCAATATAAGTTGAAGTTTGTTGTGTGTAAAAACACTTGTAAACAAAAACTAGAATTATAATTCGGAGAAAGAAGTACCCTGGGTAAAGCTCCACTTAGATCAATTATGTTTCTCAAATTCAAGTCCTTATATGAAGTTTAGAATCTTTTTCCATGATGTTATTATCTCTACCTCTACCTGTTAATACATTAATCAAGTAAATCATTCAATTTCATTTGTCAAACCTAATGCCTTAGTTCCTAATCAATTCAATTGTAGAATGAAGTTTATAAGTTCATACCAACACAATAAGTTTCTACCATTATACCTAAGTGATAACAAACAAATCAATCTAATCCTAGGTCCCTTAATCCTTACCTGAGGGTCCCTTAACAAACAAATCAATCTAATCCTAGGTCCTGTTGTTCATTCGTGCCTAAATGTCGAACTCTGAAGTTTCGAAAGCTTTTTCCGGTTTTGATTAGTGTTAGTAGTTTTTATTTTTTCTTAGTGGATAATCAATGATACTTTGCTTAAGGTTTGAAACGAGTCGAGCTGAGGAAAGAGGTTTTGGAGCAAGCTGTGAAGTTTCACGACGGAGGAGGACGCCCCAGAGAACTTGTTGAGTTTGAGAACTTGACTTTGGATCGAATTGCGATGTCGAGCTTGGATGGAGAAATAAAATGTTAGGGTAACTCATATAGAAGTGTCTTTGAGCCATGCCTGTTTTAGTTGCACTGCTTATGTTTGAGATAAATGTGTTTAGCTTGATGGTTTTGGAATGAAATGTTAGCATGTTTTGTTATGTTGTATACTTGTTTATGTTGATTGTTTCTGAGGCTTTTGCCAAATGTTTTATGATGCTTCGGCCATTGTTAAACATAGAGGCGTACGCCTTTGTTTTTTGGGGCTTAGGCCATTATTCATTTCTGAATGATTTACTTGATGGGTTAGTTGCATAATTGAATTGATTTATGTTTGTTGATAATATGAATAACATTTGGTTACTCTGGCTTGATTATTGGATTTGAAATTGTTGATTGAGTGACTATCGAGGTTAATGAGATGTTTTGACTTGCATAAAGTGACAATGAGGTGGTTTTGTCCCACGTGATTGTCCCGTCTTTCAAGACGTTATAAAGTGGCAATGAGGAGGTTTTGTTCCACGCGATTGTCCCGTCTTTTGAGACGCTAAAGTGGCGATGATGTGGGTTTGTCCCACCTGATTGTCCCGTCTTTCGAGAAGTTATAAAGTGGCGATGAGGTGAGTTTGTCCCACGTGATTGTCCCGTCTTTTGAGATGTTAAAGGGGCGATGAGGTGAGTTTGTTCCACGGGATTGTCTCATCTTTCGAGATGTTATAAAGTAGCGATGAGGTGGGTTTGTCCCACATGATTGTCCTGTCTTTTGAGACGCTAAAGTGGCGATGAGGTGGGTTTGTCCCACGGGATTGTCCTGCCTTTTCGAGACGTTATAAAGTGGCGATGAGGTGGGTTTGTCCCACGTGATTGTCCCGTCTTTGAGACGCTAAAGTGGAGATGCGATGGGTTTGTCGCACGAGATTGTCCCGTATTTCGAAACGTTATAAAGTGGAAATGATGTGGTTTTGTCCCACGCGATTGTCCCGTCTTTTAAGACGCCAAAGTGACAATGAGGTGGTTTTGTCCTACATGATTGTCCCGTTTTGCGAGACGTTATTGATTGACCAATATTGTTGGTTTTATTGTCATCTGATTTGATTCTATATTGTTGAGGTTATTGTCATCTGATTTGATTCTATATTGTTGAGATTATTGTCATCTGATTTGATTCTATATTGTTGAGGTTGTTGATATCTTATTTAAATCTATGTTGTTAAGTTGTTGATATCTGAGATAATCTATGTTGTTAAGTTGTTGATAACTGATTTAAATCCATATCGTTGATTTTGTTGATATATGATTTGATTTCATGTTGTTGGATATATGTTGTCATCTATCTTGAATTAAGTTGCTAGGTTATGTGCCATGTTATGCACTTAAATTTGAATATCATGATTTTCTCTTTTATGCGAGGTAGTTGTATGGAGTTAACCCTTTCTGTTTTGCTACTTGTTGTTTGGGCGCTTAACGCTATTAGGCGATGAGGTGGGTTTTGTCCCACGGGATTGTCCCGTCTTACGAGGCATTATAAAGTGACAATGAGGTGGTTTTGTCCCACACGATTGTCCCGTCTTTTGAGACGCCAAAGTGACAATGAGGTGGTTTTGTCCCACGTGATTGTCTCGTCTTGCGAGACGTTATTGATTGACCCATACTGTTGGTTTTATTGTCATCTGATTTGATTCTATATTGTTGAGGTTATTGTCATCTGATTTGATTCTATATTGTTGAGGTTATTGTCATCAGATTTGATTCTATATTGTTGAGATTGTTGATATCTGATTTAAATCTGTGTTATTAAGTTGTTGATATTTGAGTTAATCTATTTTGTTAAGTTGTAGATAACTGATTTAAATCCATGTCTAGGGGTGGCAATATGGGCTAGCCTGCCCTGCTGCCGCTTTGGGGCGGGTTGGGCTGGAAAATGTAGCCCAACAACCCGTTGAACCCGCCCCATTCTGGCCCGCAGTTTAACGGGCTGAGAGTAGGTTGGGGCGGGCTAGCCCGCGGGTTCCATCCCTTTTTTTCTAAAAAAATTACTAGGAGTGGTTTGGGCTACCAATTAATTATTTTGTTGGGTTCTATTTCACTCTTTTTGGCTTCTGCTTACACAAATATATATTTGGTACCATATGTATACTCCTATGTGATGCTTTAATGTCATGTAATTGAGATTTTCTTTGTTTCTCTACCCAGATTTTTGTCCTTGCCTCAATATAAACTTCTATGCAAATCACCCACTGGTACTCGGCCAAGTGTACTATTAGAGGATTAGATAGTCCAATTTTTTTAAAGCTTGTCCTACCCTTGTTTGTGATACTAACATGTTTTATTTGAAAAGGACAAGAGTGAGTTTGCATGTTTCTTTAGTTTAGTAAAAGATTGAGTAGAATCATTTGTGTAGTGTTACATTCATGTAGTGTATGTTTACTTTCTTAGTCAGCAATTGGATATTGCATTGCTTGCAATATTTCAGATTTTTGTTTTTATTTCTCTTAACATAGTGACTCATGGGCTGGCCCGCCAACCTGCTAGCCCGTCCTTTGGCGGGGTGGGACATGATTTAAAGCCCACTTTTTTGGCGGGCTAGCCCAACTCGTCTCGTTTATGGCGGGCTATAGGCGGGGCGGGGCGGGTTGGAGCGGGCCAGCCCGTTTTGTCATCCCTATCCATATCGTTGATATATGATTTGATTTCATGTTGTTGGATATATATTGTCATCTATCTTGAATTAAGTTGCTAGCTTATCTGCCATTTTATGCACTTAAATTTGAATAGCATGCTTTTCTCTTTTATGTGAGGTAGTTGTATGGAGTTAACCCTTTCTGTTTTGCTACTTGTTGTTTGGCCACTTAACGCTATTAGGCGATGGAGAATCTTCGATGGAGTTTAACCTTTGTGCGAGTTGGAGATGAAGACTTGAAGAACTGTGGAAGACTTAAAGAATAGAGTCGGGTGTAGGGCTAGAGCCTTGGGATAGAGAGCTTACTATTATTGGTTAAAACTTGCATAATGTTTTTAGGAAGTTATATTTGAGGTTTTCGGGTAGGTTCCGATGCATTGCTTTCCTGCAGTTCCCCGATGTGGAGATCGTAGGGAGTATGTCGGATTCATGGCGTCATTGCATAATAGATTCCTTGTTGAATCCGGTACTACTTGTTAGGTTTTGTAGGATGTGTTTTCTTTTGTTCTTACCTTCGTCTACTTGCCTTGTCCAAGTCTAGATGTAATTTGAATTACAGTTGGGAGTAGGCATGACATGTTTTGAAAATACTTTGGAAGAAAATAATATACTCGTGTTTATGAATCATTTTGGAAAACATTGCATATTTATTTTAGCAGGTTACTATGGTGACCCCTGAAAATCGTGGCGTTACACAATTCATATAAGAAACTCAGAAGTTCAAAACATAATCAAAGCTAGGGTTCACTTCACACAAAGTACAAAGGTAAACTAGCCAAGCATGGCTAGAAAATTCTTAATGCAAATTAAAAGAACAAAAACCTGAAATAAGAGTGCCAAGAAGCCTCCCACAAGCTCCAAGAAACTAAAACTCTAAGCTTTGTTCACAAAATTACCAGATACCTAAAAGAAATAACAAAAACCCTATTTATAAAGTTTCCATCGGCCATCCACGCATGTGCGTGGCCTCCTCCACGCACATGCGTGGCCAAAACGTCGAAATGCAACCATCAGATCCGGTCACCACGCATGTGTGTGGATCACCGGCGCACATGCGTGGGATAGGTCAAGTTCACCACGCATGTGCGTGGATCAGCGGCGCACATGCGTCACCTTCAGCTTTTTTCCCTTTTCTTCGTACAGTAGTGCCACGCATGTGCGTGGCATCCATGACGCACATGCGTGACTCATCCGATTCTTCTTCAATTTTGTAACTCCCTCTTCTCCTATCATCATGGCTCATTAATTTGCCTTCAACCATCATCATTAGCCATAAAAAACAATTCCAACTTGCAGAGAATCTCAACAAACCATCATTTCTACAATGTAACTCATGAAAACTTCTCATTGAACACAATAATTCAGCAACCCTTCCTTCAATTCACCAACTAAAACTCCCAAAAGGCCATCAACACCCATAAACTCATAAGATTCCAACTCAAACCTGACCATATGAATTAATCTGTAACTAAAACTAATGAAAATATCAAATTAACAAATTAAAAACACCTAAACTAATGCATATGCAAATATGAACTAAAATGAGACTCAACTTGACTTAAGACTCAATAAAGGACTCAAAAGGAAAAAGAAAGAAACAAGAAGGACTCGACAAACATGTACTAAACCTTGGGTTATCAGTAACAACCCCTGTAGATCCCACTTCCATATGCATCTCTTCGTAAACAATTAGTGAGAATACACGATTATTAGAGACACTGAAATATTTTTTTTGCTTTACGCAATAGTTTATGATGGTCTTATGTTTCAACGTTACCTATTCCCTTTGGTAACAGTTTCTCGTACTCTATGGTCATAATGTGTGAAAATGTAACCTATTGTGAGAAGAAAAAAACAACAATTATTACATAATAACTTATCCATATTATTAGATAATAAACACTTATTTAGTGTCGTGAAAAATGTATTGCCTATGACAACATCTACAAACTGATTCAACTTATACATGTTGCATAAAGTAATGTTACTAAAAGTAAAAATTGTAGTAGTGAGGGAAGTGGATCTTCAATCAAAATTTGTCCATGACCTGAGAAAAGGACTCATTAAGCCCCAATAGAAATTAAGCTCATGACATACTCTTTTTGAAGGTAATTCGAAATGGGGTGAACATACATTCACCAAGGTCTTCCCAATTTTTTTACTCCGGTGAAGTATTGGCTAACAAAAAGAGAACCATGAGTAAGGCCAAGAAGTTGTTTCCTAAGTTGAAACACACTAGGGCCATTGTGGTGTTCAAAACGTTCCTGAAGATCAGTACAAATCTCTACAACAGTAGTAGAGTAAATGACATGCACTAGCTGTGATCTCTTTGGAGATGTAATTGAAGAACCAAGAAGCAACGTGTTGTTTCGCTCCCAAACATAATAGAGTGAATCATCAACAACAAGGATAAGGATGTAGCCATTCACCCATCCACAAACCCATTACCCAAGCTTAATATTTCCAATCAATTAGCTGCACCATACACATTGCTCGCTCCCGAATCTGTATTTATTTGCCGCTAAAAATGTTTTTGTTGTTGTAGTGCACTATTGAGTTAATGTGGAGCCAGCACAAAACCAGGATTATCTGAAGGATGAAGATGGAATGTGCTTGTTGAATCATCCATGATGAGTTCCAAAGATGAAGAACCCAAAACAGAAGGGAAGAAAGATCAAGAAATGATCTAGGGGAAGCAAAAACTATTGATATCGTATTGAATCTCACACTAATGTAATGTGATGGGAGAATGAAAAACAAGTTAAAGAGAGAAATAATCTCATTGTATTGAATGACTTGGATTTACAAAGCCTTTTATACAATTGAAAATTGCTCTAACTAATGCACCTCTAACTATCCTCTAAATGTAAGTAATTAACTAGAAAAACAAGTCCCTGAAGGTTAGCTCATGTGGTAAGAGTTAGGGGACATAAGGGTTTGAGAGTGTGAAGGGTTCAGGGTTCGAACCATGAGGATGACTAATTTACTAACATTACTAACAACTAACATTTGCCTATAAAAAAACTAGAAAAATAAAATTAGTGAAACTTATGTGCCTTCAACTTTGTTGTTTAGTTTGATTTACTCATGCTATAATCTACCAGTCTGACATCCAAGCTCGTCAGTTTGGTTATTCTCATGACCCTATTAATATTTAAACTCTATGATTAGTTATAAATGTAGTATGATAGATGAAACCTCTTATCTCTTATGATTCAATTTTTTTTAATTAAATAAGGTCTTCCACATGATATAAATTAACTTTCTTGCACCAAAAAAATAATATAAACTTTCTGGTTTTTTTGTTGTTGATGGAAAGTACGTCTATTTAATAATTAGCCAAAGAAAATACATCCGCTAATAACACAGGATTAAGAGCCGAAAGGAAGTGATCCCACCAGAACTTATCCGAAAAATAAGAAGCTAAGTTAGCTAGCAAATGAGCTGCTTTATTACACTCACTATGAACATGTACTAAATCAAAAGACTGAAATTGCAAAGCAAGATCCCTACAATCCTGCACAATAAACTCCACAGCGGAAATGTCCTTCTTCCTCCAAAAGCACAAAGCAGCCTCCTTACAATCAGTCTCCACCACTATTGTGTCCAGCTCAAGCTTAGCAGCTTCTTCAAGTGCCCAACGAATAACCAATACCTCAGCAAGTAGAGGTTCAACACGATATGGCACATAGTGGGTGGCAGTATACATGCAAGTGCCCTCATGATCGCGCACAACCAGTCCCCACCCCTGGCCTGCACTTCCAGCCCACCCCGCGTCAATATTCAGCTTCAAAATCCTCGTTGTTGGTACTCTCCACCCTTCTTGTCTCACGTTAGAAGCTGGTACCTGATCATGTGAATCCTCATTCCTTCGAGCATTAGCTTCCAACCAGTCACTAAGCACTTGACGAGCCATAATCATCGTGCCTTCCATAGTAGCTCGTTGATTAGTGTACAAGACATTACTACGCTGCTTCCATACTCCCCATGTGAGCATAACAACCTGCTGCAGCAGCTCCTCATCATCTGGTGCCAAAAGTCCAGCCATCCATTGTAACACCCCGATTTCTCGAGAGTCACACAGTAACCGTTTCACAATTTTCACAAAGAATTTTCGCCGATTAATTAAAATCTGAAGTTAATGACAAACCTCTTATTACGAGAAATCTTTAAACTTAGTTTTTTTTTTTCAAAAAGTTCACGCATGAATAATAATCATGTTAACCGTCGAATAACCATTTATGAAGAAAACGTGTAACCATTTATTTAAACCAAAACGAAGAGGTTACACCAATATTCAACTTATTCAAAACTGAAGATAAATAAAATGATAGTTCAGTGCCCATCGAGTCTCTCCCCAGCAATTACATATTAACACTCAACCCATTCCCCTAGTCTTCGTCTTCGGATGCTGTCTCGACCTCCTGCTCCGGTTCCCTTGGAAACTTCTCTCTCATATGATCTAGCAGGCCCTGGTAGATGCCACCCACAACCATATCAAACTGTCGCCATGCCAAACCAACAAAGCTCCTAGCTCTCAGTTCGTCGTCAGATGGATCTTCCCAGTTCCAAGGCTCTCCCTCCAATGGTGGAAGCTCTTCATCCTCCTCCATAGTTTCCAGCATCAGCTTCGAGCAGTGGCGGAGCCACCGCCTGGCGACCTCGGGCACTTGCCCGGGCTCCCTGGCTAGCTCCGCATTCACATGTGGGTAATGTCACAGATTCGTAGCGATATTTTTTAGAGTCGCATGGGCATTTTAAGGACTGCGATTTGATGCAAGGTTAGAGACGCAGGTAGATGCCATGGAACCAAGAAGCATGAAGACGCAGGTAGAGCTTTAGAAAGCTAAAAAAGAAAAGAGAAGTTGAAGAGGGACCTGTTGCTGTTGAGGCTGCGCAGCTGAGATAAGGAAGATGACATTTAGTCTTAGGGTTTTAGTCAAAGTGATGAGACCTGACTATGGGCCATCCAAGTTAAAAAGAGTTTGGCCCATTTCTTCATTTTACATAACCAATGTAACTAAAGACAAAAAAATGACAGCTCGTAATTAAATGCATATCCTTAACAAAATAAGACAGCTATTGAGTAAAAACAAAAAAAAAACAAAATAAGACAGCCCGTAAAAAAAAACAAAATAAGACAAAAGGAACTATATAAATAATAATGATACAAGACTTTAAGATATAGGAAACTAGCTATTTATGAAAAATAAATAATAAAAATGAAGATTATTACTATTATGTTAAATCTCCTAAAACAATTTTATCTAAATTTATTTTTAATTTAATTAGAACGAACAACTCGCGAACTGATTATGTATATCATCCTTGTCTCACGTGCCAGGGCGTTTGGCGAACCTGGTAATAATGGACAGTATCTATATGTTTAGGTTGGGTGTTTAATTAAGAATGAGACATATTTACCGTTGCAATAGACTATTCACGCCGCAACATCACAATGCCCGCAACCGCAATTTTAAACCTGCATCAGACGTTAGATTTGGGCGGCTTAGGCTTAATTTTGCCCAGGCTCCACAAAATTCCTGGCTCCACCACTGGCTTCGAGTCCACATAATGCTCATTCTCATCGTCTGGCACTAGCTCTAAAGGATCCGTCTCTGGTTCAGACTTCATGTTCGATGACTGTTGTGATCTGTAAGACCCTAATCTTACTATTGTATTACTCAGGTGAGCTAATGAATAAATGTGAAGTTTTGGTGAAGTTTGAGTTACTTGCGAATCTGTCCGTGACCTTGTGTGAATTTTTGAGAGGTCTTAACGACCTAATCTTGAGAAGCTTTATTCATAAGAGTTGTAGCTCTCTCAGTTAGCTAAATTCTCACGTTGGTTTCATCTCATTCCGACATCTGTAGCCCGAGATATTCACGTTTTAGTGAGCAGAGGTCTGGCTGTACAGTTCTTGCGTTTTTGCTAGAAGAAGAGGACTTTGTTTTGTTTTAATCCTTTTAATTAAGTGATTAATTATTTAATTAATTGTTTAATTAAATCAGAGTTTGTGGGCTTAGGAAAAATGAGAGGAATCACTTTTTGGGCCTAGGGGTGTCACAGGCTTGAGAGAGGGAGAAATTAGGGTTTGAAACCCTGATAACCCTTATGGCCGCCGGCCACATATGTTGATTGGGGGGGGGGGTTAATTGTTTTTCAAATATGATTATGGTTAATTAATGAGTAATTAGTTAGATTGACTAAATGGTATTGGGCTTGGGCTAGCAAGTGAGGGAAAAGGAAAAACAAACAAAAAAACCTAGCCCATGTCTTTGGTGTGGCCGTCGAGTGTAAGGGAGAAAGGGGGGGAATCCTTTTTTCACACAACTTGATCATCAGAGATAGAAACTTTTCAGAACACTTTCACGTTGAAAAACAGAAGAAAGAAGAGAGAAGAGAGAGGAGCCGCCGCCCCTTGCCACCCTAGCGCCGGCCACCACACGCACGAGAGAGAGAGAGGAACACGAAGGAGAGAGTGATCGGCTGGGAGAGAAAGAAGAGGGACTTGGACAGCAGCTTTTTGGACCTCTTTCAACACCAAAACCTTTCTCTTTCATCTAGTTTGATCAAGGTAAGGGCTGGTTTAGGAAAATGGTAGATTGCTTAGGGTTTTGCCATGAAAATCCTTGAGAAAAGCTATGTTCTTGCATGTTTTTGTATGAGGTATGTGGAAGTGTTAGTTGTTGTACCCTTTTGCCATGCAAACCATGATGAGTAATCCTTATTTGATGTGTCTAGTATGGCTCTATGATCATATGTATCAATCCCACTTTTAGTTGCTAATTTGGTCTTGATTTTCACATGTTTTAACATGAAGGTTGATGAATGTTTAGATCTGATTTTCTGGGTGAATATGGTTGATGTTGTGGCTGGACTTATGCTTGTGATGTTGAAGGGAAAGAAAGAAAAAAAAACCCTAGGACACCTTTTGGGTTCGGCCGAACCTTATTTCAGGGGGTTCGGAGCGTTTCTTTCTTTCGTTTCATGCACAAGTTCGTCCGATGTCTTGTTCGATAAGTTTTCTATGATATATGTGTTGATATGCATGAGAACTTGATTATGAGTATTGATGCAATATGAATAATGCCTGGCTGAGATATTGTTACAAGGGTCGCTCATCCTGCTGTAATTCCCATTGGTGTTGTGAATATTTATTGTCGTTTATGTTTCATTATTCGACGTTAAAATTTGCTAAGACTCTAGGTTGACTAATTAGAGCCATGAACAAAGAGAATTGAGAACTAAATCGCTTGCAAGTAAAATGTGAATTAAATGGAACATAGGTCTAGATAAGACTGTGGACCATGAGAACGATGGTACCGTTAGAGACAAATGGTTACTTGCACGCGAGGGTGTTAGATTGACTTTATGTCGTCCTGAGAATTAAGGGTTGTACTGTGTGTCCCCTTGGGATCGACTGCGTGTCTCCCCGAGAACTGATGGTTGTGCTGAGTGTCCCCTCGAGAATTGTGCATCTGCGGATGTTCGAGATTGGCCAAGGTGTTGTGGTGGTTGTGTGAATGGTGAGGATCGTTAGTCTAACTAAATACTTAGGTGGCTGACTGTTGTACAAAATCCTATTAAAGTAAAGAGATATTATGTGAAGTAAATCGTTATATATTTGTGTTTGGTTTGTAACCTGACCCTTGCTTGTTTGTTTTGTGTTGCTTTTGGGGGGGGGGGTAGATGGTTCTGACGAAGACCACAACGTCGATCCACTCCTGGGAACTGATGTTGTATGATGAGGAGAAAGATTCAGCTTGGGCGACCGATACGTCCGGAGTCCGACGAGTCTATGTTGGCGATGCAAAGCTTACAAGTTTGGATGTGCATGGAGACTTCGTGGAGATGCAATGCATGACGGGAGGAGTCATCACGATGCCTTATCCACCTCCACGGTACTTTTACCCGAAGGACGAAGGCTCTCAAGTAGCATCAGAGGAGAGTGATCCTTCTGAAGAAGCAGCGGTCGAGTCCCAGCGACCGGTAGAGCAGATTATAGTCCCAACACAGGTTCGAGCTGAGGAACCAAAGCATGATGACAAGGCAGAGTTGAATGGGCGGGTACCTGTAGCACCAGCTTAGTGGGGTGACATGGAGGCTTGCTGTGTTTTCGATCAGTTTGAGGCTCCGCCACTTGAGTCTCTACCGCCAGTCGTGCCACTTTTCAAGAAGCGTCGCCAGGTCAGAGGTTGCTTCGAGAAGGAGATCATTGAGGTTTCCATTGAAGATGGGGGTAGGGATTGAGAGTTTTTCTATTTTGGGGACTTGAGAGCTATGCATCGAACTTAATTATTTACTTATTCTATCAGACTATTTTATGGTTTTGTTATTTCATTCCAGATGTAATGAGTTTATGGTTTTGTACTTGAACGACTTCACACGTGGCCACGTGGGTGTGATTGTTGTTTCTTTTATTTAATTGCAAACGTTATTTCAGTTATCCGACGCTTTATATTTATACGTTCGAGTTCAACTATAAATGATTCAAGAATAGAGTTTTTAAGAATTTCGTAAAATGAACCTTTGTCATTTAGTTCAAGATTAATAATTGAATCGACGAAAATTCTTTACGAAAATTGTGACGTTTGAATTACTGTGTTACACTCGAGAAATCGGGGCATTACATGATCCCTCCGCAATAGGTAACTCAAAGCGTCGTGGAGCATACGAGAGACACACTCTTCTGTTCATCAGATCGGCCTCGCACCATCTTCCTTGCTGGTCAAAGCTCCTAACCGCAGCACTGCCGACGTAGATCCTCCGGACTTGGTGTTCGTCGGTCACCCAAGCTCCGTCTCTGTCCTCATCATGCAGAATGATCTTCCAGGAGTGACCCGTCCTCCTCAGAATGGTCATCAGGCGTTTAGCCCCCCCCCCCCCACCCCAAACAACACATGACACACAAGCGAGGGTCAACTTCCAACCAAACAATTCGCATGGCATACATGCATATTAAGCATAAGTGTATAATTATCATATCACGTGTTCACCGTAAGTTAGTCAGTTAACCTGAAGGCTTAGTTAGACTAATCGTTCCTTACATCACACAACCACCTTTCTCCTTGGATCCAATCTCTATCATCCGCAGATGAAAATCACATGGGGACCAACACAGTCAACCCACAGTCACATTGAGACCAACATAGTCAATCCACTATCCCATGACTCGTCATGGTTTGTTCACGTGGGACCAACACAGTCGACCACAATTCTCCCTCGCGTGCAAGTAAACCGTTTGTCTCTAACAGCACCATCGTTATCATGGTCCATAGCCTACTCTTAGAACTATTGTCATAAATCACATCACACTACTTGCAAGCGATTAAGTCACATCTCTAGTCTCATGTTACTAAAAGTGAACCAACAATAATTAGATTCAGAAATCTCAATTATGAAAGACAAAGCATACATCCTACATGCATATCTCTTAGAGAATTAGGGTTATACGCCCCTCATCATAGAATTAGATCACAAATTTTCTCATCATGCATGTCATGATTCACGCATACACCCAAGTATCATGGTATTTAATCACATCATCACACATAGCATGTTTTAAAAGAAAAGGTCATGCAAACATGGCACATCATCTCTTTTAAAAGAAAACATCATATCATCATTCAATCATGCATAGCATCGAAGGATTTTTCTCAAAGCATCAAGAGGTTTTCAAACATCACCATTCACACAAGCATCACATAATCAATCATGAGAGCAAGGTAAACAAGAATTTCACATAGTCTCATGCATTAGAAAGCAATTAAACGACCTCTACCCAGACCGAAGTGCCCTCACCTTAGAAAACTTCAAGTAGAAAAGAAAACGGTTGATGGTGGTTCAAGCCTAGGTCACGAACTCTTCTCCTTCAACCTTGAATCACGAGTCCTCCTCTCTTCCTAGCCTTAGTCTCAAAAATCTCCTTATTTGGTGAGTATTTGTTGAGTATGATAATGGTACTTAGGGTTTCTAGCCTCCACTCTTAATCCTAATTATAACAGAAGGTTCTATCTCTTCACACTTGATAACAAAAATCACCCACAACCCTATCACCAGCTCGCGGCCGCCTACACTATAGGGTAGGAGATTAAGTTTTCAAAATAAATCTCTATCTAGTCAAATCTTCATCATATCTCTTAGTAGTTTAAAAAAAACAACTTTTCCTTCAGTTTTTTTTTTTAAAAGTAAAATCCCTTTTAAAAAAAACAGACTCTGAAAACAAATCTTCCTCACAAGTTGTTGAAGCAAGTAAGAAACAAAACCAAACCATACCTTTGAAGATAAAATTCGGCCATAACCCTAATTTCGCCCCCCTCGCCCCCTAACCCTATTTTGGGGTCAAATCTAACAAAATCAATCCATATCTCATCATGTTTCAAATCAGAAACATATCTCCTTACACTTACCCCAATTCTAAACAAAAACAGGTAAACTAAATTTATTTTCACACTAAATTTATTATTTCTGGAAATAATAAAATTTTCCTCACACACTTAGGCTAAAGTATATCCACAACACATAAAGTCACATAAACAGTAGCTCTGATGTTACCGTATAACTACATCACGCACAATAACACATAAATTTCACCATTACTGTATTATTTAAACAACACAATCAACACATGACTAACACAGTAACTCGCTGTAATTATAATTACTGAAAATTCATTTAATATTATTAATTAAAATAAATAATATTCATATTAATTAAGGGTACGCTTATGTCAAAATTAGAAACAAATGAATAACTAGAGGACCGCTATATGGTACGACCCAAGTGCGCACGATGAGGCACGATGATGATTTATAAATAAGATTTTTAAAAGAAAAAAAATAACAACCAAAACAGTGGACCCTTCCGTTACCAACACCGACAGTCAGACACGGAGTCACGCACGACCTTCCCTTACCAACACAGAGTCACTGTCGTCGCCGCTGTTTTCACAGAACCACCGTCACCCACCTTTTACACCATCAAATCTGGTGGACCCTTTCTTTTCCATTTTCACTTCCACCCCGGTATTTTCCTTCTCTTATCATTTCTTTTCCATTTCCCTCTTTTCATTTTGTTAATTTCGGTCAATGAATTGTGATTTCACTTTACACATGCAAGTTCCTTTTTCCAGCAAATTAAAGATGTAGGTGTGTTGTGTGTCACGCTGTACCCAATCCATCACTGATATGGGTCTTTGTAGTCCCATAGAAGAAAACAGGTTCAATTGAGACGATAGAAAGTAGAAGAGAAAGGGGAAAATGAAGCCACGTAAAAGAGAAAGGGAAACGGAAACAGACTAAACAATGCCACGTCATTCTCGTGCCTGTTCGTGTACGCTTTGGTTGTACCAAATATCTTTTTCCTTTTGTTTTTTGAAAGTAGAAACGAATGAATTAATAGGTGTGGTATTGTGTTAGAGTAGATTCACACGAATATGTGGAGGTCTATAACAAGTGTACATTGGCGAATATACATACTCATATTTTATTACCTTATGGTTCACAGAGAATTTATTTTAGGTTTTGTTGGATAGATCTTCGAGAAAATTCAATTCATTGGCTACTTTTTGAATATTTTAAAATTATGTGTTGAATTAAAAACAAGCAAGAAAGATATTTGCGGCCGGGCGTATTACATGTAACTAGATATTATACATGTGCGTTGCACGAGTTTATTTACAATATTTTTCAATATTATAAGAAAATTACTATAGAGTAATTATATAAATAAATAATATTAAAATATTTTTTCAATATAAAAATAATAGACAAAATTTTGTGTTTAGACATCTAAATAGAGAATATTAGGGTTTTTTTATGCATTAAATTGCTTGTATTAGAGTTCTCTTTATGTAAATAAATGATATTACTCAAATTTAATAAATTTTTTGGTTAATGATCAAATTAGTCCATGAGTTTGTAAGCGAGTTTGATTTTAGTCCATTTGAGGAAAAATTACGGTTGGTGGTAGTCATTTTTACAATCACTGACAGTTTTTGACTGCCACTGAGCGTCATTTATCCTTAGAGGGACTAAAATCAAACACGCTTACAAACACATGGACTAATTTGACCATTAACCCTAAATTCTTTTGAAAAGGAAAATATTTTTAATAACATAAGAAAACTTGAGAAAATATTTTTACTACTATATAATAGGTCAAAAAACACATTTGAAAGTATTTTTCAAATAATACACACATGCGATATATTTAATAGTAAATATCTTATAGAGACATTTATTTAACTTTTAAACTATTTTTCTATAGTGTTCATTAAAAAAAATTATCTAGAATATTATTGAATTTAAATTACTAATATTTTTTACATATCAATATATTTCTTTATTTTCCGCTCAATTTTTGATTGATAGTTAATATTCTAACTATTGTTAAAAACTAATTAATAAATTATTCTTTTGTATAAGAAACTGAAAAGTTGACAATTAATAGTTAATAAAGTTAATAACATAAAATATTCATAAATAATTTATTATTATCATTTTAAGATAAATCACAAGTAAATTTAAAATTATTTTTTAAAATAACACGTAACTTCATTATAGTTAATTTAAACAACATACAAAATCATTTCATATTTTAAAAGTAAATTTAAAATATATATTTACAAAAAGCATTCAACCATTAACTAATTTCAATATCTAATATGTTTATTTTATTTAAAAGATATTAGTTTATGCTATCTTTGTATCTTTTATTTTTTTTCAACCTTAGGTTGATAATTAATTGAAATGAAAATGAAAATAAAAATTAATTAATCTAGCTAGTAATGTAGAACTCAAGTAAAATATTATGATATATACATATATATATATATATAACTTATTAACATGATATCTAGCTTTAGTATTTTGGTTAAAAAACACTTTAGTATTTAATTTGTTATTTATACATAAAAAGTAGTAATAAATTTTATTGGTTAATTTTTAAAATTCATCAACTTATAATTAATAATATTTTTTTTGAACAGTAATTATAATTAATAATAAAAATTAAAAGAATTTGAATTCTTTTACAATTATTTATAAATGTAAAAGTTATTTTTACTATATATTTTTAATAATGTAAAAGTAGTCAATTTAAATTATTATTATTATTATTAAAAATTTGTCTTCAAGTTAATTAATAATTAAAATTTAAAACATATTAAAAAATATTTTAAAATATGAGAAATTGAAAATTTTAACAAATTAATTAGAGAAAATCTCTCTTTATATTTAATTTCATTAATTGACGTGACACATCTTGAAATTTGATTGGTTGACGGTGTAAAAAAACTTTACACCGTCGATGCATAGAAAGTAAACTCTATTAATTAATATGATGAATAATAAAGTAGATGTTATTTTTTTTAGTTTTGTGTTTAATTATCTAATGTATTTAATACAAAGGGAAGATAATCAATGCAAAAGTTCAAGTGTGCTTTACATATATATATATATAGATAGTTATGGAAGATAGATATATAGAAGATAGATAGATTTAAAAGTATTTTTATATAAATTATTAATTTTAATTTTTAATATTTTTCAAATTCAAAGCTCAAGTCAATTTTAAGTTTATGAATGTTGTTATTTAATAGTTTTTTATTATATAATTTTTTTTCAGTTTTTAATATATTTAATATTTTTTTATTTTTAATGTATTTAATATAAATGTATGAGAGCTTTATGATGTAATGCATTTAATACATGTAAAACCTCAAGTCTCCTTTACATATATACTAGAAATTAAACCCGTGCGTTGCACGGGCTTATTTTTAAGATTTTCTAATTATATATCTTTGTAAAACATACATAGTTTTGTTTAAAGGTAAACTAATTATTAAATGAAAGAAGATTAAGAGTATATAAATATATTAAATGTAATAATATTGACAAAATTCATTATTTAACAATATATTTAACAAAATAATACATTTGTGGCCAAAAAAGTATATTGTGCATATATTTTATCTTACTCAATAATATTTTCATCCTTTTGGTGAATTATTCTCAACAATAATATATTTTTTGTTGTAACATTTTTTATTGTGAATTATTTTCTTCTTAGATAAAATGCCACTTACATAATTTGTGGTAAGAGCTATCCATGGGATAAGGGTTTTGGTATCGATGTGATTGCTTCTTGTAAGTATTTTTCATCTATTATTATCCATTCTTCTATATGTTTGATAATTAATCTTTTACCATTGCGCCTTCCTATGACTGGATTAATGTTCATGAGTAACATAATTAATATTCCTATTTTTAGATGCATACAATGTTTTAGATATCCTATTAAATATCAAGATCTTAAGAACTTCACCGAATACATGAATTTTTGTTCGATTATATTATGTTTTCCTTTATCCATCTCACACGAACTCTTGTAATAATATTTTGTCCCTTAAATCATATGAATAATATAACACTTGATGTCATCGATCAACTATGTAATTTAAATTTAAGGAGCCCGTATTTCTATTTCTCTAAGAGAATCTTCATTATAAAACTGATTTGGTAAATTTAGATAAGTTCTATCACAACTTATTTAAGTGAACCACTTGTAGGCTCATATAGATGTTGAAATGATATATATTCTTGCTGTTATTTTATATTTATTAAAAAATTTCATAAGACATGAAATCGTTTTACAGCAATAGAATATGAGACAATGCATGCCTTGACATAACCCTTGCATATGAAAAAAAACAACTATATATATATATATATATATATATATATATTTAAATCGCTAAGGAGCGTATCAAGTGAGAACAATGTTTATTGTGAGAGATGAGAGCATTAAATCGTGACAATTTGATCTAAGATCAATGGTCAATATTAAAATATAATGATCACGATTTAATGTTCTCATCTCTTACGATAAACATTGCTCTCACTTGATACGCTCCCAAAATCGCTAATCTGGAAAGAAATAAATATCAAAAGAGAAGTAAGAAAATGGAGTAATAGAAAAGAATCATATCCTTAACGTAAGATGAATTTGAAAACCAAGATTGCTATAAGAAAAAAAAAATAACAATTGACTTAGTATCTTGTACATACCAAAACATAGTAAGCTCCCATGACAACCCTATAGTGCATTTGGTCCATAAAAATTTGAGTATAATTATTTACTAAAAGCAAAAAAAGGTGAGAATATAAGTCAAAGTATACAATCAAACTCTTCTTTTAGATATATTATAGAGAAAGAGTCATTTGCGACACAAAATACTCCAAATATCAAAATGTAATGTACTGATATTTTAATTCTATGTTTATTCATGGGTCATTACTTTTAATTTTGGGCAACAAAATTTACAATCCAAATAATATCAAAGCACTATGAAGGGGATGCATGTATATATATATATATATATATGTGTATGTATATATATAATAGTAGCATATATACATGTTTTGATGAAAATATTAAGTATGAAAAATGAAAAAGATCATCATATCAATACTCAAAGACAAAGATTTGAATAAAACTCAATCCTATTTGAATAAAATCCATATTGTTGCTTTGGATCTTTGCTCAAACACCTCCGTAAGTACGTTGCAACGATCATCAAACCATATGATCTTATTGTCCGCTGAAACTGATCAGGCTCCATTTCATCAACCAATCTATATCACTCCTCACGAAACCTAAATTTGGCAATAACATAATTCTAAAAGTGAAAAAAACTTATGATTAGAAGCCATATTTGAGGGTTGAATGCAGTAAAAAAAATTCAAATTATTTGGGGGGCGAAATCAAGATAGAAGAATTTCTTTTCTATACTAATTAATTAGTAGCAGAGCTTTAATTTAATTCTTCTTGTGTTTCTAGTATGATACATGCTTTGAGCATTCAAGAGAGATGGTCATTGAACCTGCTACTGCTTCTTCTTTCTCCTGAAATTAAAATGGCCGGTAAATTGATAAGAGGACAGAGGGGACAACTGGTACCATGTGTTACACTGTGTAAGTGAATCGTCTTTATCCTAAAATTAAAATGGTGAATTGAGTAGAGGGTAGACAAACCGTGTATGAAAAACAGCTTGAATATTATACAAATAATTGACAACGCAAGTTGAGAAGAGGATGAATAGAAACATGAAGGATTGACAATTGATATAATTAGCTTAAATAGCATGAGAGTGAGAATAATAAGAATTTTTGAAGACGAAAGGATTGGTTGGAGTTTCAATTATTATTATTACTCCGTATTAATTATTTTTTTTGATAAGCGGAGTTTCAATTATATGGAATTCCAACTGCATTCTCAATGACCATAGAGTAGTGGAAGAAGAAAAGACTCACCTCTAAGAATGAGCTATTCATTAACGGATAATGGAGAATGGAAGTTTTTCATTTTTAATTTATTCTTAAAGCAATTAAATTTATAAAATTACAAAATCCTTTTAGAAATTGATTATTTTAAAATGGTGGTTACAGGAAACCAAGAGTTTTAGTTTATTGTATTTAAATGATCATCACAATGATCTTATATCACATAACTTATTTTTATTTATATCACATAACTTATTTAATGCTAAACATTTCTTTTGCAATAAGCAATTTTTTTAGTAGTCATACAATCACTTTAAGCAAAGTCACAAATACATAAAGATATAGATGGATAGATATTGATAGATATAATTTTTTTATTTTAAATTTTTTATCTAAATTTTTTTTTTAATTTTAATTTTTAATATTTGTCAAATGCAAAGTCCAAGTCAATTTTAAGTTTATGAATGTTGTTATTTTATTTTAGTAGTTGAATAGTTTTTTATTATATAATTTTTTTTCAGTTTTTAATATATTTAATATTTTTTTATTTTTTAATATATTTAATATAAATGTATGGAAGCTTTATGGTTTAATGCATTTAATACATGCAAAACCTCAAGTCTCCTTTACATATATATATAGATAGATAGATATGGAAGATAGATAGATTTAAAAGTATTTTTATATAAATTATTTATTATTAATTTTAATTTTTAATATTTGTCAAATGCAAAGTTCAAGTCAATTTTAAGTTTATGAATGTTGTTATTTAATATAAGTAGTTGAATAGTTTTTTATTATATAATTTTTTTTTCAGTTTTTAATATATTTAATATTTTTTGTTATTTTTAATGTATTTAATATAAATGTATGGGAGCTTTATGATTTAATGCATTTAATACATGTAAAACCTCAAGTCTCCTTTACATATATACTAGATATTATACCCGTGCGTTGCACGGATTTATTTACGATATTTTTTAATATTATATGAAAATTACTATAATGTAATTACATAAATAATAAATATTAAAATATTTCTTACATATAAATATAACTGAAAAAATTATTGTGTTTAGATCTCGAAATAGATAGTATTACAGTTTTTTTGATGCATTAAATTACTTGTATTCGAATTCTCTTTTTTTTGGGAAGAGAGATTAATCTCACGGCTTTCGGCTGTGGGGATACCTTGGTATTCGAATTCTCTTTATGTAAATAAAAGATATTACTGAAATATAAAAAAAAATTGAAAAAGAAAATATTATTAATAACATAAGAAAACTTGAGAAAATATTTTTACTACTATGTTTTTCAAATAATACACACATGCAGTATATTTAATAGTAAATATCTTTCAGAGACATTCATTTAATTTTGAAACTATTTTTCTAGATTGTTCATTAAAAAATTTTATATTTACTACTATTTAATTTAAATTATTAATATTGTCTACATATAAATATGTTTCTTAATTTTTTTTTCTCTCAATTTATGATTGATAGTTAATATTCTAACTATTTTTAAGTACTACATAATAAATTTTTCTTTTGTATATGAAAATGAACAGTTGACAATTAATAGTTAATAATATAGTTAATAACATAAAATATTCATCAATAATTTATTACTATCATTACGTTCAAAAAAAAAATTTATTACTATCAATATTAAGAAAAATCACAAATTTTTTTGAAATTATTTTTTAAAATAACAGAAAACTACATTATAGTCAATTTAAACAACATGCATAATCATTTCAGATTTTAAAAGTAAATTCCTATGTTATTGTACCCATATTGAGAGGAGATATTTCTCAAAACTCTAATATTATATATATATACATATATATATATATATATATTTCTCTTTAAAAAAAAAGTAAATTCCAAAAAGCATTCAACCATTAACTAATTTCAATATTTAACATGTTTATTTTTATTCAAAATATATTAATTCGTGTTATTTTTGTATCTAACTTTAGCACTTAATTTTTTATTTATACGTAAAATGTAGCAATAAGTTTTGTTGGTTAATTTTTAAAATTCATCAACTTATGATGATAATTAAAATTAAAATTAAAATTCTAATTTTAATTTTAATATATAAGAGTTTGAATTTTTTTTACAATTAGTTATAAATGTAAATTTTATTTTACTATATATTTTTATTAATGTAAAGTTAGTCAATTTAAATTATTATTATTCAAAATTTGTCTTCAAGTTATAATTAATAGTTAAAATTTAATCACTATTAAAAATTATTTTAAAATATGGGAAATTGAAAAGTTTTTTTTAATTTGGAAATTGAAAGGTTTAACAATTATTAATTAATATAATGAATAATAAAGTAAATGTAGTTATTTTTTAGTTTTGTATTTTATTATCTAATGTATTTAATATTAAGGTGGTAATCAATGCAAAAAAGTTCAAGTCTCCTTTACATATATATATAGATAGATGGTATACATATTTGATTAGTTTATCTTCACAGACTTGTTTTGATTGGATACATCTTCTCCGAGAAAAGTCAAATTCCTTGGATATATACTTTGTAAGTCTTTCAACTCTGTTATTGAATTAAATATAGGCATCACATATGCCTCTTTGTGACATAAAAGAAGGTGAAAATAATGCTCCTGAGGAGTAAAATGGAATTGCACTCTAAGAGAACCAAACGCTTATAAATAAATAAATAAATAAAAGGATTCATCTTCTATTGGACTAAAAACAAAATGATTTCCTCGATCACATTTTTAATTCTACAGTACTAGTTGTTTGAATAGTCTGTAATTGTGTTGTTATAAGTTGATTCTTCTGTCTGACTTTGACTAATCCCTTCCCACACGACATAAGTTGACTTTAGCGATGGATGACTGGCAGGCACAAACGAGTGAATGAAGGTTTCTCATTTGACTGAGTGCACGTTATTCATGTTATCATTCTTGCTTGCGTTAAAGTTTTGCCTTTCACCGTGTGCAAAACATTTCTTTTCTTGACTTGGTGTATGTAAAGAAAGACTGATAAGAGCATCTCCGCTGCATAGTTGCTAGTTGGATTGCTTAAAAACTATTTTGGTGAGTCCAGACTGACACATTGGATTTAAGCAACCCAAACAGAATTCGCTCCAACCACGGTTGCTTAGTTTACTTTTAGTTGAGTCCCATTATACCTCTTATATTTATATTATTTTAAGATAACACTATACAAGTACATGAATGAAAGAGAAAATACGATTTTTTAGTCAAAAAGTAAGGAGAGAGAAAATAAGCAACCGTTGCTTAAATTTAAGCAACCCAACTGCCACGTTATGTTGCTCCAATGTTGCTCCAAAATAAGCAACATTGCTTAAATTGCTAACTGGATTTAAGCAACCCTCATTGGAGAGGCTCTTATTGAATAGAAAAGCTAACTTCAATTATTGAAGAGAAATTAAAGCAAAAAGAGAAAAAAAATTAAAGAAGAGGTATATGGGTTGAAGAAGAAGATTGGAGTTGAACTTGGAACACAAGAACAAGACCAGGCACACCCTGCCCTTCTTCAGAGGAAAGTGGTAGATAGATTGATTGATTCCAATGGGGAATTGCTGGGCTTCTCCATCTAACAATCCAACCGGAACAGGTAACCTTAAATAATTGGTATTAACAACTTTGTTAATTGTTTGCTTGTTCAATTTTGTTTTGAAGATTTATTCATCTGATTTCTCAATCAATTGTGTCTGTGTTTGTATTTGTGTATGTAGCCCCTCCTTCACCTGGGGGGACATCCCAGACCCAGTTTCAGTCCCAGACAACTACTACCACCAACAGCAGCTATACTACTACTACTACTACTACTACCTCTTCTGGAAGTGGGAGCAGCTCCATAAGCAAGTTCTCTGTGAGAAGTGGTGATCCTGCTGCAGGTCCAGGTGGTCAGATCTTACCTACCTCAAATTTGAGGATCTTTACTTTTGCGGAGTTGAAGGCTGCAACTAGGAATTTCAGAGCTGATACAGTGCTTGGGGAGGGAGGTTTTGGAAAAGTTTTCAAGGGTTGGATTGAAGACAGGGCACCTTCAAAGAATGGAAGTGGCACAGTCATTGCCGTCAAAAAATTGAACTCGGAAAGCTTACAAGGAATTGAGGAGTGGCAGGTAATTAATAGAGAACACAATCAAATCAATCCTTCAATTAATATATTGTAGCAGAATGAATATATTGTTTCTTAACTTCAGTATTCAGTTAACTGCATTCCTGAACAATTTAAGGTCTAATATCTCATATAAAACTCTTGTAATTTGTGTCTGGAATTGTAATCATTAAGACTGATCAGCAATAGCATCCTTGTTTTCAATTTTGCTGGTACAGTACTAATGGTTGGTTCATGTATGTGAATGTGGTGCAGTCAGAGGTACATTTTCTAGGACGCATTTCTCATCCTAACTTGGTTACACTGCTGGGATACTGTTTGGAGGAAACAGAACTTCTTCTCGTCTATGAATTCATGCAGAAGGGCAGTTTGGAAAATCATCTTTTTGGAAGTGAGTGCTCAGTCATTGCCAAGTTTATAAATTCAAACATGAAATGCAATCAACAAAAGCTACATTATTTTAATTTAATTGTATAGGGGGATCTGCTGTCCAACCACTACCTTGGGAACTCAGGCTTAAGATTGCAATTGGAGCAGCTCGTGGCCTTGCATTCCTGCATTCATCCGAGAAAGTAATTTACAGAGATTTCAAGGCCTCCAATATATTGCTTGATGGGGTGAGTTCCATATATGACACATACATAGCTACTTAGCACAATAATGCATCTGTTACATATCATGATGACAAATTGCATGTTTCACCTATTTTTTATCTACAATTTAATGTCATAAATCATGTTAGTGTAGAAAATATTATTGAAGGCACAACTCAAATTAAGTTCCATTATTGTTGTGATGGTACAGTCCTATAATGCAAAGATATCAGACTTTGGGTTGGCAAAACTGGGTCCTTCAGCTAGTAAATCCCATGTGACAACAAGGGTGATGGGCACATATGGTTATGCGGCTCCTGAATATGTGGCCACAGGTAATCAATCTCTCATTTGCATTAATTTTATTAATTAAAGTAGTCCATTCCACCTTGTTGATTGACATATGCAAATGCAAATGCAATAATGCAGGGCATTTATATATGAAGAGTGATGTGTATGCGTTTGGAGTTGTTTTGATTGAGATACTAACAGCCCTACGAGCACTTGATCCGAACCGTCCAAGCGGGCAACATAATCTAACAGACTGGGTGAAGCCATACCTGCAGGATAGAAGAAAATTGAAGAGGATAATGGATTCAAGTTTGGAAGGAAAATATCCATCCAAAGCTGCATTTCGTATAGCTCAGCTAGCTTTGAAATGCCTTGCATCTGAGCCCAAACACCGGCCATCAATGAACGAAATGTTGGAGAGCTTAGAGAGAATTGAAGCAGCCAGTGAGAGACCTGTGGAATCCAGATTCCGGTCTACTCATTCTACACTTGCTAATGCTAGCCACCAGGCTGTACACCACCGTTCTCCACTTCATCATCTAAAGCATCAAGTAAGGGTGTGAGAGGGCCTTAATTGGTTGTGTTATTTATCTATCCATTCAACATTTTGCTTGTTGTTCATGTTGTATTCTTAGGACTCAAGTAGATATGAGATTTGTGCTAGGCTGCCAAATCATATATTATTGTTGTTGGACTGTTGGTGATGTACAGAGTTGTTCTTAAAGCTAAATTGGTGTTGTAGGAGGGATTTTAATCATTACTTTAATTTATACAGTCTTGCCTTTCTATTACTAGAATCACACACTTTGGATCTCAATCAAAGTCACAAGTGATGACCACACCTTGACCCCATCCCCCCCTCCTGTAATTTTAATAATTCATCTGAAATCATTTTTCCTTTACCAATTGGATTTCACCAAATTGTCCTAAAAGATTTGTTTCTTTATAAATGTATCCAAATATATTCATTTCACTTTCAACTCACATTTACCATAATTATAAACACTAATGCTTTATGACACGACATTTTTTTATGCACACACCATGCACGATTTGTTCTATTTCAGAGCTAACATTTTCATTTTCTATTTTATTTCAATATTCAAAAAATATAATTTCCTGTTAATTTAACACAATCGTGTGTCGTCGTGTTTGCTCAAATTGTACTTCCCATTACAAAATAGAAAATTAAGATAGAAAACATACTTCATTGTATTGTATCGGCAACATTTAGTTACTTCACGATGGTAATGACTTAAGCATGCTCCATAGAATTTGCTTGTAAAGTGGCTCAAACAAGGTCACCCACGATAATTACTAGCTAAATGACAAATTTGAATTTCATAATTCTTCAACACAACTTTGTGGACTTGTAAGCAAGTCTATATTTGATCAATTTATGACGAGAAAATCTCTTTTAAATTGAGCTTCCTTTTTGTATATGATGGTTGTATCTCTAATGTGGAGTAAAATATGTGTAATTTTTTGTAGTAGTAAATTAACCTTAATTACATGAGTTTTGTGACGGAATGAATCCGTCACAAACTTGCTGACAAGGATTTGTTTTCCGTAGTACTTTGTAAACACGCACTGTCAAAGATTTGTGGCGGATGTATTGTCGGTCACTAATAATAGTAACGGATTTGTTTTCCGTCGCAAAGACGCTGACAACAATATTGTTGTGATGGATATGTTTTCCATCGCAAACGTTCGTGAGGGATTTTGATTTCGTCGTACACATGCTGACAAGGAGTTCGTGACGACTTTATTTTCCGTCTCAAACGCGCTGACAAGAATTTTGTGACGGAGGTTTCTATCGCAAATAATAAATTTCATAGAACTACCACTATTGTTTAATAGAAAATAGTTATTTAAGAAAAACCCCAAATATTGTACACATAGACATTTATTTAGGAAAACCCGTCGTCCCCTTGTAAGTAAGTAAGTAAGTAGTTGCGTGTTGATGCCGAAGAAATAAAAGTTGCGTGTTGATGAAATTGAAGAGAGACTTGTGTGCGAGTTGGAGTAAGTAGCAGTTACAACAATCTAATCTGGAATCTGCAAGTGCAAGCGAACATGGAAAATATGAGCACCGCCATCATCTCTGTTGGTTTTCTATTACAGGTAACTGCATCTCCTTTCCTTTACTTTTCTTGAACATCATCAACTCTCAAACTCAACTGCCATCACCATGTAGGTACTTATACTCTCTTGGTTTTCGCCTTCGCTCACTGCTGCCCAGATATCTAGGTCAGTGAGAACTGAGAATGAATCGCTAATTAATTAATTTATATTTCTCTTCATTCCTTCATATTCTCTTTCTGCTGTTTCTGGTTAGGTCTATCCATTCCAATGAATACTGCGCAATGTATGATATATGTGGTCAGCGTAGTGATGGCAAAGTTCTCAATTGCCCGTACCCTTCCCCTTCTGTCAAGGTACTATTACTAAATCTCATTTTTTAATCAACAAATGCAGTGCCTGTGCTTCTTCACGTTATAGTTCTAACTATAATAAATTCAGCCTCACGACCTCCTATCTGCCAAAATTCAAAGTTTGTGCCCCACCATAACCGGAAATGTTTGCTGCACGGAGGAACAGTTTGACACATTAAGAGTACAGGTTCAGCAGGCAAGTCTCCAATCACTCTTTTCTTTATTTCTCTTTTCTTTCACTAACATATTTATATTTATATCTTGCTGCAGGCCGTACCAATTCTAGTCGGCTGTCCTGCATGTTTGAGGAACTTTCTAAATCTTTTCTGTGAACTTTCTTGCTCTCCCAATCAGAGTCTCTTCATCAATGTCACTTCCATTTCTCAGGTCACCCATTTCCTTATTGCTAAACTGTATTTGTTTACTTATTGTAAATCTTCTTAATCTCTTCATTAATATGTTGAAAAGAATGGAACAACTTAATGCTTTTTGTCATGTTTAATAGTATAAAGTAAGTCCATAGTTATCCCAATGTTGGACCTACACTGGAAAATCAAACTTCGATCACAACTTTATAAATTATTTAGCTTTTTTTCTTTTCTTATGTGATTTAGTCTTATAAATTTATTCTAGACTTCAATTATGATTTAATATTGAGCATCTTATTTTTGTTTCAGGTTGATGGTAATATGACAGTGGATGGAATTGATCTCTATGTAACTGAAACTTTTGGAGAAGGTCTATATAGTGCATGTAAGGATGTAAAGTTTGGGACAATGAATACAAGGGCCATAGATTTTGTTGGGGCTGGAGCTAACAATTACAAAGGTGATCCGTTATAACATGGATGGATTTATTACATGAAATACAAAACTCTGTTATCATGGAACTTTACCATTTCAATGAGAGAGAGATTTTTCCCCTGTCTATTGGTATGTTCAGCACGCATGTGTCTATAATTTGGAAAAACTCCTTTAGTTTTCCTGAACATCAAAATTTTAGCTTTTTCCCTGTATGGTACATCTGTAGTTCTGAGGGCAACTGTAGATATACAGGGCTGGCCATGAAAATCTGCAAAGATATCAAGTTAGTGGAGTTCTGGAAAAAAAAGCATGTAGGAGGCTGGTTCATTTATTTGTTCCAACCATATAAGTTTCCGTCTCAAGGATGAATACCATTTTTACCTTAGTTATTTTTTGATAATATCATGATTGGGCATAATGGCGTCATTTTTTCCATGTAGCCGATACCGCCTTGTGAAAAAAGGATTTGGTTGTTGTTGTAGCTACTTCGGGATTAGATTGTATACCTAGCTTCAGCACAGTGCCTTTGCATATGGGGCAGTTTGGTAGATATTCAAAGGAATTGGAGGCTGATGTTGGATTGATGATGTATTAGACCCTTTTGTGAGGAACTGTTGTCTTGTCTATTTGTGATATTATTTTCTTTATTCTTTTTCAAACTTCAAAGGAACATCTTCTGTTGTGACGAAATTTTTTTCTTCTAGATACTTTGCTAAAGAAGGAGTCAGTTTTCTTTTCATATTTAAATCAGGATCAATTTTGTAGACCTAATCTATTACGGCTCGTGCTCTGTCTTAGAGAACTTGCTCAAACTGTATTCATTGCAGTTTATATTCACATGGAAATATTGTAGATTTAGGCTCCACTTCAACTGCTTGGATGATGCCATTACTGATTATGATGATCTTAAAATCATGTTGTTGTTTGATGCAGCTCAAGTCAACTCCAGCATTTCAGGAGCTGTTTTATTATTATTATTATTATTATTATTATTATTATCATCATTATTTTTAATATTATTATGTACCTAATACAATTTCTTATTCATATTTCATACTAAGTAGCTGATTCTGATATTAAGTTGGTGTGCCATTGTAATATTTACTTTCCCTTTGTCTGCTTGGACTATACATGCTCTTCATGTGCTAATGTATTCTATTTCTAATTTTCATTGCCAGAGTGGTTTGCATTTCTTGGACAAAAAGTGCCTCCTGGTTTTCCTGGTTCACCTTATTCTATAGATTTTAAGACAACCATTCTTGACTCATCTCCAATGGAACTTATGAATGCATCTGTCTATTCTTGTAATGACACTTCACTGGGCTGCTCTTGTGGTGACTGTCCTTCATCTCCTGTCTGCTCAGATTCAAAACCTTCTCCACCAAAAAAAGATCCCTGCTCCATTAAAATGGGATCTCTAAAGGTTGAAAAGATATTAATTGATTCTTTATGATTATTTTCATTTGCTTTATGACTAAGGCTCTGCTTGAATTCAAATTACGTTCAACGGAACCTAAATGAACCCTGTACCCCTCTTTCACTTTATGCCCTTGGAAGCAAGCTTTGGCTTTCCAAAGCAACCTTAATGGCCATTCTTCTTTCTATAAGCAATGGGGTTTAGTAATACAGTGGAAAACTTGATGGTCTACTTAAAACTGTTATTTACTTGTTGATACAAGTTATGAAGTTTGTTTTTTGTATAACGGCACCTACAGGTCAGATGCGTGGATTTATCATTAGCTGTCTTATACATTGTATTGGTTTTCGTGTTGTTTGGATGGATACTATTGCAAAGGACAAGACAAAGGAGGAGACTTGGATCCAGTGCAGAACCATTGTTGGTCAGTGAAGGACGTAGTTTTACTAATCTCCCAAAGGATGGAGAGGTATGTACGAAAGCTTGTTTTGCATCATTCTGTCTATGTTTGGGATTCAAATGGATGATTCCAATTATTATTATTTTTGTGTAAACCGACTTTTCCTAAAGCTCACGCTATTGAGATGAAGGAACATGGATTTTATACTTTTATAATCTACCCATCCTCTTGTGCAAGAGTTTTTTTGGGCGTGAAACATAGATAATGTAGAAGTTCACCTACCTTGTGTTTGATTTCAACTTTCATAAATAGTACAAAAACCCAATCATTTTCTTCACTTAACTAGTTTTGAGTTTTCGGGATAGTTGGTTTCTAGCAGTATGTATAGCAATGGTAGTTACATGCAATATATTATCCTTGAATACTCTGTCCAAGTTTCTTCACATTTAATATTAGTAGGAGCTGAGGAGCTATTTTCTATTGTAAAAATAACTTATTGAAAATCTTGGAATTCTAGGAACTTTGATTCTACTTTGCATGCAAAAATAATTTGCAATTGTTATTAATGCTGAGTGAGCAATGCATTTGGAAATATATTTCTCTATTTCATAACCTAACTTCTTGTTTTTTCCTCTTGGTTTAGCCATTAGGCCATATCTAAAACCATGTATTTCAATTAGCCTATTTTGTTTATACATTAAGATGTGTTAGAATTAGTTAGGCCTAATCTGAATTCTAAGCTGGTATTAGAGCCTACCATAGATCCGTTCATTGGGCCATTCATAAATGAGTTGCCTGCAGATGTTTAGTCCTGCAAACTTCATGCTCCAGATGTTCATCCTTGGACGTGAAGGGTGTGTTGAAGTCTCACATAGTCACATTGACTAGAGATATGACCAAAATTTACCTTATAATTGGTAGAACAATCCTCATCTCTAAGCTAGCTTTTAGGGTAGAGTTCCTAACCCGAATTAATGCTCCAGATGTTCATCCTTAGATTAGATGATTTAATGCATGTCTATAATGTGTTAAATATAAAGCAGATGCATAGTTAGCATTAGTTATTACTCATTATGATATTTTGACTTTGTTGTGCAAACAAAAGGTGCTAGTGATCGATCCTCAAAGGCAGAATGAGGTGCAATATTCTTTTATTCAAGAGTGGTTGTCCAACTTTTACAGGTCAGTAGCTCTAAACATACTAGGTTTACAATACATAATTGCTAACAAGTTATTTCATCCAGGGCTTATGGAAGATGGGCTGCTAGAAGGCCCACCATTGTTCTTTGTTCCTCATTGGCAATTGTTATTTTGCTTTGTTTTGGTCTGCTACGTTTTAATGTGGAGACCCGACCTGAGAAGGTATCATATTTTCATCTATTGCATCTCCACAATTTGCAGTTTGGATTTGTTTCTGTGATTTCTGTATGTTAAATTTTTCCTGCTTGTTCTTGCCCACAGAATAATCTATTCCTTTTCCTTTTTTGTATGTTCCTTTTTTAATTGTTGAGAAGTCTTGACTAGAGATATGGCAAAATAGTTGTTTATAATGGGTAGAGCAATCCTCACCCCTGACCTACCTTTTAGAGTAGATTTAGGTCTAACCCGAATGCCAAGATGGTTTCAAAGCATTTTAGGATTTGGAGTCTACTATTAGTCTAAATAAGAGTTAGTGCTTACACATTTGTTTTCTCAAACCATAATCATAATTCAAAGTCTTTATTCTCTCTCTTCTCTCATTTCTTATCTAAAGCCCAATAACTTCAACAGAAAGTATTGGCCTTGCATGTGTCTGATTTTTATTTTTGATAATAACATTTATTCCTCGCTAAACTTGTTGGTCTTGTTTGTTGTATTGCAGTTATGGGTAGGTCCTGAAAGTAAGGCAGCAGAAGAGAAAGAATTTTTTGATAGCCACCTTGCCCCATTCTACAGAATTGAACAGGTCTGAGTATTGCTTATAATTTCTTTTACCTTTCCTTATGATCTTTTGTAACTCTGCATGTATCAGAATTATGAAAAGTGGGTGAGTGAGAGAGAGAGAGAGAGAGAGAGAGAGAGAGAGAGAGAGAGAGAGAGAAAGGTTGATTTGAGAATTCTGAAAATGATTTTATTGATTGATCTCAGTTACACTCAGGTATGATAGAGAAGTACTAATCAAGCCTAGAGGAAAATTTAAATTCACAACTAAACGGCCTGTAGTGCTGTATAGGTCTAAATGGTAGATGGGAAAAAGCCTCCATAAAACTGAGCTCAGTGTTGCAGACATGAGAATATTATTACTATGGATGAGCGGTCAGACAAGACAATGTAGGATAGTAGGAAAGATGGTAGTCTCATCTTACGTGGTCTGGGTATGTTTGTAAAGGACCTGCAGAGACACTGGTAAGGAGGGTAGCTCAGTTGGAGGTATTCTAATACAGTGATAGAGAAGCTTTTCTGCTTTGCTTATATTAGTTAGCTATGCTGCTGTTCTTTGCTAACACTAGTTATCTATGCTAGTGTTCTGTTAGGTGAAAGATTCTATCGGTAGTCCTGTTACAGTGATAATTATCTGCTATAAACTTGGTAGATTTCAATAGTATAAATTCAGGTGTACAGTGTACTAACCGTATTCAATTGAGTTAAATATTACCAACAGATTTTTTTTTTTCACCATTCATTCTCTCTTTTTTGCTAAAGTTTCTTTCATTTGGCTTCACTTTCATTCTCTTTCACGAAAATGATTGGTTTCTAATGGTTAGAGGTGGAGGGAGAGCAAGGAAAACTATATGTCAAACCATTAAGAAAGATTTGGATTTCAATTATATTTCATTGGACATGATTTATGGTAGGACATAATGGTGTCATTTGATACATTACAGTGACACCACTAGTGGGGAAAGGCTCTGGTTGTTGTTGTTGTTGTTGTTGTTGTTGTTGTTATGGTTCCTTGTTATTTGCAGCTATAAATATATCTGAAATGAATGACAATTGCAAAACTGTTTGTGTATGTTTCAGCTCATAATAGCCACACTCCCTGAGTCTGAACATGGCAAGCCACCGAGTATCGTAACAGATGACAATATTGAATTACTTTTTGAGATACAGGAAAAGGTGTTTTATTTTCAGTTCTTTTCACTTGCTGTCTGGAACTGTTTTATGCTAAGTGGGACTTTCTCGATTACAAAATATTTTTCTATTTCATTGTTCTGACAGGTTGATGAAATTCGTGCAAATTATTCTGGTTTATTGGTATCTCTCAGTGACATTTGCTTGAAGCCTTTAGGCGAGGACTGTGCGACCCAAAGCATTTTGCAGGTCCAAACCCCAACTATCAAAAAGATTAGTGAAGAAGTGCTTTTGAATTTTTCACTTCACCTAATTATCTGGCTTCTATTATGCGTGTGATAAAACCAGATAGCTTTTCTAGTTCAGTTCAATTTCAATTATACTTTTTTTTTTCTGGCACAACTAAGATGCCTTCATTTGATTTCTTATATTTCTCTTAACTTTCATTCTTATAGTATTTTCAAATGGACCCTGACAATTTTGACAACTATGGAGGTGTTGAACATGCCGAGTATTGTTTTCAGGTAAACTTCAGCGTTCGAAATGTAGATTACCTTAGTTTAGTTATGCAGATGGGTTTTATTTATTCCTTTGTTAACAGACAACATAAAAAAACATAAAGATGGTTGTGTCAGACATACTGAGAAGTGTAGATAGAGTAGAGAGAAAACAGTTGAGTGTGAAAGCAGAGTCTGAGTTCATCGAATGAATGATAATGCAAGGGGTAGTTCTTACTTAGAGAGAACTATAAACAACGGAATACAATGAAGCTTGTAAAAGAAGCTGTAACTAACTAACTAACTAACTAATAACTGCCTAGTCTTAACCGTCTTACCCATTAACCAAAACTAACAGAACACTAAAGCACTAATAACAGAATTACAATAAACTTCTACATCATATTCTAAATTTCTAACCAGACACAATCAAATCCAAGAAATGCACTAATCTCAAGCTGAAAGAATAGCATGGGTATGGATGAAAAGGCTACCTTTTCATTTCTTTTCTCTTCCTAGATGGTGTAGCCTATTGCCTCCAATGCACCTTGGCTCTAAAATTCGTAAAGGGATATTCGAAAAGAAAAAAAAGATACGGAAGACTAAGATTGAATGCATAATTCCTCCTTGGTTCTTTTATGCATAATTACTCACAGAAGAGTATACTGAATTCAACTTCTAGCTTGCGTTTGGCTGAAAAGATCAAAATACGACTTAAAAATATCTTTATGATTTGTCTGGGTATCTGGTACATGTTGACTCTGATAATTTCAATTTATCATTTCAGCATTACACTTCTACGGAGACATGCTTTAGTGCATTTAAGGCTCCCCTTGAGCCAACTACTGCCCTGGGAGGGTTTTCTGGAAACAACTATTCTGAGGTAAGATCTTGGTTTTTCTTTTAGATGTATGTTTATGCATTACTGATATGCTGATCACCCTATTCTAGGCTTCTGCATTTATTATCACATACCCTGTCAACAATGCACTTACAAAAGTTGGAGATGAGAATGGGAAGGCAATTGCTTGGGAAAAAGCTTTCATCCAGTTGGCTAAGGTTTGACAACTAAAAATAAATTCATTGCAGTTATTAGTTACTGTAGCTTATATATTGATAGGAACAGAATATTAAGGAATATTCATACAAACTCTGGATGTTCGAGAGCCAGTTCTCTCCTAGTAATTCTGGATTTCGAGAGCCAGACCTCTCCCACTAAAACACAACTTCTGAATTTCTGAATGTCTAAACTAACAGCCACAACTCCTATTTATAACCAGAAATTTAATAACCACCCCTAGGCAGTTTTGATAGAACATAACTAACATAAACTGATGTAAATAACTAATAATAACTAACCCAACAAATAATTAAATAATAACTTTATAACTGCAATCTAACTGCTACTGCTGCTACTGTTCACGAGCACTGTTCATCCGCACTGTTCATCCTATCAATACCCCGCCCTAAAAGATCCACCTTGTCCTCAAGGTGGGAAGTAGGCAATGCTCCTTGAATGTAGGTTGGATGCTCCAAATGTTCTGCAGTTTTAATCAGCACTTCTGGAGTTTAACTCTGAAAAATACCTCCTGGATCCCACTGTTTGAAGTTGGTCAAACCACTTAATGCGGCCCGTTTCGTTCCCGTCCTCCCCTTTTTCATCAAGATCATCCTTGCAGATGCAAAGTGTTGCAGTCTGTTCTGCGCCTGTGGTGGAAGATGCTTGATCCTTGAAAGACATTTAACCCACATTCCATTCCTTTGTCTTGGCTCCCCTTCCTTATTCAGAGACTTGCGTCTCTTCATCGTCTTTGGTTGTTGATGGATCTTCCGATGCTTTCTCCACCGGGGTCCAAGACTCACCCCATCACCTCTTCTTACAACCTCTGCTTCAAGATTGGGTCTTTGCATCTCAAAGGTGGTCTCTATCATCTCTGATTTTGATTCTACTAGATGGCCTTCTCTTGCATTCTCCAAGACTTTATTTATCCTTGGGCTTTCTTCCTCTCCAGAATCTTTAACATATACTGGTATGTCAGGATCCATTTCTGGTTGGAATTTCTTCAGTAAAGCCTTCACAAAATCCCACCATTTTGCATTCTGGTTTCTTTTTGTCCAGAAATACCACCAGAAGAAAGCATCTCCCGTCAAAGCCATCTCAGCCTCCGAGAACTTCTTCTCTTCAGCCATTTCCATGGCCTCACAGTGCTGCTCCACTTTGATCAACCACCAGTAAGCCTCTTTACCATCAAAGGTTGGAAACGCCTTACCTTCCTTCTTCTTAATTGCTGTCTTCTTCTCCATTTCTTCACGATTCAATTGCACCACAGCACCTGGATGGTGCTCTGATACCAAATTGATAGGAACAGTGTTTATTATAAAATAGTAATACAACTCTGGTTTTCGAGAGCCAGCCTCTCCTATAGATTCTGGAATTCGAGATTCCAGTCCCTCTCCTCAAACACACAACTTCTGAATGAAACAAATGAACAAACACACCCCCTATTTAATAACCACCCCTAGACAGTTACAACCAGACACAACTAACAAATAATAACTGACCTAATTTAAATTAAAACAACCCCTAAATGCTACTGCTGGGTGCAACTGCTACTGCAGGCACTGTTCACGCGCACTGTTCACACAGTTCCCTAACATATATGCACAAAATCTGCATTTTGTTTTACTTTTACATTGTTAATATTTTTCTCTAAATCCGGATGTTATCATTATGTTCTTAATTTTTGAAAGAAAATGGGTTGTTATATGTTCTTAATTTTTGAAAGAAAATTGGTTGTCATCAAAGGTAGTATATTCCATGTAAAGTCAGTCCTATTAATTAACTGGGAGAAACAAGGTGGACTTGGAGCATTTTTGCAACTTACTTCAAGATAAGGGTCAAATATGTACTAGATAGTTTTTTTTCAGTTCAATATGAATAACCAAATTTAACTGAATAACAACTTTGATTGGTTAATTAGTCCCTAAAAACAGGGTACCCAACCACTCATTAAATCTGACATTCCCAAAAACAACCTAAGGATGGCCATGATGTGGGTGTTTTATGTAGCTAGCTGTGTGACTCATATCAACTCTGATACATCAAAGGAAGATAAAATGCTGATAGTTCCTCAGTAGCTAGACCTGTTATTGCTAAGGTCTATTCGAGGAGGGCTAAGTGGCTGGGGTAGTTTGTGGAAGGGAATATTGACACATATTGTTACCTGAGTTAGTTAGATACATTCAGGCTCTGAAGCATGGATACCTCTCCAACCACGCGTATCGCCGTGTCGACACACGTCGGACACGGATACGCGTACGATACGCGTGTGATACGTATCGGATACGCCGAAAAAAAGCCGGATACGGCGGGACGAACGGATACGGCGAGCGTGGCGTGTCGGATACGGCGGGGAGCGGCGGATACGCGCACGAACTCAACCTTCATCTGTTCCTCTTCCTCACCTTCTTCTCCTTCTCCTTCTCTTTCTCCCATGAACTCGGATCCGCACCCAGATCAACCTCTTGAAGCCCTGTCGGCAACCAACAAGCCATAACCACCACCCGAGCCCAAACCGAAGTAAGACCAGTCGAACCCAAACTCAGATCGAGCCACATCGGTTGCAGGTGGTGGTGAGGTTGGGGTTCTGGTTGCAGGTTTTCATGGGGTTTTGGTTGGGGGTTGGAGGTGGTGGTGGGTTTTCATGGATCCTTTGATGATGATGAAGACGAAGAATAAGAAGATGGAGGAGAACGGCTGGAGGAGGAGATGAAATTAGGTTTTCATGGGTTCTACAGGAAGTGGAAAATTAGGTCCGTTTTTTTATTTTATTTTTTTAGGAGACAAAAATCTTATTTTGTAAAAGCTTAGTATTTTTTTGTGAAGCTTATTGATATAGGGCTTAGACAAACCTTAATTACAATGTTCTTTTTATTTTATGAATATGTTATATGACATGTTCTCTTTATTTTATGAGTTTTTTTTTATGTATATGCCGTATCCCCGTATCCTACTTTTTGATTTTAGCCGTATCGCCGTGTCCGTATCGTATCCGTATCCGTGCTTCATAGCATTCAGGTTAACATGCAGTTAGTAGTATATTGTCAATAGGATATAAATAGGAAGAGGGAAGGAAAGTTAGTTAGTCTTTTCTGGAATTCTGTTGAGGAAAGTTGTCGGTCTCTCGAATGCTCATTGTTTCTGTAACCTTTCTCTCTGATTTCCCAAATCTATCTTGGTTGGACAATTGGGGGTTAGGTTTCATATCAACTCAATAATCTCTCTCTCTTTCTGGTGCCTATCCTATCAAATGCCTGATAGAAAGTGTAAATGATTGTTAGTTTGTTACTGATATATGCGACTCTAAATCTTGCCATAGGCAATTTATTGGTGTGAAGTTAATGTTGATCCATCCATTGTCAACTATTGAAATGATGAAAGCACATTAATACTGTGATCTTTCAATTTTAAAATACCTGCTTATATGTATGTTTCAATAAGAAGATTATGCTGTCAAAGTACAATAGGCTATTAGTATAGTATGCATGTTTCCTGAGTAAATGAGATTTTGCATGTTGCAGAGACAAAGGGTGTGTTGAGGCCATGGTACATCTATCTATTTTTTTACACTTGCCGACATCTCATTTTGAACCAATTTTACATTTGGCAGGAGGAATTGCTGCCAATGGTACAATCTAGCAATCTTACTTTGTCATTTTCATCTGAAAGTTCAATTGAGGAAGAATTGAAGAGAGAAAGCACTGCCGATATCATAACAATACTTGTAAGAAATTTCCATTTCTTTTAACTTGATGTGAAAAACTGATTTGTGTTGTGTGTCAGCTCATGAACTTATTAGTTTGGTTATGGCTTCATAAAGTTGTGCTTTACTTGAATATTTATGAAGTTTCATTGAAAAATCTTATTAGGTGAGCTATATTGTCATGTTTGCTTATATATCGGTGACATTGGGAGATACTCCACCTCGTCTATCTTCTTTCTACCTCTCGTCTAAGGTATGATATTTTTTTTGTCCTTTTCTCATATATTGTACACTGTAATACTGAATTGTTTGTGTTACTCATTTCATATGTGCTAAATTGCGCTTAATTGTACTTCAAATTATAAATTGTGATTCTTCAGGAATGCTTCATTATTTATTGCTGGGCCGTTCACTTTTAATTGAGGGGCCATTCACTTTTTTAATTGAAGATTTGGTATCAATTCACTTTACTTTAGCACTTTAAAATTTTAAGTTTTAAGGAGGTTTCAATTTCCTGGGTTGTAAGTGGTGTAAGATGGGGAGACTAAGGTTAATATCAGACCAGTTTTAAGCTGTTGGCCGTTTTACAGTTTTATGAGAAGTCAACTAGAATACATTTCTTGAATTACTCTCTAGTTTCATGCATATCAACAACTTCTTTATTTCCTTTCGATTCTTCTCTCATGTCGTGTGGTTCACGCAGAGATGATACAATTAATTATAAGTGTTCTGAATGGGTTCTTCCGTTAAGGCCATTGTGATTATTTGAAACTTCTCGTACTTTGATTTGATATTATGTAGGTATTGCTTGGTCTTTTGGGGGTTTTGCTTGTTGTGCTTTCTATCCTTGGATCAGTTGGACTTTTCAGTGCTCTTGGAGTAAAATCCACACTAATTATAATGGAAGTCATACCTTTTCTGGTTTTAGCTGTAAGTCTATGTTCTTATCATTCTCAGTTACATATTTGTAAACTGCAGTAAGAGATATTCTCACTGCCTTATCTAAATATTATGCACGTTGAATGGGCTAACGATCTTCTAGTTTCACTGTCCAATCTTTTTGATTCCACCAAGGTTTACATTTAATCTTTACGATAGAAAAAATCATGTATAATGACTTGCTTGGCATAAAGTCGCATTACTAGTACGGAAAATCAAAATCCATCATATAAGGTAATTAGCATATATTTGTTGGAATGTGGATAGTGAAAATATACACTGTGTCAAGAACCCAGAAATCAGAACTAAAAGAATCTGTTATTAAATTAATAGAATGAACAAAATTGAATTTCTTCCAAGGGTTTCCCCTTACAACTGAGCCACTGCTCTGTTTTCTCAAAGTAACAAAATTGAATTCGTTTAAATAAACAAAACTGAATGCATCACTTGAAAGTAGGAGAAATTGTATTATTACTTCTTAATCAGAATACAAAGGGTAATTACATTATATAGAAGAAGACTAATCCTAAATAAGGAAATAACTAATTATGTACACAATCTCCTAATAAGAGAATAAATCTCCTAATACTGAATATAATCTTCTAATAATAATTCTTATATTAATTCCTTATTTACAACACCCCCCCTCAAGCTGGTGAATGAATATCTATCATTCCCAGCTTGCAAGTAAGCTCTCGAAACCGCTCCAAGGGAAGTCCTTTGGTGAGCACATCAGCCAACTGAAGTCCTGAGGGGACATACTGTGTAGATATTAGACCACTATCCAATTTCTCTTTGATGAAGTGCCGGTCTATCTCTATGTGCTTTGTTCTGTCGTGTTGGACTGGATTATGAGCAATACTAATGGCAGATTTATTATCACAGAAGAGTCTCATGGGAGCTTCATACTTTATTTTCAAATCATCCAGTATGATCTTCATCCACAACAGTTCACAAACTCCTTGAGCCATGGCTCTAAACTCTGCCTCTGCGCTTGATCTGGCAACTACATTCTGCTTCTTGCTCCTCCATGTAACTAAATTTCCACCCAAGAACATACAATATCCTGTAGTGGATCTCCTGTCAACAATTGACCCTGCATAATCTGCATCAGTATAAACCTCCATAGACAACTGCTCACTCTTCTTGAACAGCAGACCTCTCCCTGGACTTGCCTTCAGATACTGCAAGATTCTATCCACAGCCTGTAAGTGTCTCTCCTGTGGGTCATGCATGAATTGACTGACAACACTAACAGGATAAGCTATGTCAGGCCTAGTGTGAGATAGATAAATGAGCTTCCCCACAAGTCTCTGATATTGAGCCTTATCAACCCTAAGGTCCTCCTCACTACTTCCAATCTTGTGGTTTTGCTCTATAGGCACTCCAATGGGCTTACAACCCAATTTACCAGTCTCTTTGAGAAGATCAAGGACATACTTTCTTTAAGATATGAAAATCCCTTGCTTCGAGTATGCCACCTCCATACCTAGGAAATATTTCAGTTTTCCAAGATCCTTCATTTCAAATTGGGCTGCCAACTGTTTCCTCAGATTCTGCTTCTCAAGTTCATCATTACCTGCAATGATCATATCGTCTACATAGACTAACAGAAGAGTGAGTTTACCATTTTGAGTATGTTTGATAAAGAGGGTATGATCACCTTGGCTTTGTTTATAACCCAGAGACACCATAGCATTAGTGAATCTCCCAAACCAAGCTCGGGGTGACTGTTTGAGCCCATATAGGGCCTTCTTCAGTTTGCACACCTTATTTCTTCCTGAAGTAGGGTCATACCCCGGTGGAATCTCCATATACACCTCTTCCTCCAAATCTCCATGCAAGAAAGCATTTTTAACATCAAACTGTTGCAACTCCCAATCAAAATGAGCTGCTAAGGAAAGAATGATCCTTACAGTGTTCATTTTTGCTACCGGAGCAAATGTCTCTTCATAATCAATTCCATAGGTCTGGGTGTATCCCTTTGCAACTAGCCTCGCCTTATACCTGTCAAGTGTGCCATCAGATCGGTACTTCACGGTATAAATCCACCTGCAACCTACTGTCCTCTTGTCATTTGGCTTCTCAACAATCTCCCAAGTTCCATTTTTGTCCAGTGCATGCATCTCTTCATTCATGGCTTGAATCCAGTTCTTATCTTTTAATGCTTCTTGTACTGATGTAGGGACTCTAATAGAGTCAATAGCTGAAATAAAACTCTGATGCTGCACAGAAAGATTTTGAGTAGACACAAACTGGGATATAGGGTACTTGGCACAAGAACGTTTTCCTTTTCGTAAGGCAATAGGTAAGTCATCAAGGTTATGCTCATAGGAATTACTAGGCTCAGGGTTCGCAACACTTACCTCAGGATCAGACGATTGGACTTGTTGTTGGATCAGGACGGGTTTTACTTTCCGCTGGTACTTTATCCTGAACCTGTCAACATTATTCTGATCTAGTACTACTTCAGAACCATTGTCATCATTCTCATCTGGTACTAGTTCAGGACCATTGTCATCATTCTGATTTGGTACTAGTTCAGGACCATTGTCATCATCATCACTGTCCTCAGTGATAGGAATAGAGGAAGGCATCAAGGGATCCTGTAGAAGAGGAATAACAGACAATTCTGGAGACTCAACTTCCTGAGTATTCCCCCCCTGAAGCTGAGGATTGGGATAAAAAGACTCTGATTCTTGAAAAGTAACATCCATGGATATATAGACACGACGACTAGGAGGATGATAACACTTGTAGCCCTTTTTATCTGAGGCATATCCTATAAAGATGCACTTAATAGCCCGAGGATCTAACTTACCCCGATGATGACCGTGAACATGGACAAAGGCGGAACAACCAAATACACGACTTTGAAGACCTGACTTAATGGGCACAGACGGAAAGAAGCTAGTCATAACCTGCACAGGACTAACACTAGATAAAACCCTAGAAGGTAACCTATTAATTAAATAAGCAGCAGTCAAGACAGCTTCCCCCCAATAAAACTTAGGAACATTCATTTGAAAGAGTAAAGCTCGAGTGATTTCAAGAAGATGACGATTTTTCCTTTCAGCAACCCCATTTTGTTGTGGGGTGTCAACACAAGTCAACTCATGAACCACACCATTTTTTGTAAGAAATTCAGAAAAATTCTTGTTAACATACTCTTTCCCATTGTCTGACCTTAACCTCTTAATAGGTTTCCCAAACTGTGTTCTAATCATGTGGAAAAAGTTAACAAATAATTGAAACACCTCAGACTTATCTTTCATAAGAAAAACCCATGTAATCCGAGTACAATCAATAATAAAAGTAACAAACCATTTTGCACCAGAAACATTAGAAATGGACGAAGGTCCCCACACATCAGAGTGAACAAGATCAAAAGGTTGAGCACATTTATTATTACTAGGAAGAAAAGTTGAACGATGATGCTTAGAAAACTGACAAACATCACAATGAAAAGATTCGACTGACACTTTTGAAAATAAATGGGGAAACATGGTCCTAAGAATACTAAAAGGAGGATGCCCAAGACGCTTGTGCCGCAACCATATTTGAGAAGTATTCCAGGACTCTGAACTCGTCTGATGACACTTGCTTTCCTCGTGCCGTAGACAGTATAACCCGTCCTGTTCCTTAGCAATCCCAATTATCTGTCCCGTGGCAAGATCCTGAAAAACACCATGTGAGTGGAAAAAGGTTACAGCACAGTTCAAGTCTCGAGTGAGTTTATGGATGGACAAAAGATTGTTAGAAAGCTTTGGGACATGAAGCACATGCTTTAAGGGAAGAGATGGACTAAGGTGAATATTACCACATCCCGTAATCTGGTTTTGGGATCCATTAGCAACAGTGATATAGTGTTTTTCAGGGTAAGTGGAATAAGAAGATAAATGTGAGGGGTGAGGTGTCATATGATCTGTAGCACCAGAGTCAATAATCCAGTCATTTTCAGTACTCAAAGCATTAAGAGATAAGAAGGTAGAACTCTTACCAGTCATTGTGAGAGAACAAGAACCAGAGGGCTTACTCAATGAGTCCATAAAAGCTCTCAGACGCTCCAATTCTGCTTTGCTAAGGCTAGGGACATCTTCTGCTGGTGGTACAGGTGGGACTTCACCATCATTTTCCATGTCAGAAGTTGTGTGATTTGCGCGCCTCTGCGGAGCACCTTTGGACCCCCTCATACGTCTAAGGACGTTTTCCCTTCCATAAAGTTTGAAACAGTACTCTTTGGTGTGACCAGACCTCTTACAGTAAGTGCAACGATCATCACGGTTGAAGAGATCATCACGGTTGAAGCGATCATCACGGTTGGGGCGATCATCACGGTTAGGGTGTCCGGAAGAGGTGGATCCTTTTATGGGACCCTTTCCAGAGGCTAAGGCTGAACCATCAACTGATTTGTCTTCCACCATCACTGTCCTCCTAGTTTCTTCACCACGAACTATAAAGAACACCTCTGAGAGAGAAGGGAGTTGCTCTTTACCCAAAACTTGGACCCGAATCGGATCAAGTTCAGAGTTAAGCCCAGAGAGAAACTTAAAGATTCGCGCTTTTTCAATAAATTTATTCAATGTTGTGGAGTCAGCATCACACTTCATCTTCAGATTTTGATACTGATCTAATTCAATCCATAGACCATTCAAGGTCCCATAGTATTCTGTCACGGAGAGAGTTCCTTGCTTAGAATTGAAAACTTTATTTTCCAATTCATAACAAGCTGAGAGATCTTGTTTCTTAGAATATGCCTGTGCTAGATTATTCCAAATCTCCTTAGCAGTAGGGAAAAACATATAATTCCGGCTAATTTCCGGAATCATGGAGTACCAAAACCAGGTCATAATAAGAGAATTCTCTTCACGCCATGTGTCATATTGTGGATCAGTTTCAGCAGGGGCTTTTTCTTCAATATAACTGATTTTCTTGCGACTTATGAGAGTGTGACGGATGAGCTCAGACCATTGGAGGTAGTTGCGCCCATCCAAGCGAAGGGAACCTTGTAATACCGGGAGATCTTTGTGGGTCAAAGGTGGAAGAGAGACTTTCACTCCAGAAGTGAGTTTCTCCTTAGGTATGGGAATCTCGTCTCCAGACATACTGAGAGATGTTACTGTAGAAGGGAAACAAGAGGAAAAATAACAGAAACAGAGAAGATTGCACTCTCCTTGAATGGAAGAACCAAAGGCTTCTCAAGAAAAAACACCAACAAAGTGAGGAAACGACCCTCAGAACAAGACCAAAAGGCACGGGAAACCCTCTCTGTGCAATCGGAGTAACGAACAGAGGATGGCAGGCCGGTGATGAAGAGCACAGGCCTCCAAACGGTATAAGCCAACAGTGGCAAAACAGGAAACGTTACCAGATAAAAGGGCCGTAATAAGACGGCTAGGGTTTTTTTCGCAGAAGCAGAACTCCCAAGATCGGGAGCTCTGATACCAACTTGAAAGTAGGAGAAATTGTATTATTACTTCTTAATCAGAATACAAAGGGTAATTACATTATATAGAAGAAGACTAATCCTAAATAAGGAAATAACTAATTATGTACACAATCTCCTAATAAGAGAATAAATCTCCTAATACTGAATATAATCTTCTAATAATAATTCTTATATTAATTCCTTATTTACAACAGCATCCCTCCAACCTGACATCTCCTATTTAGTTATCTAACTAACCATCCTACTAACTGACTAATTGGTATAAAATTCCCTCCTAGTTCTCCCTCCATTGATATCTTAAGTACACCGCCCCCTGAAATTCAACCTAATCCGATCAACCCTAGACTCCTCATTTTTCATATTGGTTGAAAACAATATCTTCGCCTTGGGATCTCACGGTTGGAAGCATGATGAGCTAGCTACTGTTGATGTTTAAGAATGCTCTGCCAAGTCCCATTGGCGCACTCTCTTTTGCAGCACTTCTAGAATCACAACCATTTCTAACGATACCCATACCTTCACTGTTACCACAGGGACAAGGTCTGCTTAACCTTTAATGTAGTGTGACCAATTAGGTCAGCACATCCAGTGGTCATTAAAGCCTGAGCAAAGCATTGGTTCTGTGTCTTCAATCTTTCCTTGCATGCCCTTCTTTTCCCAAGCTTTGTTTTGGTTGCCCCAAAACAGGGGTTTCAAAATTCCTGTGCTTCCCTCTAAAGATAGGCCTGCCACTATGTTTCAAGTGAAACCATAGGCTCCCTTCATAAGTCCAACAAGTAAGATGCAGTTGGGCTAAGCTCATTAGAATTTAGGATAGGAAATTTACCCATTCGCAGAGTCGCTGTAGTCCATTTCGTGTGTGTGTTCCCCTCTGTTCACGGGTTATTTTATTTGGAGCTGTGAGATGACAAGTACCATCCTCGCCTTCCTCACCTATCTCCCTGGTGTAGCAGCAACCACCATACGAGTATTCCATCTGGCGGTAGCAATGGTGGAGACAGTGCTTGTATCTCACTGACTACTGCTGCAAGAACGAACAAACGACCCCCTGGCTGTCGCATGTTAGTCGGTGTCCAGGGCTTCAGTGGATGTGGTAGACTGACCTGCATACTGGTAACCCACAATTTCCTTGACCGCGGGGTGATACTTCCACCCAACCCAAGCTCAATTACTATATAATCTAAGGTTTTTTTCTCTCATTTCAGTCCTTTCATCAACATCAAGACCTGACCATTTCAAATATTTTTCTGCTTTCACTTGATGTTATAGATATAACCATTGAAATGAAATTATGCATTGTCAACTATTTCTGCCGCTTGAACAATCTCCGATGTTAGAAATATAATACAAAACTCATTCAAGTTAGAAATATAATATAAAAACTATTCATGTATCTTCACCCCATTTGTATATTATATTTCTAACATCATTCTTGCATATTGAGTACTTAGAGTTTATTCCTATTTTTATAAGTTAATTGCTTACCTTTTCCACGTTGTTTCTGTTACGACTTTTGGCAAGTATTGTCTGATTTCACTGTTTTTCTTGGATTTCATTCTTTGATTAGGTTGGTGTAGATAACATGTGTATAATCGTAGATGCTGTGAAACGGCAATCCTCAGATTTACCAATAGAAGAGCAAATAAGCAATGCAATGGGGGAAGTTGGCCCATCCATAACACTGGCAAGCTTATCAGAGGTTCTGGCATTTGCAGTAGGATCATTCATTTCTATGCCAGCATGCCGTGTATTCTCCATGATGGCAGGTTGAAGAATTTTCTTCTCTTGTCTTGCTTTTTTGAAACCAAATTAACGTATTTAGAAGTTTCATCTATCCATAAAGGGAAAAAACCCAACAAGTTTGAAATGTGAATTGACTTCTGACTATATTTTCAGCTTTGGCGGTTCTACTGGACTTCCTTCTACAAGTTACTGCTTTTGTGGCTTTGGTTACATTAGACTTTGTGAGAGCCAAGGATAACAGGATTGACTGCTTTCCATGCTTAAAGTTGAATCACTCTGTGGATCAGGGTGAAGGTATGTGCGAGCTATGGCACTCATGGATATTTGGTTATTCTGTTTGAGATAAAATCCATTCCCAAGCCTGAATTTTAAAGGCTATTCTTTTGGGTAATCGTGTTTTACATGGTATTGGAGCTTCTGTGATCAATTTGTTTTGAATTTGATCATTTACGCCCCCGATTCTTCTTATGCATCTATGACATGCAGCCTCTTGCTTTGTCCACACTTTAAGCCCTATGGGCCTTTACATGAGGGGTTTACTAAAAGATATAAATTATTCTTGCTCCCATAATCTAGTAGGTTTAGCTGTTTAGCTATAGGCTATGAGGATAAGTTGGTTCTTGACATGGTACTAAAGGCTCCATGCCAAGTGGTTACAAATTCAAATCTACCCTCCCCTTTGTTGTCATAGTCAGATCTAATTTCATCACAAGGTATTGTTGTTAGAGTTTTTGTCGATGCTTCAAACTCCAAATGACTTGTGTATGATGAAGCATCAAACATGTTATGGAGGGTAAATGTCCCGGGCCTCCACCTGGTAGACTAAGCTTTTAATTTAAGGTGGATACTGAAGAACTGTTTATGCATTTAACGTTTTCCATTCAAGAATAATCATGTGCCTTCAGCTTCTATTGAGTTCAGTATTTTAAACTTCTTTTCCCACCCTGACCATAAATGGTTCTAATCATATTATAATTATAATTGAAGTGCAGGTATTAGACAGGAAAGAGATGGATTGCTGACACGATACATGAAGGTAAAGTTATATTTAGTTCATGGGGTAATTATGTATGAATGAAAAAAATAGGTTCGTGGGGCTACCCATGTTTTATGAATTCAATTTTGTTGTTTCATTATTCTCTGTTGATAACTGTAAAACATTTCTCAAGTTAATAACAAGACCATATACTTTGTCTTGCTTTTAGTAACAAAACTAACTTTACTATCATGGTGTAAATATAGGAGGTTCATGCACCACTTCTTGGACTGTGGGGCGTTAAAATCTTGGTCATCGTCATATTTGCTGCATTTACCTTAGCAAGCATTGTAAGTTTCTTCAGATATGATAAAATATTAACTTTCAGCAATATTTTTTTTTGGGAAATGTCATTTTCTTTGAGTATTTTTTTAAGGCATTATCTACAAGGATTGAACCTGGTCTTGAGCAACAGATTGCTCTTCCACGGGATTCCTACCTTCAGGTTTAGGTTTCTGATTCTTATGCTTTTTGCAATTCTTTCAGTTCCATTCTGTACCATCCAGTCTCTTACAGTGGTTATTTTTATTCTTTTTCCAGGGATATTTCAGTAACATTTCTGAATACCTCAGAGTTGGGCCACCATTATATTTTGTTGTCAAGGATTACAATTATAGGTTGATTAATTTTATTTTTCTCGGTGCAATGGTCTCTATGTTCATTGATGTCATTGTCTTTCAATGTTGTATTATTAACAACCTGAAAGGATACCTTAAGCATGCAAACCTTAGATGAGTGAAGAATGAAACTGAGTGGCAATATGCACATCATTATTTTCCTCTAATGTGCAAGAAGGGGAAAAACTCATATAGACCTTATAATTAAAATTATCGGATTTTTTAGCTGATTTCCTGTGATTCTCTTCTGCAGTTCAGAATCCAACCACACAAACCAGCTATGCTCCATTAGCCATTGTGATTCAAATTCTCTTTTAAATGAGGTAATTCAGTGATCAATTTCTTTAACAGATGGTGATTCTGACTTCTGACTATCTGCATCTTCATTTCATTAATTTTCCTATTTTAAGGCAGTTAATCAGGTTTAGTCTTATTGCTGAGTCTAGCCCAATAGTAACTATCAGCCTTGTCTACAGTTCAACTGCAGTTTTCTATGGTTTTGGTACCACCTATATCTTTAACCACATTCAACTAGCCTGAGTTGAATTTCCATTAAGGACACCAGCCATTAACAACTTTTCAATCACTTGTCAATTCCATTAGTGGCTCATCATTTATGTTGATCTTTTATAATAAGTGGTTTACATGGACTTCAACCCAGTTAATTAAAACTTGATTCTAGCCGAACACTGATACCTCCTGCAAGTAAAAACAATATATTGTAGACTTTTACATAACTACACCTCATAATCTTTCTATGTGTAAAACTTTGAAGATTTTGTTGAATGGTTTATTTTTACACAGCTACTACATTTGTAATGTATTTTTTATAAAAGCATTTTGGTATATATGAATGCATTCTGTGTATCTTGCTCTACATCGCTGCAGATATCTAGAGCATCATTGATACCAAAATCAAGCTACATTGCCAAGCCAGCTGCCTCATGGCTTGATGATTTCCTCGTATGGATATCACCCGAAGCTTTTAGTTGCTGTCGAAAATTCACAAATAGCTCTTATTGTCCACCTGATGATCAGGTATATGCTTCTTTAATTGTCCTTAGATTAGTAGCCCATTTGTTTCAGCTCTTTTCATAAAGAATCACCTAGATTCTGAAAAAAAATCTTCATTTTATCCCGTGTTAGTTTAAGCTGAATCCGAAAAGAAGAAAAAAAATTCAGATTTTTGTGCATTTTAAGCTACTCTGCATAGCTTCTGGAAAAAAAGATGTAATTGTAACAGTTTTTTTCAAATATAAAGTACTTTTATGCTAGTAACTAAATTAATAACAGTTTCTGCATTGCAAGAACTCTAGAACAATGTTTTTTCTCGCAACTTCAAAATAACTTTTTGAAGCTTAAACAAACAGGCCCAAAATCTGGTGTGCAGCTTGCTTGATTTTTCATCTTTTACATATTTTGAACTTACATTCATGCACGTATTATATGTATAATTTATTTTTGTTGAATATTATTATTAAGATTTAGTTTAGAAATAGAGATATGGTTCAAATATAGGTTTCTATTATAGATTAGTATCTTCAAGATTTAGAAAGATATAGTTTAGATATCTCTTTTACATCTATATATATTGTACAAGTTTATCAATATATAAAATATCAGAAATTATCATATTCAAGTATTTTGTCTTTGATGGATGTCCCATCCCACTGTTTGGGAAACTGTAGCTGTCTCTTTCAACTAATGTCTAGCTTGCTAGACCAATACTTCATTGGTACACGTATCATATGTGTATACTTATCCATATTATGGTTTTGCTTTCTTTTCCTGCTTAATATTTCTATCACCAGTAAATTGTGAATGATTAATCTAATTAGATGTTGCTTTCTGTACCATTATAAATCTTTCAATTACAACAGTAAATGTTTGTCTTTTTCAGCCACCTTGCTGTTTACCAGATGAAGGACCATGTGGGTTGGGTGGAGTGTGCAAAGACTGTACAACTGTAATATGCTTTTCCCTATAAGTATTTTGTTTATTATATATGAAATTCCTTGCCTGAATAGCTTTTGACTGAAAATCAAAAGGGTGAATTAGTAAAAGCACTAACACTTTTGCCTGGTTCCTAGTGTTTCCGCCACTCAGATTTGGTCAATGATCGTCCATCTACAGCACAGTTTAGAGATAAGCTTCCCTGGTTTCTTGATGCATTGCCATCAGCTGATTGTGCAAAGGGTGGTCATGGGGCTTACACCAATAGTATTGATATGAATGGTTTGAGACACTCGCTCCCTCTATTGAAAGAACAAGATTTAATATTGTGTTTCATGTATTTGCTGTATACTTATTGAAATAAGCTTTTACATGTGTTTGATTTCTAATATGCTTAACATTCTGTAAAAGCTGCAAATGCTGAGACCATTCACTGACCCCACCATCATGTCATTCTTCCCTTTTTCCCTTTTTTGTATCTTCATCTTTGCCTTCTCTTTTCTTAGTGGTCGAATCCCTTTCTGTACCTAATCCCTTCCATGCTTCCATCTAATCTATCACTATGACACTTCTTTGCACATAGCTGTTTGTTTTTACTGGTAGTTGAGAGTTGAGACAATGAGACCATATTACTGGATTGACAAAATTCCTGCAGCAACGGATTATATTAAAACTTCTACTTGAAAAGAACTTTCCACTATTTTTATCAATGTGAAGCAAATCATATAATTAGTAGTAGAATTATACCCATCATAACTCCTGAATTTGCACCATCCAAGAACATCTGCATAATAATTCCTATATGAGATTCCAATATCCCCTGCCAACTTGGATACCTCAGACAATTGCAAAACATCCCAAATCCTTAAAACCTGAGCATAACGCGAGTTCTCCTCAAGAATGTCTACCGTACATGCTAGATAAAGCAACTCATTGACCTTATACAGCTCCAACAGCTGGGCAATGTTGTGGAATATCTACGTTGGTACTCTGTCAAAAACTCTTTCGATTTTTCTTTGGTCAAAATTTCCATGATCCTCTCGTTTATGAATCTATGGAGTCCTTTTTCTCCATCTGTTACAATTTTGCTTCGCCTCCAATAAGATAAGTTTTCAATTCTTCATCTTGGTTCAATTACTACTTTACTCTGATCCACCTCTCTATGTCCCTTTATACCGACTTCTTTTATCCATCCCTGTTGTAATTTTCATTCTTTAGAGTTGTTATTTTTATTTGGTAGGAATCAATTATATAACTTCTGAAGGCCTTTATATAATAAGTTAACCCAATGACCCTATTGACTGTGAACAATATGTAGCAAAGGAGAGATGTAGTTAGGAAATGAAAACTATAATGTGGATAGTGAAAATTATAATGAGTATCTGTGACTGTGGATGATCCACATCCATTTGCAGAAATTGTGAAGAGTGGTGACCCAAGAGTTAGAGGCCTACAGTTAGAACTTAGAAGCATTACTTTAATGGAGTCCAAGGCACTTTTTTTCTGGTAAAGATGGTGCTACATAAGAATGAGATAGAAAGATGAGATGAGCATTGTTTAAAATTTAATAATTATGTTAACAAAGAGTTAATTTAGAGGCATAAAGGTTGCATGCGTCTCCAAGTGAAGAAAAACTGTATAACAAGTATGCGACAAGCTTATTTTAAGTTTTCTTTTTTGAAATATTTTCCGTACTTCTACATGTATAGTTAATTTCTGTTATAAATATTTTGCTCATAACTGGTTTTCAGGTTACGAGGGTGGTATCATACAAGCTTCTGAGTTTCGTACTTATCACACACCAGTTAACAGACAAGTATGCAGTGTGATAAATGATCCTGGCTTATGATATTCGGATGCATTTTTTAATCTTTAATTGAAATTTTGTTAGGGTGACTATGTTAATGCAATACGAGCTGCAAGGGAGTTTTCCTCTAGACTTTCTGCTTCTTTAAAGGTTTGAAATTCTGTTGCATCATACCTTTTAACCTGTGGTTTTTTAGCTTTCAGGATCTATGCATTGTTAGGAATTTGGTCTTAATGTACATAGCTTAGGAATTGAAGTTTTTACCTTTTCTTGCTAATTGCAATTACCATTACCTTTTCTTCAAGCCTTTTTGAGGGGTTGACTTAGTTTTTTTTTTCTTACGTTACGTTGTGTTATTGTTTTGTCTTTGTGGATTGTGATCTTTAATTCATTTTCTTACTTGAGTTTTGAGTCTCAATCTCTATCAGCTGTAAGAAGAGGCTTAGGAATTTTAATCCATAGCGCATTTTTACCTGAATCTCTCTTTGTTGATAATTTGATATTAAGTTATTAACAAAATTGTGAGTGATATGATTATGGGATACCTTGTCCTTGTGAATAATTTTGTATTGGCTAAAACTGGACATGGTATCCCATATTATTGCTTCTTTTATGGATATCCATTTCTTGCTGACTATCCTTCTCCGGTGCAGATGGATATATTTCCATACTCAGTGTTCTATATTTTCTTTGAACAATACCTGGATATATGGAAGATAGCCCTGATCAACATTGCAATAGCACTAGGTTGGTATTCCAGAACAGTTTAATAACAAGTATATACACATGGGATCATACTCCTAATGTCAATCCTATATTCCTACTTGAATGAGCTCAACTGTCTGTTACAATCCTAGATACTTGTCTTTTTGTTTTATTTTTCCTTCCTGCTTACAATTTTATATTTTAAGATTTTTGTATGTAATGAAGGTTTATACTTGAGTTCTTGGCTTCAGAGTTTTAATTTCACCTTATATCATTGAGTACTTTTTTGTTTTATAAAACATCGAGCCACTTTTTTTCGCCTCCTGAAGGATATAGAGCATATTTTGTTGCTCTCTATGTTGTTAAATATTTCAGTATCGAGGTTTAACTACATATCATTGGGTAATACTAATTTGTTATGTGCCTAACATTTCTGATGGTGCCATAAATTAGAAAGAGAATTTAATTCATCTCCTCACTTTTCTCCATGTTTTGTTTCTCTGCCATTAAGTTTTCAGTTATTGCCTGGGCGAGTCATCAAAATTTACAGTATATTGTCTGTCTTTCTTCAATCAAACTCATTTGTCGTTGAATAACTTATATAACAGGTGCTGTTTTTGTTGTTTGTCTGGTCATCACGTCCAGGTAAGAAAACTAAACATAAGCCTTGTATTCTCACAGTAATTGAAATTTTGTTTTCTCCTTTTTAGGATTAAGTGTAACTTACAATTTTCCCCCTGTTTGCAATCCAATGCAGCTTGTGGAGTTCAGCAATCATTTTACTTGTTCTGGTTATGATAATTTTGGACCTCCTGGTATTATTAGTTTTTACTATTATGAATTTTATTACATCTTTCCTTTGTCTTCCCTTTAAGTATCCTATTTTTCTAATTTCTATTATTTTAGGGTTGGGGTGGGAGTGTTTAACGTTTATACTTTTCTTTATTGTAAAAACAGCACTTTTTTATGTTCAATTGATTCCTCATAGTTACAAAACAAAACTGACAACCTTCGTGACTTATGCAGGGTGTAATGGCAATTCTTGGTATTCAACTAAATGCAGTCTCGGTTGTAAACCTTATTATGTCAATAGGAATTGCTGTAGAGTTCTGTGTGCATATAGCACATGCATTCATGGTAAGTCTCATCATTGGTTTTATACCAGGTAGGATGGTTTAGACCTAAGAGGAAATAGTATTATTTGTCAGACTGGCCTTTATAATTTCGTACTTGTTTACGGTCAGGATGGTTTATTATTAGAGGAAACTGTATTGTGGAGATTGCTTGACATGTGAAATATCTTTTACTAATTATATATATATATATATATATATATATATATATATATATATATGGGGAATGCTAACTTACTCCCACTTGTTTTTTAGAAGGAGTAAATTAGCAACCAAACCTTTTTAATTGGACAAAAAACCCATCACTCTCTTATTAAAGCCAACTTAAACTGGAGGGTGGTTATGTAATTTCAGTTTCAGTTTTTAATTAAAAAAACTGAATTTCTCTCTCCTTTGATTTTCGTTCAACTCTCTCCCCTTTTCTCTCTCTTCTTCCCGCAACTTCTTCTTCCTCCTTCAGACATCACTCACAATTTTTTTTTTCTCATTCTTCTCTTTTTTTGAAAACGCAAGTATGCTATGCTTATCAAGTACCAGGGCTGGAAAGTTAATGTTGGTGGGCGGGGTAAAAATTTCTTCTTTATGATCATTACTTGCAGAACGTAGTTTGGCGTCATCTGATGATCTGAGTAGTTAATTTCCCATTCTCATGTGATTTTACAATATCCAAGGCACCATTTTCATGACTGGATGCTGTGGCCAATTGCAAATTTTTTTGTCATATGATATTATGATAATGGTGGGGAGGGAATGAAAAAGAGAAGTGATAATGGAGGAAGAGGGGAACGATTCACTCTATTGAATACAGAGATGGGTTAGGGATTAGGAGGAGAGAGATTGTGTTTTTTTTTTTCAGATTTAAAAAAATTAAAATGCAAATTACTTAAATACCCAAACAAGTTGTGTTCGTTTGAAAATAAAAGAATGGTTTTTTAGTCCAATTAAAAAGGTGTTGGTTGCTAACGTACTCCTTCTAAAAAACAAGTTGGAGTAACTTAGCGTTCCCCTATATATATACATATAAAATTATAATTATATATATATGTATATGTATGTATGTCTGTATGTATGTATGTATCATATGAGAATGGTAAGAATAAATCGTGACGGTTAGATCTAATCATGAACGGTCAAGATTTAAACATTAAGCCATGACTTTTCTTAAAAGTCACATGATATTTTTAAGTTGTCACATGATCATTAAATAAATTTTAATATATAACCATTCATGATTAGATCTAATGGTCATGATTTATTCTCACCATTCTCACATTCATAAGATACATCCCTAGATATATATACACACCCACGCACGCGCACACACACAATATATATAGAGAGAGAGAGATTAAATGATACTCCCCCCGTTCCTAAATATAAGACCTAGTTTCAAAATTTTGAAGTTCCTAAATATAAAACCTAGTTACAATAATCTAACAAAAGGTTTTGTACTCTTCCATTTTTACCCTCCACATTAATTATATGTTTTCAATTCCCAAGTTTTGATGACCACTTACCATTAATTAGTGAGAGAAAATGACAAAGGGTAAATATGGAGGAATGTATGCATTTTTAAAAAACCAATACACTAATTGAACACATTTAATGTTTTCTTAATAAGCGCAATTTTTTGTATTAGGTCTTATATTTAGGAACGGAGGGAGTAGCATATTCTACTTAACTAAAATCCAAATAATGAGTCCTAATCTGAGCATATAGGTATGCTTCGAGTATGAGTTTGGACGGTAAATTTGCTACTCAAGCTTGTTTGAGTTCAAGTCTTTTTCTTATTAATAACAGTATGGAAGACACATACTCTAATACTCTACCTCGACCCTACACATTGTGAATTGATAATCCATATTAAAGAAGACCTTGATGCAATTGGACTGTATATTGGTGAATATGCACATTTACTAGTGATTTTATATCACTCATAACAGGTAAGCTCAGGGGATAGGAGCCTACGAGCAAAGACAGCATTGTGTACCATGGGGGCTTCTGTATTCAGGTTGAGTGTATATATTGTTGCATTTCATGACAATCATAGCCTTGAACCTGAGTGTAGCACCTATATAACTTACATATAAATAATATGAATGATTGTATATTGTCTAGCTGATCATGTATGACAAATTTAAAATGAATTAGTCAGCGATAAGTCGAAAACTAAGTAGTCCATGAAGTTATATTTTAGAAACCTTGTTATTATGTGTAAAAAGTATAACTTAAGGAATAATAGGAGTGCATTTTTTTTTTTCATAAAGATTGTTTGAAGATTTTAGGTTTGTTAATAGTCGGCTTAGTGTAATTTTAGTATGTAGATGGGTGCATACCATTAGATTGATATATTTTCATGCAACTTCTTACTATCAATTGTCCAATATGTTTCTGACTATCCTTCTTAAATTCCGTTTTCCCTTGTTAATATTTGAAGGTTATAAGTATTACGGTACTGTAATATTATTGAGCGTGAGCAGTTGATGGTTGCTTTTTCTGCTTAGTTTACAGAATATGGAACTCTCATTTTATGTGTTCTCCCATTTGTTGTGGTCTATAACTTTATGATTTCCACTTATTTCTTCTGCATTTAGAGATTTTAAACACCTTGGTAAAAAGCGATAAATAAAAAAAAGGCAGTCAAAACACACTAAATGGTAACTCTTGTTCTATTGTCAAAGAATTGATATACGTATATCATCTGTTAACTCATTATAAAAAATCAATTTGAATGGTGGTTGAATTATTAGTGTCTTTCTGCACTATTAATTTGCTGACACTTTTCATTTTGTGTTATGTAACTTGGTTTTGCAGTGGAATCACACTTACGAAACTTGTTGGAGTTCTAGTCCTTTGTTTCTCAACATCAGAAATTTTTGTGGTATGTGATATATTATCCATGGCTCGACACTTAATTGTCAGCTCAAGAAATGGTTTAGTAACTTTCCGGTCTTTGCAGGTGTATTATTTCCAGATGTATCTGGCCTTGGTTATCATTGGCTTCTTACATGGTCTTGTGTTTCTACCAGTAAGTTTTGTGGTTTTGGTGTTGCTCTATAGATAATTCTTGCCTTTCATTGACGTCATATTATAGGTTTTACTCCTGTTCCATGTCGTGAGGATTTGGTAATAGGCATTCAATTTCAAAATGTCATGCCTTTGTTTTGTTTACGAGATGGAAATATCTTTTGATATTGATCATCAATTAATTATAGCATGCCCTACACGTGACATGGGCATTCATACATACAATCGCTAATGAGGGTTAGTTCAGCCGTTAAGAAACAAAGCACTTTAGCCAGTAATCCACTAATCCTCTCCGGTAGGCAATGTGTTAGCACCACCATCAGTCCTTGCTGAGGCTGGCCACCGGTGGCATGTTTTAACCTTAGAATAGGATAGCCTACCACCCCTCAAACTTTCTTGGTACCAATATGTGGGGCTTATATAGGGGATGTGTCTAGTGAAAAAGATTAGTTTTTATGTGAGAGAGAAGGTTAAATCTTGGTCATACTAGATTAAAATTTATTGATCAAATGGGCACCACATGAGTTTATGTTTTAATATTGATCACTGGTAATATGTAATTATCAAGATTTACTTATATCATCACTAGCACATGAGAAAGTCCTGTCATATAATACATCTTTATATATATAGCAAGACGTATCATGTTGGATGACTTCTTATTGTGAGATATGTGGGTATTAAATCTTGACCTTTAGACCTAATAATTAATAATTAACGGTCAAGATAAAAACACAAAGTCATGTGACTGTACAGGAAAAAAAAATCATTAAATAACTTTTAATCTTGAGCAACTAAGTATGATTGTCCAGTCAAGATTTTATCTCTTACAAAGGTAGGGGCATATAAGGTCACAAGACATAATATTGAAGAGATGAAAGCATTAAATCTTGGCTTAATCCTCAAATTAGTCCATGTCTTTGTTTCGTCGTCTGAACCAGGTCCCTGACCGGAAAAATTTGTGGCATCAATCCCTCTTGTTCAAAAATGTTTGGAGCCGGTCCTCGCCGGAGCTCCGAGCTCCGGCGAGTGATGAATAAGCATGCTGACTGGGATTAAAACGCTGACGTGGTTTTTAAAAATAAATAAAAAATCAATTACACATAAAAAATTTAAATTAAATTAAATAAATAAAATCAATTGACAAAACTAAACCTGTAACAAAAAAATTAACAAAACTAAACCTAATTTAATTAACAAAAACAAATTAACCCCTAATTCCCAATCAAATTAGGGTTCTTCTTCTTTCCCCTCATCTTCTGATTTCATTCCCCTAGCATCAATACTTCCAATTCTGGTTTTGCCTCTTCTCTTCTGCTCTCTCTATCTCTCCCCACCGAATCAAACCACCCATAGCCATAGCCACACTCATCTCCATTCTCTCTCACACACAAACCTCCGTCAATTGCTTCTGCGCCCAGATCTGCGAATCAAAGACGATCTGATTATTTCTTTGAGGGAGAGGTTGCGGGTTGGGGTGTGGTGGGTTGCGAGTGAGGGCTGGGGTTGAGGTTGCAGCATGGGGGTGGGTTTCGAGGGTGGGTTGCGGGTGAGGGTGGGGTTGCGAGTGAGGGTGGGCTGCGATTGACGGTGGGATGGCGGTGGGTTGCGGGTGAGGTGGGGTGGGTTGCGATGGGTTATGGGTGGGGATGGGTTGCGGATGAGGGTGGGGTGGGTTTCGAGTAGGGGTGGGGATGGGTTTCTGGGTGGGGTTGGGTTTCTGGGTAGGGGTGAGGAACCTTCTTTATCGCATCTGAAGTTCTTGAGTTGGTGGAACATGTTGGTGGCATAAGTGATCTTTCTGGAAAGGCAAAACTTTTTTTGGTTCTTCCCTCTGCTGTATTGGATGTGTTCTTCATTCTTTGGATTTCACCTCACTCTCTGCAACTTTAACTAAGCTTTAGGCAAGAAGGATGACGGGAGCGATGAGTTTGATAGGGATGAATTAAACCGGCATCTATTTCTGCAAAGGATATTCGAATTGTGCCAGATGCCTGTGCAAGGTGGCAATGGAGTTTCAAATGATGATTTAGAAGAAGACAAGAGAGAATAAGCTAGAGAATGTAGCTCAGATTTTATAATTTCTTGTATCCATCCTGAAAATTAGCTCTGACTCTTTTCCTTTTATTCTTTTATTTACTTCAAAACATTCCTTGGTAAAAAAATTCTGGGTTTTGTTGGCAGGGATTTACAAGTTTTGTTTTCTGGGTTCTGTTCACAGATCTGGAACATTCCTTGGCATAAATTATTCTTAATTTTATTAAGAAGATGAATAAGAAAATGAAGATGAGATCAATCTAAAATTTATTAGATCAAGAACACTCATGTTGAAGAAGTTCCATGTTAATGTAGATGAATTAGGGATTTTTTTTTGTTACATAAGGAAATAAATGAATTAGGGATTTAAAAATGATTTGTAAAATTTAAATTTTTTTATTTTTTTTCCCTTGACACGTCAGCCTCATTTATCCAGTCAGCATGCCTATTCATCACTCGCCGGAGCTCTGAGCTCCGGCGAGGACCGGCTCCAAACATTTTTGAACAAGAGGGATCGATGCCACAAATTTTTTCGGTCAGGGACCTGGTTCAGACGGCGAAACAAAGACAAGGACTAATTTGAGGATTAAGCCTTAAATCTTTGACCATACAACCATACATGAGTTATCAAGAGTTAAACTTTATTCAATGGTGTATGACCTTTTTCAAAAAGTCACATTGACAGCATATTCAATCTTTGACAATTCAAGGTTAGATATAATGGTCAGAAGTTATAATGTTCATATAAATGTGTATATATATAATGTCTCACAATTCCTACCTTTTTCTTTTTCAGGTGATATTAAGCTTGATTGGTCCTCCTTCAAGGTATACAGTCATAAAGGAACAGCTAGAAGACATGGCTTCTGCTTCATCATAACATCTATAAGGATGAAGTTAGATTGTCGGTTGTAACTATTTGCTACAGGTTGACCACATGTATACGATAAACAAAAAAGTTGTTGTTTATTGAGGATTAATGGATATTCTCACAGTTAATTTAGTATGCACGGGTGCAGTACGAGTACGGGGTGGTACAAGACTTTTTCAAAATCTTGGGTACGGATATGTTAATATCCAGGCTTAATCCTCAAATTAGTCAATGTCTTTGTCTCGTCGTCTGATCTAAGTCCCTCCTTAGAAAAATTTGCGGAATACGTCCTCATTTTTGCAAAATGTGAGGAGTCAGTCCTCGCCGGAGCCTAGAGCTTTGGCGAGTGATGAAATGACATGATGACTGTATTATTGAAGCCTATGTGAAATTTAGAAATAAATAAATAAATAACACATCAGAAATTTTAATTTAATTAACAAAAATAATCCTTAATCAATTAACAAAATCAGTTCCCCCAAATTAACCCCAAATCATCTTCATCTTCACCATGTCCTTCATCTTAATCTTATCACCATCTCCAACTAATTAAATTCCCCAAACCCAAAACAAACCTAGAATCAACAACAAAAATCCAAAAAATCAATCTTTCATCTTCACCTTCAACAACCCTAGCCACCATGAGCCTCATTCATCAAGCCACCACACCCAAACCCAGCCACAGAAGCTTGTGATGGACCCCAACCACCATGAACCTCATTCATCAAGCTTGCTGATGAGGAGTAGCAGCAGCAAAAGCCGCAACAACTTGTGATGGACCCCATGTCGAACCTTCTGTTCTTTTCGATGTTCCTTCAACACCAAAAACCCAAATCACAAAAATGAGCACAATTCAACCACACAAATGCAAACATGAGGTTCCTCTTCTTCGATTTGGCTTGCTTCCTCTTCTCTCCGATCTGGATTTCTTCCTCTTCTCTTCCATCTGGCCGCTCTAGTTTCTTCCTCCTCTCTTCTTTTCGATCTGGCTTGCTTCCTCTGCTTTTCGATCTGGGTTTCTTCCTTCTCTCATCGATCTGGATTTCTTCCTCCTTCTCTTCGATCTGGGTCGCGAGCTTGCCATAAGCCCGTCTAACTGCCTCGACCTCAACCCCATTTTCGTGCTAAACCTTCTCCTTCGATCAATCCAGGATTTGTTGCGAAACCCCAATGAAGGGGAAACCATGAAACCACCACCACAGTCCCCTTCGTTCTCGTTCCTTGTGGCTCATCATCAGTGGCGGACCTTCATTGTGACAGGGAGGAGCTACAGCTCCCCCAAACTCTCTGTAAAAAAAATCTGGATATATACATGTAAGGTTCTGGAATCTCAGATCTGTGAAGAATTAAAAGAAATAAATGAATGGAAGCCATGATTTACTGCAAGAGGTGGATATAAAAAAGAGAAAAGAATACAACATAAACAGTTGTTGATGAGAAGCATGATGTCCAGCTTGATTGCTGTGTTTGTTAAGATGGAAAAGGAATAGAAGGATTAAGGAACTAAGAGAAATCAAGATATGTCTTCCACCGCTTAGATTGAAGAAGAATGAAAGCTTCCTTTGATTTGAAGGGTCTCACACTCTCACTCCCACAGTAACAATACTTTTTCTCGAATAAGTAAAATTGAGGGAAGGTTAATAGATAAAAAGAAAAATACCCCATATTGCATCAGAATATTATTTCATTGTTGCTTTTTAGCTTCTGGTAACAATGTGTTTTAAATTTTAAATATATAATATATTATTAAATTTAACATGGCTCCCTCAAAAAATCCTTTCAAGTTCCGCCACTGCTCATCATCTGTTGCAAAACTGACATCAATGAAAAAACTGCTTAAACCCCAAATTGAAGAGAGAGATAGAGAGAGAAGAAAAGGAGAAGAAAATGGTGATGAAAGGTTGTGACGGTGAATGGAAAAGTGGGGTTAGAATTGAAGGGAGGATCAGAGGAAGAAGAACCTCTTTTGGTCGATTGTTTTTATTTTTAGGGTTAGTTTGTTAATTGTTTTAATTAATCAAATTTTAGGGTTAGTTTTGTTAATTGTTTTTATTTTTGTATGTACCAAAAAATTGTTTTTATTTTTGTAAACAAAATAAAAATTTCTGATGTGTAATAACATTTTTTTTTTAATGCCATGTCAGCTTCAATAATACAATCATCATGCCATTTCATCACTCGTCGGAGCTCCGGGCTCTGGCGAGGACTAGCTACACACGTTTTGCAAAAATGAGGACGTATCCCACAAATTTTTCCAGGGAGGGACTTAGATCAGACGGCGAGACAAAGACAATGACTATCTCGCAATGGACCTCCGCTATCTCATCTATTTTTTGCAGATGACCTTCTGTTATTTGGAGAAGCTTCAGTCTGTCAAATGGAAACCACAATGGCATGTCTTGAAGATTTTTGCCAAGCTTCTGGTATGAAGGTGAGCTTGCCAAAAACCAGGTTGATGGTCTCTCCAAATGTCAACTTCAATATCTCTAGGCAGCTGGCTCAAGTGGCTGGGATACAGATTTTTTTTATTTTTTTTTACAGTTAACTGATGATCTTGGTCGTTACCCTGGTGTTCCCCTTGCTCATCAACGAGTCACTGCGAGGTCCTATCAATACATCCTAGATCGAACTCAGCAGCGGCTTTCCACTTGGAGATCTCTTGTGTTGAACTTTGCGGGAAGGACAACCCTTGCTAAGTCTGTCATCAGTGCTCTCCCAACTTATTGCATGCAGACAAGCCTCCTCCCCAAAGAGTTCTGCAATAAACTTGAGAAGATTCAAAGAGATTTCGTGTGGGGTACTTCAGATAGAACTCGAGCAGCCCACCCAGTTGCTTGGTCCAAATACTGTCGTCCAAGGCATGAGGGTGGCTTAGGGTTTCGCCGAATGCATGACTTTAATCGAGCCTTGGTTATGAAGTTGGGTTGGGGCTTGGTCGCGAACCCTAATGCACTTTGGGATAGAGTAATCCGCGAGAAGTATGCGTGCGGGAGCCAAGCCATCCCTGTGGTCCAACATCGACACTCTGAATCTCATGTCTGGAGAGCGATCAGAGGTACGTGGGATGATCTTGGTCAGCACCTTCGTTGGAGGATTGGGGATGGGAGCAGCATAAATTTCTAGTCTGATGTGTGGCTCCATTCAGGAACTATTCTTGATAGCGTAATGACTTCTCCAATCCCTTTTATTGATACAGTAAGAAGTGTGGCAGATTATTTTGATCAGCAGCGTGGAGCCTGGAAACTATCTGATTTTGTCGACTATCTCCCTGCTCATGTTGTTTCTGACATCCTCACTATGCCACCGCCGGCGCCAAACATTGGGAGGGATAGAGTTATTTGGGGCCTTACGAGTGATGGTAGCTTCTCATCAAAATAAGCTTATGATGCCTTGAGCACCTCGCAAGTGAGCACCCAGTCGAGGGAGTGGAATTATGTGTGGGGTTTGAAGGGCCCATTCAAGGTCTGCAACTTTGTGTGGAGACTTCTTCATAATGGGCTTTGGGTTAACTACAGACGCTGGCAATCGAACCTGACGACTACGCCAACGTGCCCGCTTTGTGATGAAGCTGATGAAACTCCTCTTCATCTATTTCGGGATTGCTCTAAGGTGAAACCGCGATGGTTGCATTTGATTTATCAGCAGCATGTGAGTGAGTTCTTCGCCGGTGACCTGAAAGCTTGGGTAATGAGGAACCTGCAATCGAATTGTCTGCACTCGATGGGCAGGAGTGGCCCTCCAGAGTTTGCTCTCCTTCTTTGGGCCATCTGGAAGTCGCGTGCTAATTTTGTCTTCCAGGGAACTCCGTTTGATTTAAGGTGCATGATACCTATGGCCATGAAAACAAAGCTGGACTACGCTCATAGCTTGCGTGTTCTTCACGATCCAGTCGCGGGTAGTGCTCGTCGTTATGAGATGGTTCAGATTGGTTGGGAGCCCCCGCCGGATGCTTGGCTAAAATGCAATACTGATGGCTCTGTTCGTGGTCCAACCAATTCGGCGGGTTGCTGAGGTGTGTGTCGCGACCACCACGGCAACTGGGTGTTTGGTTTTAGCAGAAATTTGGGCTCTTCTAACGTTCTTTGGACTGAGCTCTGGGTGATCTTTACCATGGTGACTCTTGCCTGGGATAGGGGTTGGCGTAGGATCATGGTTGAGAGTGACTTTCTTGTTGCTGTGAATCTGATAAATGAGGGTTGTGCTATCCTTCACCCGTACGCGTCCCTTGTGAATCAGATCCGTGTCTTCCTAGCTCGGGATTGGAATACTGTTTGTGTTCATGTCCTACGTGAGGCGAACCAAGTTGCGAATTGTCTGGCAAATGAATCTCATGCCCTCAGTTTGGGGTTGCACTGCTTTGAAACCCCTCATCCTAGCTGCTTGAATCTTTTGTTTTTTGATCAGATGGGAATCACTTTCCCTCGCACTATCTTAGTGTAGTTTCTTTTCTTTTCCGGGCATAGCCCTCCATGTAACCAAAAAAAAAAATTTGATACACGTATTAAGAAGTTGTATTAATGTTGTTTTTTTGTTAAAATTATTTCTAAATTTTTAAAATACACCATTTATTTCTCTTATTAATTTTGACTCTTTAATTTTTCTTTCAACATTATAAACCATATTAAATTAAGGGTATAGATGGAAAAACATAGGTTAATGCTGCCTTGAAATTATAAAAGAAAATAAATAAAAATGAAACAACTCTCAAAATAGTGACAGTCATTAAGGAACAAATGAAATTATCATTCTCATAAGATACATTATATATATATCTAACACGGTAACACCAGATAACAAATGTGAGACAGTGAAAGTGAAATCAAATGTGTGTTAAGATTTGGGGAAATAGCATAGTTTGTTTTTTTATTTTTCTTGAAATAATATTTATTTTAATTGACTGAAAAAAAAAAAGGGATGCTCATCCCTGGCCCATCCTTCAACCATCTTCCTTCCTCCATTTTCCTATTCCTCTTCTCTCTAAACACAAATAGCACCAACACATAGTGCATGTTTGGTTATTAGTTTAAACTCTGTTGGCGCACATTCCAAAAGGAAATAAATGTAGTTTTCATGCTTTCTTTTTTTGGTCTTGACCAAGGTATCCCCACAGCCGATAGCCGTGAGACTAATCCCTCGCCCCACGGTCAGCGCACTAAGCGGTAGGGGCTGGCCAATGAGTTTTTTCTATTCGCAAGAGTTGGGATTCGAACCCCCAACCACTTGCTTAAAGGATGAAGTGCTGAACCACTACACCAACCCACTTGGTTAGTTTTCATGCTTTCCAATAACAAACGTGAAAGGAGGTTGTGGGTTCCGTTGGAATCAATTTTTTTTTACTTTCATGTTAACTTAAATACAAACATACCTATAATCAGTCACACTAGGCCACAACCTCCACTTGGGCCTAACCTTTGAAGCAAATAAATTTGGTTAATATTTTGCCGTAATCGACTACTATTATCTTTCATAAAACAATGTGAGTGTAAGAAATATAGGCAGAGAACTAGCTAGGACTACATATAGATTCCAAAGGAAATAGAACGGAACATCACTTTACGCATATAACTAAATATCATTTTTTTATAAGCAAAGATGTATTATAGGGACTTAGAGAGTACAAGGGGTACTCCAAACCCATAATACAAAAATCATGACAAGAGAAATAAAGACAAAGACAAAGACACAGTACAACAGAAAGAAAATGCAGCAAAAGACTTAGGCCCTGTTCGGAAGAGCTTATTTGAGCTTATCTTATAGCATAAACGCTTATGTAAGTGTTTGAGAGAGCTTATACAAACAACTTATGGCCTACCATAAATTGTTTTGAGCTTATTTTCATGAGCTATTCAGGATAGCTTATGAAAAAGAGCTTATGCTTATATATAGCTCATTTTCAATTTATTTCAATAATTTTTTTAAAATAGCTTATGAATAAGCGTTTATGGCTTATGACCATAAGCGCTTAATTAAGTTGTTTTTCCAAACGGGGTCTTAGTCTTAGTCTATGCACAGCTACAAACAGTTCCCTCTAGACTTGGAATCAAGCAAATTGTTTCCAAAGCCAAATCCCCACCCTTGCTATATGTCCTGCAATTCCACTTTCCCTGACAACAAACCTTGCAATAAGCACCAAACTTTCAAGCACTTCCCACCCAGTCAAGCCTCATCGAAATTACAAGGACAAAATACATATACCAAGGTTCATTCTCCATTCTATCCATGAGTAGGTAAACCCCTCCACCTTAGCCTTTAGCCATTGTCAATACTTAGTTTGAATCATCTCCACTAAGTGATCCTTATCCAGTGTGCCTCCATGGAAGATTACCTTATTGCGAAGCATCCAAATGGACCAAACAACCGCCATCCAAATAGCTACTTCCCCCAACCTTTAAGACCTATTTCTGCCGATCAAAGGAAATTGGAGAAGGTGCTCTCTTGGTGATGGAATATGCGCAGTAGACATACCCAACCATGCAAAAACGTCATACTAAACCGCCATCGAAACAAAGCAAGAGAAGAGCAAATGGGGACTTGACTCTTCAATCACTCCACAAAATGGGCACATAAATTCCTCTGCACTACCTATGATCCGCCTCTTGAACAAGTTATCACGTTATTGAATTCTTCCCAACACCACCTGCCACACGAAAGCACATGTGCAGGCCAAATCAAATTGAAAACAGGGTCCCGATACTCCAAAGTTTGTTCCTGCAAAAAGGAATATGATGAATTAGTTGAAAACACTCCTTCTTCTCCCGGCAACCAAACCCACCTATCCCTCTGATTCTCCATCAGGCGCACCCCACTTAGAACCACCAACAATTCTTCTAGCCAAAGCACCTCCTCCCCCTCAAAATCCTCCTCCACCGAAAATCCCAGTTCCATTCCCCACTCCTCCAAGAACCCATGCCTTTTTACACTTTCACGTTTCTGCCAAGACAAGTTATATAGCTGCTGAAATCAGTGGCGGAGCTTGACCAAAATATTAGGAGGAGCTAAAATAATTTTTTTAACACATAAGCTAATTTTTATAAGCTCAAATATATTCAATTCAGTACAAGGGTGTTTAAACCTACATGCAACAAATTTCAATGGCTCTAGTTCAAAGAAATCTTACTAAACACACACCTACAACAAACCCCTCTACTAGCAGTAAATGCATCAGAAGATATGGTTCCCACAAGGATTAGCTTAGCTGGCCGAAAAACATCTCCTGAGATCAATAATGAAATTTGGTGAGGATCTCTTCTCAAATTTAACCTGCACCATGCCAATCACCATGCCAATAAGGTTCCTTTTAAGAGTTGCAGTATAAACATTACATTAGTAACTCAAGAAAATGTGGTTAAAAAAAGCTTTGAGTTTGAGAGCTGCACCCAAAGAATATTGATGTCAGAGCAAGAAAAAGATTAAAAGAAAAATGAAGATAAAAAGGTTGTGTTAGAGTTAGAAACCTGGAGTTTTGCACAAGAGGGTGAAAGTTTGGAAGCAAAGTTACTTTACTTTCTAATATTTATCATTATTATAATATATCTATATGAGAAAATTGGTTTGACAGTGAGAATTGTGATGTGAGAAGCTTCACATTTTTGTTTTATATGTCTGGCCCACTCCTTTTACACACATAATATAATAGTATTACTACTAGTACTCAAAATTTTTTTGGAGACAATGGGGGAGCTGAGGCTCCTCCCAGTCACTTAAATGCTCCGCCACTGGCTGAAATCGAGCCAACCCATTTTCATCGCAAAAATTTGTGTCGCAGCCATCAAGAACAGTTTTCTGCAACCCCGCTTCAAACCAGTTCCAGCCATCCATCATGCATATTGATCTAACATCCATCCACCAAGGGGATTCCCCACAAGTATCATTTTGAGCTTTTACTACCCTGCTCCACAAGTTGAATGGTCCAGTCAAGAACCTCCAATTCCTTTTGCCAAGTAAAGCCATATTGAATAAACGACAATCCTTCAGGCCTAAACCCTCGTGTTCCTTAGGTTTACATACCACCTCACCCAAGTAACTTTACTATCCAAATCAGCACCACCCCACAAAAATGTCGCATGAGGTTTTCAGAGCACCAACCAAAATTTTGAAGGACAACAAAAACAACGGAATAGCAGAGAGAGCACTTTGTATAAGGCACACCCACCCCCCAAATTATATATGTTTCCGTTTTCAAGGTGAAAGACTAACTCTTAACTTTTCAATTATTAGTTCCCATATCGCCAAACTAATAGATCTACCTCTTACTGGAATGCCCAAATAGGTAAAAGGAATGGACATTATTTTTCAATAAAGCACAGCCGCGAATTGTCTCAAACAACCCCCTGCTACCGCCACACCCGCCACATTCCTTTTATGGAAATTCACTTTGAGCCCTGACACGAGCTCAAAACATCTCAGCACACACTTAAGAGTTTGTACATTTTGGATAGAGGCATCACCAACAAAAATGGTGTCATATGAAAGCTGAAGCATAGAGATATCAATCCCCAAATCTTCACCAAAAGTAAACCCATGAAATCTGTCCAAATTAACTGCCTTTGAGAAAAATCCATTCAGACCTTGAGCAACAATCAAAAATAGGAACAGGGCAAGTGGATCCCCTTGACGCAACCCCTTACCCATTCTTAACTCCTCACAAGGACTACCATATACCAATACCGACATTGAAGTTGAACCTAAACAACTCATAATCCATTTGATCCATCTTTCACTAAAGAGCACCCTCCTCATCATGTAAGCTAGGAATGTCCAACTTACCAAGTCATATGTCATCTCGTAATCAACCTTGAAGACTAAGGTTGGCTTTTTCAACTTCCGAGCTGCATGAAGAACCTTATTTAACACCACCACATTGTCCAGCATATTACGCCCACCAAGGAAAGAAAACTGATTATCATCAATCACCTTGGCTAATACCTTCTTTATTCATAGAGCCAACACCTTAGACACCAATTTATACATGCACCCAATAAGTGAAATGGGTCTGAAATCATTAAGACCCATTGGGGAGCTCACCTTGGGGACCAATGCAATGAATGAGGCATTGCCACCCTTAGGCCACATCCCCCGTTGCCAGAAATCAGCAAGCACTCTATGGAAATCTGCATTCATCAAGGGCCAGAATTTTAGAATGAATTTAAAGTTAAATCCAACCAGACCGGAACTTTTATCGACCCCACATTCCTACACAACATCCCTTATTTCCTCCTTTCCGAACGGGCTAGTCAAGGTCTCATTATCAGCTTGAGAGAGAGAGTATTAAAGGGCACCTCATCCAATGTTGGACTATCTCAATTGTGAGCCGCAAACCTCTTTTCAAAGAACTATTTCACCTCCTCCTTCACCTTCTTGGGAATTTCCTCCCAAACCCTGTCAACCATCAACCCAACAATAGAATTGGAACGCCTATGCCAGTTAATTAAAGCATGAAAGTACCTTGTATTCTGGTCACCCTCCTTAAGCCACTGAGATCTGCATTTCTGACAGAGAAATGACTCATGAAGTTTCAGCACCGAACAAAACTCTTTAGAAAGAAGTTTTGGGGCAACTACCTCCTCCTCCACAAGACCCAACTCTTCATCCTTCTTGTCCAAATCATTTATTTTCTGGACTAAATCATTTTGTTTACTCCTCAAATCACCAAAAACCTCCTTATTCCAGATTTTCAGTTTCAACTTTACCCCTTGATGAGCAATATTTAACCCATTTTATATAGCCTTAATTTGTCATTATTAATGATTATTCGTAATTAATTGACCTTGCTTGACAGAGATTTCTATTATTTGGTCTAATTACGTTTATTCTTATTTTCAGGTTTTATTTGACGTCAAGGGCATTTTGGGGAATTGCGGAATGAAGATTTGATTGTGCTGGAGTGAAGATTGTATTTTAGGAAATATTAGGATTTAATTTCGAAATAAATTAAGTTTGATATCTTTCATATTCAAACTTATTTAGGTTGTTATTTTAAAACTCTATCTTTAGGATTTGTTAGGATTTGATTTTGATATCTTTTAGGATTTGATTTTGATTAGGATTTGTGATCTCAGCTCCTATTTAAGGATTTGTGCTGAGAGAAACAAGAACCTTTTTTACCTTCTACATTATTATTTTATGCAATTTCGAATTTCAGTAATTATTAGAGTTCTGCTAGGGTTTATGCTTTTAATCCCTATTCTCTTCTCCAATATAATTGTTGAATTCGCCCCATCCATGGAAGGCTAATTTCTTTCGAACGAATTCCTTTGCAAAGTATATCGCGCTCTTGAGGTATAGTGCTTAATGGAATTCAACTGATTAGTTTTCTTCATCTCTACTTCTGGCTTAGGTTTGCTTAATTCCTTATGTTCACGAAATAGAAGATGATGTATGTTCGCTTAGTTCATATTAGGGCGTAAAGGATTCTTAATCGCTTAGTTTAGGAATCTGTGAATTAGTTATCGCTTAGTTAATTAATTCTCACGAACTAGGAAACTAATAACAAGAATTGATCTTTAGATACCCGTGATTGAGCAGCGATATACTGAACGAAGGGATTCGTCCGTCTTTACTTATCATATTAATCTGTTTTTACTTTCTGCTAATCTTTCGAACTGAATCACAAACCCCCCCCAGTGTGTGTGCGTTTAGGGTTCTTAATATTGAATCTGTGTCGAACGATAATCCTTGGGAAACGACCTATGAGTCACTTCCTAGTTACTACAGTTTTATAATTTAATTATTTGTATCGGGTACGGCCTCGATCACCCCTTTAAGTTTCTCCTTAAACACATAGGCACTCCATCCCATCACCTGCAACTCTTCCCAAGCTTTCTCCACAAACCCCTCAAACCTTTGGTCCTTAAGACAATAGTTCATCACGCTGAATGGCTTTGGGCCCTAATCCTAAAAAACAGATCTTAGTACTATAGGGCAGTGATCTAAGATATCCCTACTGAGTCCACTTGCTCACAATGAGGCGAATTCTCAAGCCATTATGCAGAAACCAGAAATCTATCGATCCTGCTTTGTGCTTGCCCATTAGGCCTGTACCGGGTAAACTTTCGTCTTGAAAGTGGTAAATCAAGAACCTCAAGCTCCTCAATGAAATCATTAAATTGTGCCATGTCTCGCCTTTGTTATCCCAGGTCTTCCGCGGTCCCCCTCCTTTCCTCTTCCGATCTCACTGAATTAAAGTCTCCCCCAAGCAGCAAAGAGAGATAGTGCTCCTATTTTTCCATTGCACTAATTCATGCCACATGATCCTCTTCTCATAAATCCTGCAGGAAGAGTAAATATTGACTATAACAAAGGACTCAGCCATGTCCCCCCAAGTTCCAATCAGCCCAAGGAACCCATGCCCTTTCACACACTGCTAGAGATGGAAAGCTCCCCATTTCAAGACACATAAGAGGTCGCCTCCTCTATTGATTACCGTTGATGCTTGCCAATCAAATTCATAGTCACCCATACCTGAGAGCAAGTTTGCACATCCAGTGCTTCTAGTTTCGTTTCCTGGATGCACAACATTTCAATTTGCTCCCTCGACACCAGTTCCCTAATCACCCTCCTTTTGGCCACACTCCCAGGCCCCTTACGTTATATGAGACTATCTTCATAACACTCCAGCATCACCTCTTTTGGACCGCCGACAATAGGATCCCCTGCCTTATGGACATCCCTATGCTCTATCTCCACTAACCCCTGAACTACTTCATCCCTTTCCTTAAAGCCCAAATCTTACGGGCTTCCTCCTCTACACCTCTCAACCATACAGACTTGCTACAATTTCTAACATTAGGGCCCGAGCTAGAGTTAAAGACAGAGTGATGAATCCTCGTTCCTTCACTCCGCTGCACTCATAACACTTTGGCTCCACCAGAAGTTTCGACCTCCACCTCCCGATCGTCCCCTACCCTCCTCGCAAGCTTCGAAGGGTGACAAAGCAGACTAAAAGACAAAGAAGGTCCAGCAGAGCTCCTCCAATTATTGTACACCGAATCAGTAGACTCCCCATGCCAAGGTACATTCAGATCTGACCTCACTCTCACACTACTACCCCTTCTTTCTCTAGTAATCTCTCAGTCATTCCCATCCACACGAGTTTCATTAGCAATTGGATTTTCTTCCATATGGGTCGGGTCAACCAAGCCCAAATTATCAATCGGGCCTGGATTTGTGGGTGAACCCAAACCCAATCCATCCAATCGAGGGACAGAATTGGGAATTGATCAATCGTCGGCGTATTTATTGAAATACCCTCGGACTGTTCAGCTTGCGTAAAATTTCCAATTACGCCGTCATCCAGACCCCTGGGACCCACCAAATCCAAATTATTCTCCACATTTTCCCCCCACTAATGACACCCTCATGAGTTGAGTCTCGATGACAACAATCGATTTACTGCTCCAGTATTGGAACGAGGATTTTTGTTATCCCCGAGAGAATGATTGGGAGAACCTTGCAAATCGTGTTGACTCTTGGTCTCCACCGGCCATAAGCCGTCATCATCCTCCCCTCCGGACTCCGACAGTTCCGGCGTTACTGTGACTCCGTTCAAGGACCAGCCAGAAAACACATCATCCTCCACCGATGATTCTTCTCTGCAACAACAATTAGGATGTAGTAGTGCCTCGCCTTCTTCTATAATACTTATGGTGTATGTGGTACCTTTGATCAGGATCTTCCTGGCCAAGGTGATAAAATTCAGGGTTGTTGTTCTAACCAGCAACCTAGAAAATTCCAGCACAACGAATTCACTTGTATCCTCGTCTATCTTAATAACATCCCCCACTTGTAACAAGAGGTGCTTGAAGCAGTCCATCGTCCACATATGCAGTGGGATCCCTGTGCATCTCACCCAGGTCACCCGATTAATTGGAGCAAATGATGAAGACCATGGCTTTAGGTTATCCACAAATTCGCTCCGCCAGCCCTTAGACCCCTGCAACAGTTCCACCAAGTTCGACTCCTGATGATTAGTAAGTAGGACCCTGTCATCCCTAAGATACCTCACCTGAATGGTGATGTGCCCTTCAACCATAAAAGCTTCTCTAAGAGAGGGAATTAGCTCCAAGTTCTTCATCTCTCTCACTAGGCTTCTCAACATCCACTCCTCCTTTGGTATTTCTGGCCCGCTCCACAATTCCAAAGCAGTCATCCTACCCCTATCCACCTTACTTCCTTCCCCCTTACTTGTTCCCATGTCTTTCACAACATTTGCATAGGATTGGTACCTTGTCTTCGAACTATTGTGATGCTTAGTAGGAACCCACCTTACCTGCCACTAAATATCATTCTTTCTCCAATAATGTTGTAGAAAAATATAAGTGAGATTGACTTCCTCCTATAACCCAAAAAAAATTTTGAGTTAATGCAACTCACATGCAGTAGCTTAAATATACGTCACAAAATTTAAAAGATTTCGTAGGGTTCTTAATTAGCACTAAAAAATGTACAACATTAGAATGGGCTTCATATATATAACGGTTCAAGTTTCAAAATTGTCTTCATGAACAAATTATAGCCAGAGAACATGAACACCTTTTTATCATCATGGTTCAAGTTTCAAAATTTAAAGGAACTAAGCAGAAAAAGAATTTCTAAATGTATTTTTTCTCGGCCATGAGATAACGTTAAAATGAATATTTATCTCAGATTGAATCAGAAATTTAAATTAATTGTTTATCTTACATTGCTTGCCTGACATCTCAAAATTAACCATTTGATTATTCATTGCTCTATTACATTTAGCATGTACTTGTTAAACCTGACATCTCACGTCGAGCTAGGGGGCTCCGGTTTCAGCCATCCGAAATGGTGATAGTGTCCAATATCACCTTGGTTGGCCAAGTAGATTCACAGCTGAGTGAACGTCGTGTTGGTCAGCCAAGACGGCCAAAGCGAGGCTTTATCTTATCCAACAATCGGTCGTGCAAAAGTAAAGTCAGCATGACTAAAGATCTAAGGCTACCCAAGTGTAGCTAACATCTTAGAAACTCTTCAGGATAACTTTACTAAAGCTAGATGTTTCCGTTATAACGCAGACCAAAGCTCTATAAATACTATTTTGATCTTTTAATTGAATAAACATTATTTATTTGCTCATTATGTTTTTCTTAGACTTTAAATTCTCTCTCTCTCTGAATCTAAATTGCTTGAGCGTTGAAGTGTCTTATGTAGGTACCTCCCCCATCTTAACAACTAGCTCACCACAATGTGAAAAACCTGATACCACCGCTAGGAAATAAGAGGTATTCTCTACTCATTTTGTGGAAGAACACTTCCCTTTTCCCTCGATTTAGTTACCCATCATTTTTTAAAATTTCAAAGCTTTTAGAATTTGAAAGGAGAGTTGGAGCTTAGGATCTTCTGTATTTTTCAAATGAATTCTCTCTCACTTTGTCTTTTTTTAAAATTGTTTTTTGCTTAATTAATACCTTAGGCATATGGCATATTAATATAACTGACTCTATCCTTGATAGTTCCTCTACTAATTAAGAATGGTCCTGGGATAAGATGAGAGATCTTAATTATGAGCGAGGTCTTGCATATGAATTCTTGAACGTAATGAAATTAATCATTTGAAATTCTATCTATGGAAAATATAAAACGGTTCTCACTTGTGAAAGTTGTGAACATGAGGTAATTGGACAAAGCCGCCAACTCAAACAAGTAAAACCAGTAATTAAATGTATATGTTTGCTTGGGATGGGATTGGGATTGGGATCCTACACAGTATACACAAACAAACACACCTCTCTCTTGAGGCTTAAAGCTCAAGAAAAGCAGAGAATTGGTGTTATGTTAAGATGGGCTGCTATTGCGGAATGTATTAGCTAGATTTAGAGGCGAAGCTTGAAAAAGGGAGAGTCTAATTGTCCGGCTCTGAGATGATCTGTGTATGTCTTTGCACTCCTCAAGATCACCATCACATGCTAAAACTACCCACTCTCCATCATCATCCAGATACTTGAGAAGGATGTTGGTCACATCATTTAGATTGAACCGTCTTGCTATCTCTAGCTGCAAATCACTGAACCCCCAAATGGGTTGCAAGCTGAAGCGGATCTTCTCATCTGCAAAAGTTGCTTTCACTCTGAAAGCACCTGTTTCCAGTGAGTTCCAGCCACTGCTGTCAGACAAGGGAGGTAGGGTTTGGCTCTTGGGTCTGCTGAAACGCTTTGTATCCTCTTGGATAGATGCATTGTTCAATAATTCTGCTTCCTCACAGTGATCTCTCCTACTCAGCAATGCTTCAGGGACTGGAGGACTTTCTGTCATAAGAACATCTCCATTGTTGATGATGGTGCATGGTTGGTTTCCTGCAAAAGTTTGGCTGCAAGCAGAGGGTGGAGATTTTAAACTAGTAACAACTCCTCCATGATCTCCATGGCCATACAAGGTGTTGTTCTGATCAGGATAATTATGCATTTTCTTGGATGAATCAGAACGGCAACTGGCAGAGAAATCTGAAGAGCTCAACTCTGGAAAACTGGCATAGAATGAGCCAATCTGTATGGCACCCTCAGCACCCTGCACTGAATCAATCACCAGCTGAAGCTTTTTTAAAGAATGGCCAACCTTCTTGATTTTCCTTGAAGGCCACCTGGTGATGCCATGCTGTCTGCATATCCTTTTCAGAGTTGTGGGACATACTGTAGAAATCAAAAGGAAACACCATCATTTAACTGTACAACCATACAAGGATCACTTTCTTAATTAAGTCACCCACTAAATTAACTTTGTTATCATTTAATAATTAATTGAATGGTTGAGTTGAATTCAAGAAGATATGTCACTCACCACCAATGCTCTTTGCTGCATCTTTTAGGCTTCCTGCAAAGTACTGTCTTAGAACTTGCAAGCTGATAGTCTTCTCTGCCTTGGTTCGTCTCTTCTCGCCTGACTTTCTTCCACCAGAAGACGAGCGGCGGCTTCCAAAGGTATAAGAAGACTCTTGATCCCCACCCTCCACAGTACTTGCTTTGAATCCTGAACTCATTTGCCCAAAATCTGATGAAAACACCTGCGCCTGCTGATCATGGTCAGTGCTGCTGTCCCAGTTTGTTGTTACTTTGAACTCCTCCTTTGGTTCTTCCAAGTACTCCAAAGACACAGACACACCTTTCCCCTTCTGCTGAGCCTCCATCATGTGTGCAATCCATGATGATTCTTTTGAACATTCTGATTCATGAGAGGAGGGAGACACAAATAATTTCTGCTCATGATTATTGGTAATGGTAATCTCTTCTTCTTCTAATTCCTCTTTACTAGTGTGTGATGGCATCGGCAAGGTGTATTCATCCTCCACCAGTACCACATGCAAGCTGCGGCAAGCTTGCTGTACCACCATGGACAATGAGTTGAGCAACTGCTTCTGCTCTTCACTGTCATGGCAATCTTTTGGAAGGAAAAACTCCAAAACAAAATCAGCAGCTGAACCGGTGTAGACACTCCTGAGTGGAATGGCCACAGCTGCATGCAATCCGAACATGTTTGCATGGTGAGCAAGAGGGTATTCAGCTTTGCTGAAGGCTGTGATGTCAATGGCGAAACACGGTTTGGATGTTGTGAAGGCTGTACCAACAATTCCTTGTCCCCGGAAAAGGTGATACTCAGAGCACGCTTCTTGGAATCCCAATATGTCTAGATCCCCAACAAAGCACGCAGAATCCACGGTGGAGACGCACCACATGTAATTCTCAGATGAAACCCCACAACCACACTTGCCTTGTTGGATGCAAGGAGCCCAAGTGAGTGCTAATGGCAAATTGTGTGTCTTGCAAACAGAAGTCATCACCTCTATGATCTCATTCACTGCTGCTTGGTACAACTCGTCATATACCTAATCATCATTAATCATAAATATTTATTAATTAATTATTGTTTCTTAAACTTTAAATAATGAAGAACATCCATCCTTACAAATAATTAGGGCACACTACCTTGATGGCAGGTGGAATGAAGCTCTGGCTGCTTCTAAAATCAACAGCCTGCAAAACATTAATTGGATACAAAAGGCTTGTAAGTGTGAGCGGTTATTGAAGTGATAATCAGTACCACATTTTACTGAAATATTGGGAGTAGATAGAAGAAAAGTAATCAAGTAAAGTAGCTAGGTACCTGATCAAGAGCATTGGAGACATTGTAGTTGATGGTGGTTTGGTTGGTGATTACAATCTCAAGGACACCAAGGCATGTCCCGGTGCCTCTTTCGAAGACAGGAAGGGCTAAAGATCCATACTGCTGAGCCTGAACGCGCGGGTACTCGTGGCTTCTAAAAAAACGGACGTGCACGTTTGAGTATAAGTTTGAGTTGGGAGCTGCTGGCATGGGAAAACCAAGTGAAACAGATTCATGATCTGCTGCTGCTTCTGGTTGAGGAGGAGGATTATTGGAAAGTAAATAATTTGTGTGGTAATCATGATCATGAAGGATGCCTCTTCGTAAGGGCACCCATATCTGAATGAGCACGTTGGAGTTTCTTGTGTAGTCTTTCAAGTACCCAACAGCAATCACTAGTCTCTCTTTGACAGAGGAATTACATGATCCTGCTACTGCTGCAGCTGGTCCAATCCACCATCTCTTCCCCACCACAAAACTTGATTCGTCTTGTTGGAGCTGGAGCTCACCCTCCCTAACACCAACACCACTAACTTCCACCCAGCAACCTTGTACTAACAGCTCCTCAATGATGTGATGATCTGCTTCTGCTGTTGTCACTGATCCACAGTCTGATGATAAATTAGACAAGCTCCCATAGGCAGAATTACAATCCTGCTGCTGCTGCTGCTGCACTAGTAATGAACCATATTCCATGCTAGCTGATCCAATTAAGTACCTGTAATTTGACATGATCAGTTAAGTGAGTTGAATCATCATTAATTCAGACATATCCACAAACACATAGTAAGTGAGAAAGAAAGTGAGGGCATGAATATCAAGAGTGGATCAAGTACAAGACTCACTCACCTTAATTAGGTTTGAAGCTAGATTCTGTCTAGTGCTAAGTTGAAGAGCAAGAGATGAGAAGGTGGTTTGTAATTAATAAGCAGTGCTTGGGAAAATGATTGCCTTGCCTCAACATGCGATCAACAAGTCTCTTATTTAAAACCCAAAATTTCTTTAATTGTATCTTGCTAGGACCCACAAGTGTAAGCAAAATCAAAGAGTGGTCTCCAGTTTTTATATCCCTAATCCCCCCTCACCGTGGCAGGTATATACAATACATATAACATATAAATAAATATTCTTTCATAGTTATCAGCTGTAAATTATTATTATATTCTATAAATAAATGTAGTATTCAGTATATGCTTGCTGCCTCTCGAGTAAGAAACAACACAGCAAAACAACAAGCTTCTAAAACTTAACTACTCATGACTTGAGGAAAGAATATTAATAAGGGAGTAAATTCAGAAAGAGACAAGAATGGTATATTATTCCTGTTATTATAGGATTGAAGGGTACAAAATGCTAGTAATTCGGGATGTCTGTCGACTCTACCTATTCCTATTTCTATTTCTATTTCTATATCATCAATTAATAATGTAATGTAAAGTCTCACGCCTTTCTTTCAATTCTTTCTTTGTACTCTGTGGCTGTAGCAGCTGTAATTAATAACATATATCTATATCTACCCATCTATGCGCAACACCGGCTATATAATAGTGGCAGATTATCATGATGAACTTGACTCTAAACAAAATTAATTAAAGAGAGACAGAGAAATAGGGTCTCGCCTCTTGTGGGCTCCTCTCTGCGTGCCACATGGCAATCGTACAAAATTTGTGTACCTAAAAATGCAAACTTATATAATTTGCGTACATGTCTACGATATCGGCGAAATAGATGTCTCTACCATCTACATTACACATACAATTACATACATTATTGCCGTATGATAATTAATACTATATAATTACCAGTACAAGTGGATGGCAACAATTGTGAAAAAGATTTGATAATATATTTTAACATTCCAAGTTGAGGCCGTGAAAATTGAAAAAAAAGATTCTCCTCTGTTTCATTGGTGAATTCATAGACGCAATGCATCTCCACAAACATGTATTGACAACTACTGTGCTGAAACCTTGGGCATGGCATGGTTATTCAAGCTACCTAGCTATATCGATGCCATGGGCCCCTCCCATTCTTGAAAACGAAACATAATTATTTTTTACTTCAATTAAGATTCCCGGGACAACTCATGGAAATCACTTTCACTCAATTGCTATTGCTATTATTTTTTAACATCCACCGTTAAAGTGATATTGAGTTTAGGAAAGTTCACAAGAGCTTCCGTGAGAGAATGACAAGATACAATCAAAACTAAAACATAATATATCTCCTATTTTAACCAATAATATTTTGTGTATACTATTTCAAGTGTAGAAAAGAAAAAACCGGTATGTATTTGTGAATATAGATATTTTTGTATGCAAAGTAGATATTTTTACGTTCTACTATTCGAGATTGTATTTTAGATAAAAAAAATTATTAAAATTTGGGAGGTCTAACTCAATCTAAAAGTTAGTTTAAGAGTTGAAGGTTGCTCTATCTTTTATAAATTTGCAGCGACTTTTTCCCAACGACATTCAGATTGTTGCTAAAGATAGCTATATGGCAGCAACATTTCCAAGTTGTTACCAAAAGAAAAAAAATTTCGCGACAATACTAATATTGTTATAAAAATGTACTTATCCCAACAACTTTACTGGTCGTTGCGAAATAAGCTAATTCGCAGCGACTTTTTTCCAACGACATTTAGGTTGTTGCTAAAGATAGGTATATGGCAGCAACATTTCCAAGTTGTTGGCAAAAGAAATTTTTTTTCACGACAACGCTAATATTGTTGTAGAAAAATGTATTTATCCCAACAACTTTACTGGTCGCTGCGATATAAGCTAATTTGCAGCGACTTTTTCCCAACAATCGAAAAGCTGTTGGTAAAAATACGTATATGACAGCAACATTTTCAACATGTTGCCACAAATATTTTTGATTTGCCAACAACATTAATTTTGTTGTGCAAAATGCTCTTTTCCCAACAACTTTAATTGTCGTTGGGAAATAGCTATTATATGTCAACAACATTTAAGGATTGACGCAAAATGTATAAATTTATACCATCGAAATATTATGTTGTCGAGAATGATAATCACGACAAGGGTTTATGTATATGTTAAAATTGATGTTGTTGCGAAAAGGTGCACATATATGCTAACGAGTTGAATAATTGTTGGTAATAGTGAACCACATATTAAAGTTTTATTTAGTTAGATTGAAAAATTATTTTCTGATGTCAGTGACTAATTGAAAAATCATCTTCTTTTAAACATTTTTTTTATTAATTGATTGAAATTTATATCTTATTAGACATATCACATATACTTCTTAAATGCAATATAATTAGATCCACATAAATTTTAAAATAATTAATAAATAAGTGTTGAAAAGAGCGTGTTAAATGGTGTTTGTTTTACTAAAGCGTAAATGATGTTATTATAGTACTTTAAAAAAGTTAAACCGACAATGCACATATTAAATCATTTAGTTAAACCACTATGCGAGTTGCATATTTCACCGCTTTATCAATTAAGAATATATATATTTTATATCCATTACTGTAAAGATTCTCACATTTGGTGCATACCTATATTTTATATCAATTATAAAGATTCTCATATTTAGTAATAAATTTATACTTTATAAATATGAATTTTCTAATTACCAATACAATATTATAAGTATAATTGTTTTTAGGCTTAATTCCAGTTTGGGTCCCTGATATTTCAGAAATGTGCGATTTGCGTCCCCCGTGTTTAAAACGTGCGGTCAAGCTCCCTGACGTTTCTAAAACGTGCAATCGAAGCCCTTCCGTCCATATTCGTTTGGTTCCGTCTGTTGACCAAACGGAGCTGCGTCCACGTGTAATAAAACGAGCGAATTTACTCCCTGATCTTTCATCTTTGTGCAATTTGCCTCCCTAATGTTTAAAACGAGCGAATTTACTCCCTCATGTTTCAATAAAATTTAAAATAAAATAATTTAATTAAAAAACTAAATAATATCAGAATATAACTAAATATAAATTATAAAAAATCCAAATCAATGCATCTTTTTAAGGATGATGTCCTCACTGAAGTTGTGAGAGTTGAGATTTAGGGATTTGAACAGAAAAAATTGATGTCGATTTTTTAGATGTGGGTTTCGTAATGGAGAATATCAGGTTCAGATCTAAATGAGAAGAAGATGATAGTGAGTTCAGAAGGAAGAGGTGGTGGTTTGGGGTTGGTTGTATATAGTTGACCTTGGTGGTTATGGCTATGGTGAAGAGAGTGAGATTACAGGTGAAAAAGATTAACTGATTTGAATTTTTTATAATTTATATTTAGTTATATTCTGATATTATTTAGTTTTTAATTAAATTTTATTATTTTAAATTTTATTGAAACATGAGGGAGTAAATTCGCTCGTTTTAAACATTAGGGATGCAAATTGCACAAAGATGAAAGATGAGGGAGTAAATTCACTCGTTTTATTACACGTGGACGCAACTCCGTTTGGTAAAGAGACGGAACCAAACAGATATGGACGGAAGGGCTTCGATCGCACGTTTTAGAAACGTCAGGGAGCTTGACCACACGTTTTAAACACAGGGGACGCAAATCGCACATTTCTAAAACATCAGGGACCCAAACTGGAATTAAGCCTTGTTTTTATTTACATCGAAAGACTTTTTTAAAGGTAAATGTTAGTTGTTAGAAATGTTAGTAAATTAATCCTTTCTCGGGGTTCGAACCTGGGACCCTTCACCCTACCCCACCCTCTTATGTTTCTAACTCTTACCACTTGAGCTATCGGAAAGATGAATTATACACCCGCTATAGATTGATCCTAGGAGCTTTCGCTCCCAACCTATATGTCTCCAGCTCTTATCACTCGAGCTAGTCTTTAGGGACAAGTATAATTATTTTGCAAATTTATTTTGTTATATTGTTGTAAAAATATTTTTTTTACGAAAGAGTTCTAAAAAGGTTTAAATCGGAGAAATGAGTTATATCCTATATACTACTTCTTTTTGTTTCAAAATAACTGTTCATTTTTAAGAGATTTTTTTTATTTCACAATAACTACTGTCCATTATAGAGAAGAATTACTGTATGCATGCACAAGGCCAGCAGCACAGTAGAAGGGGTTTAACTTCTCAACTTGCATGAATTTTTCTGAATTACGTAAATGCTCATATACATCCTACTGCTTATATAACTTACATCTGGCTTACAAGTTTCTAACTCGGCTATTCTTTATTCAACACCATATTTGCCTTTTGCAAGGGTTAAATGTGTACCTTAAAGAAAAATACATTAATCATCACAGATTATAATAATCATCAAGATTAAGCTAATTAGTGGTTTTGTAATGTATAAGAGACTAAATTGAATATATCAAATTGAATATATCAAATTAAGAACCTTAAAATTTATTCTAAGAGACTAAGCTAATTAGCTAAAGAAGAGTAAGAAGTAAAAAAATATTTGTTTAATTTTCTCATTAATCTTTCTCAAAATAGAAGATACGTTTTATATAGTTACCAAGAGAGATATCTCCCTACACATGGCACAACCTAATTAAAGGAACATTCTAGAATTAAAAGCTTAACAATAATTTCATCAAATAAAATATAATAAGTCCCTAATGATAGCTCAAGTGGTAAGAGTTATGGGACATATGAATTGAGTGAGGGAGAGGTCAAGGATCAATCCCTGAGATGGTGTAATTTATCTTTTTTATGTATAAAAAAACAAAATATAATAAAACTAGATAAAAGTCTTTAATTATTTGGGTTTGAAGTTGATATATTTTGGTCATCATACATGAGTGGAAATAGGAAGTCCAATAAAAAGTTTATCGTTCTCCTATTGTTTCCATGTAGGGATGCAATTTTCACGTGCATACGGGGATTGTCCCATTTGGAGCCCCAATCTTGAAGAATTTTTCCCTGTGAGAATGGAAATGAGGACAAAAATCACTCGGAGACCAATCTGGGTATGGGGGTGGGGATCACCCTCCCCGCCCTGCGAGATCCCGCCTCGTATACATTATACATACATAAAAATTCAATAGTACTCTTAATAATAAAGTCAAGTAGCTAATAAAAAAATGAATAAAAGACCATAAACATAGCCAATTATATAAAAAAAAATTATACAATCAGATTAAAGAATAAGTATAAAGTCATTTTTTTATCAAGTATAAAAGTAAAAACCCTAAATTTCTTACACTATTATCATCCTATTTCAAATTTCTTATGTTGTAGACTTCACATGGTGTGATGAATTTTAATCAATGTTATTTGAACTTCATTATATATTTTCACGGAATTTGACATGTTCCATTCTCATTTGTGGTCCTGCTAGAAATTTATGTTTTTTATATTTAATCTCGTTTTTATTCGATTTTTAATGATGTGTTAATGGTCCGCATGGGGATCCGTGGGGACTCGGGAGGTAGGAATTGGGGATGGGGCGAAAATCCATCCCATCATGAGGATGGGGACAAGGATTAGATGCGGGGACGGGGTGTGGGGAAGCACCCCCTCCCCTTCCGTAGGCCAGTGTCATACCTATTTCCACGAACTTCCGGACTCGGTCCCATACCCCTTAATTATAGGGATTAGATAATGGAGTCATTCAAAATTGATACAAATATCTAAAGTGGTCTCCTTCTAGCCACTTGATAAAGAGGTCGCTAGTGATAAGAGGGATCTCTCATTCCAGTCTAAATGTTAAAACAGATTTTGTAGATAATATTGTAGGAGTATTTTGTCAGGATGAAAAAAAAAGGTTAATGGTCAAATTAGTCATTGTTTTTGTAGTGAGTTTTGAATTTAGTCATTCCCAGAAAATAATAAGTGATACACATTTCACGCGTTTAAGTATTGGTCCTCGGCGGAGGACAGAGCTCTGGTGAGATTGCCTAGTGGCAAGTCAACACCTATTTGCCATGCCAAATGTAATTTTTAATTAAAATTTTAATTCCACGCGTAGTTTTAATTAAATTCAATTAAAATTATTATTCAAAATTACAAAAATTATTTTAACACTAAATTATAAATTGAAAATAAGAAAAAAATAAACAGATTACTATACACTCTGTAATTATTATTCATCTTCATCATGAGTTCGTTTTCATCTTCATCACCTTCATCCTCTTCCTCTTTATCTTCATCTTCATCATTCATCTACCCCAACCCTACCCCCGCAGATTTATCTCATAAAACCACCCCACACCCACTGCCAAAACCCAACAACGAAGCCCCACCCCTAAAACCCCATCGTAACCCATCCCACCACCAAAATCCCAACCCCCCAAAACCCACCCCCACTGATAAAAAACCCACAACAACCCAGAGAAGTGTTTTGAATTAATTATTAATTTAATTAAAATTACATGTTGAAATAAAATTTTAATTAAAAATTACATGTTACATGTCATGCCACATAAGAGTTGATTTGCCACTTGTAAGACCAAGATTTGGTCATGTAGTACAATTCTATGTTTTGATGATTACAAGTTAATTATTGTATATGAACAATTATGGTACTCTAACGTTATTCTCTGAGTGTTTAATTAACAAGCTCTGACTCTGGTCTAAAACACACTTATCAGAAGCACAAAGAAAAAAGAGTAGTCAACCCAATGCTTTCGCTCTCACTATGTTCTGATTGAATAGTAGTATATGCTTCAGAAGTTCTGAAGATCATAAGCTCTGATGTGGATTCATATCACTTCAAGTTCTGAAGACCAGAAGCTCTGAAGGTCCAGAAGCTAAGAAGTGAAGACTCTGAAGTCCAAGAGTAAGCTGGCTCTGAAGACCAAGTACTTCCTACTCTGATGACTAGAAGTTCTGATGAATAGTCCAAAAGCAGAAGCTACGAAGGTCAGAGGATCCAAGCTTCGCTCTGACTCTGATCTCATGAGCTGCACGCGTCCCAACACGAAGCGTCACCAGATCAGAAGTCAACTAGGATAAGGCTCACGTCGCTATCCAAGTACAAAAGCAATTGTATTATTCTGACGGTCTTACCTAAGATGTTCAGCCATAGCAGAATATGGAAGTTCTGGATTTTCCCTCCAACGGTAGCATTCCATGCAACGGCTACAACCCTAAACCTTGGAGTATAAATAGAGGCTGAAGTTGGAAGAAAGAAGCTAAGAAACTTTGTTCAAAACTCAAGCAAACATTCAACCGATTTATTAGCAATCTTTCTTCACTCGTTCTTATTGTGTTTACCTTAGCTTTCTTATAAGCACTTCATTGTAAACAAAAACCTTTCAAACAGTGAGTTTGTATTTCCTTAAGGGACCAAGTTTGGTCAGATCCTTGAGAAGACTAAGAGAGTAAATCTTAGTGTTTGTTAGTTCATTGTATTGTTAGTCACTGAGCAGGTTGCTAGTGCAGTTGTAACAAACATTGAATAGTGGATTGCCTTCATTCTAAGAAGGAAGAAATCACCTTAACGGGTGAACTGGATTAGCTTGAGAGATTATCAAGTGAACCAGGATAAAATACTTGTGTGCTTTTCTTCATCTCTTATCTTTGCACCTTGTGTTATTTGTTCCGAAATGATTTGTCTAAATCTTGAGTGAGAAAAGTTTTTATCTGAAAACGCTATTCAAACCCCCCTTTCTATCGTTTTTCATACCTTCACCACTAGGCAATCTCGTTGGAGCTCCGCCCTCCGGCGATGACCAATACCAAAACGTGTGAAATGTTAGGGAGATATTGCTTAATACTTTTTGGGGAGAGATTAAGGTAGCGTTTGACCCAGCTTTTTTGCAGCTTTTAAGTTACTTTTAAGTTTAAGTTCACAATAAGATCTTTAAAAAAAAGACAGAAGTTGTTTGTCAGTTTTCAGTTTTCATTTTTAAAAAAAAAGACCTGCTCAGTTCTGTATCAATTCATTATTGGATTCAATTGAATTGAATTGATTTCTTTAACTATTGCTTTATTGCTTATTGGAATAGCACCTGATATAATTATCAATTAAAGTCCTTTGCAAATTCTTAAACCTTACAAACGCATTAAGCCTTCCACCGAAACCGACCAGGTGCTAAATTAAGATTCAGAATGCACAAAATCAATAACAGCTACCACTAAGAAACAAATAACGTAAATAAAGGAGAAGAAATGAGAACCGTGAAGAAACAAATAAGGAGAAGAAGAAAAAAAAACATGAAAAAAAAATCGTGATGAGACCAGCAAGGGAAGAAACGAGAGTAACGTAAGTAAGGAAAAGGAAAAGAAAAGAAGGAATATACCAGAAGAGAACGATGGAGGTAGCCGCAGGAAGAAACGAAAGTAACGTAAGGGTTGCACTCTCAATAGCTTATTAGAAAAAAACTCACTCATTTAACTTTTTTCTTAAAAGTTACTTTTTTATATTTCCTTTGTAAAAAAATAAGTAACTTATTTTATAAGATTTTATTAAAAATTGTGTTTGACCCAACTTTGGCTTAAAAGTAACTTAAAAGTAAAAAAGAAGTTGGGCCAAACACTACCTAAATTTAAAACTCACTATAAAGACAGAGATTAATTTGACCATTAACCTAAAAAAACTGTAAAAAAAGTGTAAAATGTTTTTTTTCTTAAGATAATACCTTTTTTTTTTAAGAAGCAATTTGAATTATTCTATCCTCCCATTCTATTTTAAAAATTACACTTCATGATGAATAGAAGTGTGTTGCATTTTAATCTGTATTATGTTAGAAACAAAGTCTAAGTAAGTGATGAGAGGAAGAGGAGAAGAGAGAATCAAGAGTTACACAAGTAATACTGTAGAATGAGGGTTAGCTTGCTTGATGCAACCTCCTATATATTTATAGCATTATTCAATGGGCCAAGTAAATGGAGATAAGAATACATGGGCCTGACCCATATGTTCATCATATTCATAACAATCCCCCTGGATGACCATCTCTTAAGAATGTGCCTCGTTAAAATCTTACTTGGGAAAACCTAGTAAAATAAATACCTAGTGGAGGAAAAAGAGTACATCATTCTATAGCTCGTCCTTGTGCATTGCCTCATTAAAAACCCGACCATGAAAATCCAATGGGGAAAAAACATGGTTAAGGAAAAAAGAGTACAATGCATTTTAATTGAGATCTTTCAGCCGACGAACTCCGATATTTCGCACAAGCTTTTCAAATGTCGTTGTTGGAAGAGTCTTCATAAATAAGTCTGCCAAATTATCACTTGAACGAATTTGTTGGATGTCTATGTCACCATTCTTTTGTAGATCATGAGTGAAGAAGAGTTTCGATGATATGTGCTTTGATCTATCTCCCTTGATGTATCCTTCTTTAGCCTTGTGTTGTCTGCAAGGTGATGGATGAATCTCCGATGTCGAATTTTTCATACTCAGATTTGGACAATGAAACCGGAACTAGTTAAAAGCATGTTCCATTTTGCCAATCAATGACCAATTCAGAACCAAACAACTATGTAATATCCTTTTACATCTTTGGGGTATAGACTTTAAGTCCAAAGACTCTTATATTTTTGCAAATGAATTGCTTCTTTATATGTTGTCCAACCACACCATTTAATATGGGTTCAATATTCTCGCACTTATAATATTGAGCGCTACTTCATCTATCGACAATTTTTCAAGTTCTTGGTTCCTTGTTTCAACTTGTAGAGTTATAATCGATTGAGATCTTTTTGTATCAATAATCACATGTACCTGAACCTCTTCAGGGGGGTTTAAACAGTTTTCGTAATCTTTACACTTTTCATAATAATTTTTCTCATAACAAAGATCATCTTCCTTCTCTAAGATTTATCTCTGGAACCAAGTTTAGGCATGCCTTAGCCTAATAAAATTTCAATAGAGAAGGACATTTTCAACATAAAGGAATTTAGAAATCCCTTTTAGGTTAGAGAATGCATTTTTGTTTTTGAACTTTAGGTTCACATTACTGTGTGCGAGTATATATATATATATATATATATATATATATATATATATATATATATATATATATCCATTATACACAAATTTTTAGAGTTGCTTAGTTTTTCTCTCCCCCTGGTGCCGAGAAATAACGATAAGTAAGATATGAAATATCTTATGGCAATAGCTCAAATTCATAGCATAGTCTCAGCTTTCTTTTATTCTCATCTAAGTGTTGTCTGCTGGACAACGAAGAACATATAGCATAAAAAGTTCTTAGGCTGTTAAAAAAAAGCATAAAAAGTTCTTACATGAGAGATATTAGGTTCCTGACAATGAACCAATTGCAATGAAGAGAATTATAATGAGTCATTGGCTTGATGCATATAGATGTTACTACTAGCAACATCACATGTCCAAAAAATGAGGACATTTGTTCTCTTAATGATTTCCTAGCTATAAATAAGAAGCATTTAGCTAAATATCTTTGGCAGATCATTTTAAATATGAACATGTGCAACTCGACATTCAAAATCATGTCACATACCAACTTGATCAAGGTTGGAAATTTCACTCTAACAAGGTCGATGCATCGGTAAACATTGAATATGTGCACATGTACCACATCAAATATATTCAAGAATCATAGGGAATTCCCCTTATTTTGCCACAATTTTAATTTTTGTCTTTGAGAACAACATATGAGAAGTAGACTTTCACATCATAAGACTCGGGATGGTCTAACCGGTCATATGTCAATCACAATCACTTCTTCCATGTAAAGAACTTCGCTCATCAAAATAATGCTTCAATATTTCAAAAAATGTTTTCTGGCATTTTGAATCCTTCAGGGATTTTCACATTTTTTTTCATTTTTATCTTCATACTTTGATATCACATGTTGGAGAAATTAGAGAGCTCAAAGTAGGAGAGTATCTAAATCACTCTTGAATCTCAACATTCTCCCCCTCAAGTGTGAATTACCACCACATTACTATATTGTTGCTTTGAGATTTCATAGGTCTCTTCCAAAGAACCACCATACAATATCATATATGTCATCAAGTTTTTCTCGGACAATTAACCAATGTTCTGAAAACCGGACCGGTCATCGAACCGGTCAAGTCACTGGTTTAAGGTTTAAAGGTCGAACCGGGGTTGAACCGAGGTCGAACCATATTAATTTAAATAATATTTTTTTTATATACATATAAAGAAATATATATAGATAATTCATAATTGGGTTTAGGGTTTTAGACCAACAACATTCATACCAGAAGTAACAAAAAAAAATTGGGTTTAGGGTTTTTTCTCTCTCTCTCTCTACCGAGTACAGCCTCTCAACTTCTCTCTACGTTTTCAGCCAAGTTTGGGTGGCGGTCGCGCCTCTCCTTCCGGCGCGGCGGCAACCCCCTTTACATCCATGTTCCTTTCTTCTTCCTCTCTTTGTGTGTGATACTTGCCTCTTCAGATCTGTGACTCGGGTTCCCCTTTCTGCTCTTCCATGCTCGTCGCTCCTTCCATGGCCGTCGTCGTCGTCCCCTGTTTCTAGTGTGTTTGATTCTGTGTGATTGAAGGTTGTTGGCTTAGAGTGGAGGTGCTGCTACGGCCGTCGTAGGGAGGTGCGCTCAAGGAGAACTGGAAATTGGAGAAGGCTTTTGGTTGCAGTGCATAGGCAGTCGTTCAAGTCGTCTCCTCTCCTCTGTTTCTCGTTCACGTTCAAAATCAACCTGCCTTTCTATTTTTTTTTTTTGTAAACATAATCTAAACGACGTCGTTTTGGGCCTAAAATGATTAGGTTGTGCCAAATTTACCCCAAAACGACGTCGTTTTGGCTTGAATAACAGACCGGAAAAAACCGGCCAACCAGCAGTTTTTACCGGTTTGAACGGTTCAAGTCCGGTTTTACCGGTTCAACTGCGGTTCACTATGCAGCCGGCTTTAGAAGAGTTTCGGACCGGGAGGGTCCGGTTCCCGGTCGAACCGGCCGGTCGGGTCCGGTTTTCATAACATTGCAATTAACCATACTTTGATATAAAAGATCACAACTTATGTCATGTTTGATGAGAGATTTGCTTCAGGAAATATCTCAATGACAATCATACATAAAATTGATCCAAAGCGCTTTTACAATGGAGAACGTGTTGATGAAATATTTACTTCAGGAAATATTTCAATAACGTTACGTAAAATATTTTTGGCTCTTCCGGTGCCTTCAATAATTTTTGTAGTACCCAAGAATGAAACTATCAAACTTGATATATATAATTAACCAATTTCGTTAATGGTATATGATATAAAGATGACAAAAAGTGGTATTAATAATTGGTCAATAGTAATAAAGATATAAATGAAAATCAAATTTACATTAAGTGATAATGAAACCAGACTTTAATTAGGAAATGCAAAAAAAATCAATTATGTCCTTGACCATTTCCGTTTCAACTTTCAATACTATATGATATGAAACCTGGATTTTGGCCTTGTAACGTTCAACATATATGCCTAATTGATATAAGTTTAAAAAAAAGGCAACGAATTATGATAGCAGATTCTTAAATCTCGTTGAAAAAAAAAATCAAAAACTGATCTTATTGAATGCTATTAAATCATACACAATATTATAATGACTAATTAAAAGGAAGAAAAAAAAACTAAGATTGTGCCCAAAACTAAAATCAGAGCAACCTGTAATATACATGTCAAACAATTAGGTAGTGTTTGGTGACGGAACAGGACAGAACATGACAATAATGTTCTATGTGTTGTGTTTGGTAACTCCAAGTCAATAGAACAGAACCATGATTTTAATTACATATATAACCCTGCATGTTTAATATTTGATTGAGGAAAACAAATTGAACTCAATTGAACATTTTGCATAGAAACCGTTTGTTATTGCTTACTTCATGAAATAATCACTTATTTCTTTAAAATAATCACTTATATATTGTTTAAGTTGTTTCAATATGCTATTGAAAAAAGCAGAAACCTAATTATCTATTTAAGCTATTTTAAGTGCGTTTATTTAGATTAAAAATATTGATTCTTAACTATAATTTTTTTAAGAGATTTTGAGAAAAGCATAAGTTGATTCGTGTTCGACTACTCTAATTAAAATCACTTTTTTTTTACTCCCCTCATCTATCATCATAGATTTTCATTATAAGCTAAAGTAACTGTTTCAAATAATTTGTTTTCAGCTTCAGCTGAAACAAACACAAAAGTGATTTTTCCAAAATAAGTTGAATTAAACGCATTCTAATTGACTCGTTTATCATTGCTTACAAAAACTTATTTTACTTTTGAAAAAATAATTGATTTTATTTTAATTAAGTTGATTCGTGTTTGATTACTCTAATTAAAATCACTTTTTTTATCTCCTCTCATCTATCATCATAGGTTTTCATGATAAGTTAAAGTAACTGTTTCAAATAATCTGTTTTCAGCTTCAAACAAACACAAAAAGTGATATTTGATTTTAAAAGTGATTTTTTGATTTTAAAAGTGATTTTTTGATTAAAAAGTGATTTTTCCAAAATAAGTTGAATCAAACGCACTATAATTGGCTCGTTTATCATTGCTTACAAAAAGTGATTTTACTTTTGAAAAAAATAATTGATTTTATTTTAAGTGAATTTTTTGAAAAAGTAGATTTTTATTTAACTTTGTCTACAAATATAATAAGTGCTTTCAATTTTATAAGTGATTTTAAACTGTTTAGATATATAAAATTTCAAATATAAATTAGGGGTATTTTTGAACTTGCAAAAGTTTTAAGAGAGTGTTCCGTTTCGTTCCCTTCCGTTCCACCCTTTTTCAGGGAACCAAAATGTCCCGTTCCTGGAGCCTTTTGTCCCATTCCGTTCCATCTTAAAAACACGACAAACACAGAACGGAACCCATGTGTCCTGTTCCGTTCCCTTCGCACCTGTCTACCAAACGCTACCTTAGAGTAGTATTTGATGAGTGAAATACTCATGTTAAGGGAGAATGGTAATAGATTAACATAATGAAATAACCAAAATAAATTTAACATTTGAAGCATCAATGAGTCAGGAACCGAATTTAGCATTTAACATTGCGAGCATCAACGAATTTAACTTTCACTCTTTATTTTTAGAACTATGTTCTATGTTAATTTGTGTTGTGCTATGAATCTTTTTGATTGATAGCTAGGGTACAACATATTATTGCCTTCTGAACTCATTGTTCATATTATGCTATGAATCTTCCGGATCCATGGCTAGAGTGCATCATACTATGGTTCTTCTGGACTCATAGTTTATATTATGCTATGAATCTTCTTATGAATCTGCAAGATCCATAAAAAAGAAATTGTCTTCCAAATCTTCAGGATTCATAAAAAAATTGTCTTCCAGACCTTCTGATGAATCTTCAGGATTCATAAGAAATTTTTCTTCCAGATCTTCTAATGAATCTTCAGGATTCATAAAAATAATTTTCTTTCGGATCTTCTAATAAATCTTCAGGATTCATATAAAAAAAACTTGCTAACAAAAGACTGGATACCGAGGAACAGAAAAAAAAAATAGATGAAGAGAAATCGTACTTAATAATCCAAAACAGTACATGGACTCCATGGTAGTTTCACTATACCCAATTAGAGCTTTGTGCTAATAACATGTTAGAAATAAAGTCTAAGTAAGTGATTAAAGGGAGAGGAGAAGAGAGAATCAAGAGTTACACAAGTAATACTATAGAATGAGGGTTAGGTTGCTTGATGCAACCTCCTCTATAATTATAGCATTATTCAATGGGCCAAGTAAATACAGATAAGAATACATGGGCCTGGCCCATATGGTCATCATATTCATAACATTTTAAAAACTATCTCACCTACGAACTGTGTTTTTTTTAATATTTAAACTATATTTTTACTACTAATATTTAGCGGGGTTGTCTAAATGACCCATGATAAAGTTGAGGTTAAATAACCCATCATCCAATCACATTGGAGATAAATGAGTTAGAAATAAATTAATAAATAAAATATAGAAATTCCAACTCACTTATCTCCAATGTGATTGGATGGTGGGTTATTTAACCCAAACTTTATCATGGGTCATTTAGACAACCCCATATTTAGCGCATATCTATCTATCTATCTATCTATCTATCTATCTATCTATCTATCTATCTATCTATCTATCTATCTATCTATCTATCTATCTATCTATCTATACTATATATAAAGGGAGAGTTTTTGCAATCTTGAGGGCAACTTTGTCATTCAATAATTATTACACTATAATCTAATTGTTTACATGGGTATTTAAGTAAAAATACACATTAGTTTCTAAAGATGCAATCATAATCGTCCATTCCATTGCAACCTCTCATCTTCCGTCTGCTTCTTCTATGCCTTGAGAACACTTTATGACTTAACAATGTATCGATCTTTCACGATTCTAATTGTTACAACTTTTCTAATTTAATGATTTTATGACTTTTCATTTTCCAAAACTCATCTTCATAATTTCAATTTATTCTAAAATGAAAAATATTCAATAATTGGATTGAGGAAGAGAATTGTTGAAACTTTTCACATTCTTCATGGTTTATTTTCCAAATGTATAAATACTCTTCATCTGTTTGATTTGTCTAAATCTTTTTAACCTCATCCACATTTTGAGCTTTAGAGTTGTTTAAAGTATACATGGCTTCCAGCAATGACTGCATATCAGAAATCAACTAGCTTATGTGTTTTAGGTTCCAAGGTTTGTAAATCCCTGCACAAAACATCAAAGGAGTTTCCACTTAATGTTCATGTTCTGTTTTATTCTTTATTTTTTTCTTTAGATTTTTTGTAAGGATGTAAGATGTCAGGATTTCATGAACAACGACTTGAATTTGGTTGAAACCTTGATATTTTTAATGTTTCGAGCCTATAAAATAAGGGAAACTCATGTTTATCAATTTCATTTTTTTATGATTTACTTTTTTATATCTGTTCTTCTTGGTTCAAAACCAATTCAAGAGGTATGTATTGAGTGATCAAATTTTGAGTCTTTTTTTTTTCTTTAAATTGTATCTTTATATCTGAGGTCAATTGTTGTTGCAGATCCACTCTATAATGCATTAGTGCTGATATATTCATTTCCTCTTGATTTTTCTTGAAGAATTCAGTATATGACTAAGAGAAGCTTTTGTAAACATCCTCAAGGGGCTGGCCACACTTGACAAATTGGTTTCTAGCGACCCAATTATTCATTCATATCACCATTTAACATCTGAATTGTCATTGGATAATTTCTAACATGTATTTTTTGTAAGGTGGCATCCATTTCTTTTTCTTTTTTTTGCTTTCTTTGTTCAATTGTGAAGATTTTTTGTTTCCTTGGGTGTCATCCATATGTTTTATGTTAATTTTTGGCATTCTTTGTCCAATTGAGAATGATTGTTTCTCAACTTATTTCTTCTAAACGAATGAAAGTATTTGCTTTCATAAAAAAAAAGAATACATATAGATTTTAGACCTATATATCATGAAGGCAAACGTATAAAAAATGGATGAAAGACAAAAATTAATAATTATGTATTTTAGAGGGACTAAAATCAATGAAAAATTAAATGGGGACCATATTCAATAATTGACTATTTTAGGAGACAAAAATCATATTTAACACAAAAATAAAGAATATACATTTAAAATAAAAATAAAAGAAAAAATAAAATAAAATAAAATAAGTTTTAAAATTTCATATCGGTTATATATCTATTAATTAACATATTTAAAAATAAAAATATAAACATCAAATTATTTTTTATATATTATACATTAAATCGTTTTAGTTATACAAAACTTAGAAAATTAAAAACCTTAAAGATTTAATTCAAATCACACTTCAAAGTTTATAATTATGGGACAAAAGTCTTTTCATTTCTACAATCTCAATCAGATGTAGATGTGGTTACTGTCCTTTTATTTTTTAGAAAGGAAAAAATGTATTAATCACAACTTTGAGAACAAAGCTTAAGAGGATACAAAATATGCATTTTTAACTTGGTACTTCACTTTCTTTATAAATTAAAAAATAAAAATGTAATTTTAAAATAAACATGTAATTTTAAAATTAAAAAAGGAAAATTGATTAAAATATTACGAAAATAAGTCTTAAAGATAAATATTAATTAACATATTTAAAATATATATATCTATATCTATCTATCTATCTAGTATCTATATGTATATCTATATTTATCTGTCTATCTATATCTATATCTATATAAAATATAAAGTTTAGCAACCTCGAGGGTAAAATAGTCTATCATTAAACAATGTTTCATATATATTTTTCTTACCTATGGACTTTTAAGTAATTATACATATTATTTGAGATGTGATTTTTCATAACTGTTCGATAATTAGCAGACTTTTAATCTCAGTCGTTCGATATTCCCCTTGAACTTCCTCCATCAATGTTAACTTTCTACTATTAAGCTCAAAATTACTTTAAAAGAATTTATTATTATTTAATTTATATGAGTTATGGAATGTCATAGGTCAAAATTAATATTAAATATGATATTAGTTATGAATTCCATAAGACACATTTTATTAGTTTAAATTTAGATTTGTTGAAATATTAATCAACTAATAATTAATATTAATAAAAAAACCATAAAAGTTAAAGATCATTCAACAAAAAAACTCCCTAACCCTTCCTCTTGATCTTCCTTCATCAATGTCACTATATGAACTTATACTATTAACTACAACATTAATATCAAAAAAAAAAAACTACAACATTATTTTAAATAAATTTAATATTATTTATTTCATATGAGTTATGAAACTTAAAAATACAAACTTAATATTAAATAAAATCTTTAAAAAAAGATCACTTCTATCTATAAAGTACAATAAATTGTTATATCAAAAGCATCAATTATATAAACAAGGACAAACGGCACAAAAAAAATACACTCATAAAAAACCTACGACAAAAAATATACAATCAAAAATATAAATTAACACTTTGATAAAAAAATCTAATTATAAAAAAATATTCTTTATACTCATTTTTCATACGAATAAATAATTTTAAAAAAATCATAAAAAACACAATACAAAATTAAAAAAAATCCCCCGTGCGTTGCACAGGTCAAAATTAGTTTTTTAAAATATAATAAAATAATATATTATGGCAATCAAAACAAACATGTCGTGAGAGTCGTGATATGGTTGTGAGAGAGCATTTTCCTTTAGTATATATTATTATTTACAATATGTTTATTTTATGTTAAAAAATAATTTTAGTTTATGAATCAGATTTTTCGATCATGCTAAAACTCAAACTACTAATATGAAAAATTCGAGTGAAGTTTAAAAACCAATCATATGAGAGGGTTAAATTTTTTATTTTATATCCTGAACTCATAAATTTAATATAATAAAGTGTGATCAAAATTAGCTGTAAATTAATTTATTTGTAGTTGCTTACCACTATGAACATGTGCTTTACGGTGAAATAAAGTATAGCATGTAACTTTTAAGATTAGAGACAATGTAATCTATTTTAAAAATTATATTTTTTCTTGATCAAGATATTTACATATTTGGTAGTTGTGAGATTGATCATTCAGCATACAGTTAGTGCATTAAGTGATAAAAGACAGGCCAGTAAGTTTTTGTCAATTTCAAAAATTAATATTATATATTTAATTGAGAGCAAGGATGTTTTTTTTAGAAACAAAGATCATGAATTTAAAAGGGAAGCCTTGGGAACAAAACTCTCCCAAGTAGGGGGTATATGATTAACTTTTTCTAAAAAGCTACTTAATTATTTTATTGTGCTTTGTCTTCCTCTTTAATAATCTCTTAAACTAAGTAAACAGTTCTTGGGTCTACTCTCTCCCCCTCTGATGGATTTTTCATCTCTGTCAAATCCCTACCCTCTGACAACTTCTTCTTCTCCGTCGCGTCCTTAATCTCTGGAAAATTCTTATTCTTCGTCGTGTCCCTCTCCTCCGGTGACTTCTTCTCTTTGGCAAAATTCATTAGCTCTTACGAGTATCTCGTCGGCGACACCTTCTCCCGGGTTTTCACCCCCCAAGCAAAGAGGCTGAGAACAAAGCCCCAAACAAAAACTGGATATAGAGCGGCTAGTCTCCTCGATCTGTCATCTCCCATATCTTCTATCTCCCCCTTCTCCTTCGTAATTGGATTCAAGTACTACAAGGGAGGGCACTCGTGACAAGATTCAAAGGGAACTCGTACCAAGATTCGGGGTGAATGAAATTATTACAGATGGGGAGGGGAGGGAGAGTTTGGTGGATAGGTGTGTTGATGAGGTTGATGGTGGAGATGTTTTTTCTTTTAGAAAATGGCTTCCTCTACAATTGGAATTGAAAATAAAATGATATATTCATTTCTCTCATAAAGAAAAAAATATGGGTTAACAATATGAAAAGTTTTACATAATCATACTAACAATTAAATTCAAAATTAAAATATTTAAATGGAAAAAAATGGGTGTATATATACACATCCACACACACACACACACACACACACATATATATATAATATAACTCCTTGCAGCTTACACTAGGGTTGTCCATTTGTCGGTTTCAATCAGACTCAGGTCAAAATAATCAGTTTTATCAGGTGAATAATATCAAAACACCAGACCCGCCACCGACTAATTAGTGGCAACCGATTGTCTAGTTTGGTTTGCACGGTTCAAAGTTTTGTCAGTGGGTTCATGTGGGTTGTTAATCCAGAAAAATTTCATTAAAAAAAAGATGACACTTGAAGTTGGCTTCGCCTTGATGGTGCATGACGCTGACATAGAATGAAACTCTATTTGGATAGATCTCACTCATCTAAATGAAGGAACTCTTAGACAAAACCTCACTAGCCTATAAGGACTCGTTCAGATTTATGATTGTTAAAGACAGTGAAGAGAGGTGTGAGGGAATGGAAAAGTCAGGCAACAAAGTTAGTTCTAGGGTAATGTGGAGTTGTGAACCATTTAGATGGGTTTGAGGGAAGAGATGACTATCAATTGGTTTCAATCGAACTCGGGTCAAAATAGTCGGTTTTGTCTGGTGAAAAATATCAAAACATCAAACCCGCCGACCTCCGACCGACTAGTAACTACGGGTTGTTCGACTTCAGTTTCTTGGGTGACAGTTTTATCGGATGAATCTAATTTCAGTCGGTAGTGATTTTCTAGACATCCTTAGTTTATACACTAGGGAAAAAGTTACTTTTTAGTAGCATTCATGCAAAACATCCCCACTAGCTGATAATTTTTCCTACCTACATTCCAAAGTTAGTGCATATGAATTAAATCACTTTTTATAAGCTTAAATATGCTTTTGATCCCTCTAAAATTAGGGTCTTTTGGTTTAGCCCCTTCTAAATATTTTTTATGGTATACACTCTTATTTTAAAAATAATATGGAGGGATAAACCTCTGTCATTACATTTACCTAATAGACGCTGACGTGACATATTTTAGAGGAAACATAAACCAAAGAACCATGATTCTAGTGAGACCTAAGACAAAGAACCATGATTTTAAAGAGACCTAAAATTCAATTTTATCATGTCTTAGGTCCCTCTAACATTATGGTTCTTTGGTTTATGTCCATTTAAACGACGCAAGGTGATGACAGAGCCTGAAACCTCAGTATTATTTTGCATTTAGGGATGTATATCCAAAAAAAATATTTAGAGGACCTAAATCAAAAGAGTCTAATTTGAGAGTGACCAAAAACATATTTAAGCTTTTATATTATAAACTTATCATTTGTTTAAACATGATTAAAAATCATACATATAAAATATGAATGAAGCTTTTGCTTATAAGCACAAAATATGAATAAAGTATTGTTTAAGGAAAAAGTATATATGATTCAGCAAATTTCACTTTTAAAAGTATTGCTATATAGTGCCGAAAAGGATAACCTTATATTAGTCGAAGTTCGAAAGGAAATATAATATATAAAAATTATAATGATTGAGGATAAAAGTGTGAATAGTGTCGGCTGAAGTATGTAATGATCGATTATTTCTAAATGGAAATTCCTTTTGCTCTTAGCATCCAGGATATTCTTGAATCGGACTCAACAGTAGAACTAATTTTTTATATGAATACAGTTTTCATAAATGCAATTAATATTTTTTTGGTAAATTCATAAATGCAATTAATAAACGTAAAAAACAAGGTTGATACAAATTAAAGATAATATTGAAATGAATTCAAAAACAAAATTTGTTTATCATAAAGTATTTTGATTTTTATCAGTTGTTATACTTACCAGTTACCATCGCATGAAAATTGCTCTGCAATTGAATTCTGCAGGTTCAAGAATTCCAACCACAACTCAATAAGGAGTACTCCCTCCGGTCCTTATTACAAGAAACAATTGACTTTTTTGGTTCATAGAATAATTAATGTATCTTTTACTAAATATAGACTAGATACATCAATTACATAATGAACCTAAAAAGTCAAATGTTTCTTATAATAAGGATCGAAGGGAGTATTAAATAATTTTGTGTCGGTCACTTTCTTGAATTGCGGTGAAAGTTATTATTATGGTGACTTTAAGGTATTTCTTTAACTGCCATTCGATGCTCCGGGAAGCTACACAAAAGTGAATGTCAGCCTAAACAAGAAATACTTTATTTAAAATAGTACTCCACCGTTTTAAAATAATTGTTCAGAAAAAAGATACTCTTAAAAAATGTAATTAATGCAGTTAACTTTTTAAAACATATAATTTGTTTCTCTATTTTATCTATTATAGTTTACTTTTATCTCTCCTTATCTATTCTTCTCATAGAGTCGTTATATATAAAAACATCAATTAATGTTTCATTGAAATTCTAGCCGAATAGTTATTGTATGTATAAAAACATCAATTAATGTTTCATTGAAATTCTAAGTGAATAGTTATTGTGAAATAATTTTTTTCCTTTAAGAGTATCTCCAATGCAAGATTTTTAGTTCTTATTTTTGAGTTAAGAACTAAGAACTAATAATTTTACCATTGGAGGTGCTGACATGGAGCTCTTAGTTCTTAAAAATAAGAACTCAGTTCTTATATAAGGAATTTTACTTTTTGAGTTCTTAGCTTAAAATATTAATTATTTCTCTCTCATCCAAATTACTTTATTACTTTATTAGTTTTGCTTTTTACTTTATAAAAATAAAAAGTATAAATAATGTGGTTAGTGAGACCAAATGAATAGTGGTAAGAACTAAGGATTAAGAACTCATGATTAGAGCAAAATTGCTTGAGAGTTGCTTAAGCACATGTGGCAATACGGGCCCACGTGAATAGTGCTAAGAACTAAGAAATAAGAACTAGCATTGGAGATACTGTAAGTGAACAGTTATTACTCCATCTATCCCCTATTATAAGTCGCTTTTACCCAATAATATAGTATTAAGAAAATTAGTTAAGAGTAATAAATTTATACTTCCTCTGTTCCTATTTATCTGTCTAGGAAGAGAAGGTTCACAAATTAAGGAAAACAATTAATTATGTTGATTTTCATAAAAATATTATTTGTTTTCCTATATCACCCTTTAAAATGTATTATCTTTCTTCATTTATTATTTCTGGAAGGGTATTTCTTGAAAAAACATTAATTAATGCTCTCTTGAAACTCTAAGTGGACAAATATATATGAACAAATTTTTTTCTTCAAAGTGAACAGTGAATAAAGAACGGAGGGAATAGTTTTTTAAAATAACTTTCCAAAATCACTCTCATATGAAATTCTCTCTCCATATTCGCATTTTACTATCCTTTTTTTTTTGAAAGGACATTTCACTACCTTTAAATTATAAGGGACTTGGAAATCAAAAAAAAATTTGGGAAACATAAAAATTCTATGAATGTTAAGTACAGAATATGAGGGTAAACATATTATTTGGAAATAATTGTTGAATATCTATTAAGATTTAGTTTATTATTAGTCTTATCTCATAGAGATATTGTTACGATTTGTTTATCTATTTTAGATTAGTATCTATTTAAACAAACATGATATCTATTTAAATAGAGATAGATTTAGATAGATTTAGTTTGTTTTAATCTCTTTGTTAGTCTATATATATTGTAGTCTAGTCAAGTATTATGAATGAAATATACAAGTAATATTTTCATCAAATTCAAGTTGGTATCAAAGCTGGTGACTTTCCAAATCTCTTGGATTTATTTTTTGTACTTTGCTTCCGCTTGTTAGTTCTACCTGTTTTCTTACGGCCTCGTTTCTTTCTGATTATGGTCCCCTTTGTCTTGGAACCCTAGTAATGTTCAACCACTATCAAATCAACGTCCTTCCATGTGCTGCTTTCCCAGCCGTCATTCGTGACGCTGCTTCCACAGAAAGGTTCGCCATGTTCTCTTGGTTCTTGCGTTCTTGTCAGCCACAGTCATGGTGATTTGGTCTATTTCACCGCCATTTTCGATTTTGCCTAGATTCAGAGTATTGTTAGATGTTTTTGGAGCCCCTTGCTCTTTATCGTGTGATTTCAGGTTATCTCTTTTGTTACTTCTTCAAATAAAATTGAAGAAAAAGTTGGAGAAGGAAAATATTTTAGTTATTTATTCCCTTGATGAAGTTGCCGCAATGATATGCAGCACCACATCACTGTATGGAGTTAAGGTTACTAACGTTTTTCAAGATTTAGAAGAATCAAATTTCCTCCGGCCCTACATGAGTAAAGCCATTGAAGATATATTTAAAACGTGCGTGGCTTTGGAATTGAAAGAAGTTGCGTCTCAGATTTCTGTTTCTGCACTCTGATTACTACAATCAGAGATTATAAGGATTTATGTTCTTGAAGCCTCTTGCTCTTGTACGTTTGTTCGTCTTGCTTGGTGCTATTTTTATGCTCATATTTGAGCCTCTGGTTGTTGTCCTTGTTTGTTGGGTTGGAATGTGTGATTTCATATGCTGAATTTTCGGTGTGGAAACCACAAAAAGATCCTTACATCTGTGGTGATTTCTCAAAATCAGTTTTTCGTAATTCATGTGAAGTATTCGACCAGAGTAAGCGATGAAGGGCAATTTCAAGTCTCTACAATTTATGATTACCGCATTGCATTGTGTGCTTCGTTTGTGTGTGAATTTCTCTCTCCGGCAGCAATGATTTCTCGAGTTAGTTATATTTCTTACAAGCTATGGATATGATATATATGCTCTAGCTTGAGGGGAAGTGTTGTGTGAATTTCTCTCTCCTGCAGCAGCGGCTTCTCGAGTTAATAGTATTTGTTACAAGCTATGGATATGATATATATGATCTATCTTGAGGGGAAGTGTAAGACCCAAAATTTTAGAATTAAATAGATAAATGATTTCCAGCTCACGCATAGGATTCTGTGTAAGCGTGAGAGGAACTTGACTCGTGTTTAATGTTTGGATTAATATTAAGAAGAGGAAAGTTCAGGAAATGACTAAGAATAGTAACATAGTCGTTATAGGCTACGGCACGAGTTTCATTCATTTCTGCCTTAGGGCAAAACCGTTAGTAAACGACTAATTTGCACATAAAGACACGATGGGAAACTAATTCCAAAAATCTTCAGAGAAATGTTAGAACTTCTCTTAATCCTTCCATAATAAGCGTTTCGATACGAAACCCTGGAATTTACGAACACTCATTTCCGATACCGGGAGGTTTGCCGAAACTGAATCCCTGGTTTTTCTAGAGCTATTAAATTAACCTACGATGAAGACTTTTTCTATTCGGAGCTTCAAACGAAGATTCCACACGCGTACGCCCACTCTAATCGACGTTCCAAATCTTTCTTCAGAAGGAAGTTTCTGCATCCGAGGTCAAAATCAAAAAGTGCATAAAGTGCATTTTAAGCCGGTAAATATTAAAAAACAAGCCTCGAAAACCAAAAATCGTACTGATATTTCTTTGAAGAATTAGAAGATTCAGCGGGAAGAATATCGTGTCTAAAATACGTTGGAATCAGTAGGAAAAATCGGAATCGCGAAATAATCATTTTCTCACGTTTTCAATTTCCTATAAATAGGACTTCAAAAAATGAAAAAAATCAAAAAAAAATCACACAACACACACACACGGCCGTGAACTTCTTGGAGGAAAGGAAGAGATTTGATTTTTTCCGGTTCTTGCCTGATCGTCGCTCTGTTCGTTGCTACGCGTAGGCCTCAAGGTACTGATGTTATTTCTTTCTTCTGATCTTAAATTTTGTCGCTTTTCTCTATGTCTTTCTGTGCTCAAAGTTTTGAGCTTTTTGTAAAACTGTCCAAATAACTTGATTTTAGTGTCTAAACTTATTCCCTGCGTGCCCCTGAGCATGTTTAGCGGATTACATTTTGCCGAATGTCACCGAAATGCCGCCGGAATTCATTTCTGTAGGAAATACCCATTTTTGGCTAAAGTTCCGTCCTTTGGGCTTAAAACTCTCGACTGAGCTTAGCGTTAGTAGGATTAGTCGTCATAATCGTCGTTGGTGTCGACCCCATCTAATTTGTTTTTCGAAATTTCAGTTTTGAATTTCTGAGCTAAAAATATTGACCAAAATACCCCTGCGACAGTTTTCGACCCGATAATTTTTTCTGAGAGTTTCCCTGGCCTAGATATCGCCTAGGAATACCTAGGAATCGATTTAGACCGAAGAAAAAGTTCGGAAACCCTATTTTACATAGTGGCCGAAACCTATTGCTTAGGGTACCGTGTCCAAAAATAATTTTTGAGTCTCTATGACCTGAGCCATTGCGTAGCTCTTTTGATTGTCGAAATTTTGGCGCTGGTTTCATGTCATTCCGAGTTCTGTAGCTCGAGTTATGCTCGTTTTAGCGAACGAAGTTCCGTTGTCAATTCGTGCCTTAAGAGGAACTCTGAAGCTTTAAAAGCTTTCTTTCCGGTTTCGATTAGCGTTATTAGATAGTGCTACTTCTAGTAGGGCTTGTGTTGATGATTGTGTTTCCTTGTTCTAGGTTCACAACTTCCATGCCCAACTTCTACTCACGAAGGTAAGGGTAACTCGGTTTTAGAGTGTCTTTGAGTCTTGCCTGCTTTTATCGCACTGCCTGCGTTTGAGATGAAGATGTTTATATTGATTGGCATTGGATTATGATTATTATGCTTGCAATGTTGTATGCTTGCTTATATTGACTGTTTCTGAGGCTTGTGCCAAATGTTTTCTGAAGGCTTCGGCCGAGTAAAATTATTGAGACGTGTGTCTCCGTTTTCTGAGAGGCTTCGGCCGTTTACTGGTTTCTGTCATTGAACTGAGTTGGTATGCAATTGAATTGAGTTATGTTCGTTGAAAATAGGAATAACATGTGGTTACTCTGAATTAATCATTGGTTTGGGGATTGTTGTTGACTGACTTGGCATATAGGCTTTGGTTCTTAAGTGGCGATGAGGTGGGTGTGGTCCCACGTGATTGTCCCGTCTTTCGAGGCGTTATAAAGTGGCAATGACGTGGGTGTGGTCCCGCGGGATTGTCCCATCTTTCGAGATGTTCTAAAGTGGCGATGAGGTGGGTGTGGTCCCACGCGATTGTCCCGTCCGGAGTGGCGTAAAGTGGCAATGAGGTGGGTGTGGTCCCGCGTGATTGTCCCGTCTTGAGAGACGTTGCTGATCGATCCATTTTGGTAGAAGCATATAGTTGCATTATAGGGAACTAACACCTGACCCTATGTTGTTGGATTTTAGTTATTGGTTTATTGATATCTGAATTGATATTATACTGTTGAAGTTTTTGATATTTGAATTGATGTTATATGTTAGGTTGTCGATATCCGAATTGATGTTATATGATTAGGTTGTTGATATATGAGTTTAGTTATGTTGCTGGTTTATTTACCATGATAGGTAGTTAAATTTGAATAGCATGATTTTCTCTTTCATACATGATAATTGTATGGAGTTAATCCTTTTCTATTTGCTATTTGTTGTTTGGGCGCTTAACGCTATTAGGCGATGGTGAGCCTTCCGCTGAAGCTTAGCTGTTCGAGTCGGAGACCGTGATCGTGGGCGGTCGAGTAGAGGTGGATGAAGCAGTTGCTTCTCCCTTTTTGGTGGACTATGTTTGAGTTTCTTTTTCCTTATGAAAACTCTGTTGTTTAAACCTTATTTCGCCACTGTTAAAGTGTGCGTACTTATTTTGGAAACTTGTTCATGATGATGTAAGACACTATTATTATTATGTCGGGAACGGGTTGTTGAATAAAGTCTATGTTATATATTCAATTATGTTCAGTTGTTTCGAAAAGGAAAAAAATATATTGTGTTTTCTTAGGATTACGAAATAGTCCTTAGATTTTGTTAGGTAACTAATGTGACTCCTCAGTTGAGAAACCGGGGTGTTACAGGAAGTGGTATCAGAGCTTTGGTTGAGAAAACCAGAGCTTTTGGGTAGAGTGTCTTCTTAAGATGTTTGAACTCTGAGACCGATTGATGGGGTGTCAATCGGAGGAAGAGTGTGCTTGATTACTGTTCATATAAATTATTCTTGAAGGTTGTTTATAGGTGAATAACCTTATGCTAGTTATCGTTAATTATACATTTGATATAAGTATATACATAGTTAGTTATTATAGAACTTTGTGTTGTTCTGACCTGAGTTTCTGTTGTGGTCTTTGACTGTTCATGAAAACAGGAACAGGAGGTTTCCACAGCTGGACGAGACTCAAGGTTCAGACAACATGAATCCGATGGAGCAAGCTATTGCTAACCTGACTGCCCTTATGGCACAACAAGTTACCAACTCCGCTGCAAGGGAGGAAGCTGAAGCTCAACGTGCTGCTACTGCTGCTTTGGTGGCTGCACAAAACCATGCTGAAGAAAATGCTCGCCGTGTTCAGCGTGAGGAGCGTGAACAAGCTGCTGCTCAGACCAGAGGTCTGAACGATTTCAAGCGTCAGGATCCGCCGAAGTTCTCTGGGGGCTTCGATCCGGAGGAAGCTGACTTATGGCTCCAGGAGTTGGAGAAGATCTTCACCTTTCTGCGTACCACTGCAGAGATGAAAGTGGATTATGCGACTTACCTGCTGACTGGTGAAGCTGAGTATTGGTGGCGCGGGGCTAGAGCTATGATGGAAGCCGACCATCAAGCTATCACTTGGGAGTGCTTCCGGGGAGCTTTCCTGGAGAAGTACTTTCCTAAGAGTGCTAGAGCCGCCAAGGAAGCACAATTTCTGAGACTCCGTCAAGGAGGCATGACCGTAGCTGAGTATGCTTCTAAGTTGGAGTCGTTGGCGAAACATTTCCGCTACTTTCGAGGACAGATAGATGAAGGCTATATGTGCGAGCGCTTCATTGATGGGCTGAGTTATGAGCTACAGAGGGCGGTGCAACCCCTAGGATTGAATCGCTACCAAGTGCTGGTGGAAAAGACCAAGGGAATTGAGGCCATTGATAATGCAAGGGGCAAATTCCAAGGTCAGAACAAGCTTAACCAAGGAAGTGGAGGTCCGGCTAGGACTAACCAAGGAAGAGGTGACAAGGGTAGGTATTTCCAGAAGAAGCCGTATGTTCGTCCCCAGGGTAGGGGGACAGCTTCTGGTTCTTTTTATCCCACGGGTGGGAATGCTATTGCACCGAGACCTCTAGGAGTGAGTTTGGACGGTGTGACTTGCTTCAAGTGTAACCAAAAGGGACATTACGCCAGCCACTGTCCCGAGGGTCCTCTGATGTGTTGGAACTGCAACAAGCCAGGCCATCTCGCTAGGGATTGCAGGATTCCTAAGGTTGAGGATGCTGCAAATGTTGTTGGGGCTAGGAGGCCTACTGCTGGTGGAAGGGTCTACTCAATCAGTGGAACTGAAGCTGAGGAAGACGATGGTCTAATCCGCAGTACCTGCGAGATTGCGGGTAATTCCCTTATCGCGCTATTTGATTCTGGTGCTACGCATTCATTTATAGATATAGCTTGTGCGACAAGGTTAAAGCTAGAAGTGTCGAAGTTACCGTTTGACTTAACAGTGTCTACCCCTGCATCTAAGAGCTTAGTAACTAACACTGCATGTTTGGAATGTCCTTGGATGTACCTAGATAAGAAGTTTATAGCAAACTTAATCTGTTTACCTCTCAAGGGATTGGATGTGATCATAGGCATGGATTGGTTGTCCCACCATCATGTTCTTCTTGATTGCGCCAATAAGGTAGTTATCTTTCCCGATGCTGGACTCGCCGAGTTTCTGAACTCGTACTTTTCGAAGCTCTCTTTGAGGAAAGGAGCTTTGAGTTCTCTCATGTCTACAACCGTAATGGAAGCTAAGGAGAATGGAATACAAGGAATAGTTGTTGTGCAAGAGTTCGAGGATGTGTTCCCCGAAGACGTACCCGGAATACCTCCAGTTAGAGATATGGAGTTCACCATTGATATAGTCCCAGACACTGGACCTATATCGATCGCACCTTATCGTATGGCACCGGCAGAACTGACGGAGCTGAAGAGTCAACTTGAGGATTTAACCAAGAAGGGGTTTATCCGACCTAGCGTTTCTCCATGGGGAGCGCCAGTGCTACTTGTGAAGAAGAAAAACGGAAGATCACGACTTTGCGTGGACTATCGACAGTTGAACAAAGTCACGATAAAGAACTGTTATCCGTTGCCGAGGATTGACGACTTGATGGATCAATTGAAGGGTGCTGCTATTTTCTCGAAGATTGACCTGAGATCGGGATATCACCAGATTAGAGTCAAAGACGAGGATATCCAAAAGACGGCGTTTAGGACACGCTATGGGCACTACGAGTACTTAGTGATGCCGTTTGGAGTTACGAATGCACCAGCTGTATTCATGGATTACATGAATAGGATCTTTCATCCATTCTTGGATCGCTTCGTTGTGGTGTTCATCGACGACATCTTGATCTACTCGAGAAATCTTGAAGAACACGAGGAACATCTGCGTCAAGTATTGCAAGTTCTTCGGGAGAAGGTACTGTATGCTAACGCGGCAAAGTGTGAATTTTGGTTGGAAGAAGTAAAGTTTCTAGGACATGTCATCTCAAAGGAGGGCATTGCTGTGGATCCTAGTAAAGTAGAAGCGGTACTTGCATGGGACCGTCCTAAGACTGTGACGGATATTAGGAGTTTCATCGGTTTAGCTGGATATTACCGACGATTCATCGAAGGTTTCGCTAAGATTGCAGGACCATTAACGAAGCTTACTCGGAAGAACCAACCTTTCGCTTGGACAGAGGATTGTGAACAGAGTTTCCAGGATATGAAGGAGCGCTTGACGACCGCGCCAGTTCTGACTTTACCACAAGAGGAGGAACCCTACGAGGTTTACTGCGATGCTTCGTACCAAGGTTTGGGTTGTGTGTTGATGCAACACCGAAAGGCTGTGGCTTATTCTTCAAGGCAGTTGAAGATACATGAGCGGAACTATCCTACGCATGATTTGGAGTTAGCGGCTGTGGTATTTGCACTCAAGATTTGGAGGCACTATCTTTATGGGAGCACTTTCACTGTTTTTAGTGATCACAAGAGCCTGAAGTACCTGTTCGATCAGAAGGATCTGAATATGAGACAAAGGCGTTGGATGGAATTTATCAAGGACTATGATTTCACTTTGTTGTACCACCCAGGAAAAGCAAATGTTGTAGCAGACGCACTGAGTCGCCAGACAATTCATGTTTCATCGCTGATGATTAAGGAATTGGAACTTATCGAGACTTTTCGCGACCTCAGTTTGGGTATGCAAGTGACACCTGGAAAATTGAGCTTTGGGATGGTGACGATCATTAGTGATTTTCTGAACGAGATCAAGGTGAAGCAACTGTTAGATGAGGAGCTGATCGAGAAACGAAACTTGATCATTTTGGGAAAAGCGCCGGATTTCGAGGTAGGAACCGACAACATTCTGCGTTGCAAAGGACGTGTCTGCGTGCCATTGGACATGGAGTTGAGAAGGATGATCCTTGACGAAGGTCACAAGAGTAGATTGAGTATTCATCCGGGATCGACAAAGATGTACCAAGATCTAAAGTTGAATTTCTGGTGGCCAGGAATGAAGAAGAATGTAGCAGAGTATGTGGCGGCATGTCTGACATGTCAGAAGGCGAAGATAGAACATCAAAAGCCTGCGGGTATGTTACAGTCACTTGATGTGCCGGAGTGGAAGTGGGACAGTATCTCTATGGATTTCGTGGTAGCTTTGCCAGCTACGAGGAAGAGATTTGATTCCATTTGGGTCATTGTGGACCGTCTGACGAAGTCAGCACATTTCATACCGGTGAAGACCACGTTCAATGTGGAGGCACTTGCAAAAGTGTATGTCGCTGAGATTGTACGACTTCATGGAGTACCCTCGAGTATTGTTTCTGACAGAGATCCGAAGTTTACTTCGCATTTCTGGAAGGCCTTGCACGAGGCGCTTGGCACGAAGTTGAGGTTGAGCTCTGCCTATCACCCTCAGACGGATGGGCAGACAGAGAGGACGATACAGTCATTGGAAGACTTGCTGCGAGCCTGTGTACTGGATAGTCAAGAAAGCCGGGATGAGCTGTTGTCGTTGATCGAATTTACTTATAACAACAGTTTTCATGCTAGTATTGGAATGGCACCTTATGAGGCTTTGTATGGGAGGAGATGTAGAACTCCTTTATGTTGGTTTCAAGATGGCGAACATCTTCTCGTTGGACCTGAATTAGTACAACAGACTACTGAGAAAGTAAAACAAATACAAGAGAAGATGAGGACGTCACAGAGTCGACAAAAGAGTTATGCTGACACACGTCGGAGAGAACTGGAGTTCGAGGCGGGAGACCATGTGTTTCTTCGCGTGACACCAACTACCGGAGTGGGAAGGGCGATAAAGTCGAGGAAGCTGACACCGAAGTTCATTGGACCGTATCAGATTATCGAGCGAGTCGGTAAAGTAGCGTATCGGATTGCGTTGCCACCATTTCTGTCCAAGATTCATGATGTGCTACACGTGTCACAATTAAGGAAATATATTCCTGATCCCTCTCACATCATCAAGGAAGATGACATCCAACTTAGAGACAACTTGTCTTTTGAAGTGGCACCAATGAGGATTGAGGAACGTAGGATCAAGCAGTTGAGGAACAAGCAGGTTCCTCTGGTAAAAGTGATTTGGAACCAAGTCACGGGCGATGCTACTTGGGAACTAGAAGAGAAGATGAAGGAACAGTATCCGGAACTCTTCACTGAGCCTTAAATTTCGAGGACGAAACTTTCTTTTTGGGGGGTAGTATTGTAAGACCCAAAATTTTAGAATTAAATAGATAAATGATTTCCAGCTCACGCATAGGATTCTGTGTAAGCGTGAGAGGAACTTGACTCGTGTTTAATGTTTGGATTAATATTAAGAAGAGGAAAGTTCAGGAAATGACTAAGAATAGTAACATAGTCGTTATAGGCTACGGCACGAGTTTCATTCATTTCTGCCTTAGGGCAAAACCGTTAGTAAACGACTAATTTGCACTTAAAGACACGATGGGAAACTAATTCCAAAAATCTTCAGAGAAATGTTAGAACTTCTCTTAATCCTTCCATAATAAGCGTTTCGATACGAAACCCTGGAATTTACGAACACTCATTTCCGATACCGGGAGGTTTGCCGAAACTGAATCCCTGGTTTTTCTAGAGCTATTAAATTAACCTACGATGAAGACTTTTTCTATTCGGAGCTTCAAACGAAGATTCCACACGCGTACGCCCACTCTAATCGACGTTCCAAATCTTTCTTCAGAAGGAAGTTTCTGCATCCGAGGTCAAAATCAAAAAGTGCATAAAGTGCATTTTAAGCCGGTAAACATTAAAAAACAAGCCTCGAAAACCAAAAATCATACTGATATTTCTTTGAAGAATTAGAAGATTCAGCGGGAAGAATATCGTGTCTAAAATACGTTGGAATCAGTAGGAAAAATCGGAATCGCGAAATAATCATTTTCTCACGTTTTCAATTTCCTATAAATAGGACTTCAAAAAATGAAAAAAATCAAAAAAAAATCACACAACACACACACACGGCCGTGAACTTCTTGGAGGAAAGGAAGAGATTTGATTTTTTCCGGTTCTTGCCTGATCGTCGCTCTGTTCGTTGCTACGCGTAGGCCTCAAGGTACTGATGTTATTTCTTTCTTCTGATCTTAAATTTTGTTGCTTTTCTCTATGTCTTTATGTGCTCAAAGTTTTGAGCTTTTTGTAAAACTGTCCAAATAACTTGATTTTAGTGTCTAAACTTATTCCCTGCGTGCCCCTGAGCATGTTTAGCGGATTACATTTTGCCGAATGTCGCCGAAATGCCGCCGGAATTCATTTCTGTAGGAAATACCCATTTTTGGCTAAAGTTCCGTCCTTTGGGCTTAAAACTCTCGACTGAGCTTAGCGTTAGTAGGATTAGTCGTCATAATCGTCGTTGGTGTCGACCCCATCTAATTTGTTTTTCGAAATTTCAGTTTTGAATTTCTGAGCTAAAAATATTGACCAAAATACCCCTGCGACAGTTTTCGACCCGATAATTTTTTCTGAGAGTTTCCCTGGCCTAGATATCGCCTAGGAATACCTAGGAATCGATTTAGACCGAAGAAAAAGTTCGGAAACCCTATTTTACATAGTGGCCGAAACCTATTGCTTAGGGTACCGTGTCCAAAAATAATTTTTGAGTCTCTATGACCTGAGCCATTGCGTAGCTCTTTTGATTGTCGAAATTTTGGCGCTGGTTTCATGTCATTCCGAGTTCTGTAGCTCGAGTTATGCTCGTTTTAGCGAACGAAGTTCCGTTGTCAATTCGTGCCTTAAGAGGAACTCTGAAGCTTTAAAAGCTTTCTTTCCGGTTTCGATTAGCGTTATTAGATAGTGCTACTTCTAGTAGGGCTTGTGTTGATGATTGTGTTTCCTTGTTCTAGGTTCACAACTTCCATGCCCAACTTCTACTCACGAAGGTAAGGGTAACTCGGTTTTAGAGTGTCTTTGAGTCTTGCCTGCTTTTATCGCACTGCCTGCGTTTGAGATGAAGATGTTTATATTGATTGGCATTGGATTATGATTATTATGCTTGCAATGTTGTATGCTTGCTTATATTGACTGTTTCTGAGGCTTGTGCCAAATGTTTTCTGAAGGCTTCGGCCGAGTAAACTTATTGAGACGTGTGTCTCCGTTTTCTGAGAGGCTTCGGCCGTTTACTGGTTTCTGTCATTGAACTGAGTTGGTATGCAATTGAATTGAGTTATGTTCGTTGATAATAGGAATAACATGTGGTTACTCCGAATTAATCATTGGTTTGGGGATTGTTGTTGACTGACTTGGCATATAGGCTTTGGTTCTTAAGTGGCGATGAGGTGGGTGTGGTCCCACGTGATTGTCCCGTCTTTCGAGGCGTTATAAAGTGGCAATGAGGTGGGTGTGGTCCCGCGGGATTGTCCCATCTTTCGAGATGTTCTAAAGTGGCGATGAGGTGGGTGTGGTCCCACGCGATTGTCCCGTCCGGAGTGGCGTAAAGTGGCAATGAGGTGGGTGTGGTCCCGCGTGATTGTCCCGTCTTGAGAGACGTTGCTGATCGATCCATTTTGGTAGAAGCATATAGTTGCATTATAGGGAACTAACACCTGACCCTATGTTGTTGGATTTTAGTTATTGGTTTATTGATATCTGAATTGATATTATACTGTTGAAGTTTTTGATATTTGAATTGATGTTATATGTTAGGTTGTCGATATCCGAATTGATGTTATATGATTAGGTTGTTGATATATGAGTTTAGTTATGTTGCTGGTTTATTTACCATGATAGGTAGTTAAATTTGAATAGCATGATTTTCTCTTTCATACATGATAATTGTATGGAGTTAACCCTTTTCTATTTGCTATTTGTTGTTTGGGCGCTTAACGCTATTAGGCGATGGTGAGCCTTCCGCTGAAGCTTAGCTGTTCGAGTCGGAGACCGTGATCGTGGGCGGTAGAGTAGAGGTGGATGAAGCAGTTGCTTCTCCCTTTTTGGTGGACTATGTTTGAGTTTCTTTTTCCTTATGAAAACTCTGTTGTTTAAACCTTATTTCGCCACTGTTAAAGTGTGCGTACTTATTTTGGAAACTTGTTCATGATGATGTAAGACACTATTATTATTATGTCGGGAACGGGTTGTTGAATAAAGTCTATGTTATATATTCAATTATGTTCAGTTGTTTCGAAAAGGAAAAAAATATATTGTGTTTTCTTAGGATTACGAAATAGTCCTTAGATTTTGTTAGGTAACTAATGTGACTCCTCAGTTGAGAAACCGGGGTGTTACAGGAAGTGTTAGATATTGTTAAATATCTTAGAGACTACAGTCAGCCACCGTCGCCGGATTCCAAGCCACGCGCCTCCCATCTCTCTGCGTGTGATGTCCACGCGCCGCTATTTCCGCTGCTTTGTTCTCGCTGGTCCTCTTTGTGTATCAGCCAGGTTGCGCCGCTCTCTCCGCTGCTTTGTTCTCGTTGTTCCTCTTTGTGTATCAGCCAGGTTTGGTTTTAAGGATCCTATGTTTTGACGTGTGTTGTGCCATCTCTCATTGTTGGCCAAGTTTGGTTTGGATTGATTTGGTTCAGTTTGGTTTGGTTTGGTTTAGAGTTTTAACTCTGTTTTGACGCTCAAGTTCCGCATTGGTTTTTGAGACTTGAGTTGTTGTTTGCGTCTCATTGTTCGAGATGCTCTTATTATATTGATCTTGGCTGGCTTTATGCAATTTGGTTTTGAAGGTGACAGTGTCACCTTCGTTTTGTTTTGTCTCGATTGTTTGGTTTTCTGGTTTTTTGGTTTTAGGGCTTCAGCTGCGAGTTGCGCTGACCCACTCTCTAATGTTTGAGAGTTGTTTGTGTCAAAGTTGACATCATTGTTTGTCTTAGAAGCCATCAATCGATCGACCTCAAGTATGTTTTATTTCGGTGTGGTTGTTGTTGGTGAGTTGTTGCTTCAGCCTTGTTTTGTTTCGGGCGTATTGTTGCTGGTTTTTCGCCCTTGTTTGCTGGCTCAGCTACCCTACGACACTTCAGAAGAATTGGTTTTTATCTTGCATCAATTTCAGCCAGATCAAGTATGTGAAGTTGTCTTTTGCCTGCCCATGGATTTAGCAGAAGTTCGAAAGATTATTCAATTTTAAGTATGAGAAGTTGTCTTTTGCCGCTATGGATTTACTAGAAGTTTGAAAGGTTATTCAATTCAGAGATTCGTCAAGACCGTCATTATTAAGGGATATCTATTAAGATAATTTTCTTCTTGGGTTAGATTTGTTACAAGCTTAAGTAAACTTTAGCTTGAGGGGGAGTGTTGAATATCCATTAAGATTTAGTTTATTATTAGTCTTATCTCATAGAGATATTGTTAAGATTTATTTATCTATTTTAGATTAGTATCTATTTAAACAGACATGATATCTATTTAAATAGAGATATGTTTAGATAGATTTAGTTTGTTTTAATCTCTTTGTTAGTCTATATATATTGTAGTCTAGTCAAGTATTATGAATGAAATATACAAGTAATATTTTCATCAAATTCAAGTATAATTATTGAAGATGTGGTTAATTTTGACCTGGTTATTGAACTCGTTTGGGTCGAGTCTATGTCTACTCTTTAAGATTGCTTGCTAGGATGAAGTTTTCGACCAAATGTTTTAAGGCAATTGTAACTGGAAATTCGACCGGCGGTTTGAAGCGATTGGGAATCAATCAGACGTGTGTGAATTACGTGGAGTATTTAGAACACGTATAAGGTCAGGGTTTCTTGACCGTTATTAGTTGTCCGTTTGTATTTTTGCCTATAAATAGCAAAGTTGTAATTTGGATAGGGGTTTACAATTATTTTCTCAAAATTATTCTCTTAAGATGTTTAAAGTCCAAGCAACCATAACTAATAGCATATTGAGAACTTTTGAATATGTCTTGTGCGAAACCACTCTTTATTTCTGCAATTACTACTTCAATTCCCTGTTTTATTTTGTTCAAGTTTTATTTTTATTTTTAATCATTTCTCTTCTTGCTTTAAATTCGATTTTGGGTACAATAATTTAGTTAAAGAACCCGATAAAAGAATGCAGCCTATTTATTAAGATTTGAATTTCTTTCACTTTACCAAAAATATTGGTAAACAGTATGTGTATATTCACAAAATGAAAATAAAAGAAGGTTTTAACATATAAGCTCAGATAGAATTTAGAATGAAAAAGGTAGTGATGCTGGAATTAATTTTCCTTATCTCATTTATCATAATACAATTTGTTATAAGCAATGATCACACTATAACAGTATAACCAACATAGCTAGTGTGCAACAATTAATAGAATGTGTTAACTGTAGTTAGTAAATAACTAGCAATGATCACATTGGGTTGTTGAACTACAAAATACAAACAAGTTAATGGTCAAATTAGTCTCTGATTTTATAAGTGAGTTTGATTTTAGTTCCTTGGCGGAAAAGTGAGAATCATTTTTATAACTACTGACTTTTTTTACCGGCACTTAACATCATTTTTCTGCCAAATGACTAAAATCAAACCCACTTACAAAATTATGAACTAATTTAACTATTCACCCAACATTAGGCCTTGTGATGGTTTGGGGAAGTAGATGGGAACATAAGTGTCTATAAATAAAAAAATGAAAATGAGTGTGTTTGCTATATAGCGATGATATTTGATAATTGAAATACCTTTCCCTATGTCAAAAAATCAATTATCTCAAAAACTTAAGATGTTGGATAAGGGTCACATGAATGGTTTTATTGAGCTTTTAAGTAAGGGTCACATGAATGGTGTCTCATGAATGGTTTTATACTACTTCTCTTACACCCTCAATCAAAGGCATAATGTTATATATCATCTCTATTTTAAGAACGAATTAAAATTTATCCCTAAAATGATATGGAAAAATGATTTCTTTTGTAGCAGAATTGCGAGGGATTTTCATTTTCAACTGTAACTTTTTTTTGATACAATCAGATTATGCGATGCAACATTTGACAATGGATTTATTTTCATTACAAAAATCCATCGTTGGGGGCGAATATTTTATTGTTTGAGAGGAGATTTCTCACCTCTTTGATTAACTTTTTTTCCTTCTAATTAATGAAGCTTCATCCATTATTTTCCAGCCCAGACCTGATTTTATTGCGAAGCCTTAATTTGCTAGTTCTAAAAGTATACACAACACAATCTGCCTATGCTATGTTGACAGCAGATTACTCTCTTGTGAGTTCAGATCCTTCGCGGCGTCTTCTGTGGCGTTGGAAAGGAGCTCCTCAGCGAAATTGTTCCTATGGGAGGTGCTGAATGGAGGCCTCATGGTGAATGGGAAAAGGGTTCGGAATCACTTATCAGATAATGATATCTGCGCGGTTTGTGGCTTGTTCAGGGAGTCGATGATCCATGCATTGCGGGATTGCTCGTTCGCGAAATCAGTGTGGAGCACGTTCATCCCAGGTGCAGCTACCAATTCGTTCTTCAACCTGGACCTTCGCGAATGGGTGGTGTGGAATATGCAGGGAGGTTTGTCATCGAGAGACAAGGAGGCTTGGGTCCAACGCTTTGCCATCTACGTTTGGTGCATATGGTGCATGCGTAACGCGATGGTATTTACACATGCACCGTGGGATGCTAATCAGATCAACTGGTGGGTGAATTCGAGTCTGCAGGACTTGCACCTGGCCACCATTGATAACGCAACTGGTCCGCGCGCGTAGCTGCTCCAGCCATTGTTGGTTATTTCCGTCCTCAGGCTAGGTTAAACTCAACGTTGACGGGTCGGTTTGGAACTCCGACGAAGCGGTGTGTGGAGTAGTGCTTAGGGACAGTTCTGGCAGCTGGTTATATGGGTTTTGCATACGTTTGGGGTACTTCCAACCCTTTGTTAGTGGAACTATGGGTTTTACGTACAACAATAGAGACACTGGCGGGGTGTCATTACCCAAAGGTTGTGATTGAGAGTGACTCTATGGAAGTCATTGCAGTAGTTAATGGACCAGGGGGCCTAGTATATCTATACTTGGAAGTTGTGAGGGCTATTCGCCGGCAGTTGCCACCGCAGATGGAGATCCAGTTTCAGTATGTGCCTCGAGAGGCAAACTTGGTAGCGGATTGTCTAGCTAAATCAGCCCATGTATTTAGTTTTAGAACTCAGGTATTGCACTTCTCATTAACGGAGTGTCGTAGCCTTCTTGTAAAGGACATGAATGAGGCAATAGCCTCCCTCCATGCTCTTGTAGTCTAGCGCCTTTTCGCTTTTGGAACCATGCCCCTCCATGTAAAAAAAAAAAAAATTAACATTTGATTAATTGAAAGAAGAAAAAAAACGTAAAAACCCCCCAAAAAACTATGGCCGGGCCCCTAAAAAAAAACTGTGGCCGGCAATGTGGCATCACGATAATCAAATATCTACAAGCTAATAACATTAGAATATTAAATAATGGCTTATAAAAAAAAGAATATTAAATAATGGTTATCGCTAATACATTTAGTAATTTAATATATGATTATTGCCATACATGTTGATCTCCTATTGTCAGCCACGATTATGAGTCGTGTCGCAGTCTATCATCTTCAACAATTTGGTTTTCTTTTTGTTAAGAAAAGCATGCTAATGTTTTGGTGCACGGCAAGGTATATAATATATTCTCCAACTATATAATATAATAATCACATATTAATCCATTTCAAGACTATTTTTTGATGAGCCAATAATTTTCAATAAAAAGGGTATAAGGGTACCTAACATAAATACGATACTAAGTTGATTAAGTAATTTGTGATTAAGTAACTTGACCGCCAAAAGAGAGAGGTTGTGTTTCTTCTACATGAACAATTTACTCTTTCACATTTAAAATAGACTCCCATGGGCCACCATTCTTGGATTTTCACTTATTGAAATAACAAATTGACAAAAGGTGTACTGCCATTTAGAGTCTCATTTAATTGTTTCATTCTCATTTAATTGTTTCATGTCGCATTGATTTAAACTGTGAATGTATTTTTCGGTCAATTTATCATATGTATATTCTCATTTAATATTATATTTTTCACTACGACCTATTATTCACAAATTAAAATTATAATAAGTTTCTTAACTAATAACTATTATTCTCCCTCTTCACTCTAACTCAACATTCAATAAAGGTGTTTATGTCAACAAATATATTAATAATTGCACTCTTAAACAATGTGCATAACCTTAAATAACAAAAAATCAGGAACGAATGAAGTATTTAAAATTGGAATTTACTTTCAGATGTAACAAACATCATTCAATGAGTTACATTGATAGCGGATCAATCCAAATTTATTCACAGTTCGATTTTTTGTTGTGCGTATGGAAAAATATTGTTAGATGAAATTTTTATATCACTTAATATAATTTTAGAAATTCAAAAAATTAATCTCATAACTGTCGGTCGGGTGTAGGAGTACATTGAGAATAAAAAAGTTGATCCTAATTTATAATTGCTTTTTATTAATTATTGTAGTGGAAATATATAATAGCTTTTGTGTTTTCTATTAAACAATTTATTTAATTTGTTGATAGAATAGAATCTCTTCCCCTATGAAGTCATTCGATGTTGAAATTATAAGCGGCGAATTGCTGATTAACTGTGTCGAAATAAAGTATTGGGTGTCCAAATCATGGTCCACTTACTATTTTATGCTTTTTATGATGATATATCCTTTTAGAGGTTGACCCTTCCACATGCACCTTTCAATGATTTGACAATTAACCAATCATTTATTTTTACTGACGTTAGAACCCAGTCAGATTAACAACTGAAACCCACTTAATTATTTTTTTCGTTATTTAATCACTCCTTCCCTTTGTGGGACTTAATTCCCGAAGTAGGTCTATTTATGTTGCAGTTCAAGCAATTAATAAGGAATAGAAGATCGGGGTTGTCTCACTAACGAAAGATCCTCACGTAATAAGATAGAGAATCAAAACAGAGAATTTTATTTTATATGAGATTGGTAAGCAGTATGCACGCATTATATAATATAATATATAGGCCCTTCATGATAAAGTTTGCACCTTATAACTAACATCTTCTACTATGAATATGAGTTTAAGAAAGTGATTCAAATTGATAAGGATGTTAAAGATTGAAGTAACTTGTTAATTAGGTAAGAGCCGTATTAGTAATTAGTTCGAGTTTGCAAAATGTCAACCCATGAGATAATTTTCATTCAAATTAACGTCGGTCAAACCGACGCAACAATTGAACCAAATGGTATGAGTTTTCTATATAGTCAAATCATAAAATAACTTAGGGTTGGCTTGTATGACATGTAGGGCCCGTTTGGTGGACATGATAAGCAGACATGATAAGATAGCAGTAATCACATCCTGCTGTAATATGTTGTTTGTTGCGTCAGCAGGATAGGTAACAATCATGTCTCTTATCATATCATGTCCATCATATGTAAAAGTTATCATAAGGAGAGAGTTATGATATAAATTATCCTGACATGATAGGATATCCGTTTATGAATATTATGAAGTTTTTATTTCAAAGGAAAATTCGATACATTTTTCATTGTTTCTATCATATCCTATTAATACCATGTCCACCTCAAACGCAGGATAGGATAAGAATATATCATGCTCTTATTATATTATGTCATTATCCAATCATTTATCATATTCTACTCTTATCATATCCTGAACACCAAACGAGCCAGTGGAATGGGTTTAATTGATGCTACATTTAAGTAACGTAAAATTGTATTTTTTGAACAACAGAAGCTGCATGATTATTAAATTAAAAAGATAATCGGAATATCCCTCCCATTTAGGAAATTCATCCAAATAAAGTGACACGATGTTAGCCCAAAGTTGATTTTGCCTACCACACCTTCTTATGAATTAAAACTATTCTTACGAATTAGGATTAAGGGTGAAAATTGACTAAGGCTAACTTTGTGTAAATAAATTTGGCCTACTTCTGTTCAAAAAAAATAAAAATAAAAATTGGCCTACTTGAAAATTCAAGATTTGAGACTTACTCTTAACACATAAGTTTTTTCAGACATGACCTGATATTCTTGAAGATATGATCTTACATGATAGTCTATTTAATGATATGTTCCATAATAAGAAATTTGAGTAGGGAAACAAACCTATGTGCGCAAATAGGCCAACTAAGTGTATAAACTAACCGGCTAAAACACAAAATCAAGTTTATCTATTACTAATATATACAGGTCAACAACACTACAAGTTAGCATATAGGGACGGAAATGGCCGAGTTTTGTTGGATTTTTTAAGGCGTGAAAACTTATTCAAAATTCTACTTCATAGTATAAATTGCTTAAATTGATCATAAGTTCATTTATAAGTTGACTTGTATGTTTAAATCATTATATAGGTCAACATCTTGAAATCTATGTAAAATAATAAATATATAATTTTTAACATATTACAATAAAAAATCTAAACTTTGATTAAAAATGATAAGAATATGAAGTTATTATATTAATTATATCATTTAAGATACACTTCGCATTCATGCTCTTATGGATTGGTCAGGGTGACTTAACCACTCTTTGGCGACTCCCCTACTTGGCAAGCGACTCTATTATATATCTTGCAAGCAACACTATTACCTGCCTTGTGACTTCTATATTTGGTGGGTCATTAGTCACAATCGACCTCCTTCTGAGGTGACTTCTTTCTTAACTGGGGGATCTCGCCTTGCCTTTGTGTATTCACCGCTCCTTAATTTGACAATTCATGTATAATTGAGAGTTTTAGGTGACCCTCATCCTCTTTAATTTTAGGTAAGTTATATTTGTATGAGTTATTTTGTACTAAAGTCCAATTTATATATTTAGAGTTCGACACTTCTATAAAAGGAGAAACGATTTGTTGTAATAGAATGTTCACTTTAATACGAAATACAACAAGATTTTTTACTCGGGTTAAAGGGCCTTAAAACCTAATTCATATACCGTTTTAATTGATGTAAAACAAATAAAAATTTGATTCGATCTAAAATGATACGCATTCAAATAAATTATGGTTTTACTTTTAAAATCAAATTGGATGATCAACCAATCCAATCTAATCTGCAAATGATTTTATTGAAATTTTTGTTCCACAAGTGCATGTGGCAAAGCAAGAAAATTAAAATAAGGGTATGTGTTTGAATTGTGGACCAGCTGGAAGGTGCTTGTAAGGTCCCCTTGGAGGCTGGGATCTCCTCCTCTACTCGTTACTCCTCGAGTTCCAAATTCCCTCATATTGCAATCTAGATTAGGCACACGAAACTATAGATTTGACATAGCACATAATTATAGTTTATTGTTTAATTAATTAGTAAAATTACCTTTGACAGCAACACAACATGTCTGATCAACAGGAAACAAATTAAACTAAAGTTTAGTATGCCGGCGATCAATGTTAACGAGATCTGCTTAAGTAAGATAAGTATGCATGGTTATGAGATAGACAATCGTAATGTATTAGATTCTCACATTTAATCATAGATACAGTTTGCTAGCTATGTTTTGGATTTCCATATCTTATAGGGATGTTAGCAACAATTGTTTTTTTCTTTTCATTTTTTAAAATAATAATTGACTAGTCTTTTGTTTCAGCAATAATTGTAGAATTGGTCTCTGACCATTACATGAAATAATAATAAAATGTAAAATATACTTCTTCCGCTACAGAAAAAAATTGTTATTTAAAGTTGTGACATAAAAAGTAAGATAAAAATTATTTATATTACAATGTTACTAAAACACCCTTATTTAATTTTATTAGTAACATGTGCAACTGTAAAGTCTACCTTGGATAAAAAATAATGTAGTTGATAGAGAAGAATTGTAGTTACCTAATATGAAATGTGATAAGTAATAGAAAATTTATTAAATAAAAGTATAAATGGAAAAAAAATTAGAAACAAATACATTAATTTTCCAAAACAACAAACTTTTTGATAAAAATAGGAGAGTGCCTGTTTGTCAATTCGCAAGTGTACGAATACCTCCGGGTTTTAAATATCGAACCACAGGGATTGTGAGTGAATAGATTCGGTTTAAGCCTCGAGTTTGAAGGTTTATTTTATTGAGGCAAACATATGTCGAAGTAGTAATAAGGAAAAAGAAAATATAAATTCAGAAATGAAACAGAAAATGAAAAGAAAGAGTGATTTACTTTGGGTTCTTGCTCAACTAATCGATTCAAGCACATCATTCTAAGCACATGTTCTCATGAATCTCTCCTTGATGTTATAGCCTAAGCAACTACCTATCGATGTCTCACATAGATAATTCTTTCAAACCAAAAGATAAGCCCAATTCCTTGTGTACTTAAACATTTGTTTGAAGCATAAAGATTATAAAGTTCAGGCCAACAAACCACAACCCTTCCTCTATTCCTAGTAGCCAAGATTGAAGGGGCAATCCCAAATCAGTTCCCTAATCTATATCAAACTTCCGTTCTAATTATAGAAAAGTATAAAGCTAGCACATGTTCTAACTTGAAACATAAAGCATAGATATGGGATTCAAGGAAAGAAGAAGAACATGTGGGAAAGAACTTAAGATTATAACTTAAAAGGAAAAAGCCTTACAAGAAAACCAAAGTAAAAGAAGAGAGATTAGCCAAGAAGAGCCATGCTTGGCTAAGAACCTGAATTACAAGCTTGGAAGCCTTCTCTCACTCTCCTAGATGTTTCTCTCCTTCTAAACTTATGTAAAAATGGAATGGGTATCAAAAGTTACAAAAGAAAATGACTAAAATCCTATTTATAGGCAAAAATCACGAGTTTGGGCTGTTCCGGGCGCTCAGGTGCCAATTCAAAGCGCCTGAGCGCCAATTCCATGCTGAAAATATGGCCCCTGGAGGTAATTGGCGCCTAGGCGCCAATTAAGCACGCCTAGGCGCCAATTCCAGAACCCTGGAAAAAGCAATTGGCGCCTAGGCGCCAATGGAGCACGCCTAGGCGCTCTGACTCGCTGGAAAACCTTTTGATCTTCATTTTAACTCCTCTTTACTCCTCTTTAAGCCTCCCTTCAATTCTCCAAACCTCTAGACACTCCACCTTCAGCTGTTACAACCTGAAAACTTGATGACAAAGCTAGGAAAATATCTAGAAATTCAGAGGTTAGTTTTGCACAAAGGCTCTAAAACAAGTGGAAATTGCCTATAACTCTTAAACTCTAATCAAATGCAACTAAAGCCCTTATAAAACTACAAAATTACTAAACTAATGCAAATGCACAAATAAAAGTAAAAATGCATGAGAATGCATGAAACACTACATGAGACACAAGAAAAAGACTCAAAACCTACAAGTAAAAACCCTAAAAACATCATATAAATCCGGGTCATCAGTGCCTAAAACAACGATTTTTCTGGAGCGGAGGGAGTATATTTTTACCCCATATTAGTTGTATACTCCACATGCAATAATGATATGTAATTCACACTTCATTCATACACCTTATTTTCATAATTTATTTTTATTTTTCTCTTATGATCATCTATCATATCTTATACTTTCTCTTCTTTACTTTTTCTTTTCTTTCAATCTCTCTCATCTTTCCACCTCTTTCTACTCCAAAGAGGGTGTGAAAACAACATTATTGAATGTTTCATTCACACCTCCCTTTGAGGTAGAGAGAGGTGGAATGAAGAGAGAGATATGAAGAAAAGAAAAAGTAAAAGAGAGAAAGTATGAGATGTGATAGATGATAAGAGGAGAGAGATAAAAATAAAAAAGGTGAAAATTGAATGTTTAGAAAATGAAGTGTGTATATATCATTATTGCAACATCATTACTCTACATGAGATATTGTGGATATGAATGTTAGAGTTTTTACAGAGTACATCCAAGGCACCTGCAGCATGCTCTGAACTCAGAACTTGAGATGCTAATTAAAAGTGATAAAAATTAATTTCCTCACACTTCATGGCGATAATAAATTAAATGATAGATCAGTGAACACATTTTATCTATAGTTAATTGTCTAGCAACCACCACATATGTTTGGGTGGTTTACTGATACACCGTTTGTAACTAACAACCATGCATGAAATTTGTAACTAGGTGATCATATGACTTGTAATTTTAAAAATAGTTGACTGAAAATTAACTTTCAAATAGCTGCGAATTTTCTATACGTGTCACTAATTCACAACAATTCGATAGCAATTTTGACATCATATGGTGTATGCTAGACAACCCTTTCATCCATTGATCTTAGTTTAGTGACATATATGGATGACATTGTTTTAGTAATTGTTTTAATGTAAGACTTTGTCTATTGTTCATAAAAAAAACATTGTTGTTGGTGAAAATGATTTTCTGAAAAGACACTTATCTCATAAGAAACATATTATAAGTAACATGTAATAAATGTTAATTGTAATAACATTGGATACGGAGGCGACATCGGTTGTCATGAAGGTGGATATGGCGGTGGCAGTGGCCATGGATATGGAGGAGGAGGCGGCGGCAGCTACGGTGGAGGCAAAGACTGTGGCTATGGAGATGAAGGTGGTGGTTCCCACTATGGCAGCGGCAACGACAAAAGTTGGAGAGCTAGACTGCTTGTTTACCCTAAGATTTACGAGTTATCATCATGTCAGTTGATTAGTTTAAAATTGAGTATTATTTATGATTTCTTATTGATTAGATTCTTGTTCTGAATGTGGTTGTTTATAAATTGAAAGGATAATCAGAATTTAGTTTTGTAAAAAAAAGAAATCTTATTACATGCTCTATAGATTGGACCAATTTTAAATCTAGTACACCATTTTCTCTTAAATATCAACCCACCTTATCACACATGTATAAATTTCTATAAACTTCCCATAAACTATTGAATCTTTAATGGGGACCCGCGGCGATATTAATGAATCTATATTACATATGCAATAGAGATTCTCTTCTTTTATATTTATATATTTTGAAGAGTTCTTTCTATTTTATTAGTAGTAAGACGAAAACTTGGCCTACGTCCTAGATTTAATTTATTTTCATTTTTCTTTATTTAAATATTTTTATTACTTTTCCTCTTTATTTAAATAATAAATTATATTATAAGGGACATAAACTTGGCAGGTAGACTAATAAAGAACAATTAAATACATCTGAATCAGATTTATATTATCAAATCTGATACTCAAACTTTGATCTGAACAAGGAATTGTCTGGCTATATAGATTTGAAAGTACTCTATTCACTCACGAGTTTCGTATCCTTCCTTGGTTGATTTGGTTCAGTTTTTTAATTAATGACATATTCATGCTTGCAGTTATAAGACTAACCATTTTGAGCTCATACATAATACTATTAAATAAGTAGACATCTATTGATTCATTTACCTACGGGAGACATTATAAAACTCGTATTTGATTTTTAGCCAAGTATAAGTGAATTGCATATTAATGATACATTTGATTTTCCTTAAATTGTTGTGCGGTATTCAATAAATTGGATAGAGATGATTTTCACGGCAATCAGTTTTAAAATACAATATTAATTATTAACAGTACATTTATGTGCAACTATTAAATTTTATAATTTTTTTTTAATGAAAATTTTATCTTTGAATAGAAAAGAATGTAGTTGATACATAAAAGTTGTTATAAACATTAGTTTTCTTTTTTTGTACATCGGAAAGATAAATTGTTCCCGCAAAAAATTGATACCTAAACCTCTCCCACCCAACCCATATATGTCCCCCTAGCTCCTACCACTTAAACTATCCTATAGGAACATAAACATTAGTTTTCTATAACAACAAATTTCTTAAAAAAATTAGAAAGGGGCTAAAATAACAATTTTTCTGGTGCTAAAAACGGGAGAAACACGAGGGCACTTTGTCGCACAGCTATTTGTTGCCGGTCCAAACTTGCGGCACTTTTTTTACATACCCAGATCCTTAAAAGCTGATTTGATTTCCCTTCATTTAAGAATGTAACCTTGCCGTCACTCTCGATTCTAATTTTTATACAATGACAGCTCCTATTTATTTACTCCAACATGGACGGCTACAAATTTTTGGGGAAATGAAAACGAGTGTTATATGATTTTTATAGAAATAATATGATTTTCAACCGGTGTGCCAGGATCACGATGAAATCAAGAAGGGGATGAACGATGATGATGGAAATTGGATGCTGAGAAAGTGGCTGCCACCACTGGAAGGATCGATTAGCCTCTGTGTCGACGGAAGCTTTAATCACGCTGGCAGGTTTATGCGTTCTGGTGGACTAGTTCGTGATCATCAAGGGCAGTGGGTCTGCGGTTTTCACAGTTATCTTGCGGGTGGCAGTGTTCTGCTATCGGAAGCAAGGGCGTTGAAACTTGGCTTGCAGCTAGTGTGGGATCGCGGATTCAGGGAGGTATATTGCAGTGTGGATTGCAGCGAACTGGTTCGGACGCTGGAGGATGAAGACAACCACAGATTCTCCCCCATTCTTAGCCACATCTGAGAACTTATCAGTAGACAGTGGAAGGTATCTATTTCTGATATTAGTCGGGACTGCAATCAACCAGCGGATTAGCTAGCCAGGAGAGGGGCATTCACTTCATCCATGGTGCTGTGTATCCTAGATACCCCGCCGTCGGACTTAGAGATCCTTGTCTTGAGGGATCGTTTGGCTCTTCCTTAGTTTTTTCGTTTAATTGTTAATTTTCCGATGTAGCAAAAAAAAAAATATGATTTTCAACGCTCAAAAGAAAGAAAAAAATTAATTATATTTTTATAGTAGAGTTAAGGAAACTTTCAGGCTTTTAGGTGCCCATAATTTGCTAAGAAATAAATACAAAGTGATTAGCTGAAGTGATGAACACATGACATTTCAGAAAAGGAAATAATTGATTTATAGTAACTAGCTAATAACTTGTTGTGATCGGCCCAAACCACTATATGGTCCACCATCACTCTGGTCAGCCCAATACGACTATACAACCAATGTTTGTCAAGTTGGCAGGCCATGATCACTAAGCTGTAGCGACCAAAAAAAAAGATCACTAAGCTGTGATGGAGCCATGGAAGGAGTGAGAAAGGTGCGATGGTGGCAGCTTGGTGATCATGGGTGTGGCTGGCATTGTTAAAATTTGTGAACTTTAATAAAGTTAGTAGTAGTAGTAGTAGTAGACTAGTAGTAATTGACAAAAAAAAAAATTAAATAAATAAAGTTAGTAACAGGCAGGCTTGTCTAATTTATTTATTATTTTTTGTCTAGGGGGAGGGGATTGGGGCTGGGCTGGGTTAGTTTTTGGAGGGTGCCATTCAAACCCAATTATTTGGAAACATCTTTATCTCTCTCACTAAGCTTTGATGCGCCCGTCGTGCCACCTCTGTCGCTGTGCCTCAACTATTTCCTCTCCGCATCTGCCACCATCCCCTCCCCCTCTGTCTTGTTCTGCTACTGGCTAGATCTACAACCTCCCAATCTTCCATAGTGCCAGTGCTTTCTGGACTCCTCTTGGTACTGTCATTGAAGCTTTGATGTACGCTTCTTTGAAGGCCTTGCGCAACTCCGGCAGAGTCGGATGATTTGCTAATTGGAGCGGTTATTTATAATTGAAGATTAACTACTGCTCGGAAAGTCAAGTTGTGCTGGTGTTCTTAGGAGTTTAGACCCTGTATGATTTTTCTTAGTTTGTCTGGTTTCTTAGATCAGCATGAGTGAACATGCTGTGAGCTTAATTTCTTATCTGATTGTGCATTGCATGTAAATGTCGTAAGACAATCTTTGAATGTTAATATGCACCTTTGAAAAAAAAAATCACTCTCACTAAGCTATTTATCAAAGAGACAATACCTCTGTTAAGTTGATATATCAGGTTGTGTTAAGTGGTGAAAAGTTAGAATACTTCTATTAAATGGCAAGTTGCTATAAGTTATACTTCTATTGTTACTAGTAATCATTACTGTATGTGTTGAGTAGTTCCTAGCCAATATAAGCAGAAAATAGGAAATAAAGTAATTCTTTTGGAGATTAAAGTTACTAAAACTACAATTCAGATTGGAACATAAATGGAGCCTTCTTTTTCATACTAAATCCAATATATGTCCAAGTAAAAAAAACGTTAGATCTCTTAAGAGTGTGATATTGTTCAATGCATGAATTCAAAACTGAGTTTAGTCTCTCCTCTATCAGGTAAAATAATACTCTAAACCACCAAAAAAAGATCCAACATATAATCATTGTCAAACTGCAATTTTTCCACAGAAAGAGGATCATTATCTCCATAAGAAAATTACTTTTGAAGTTTTGGATATGATAATAAACCGATAAATTGAACGGGAGCAACCAAAATGGATTTACATCCCCATTCCAAAAAATTTGCAGGCTGTTTAGTATGTTCAAATGTAATCAGAAAGTTCTCTCACGTGATTTTTTGTACGAGGCCTGCTCAAAATCTTAGACATGCACACATGTTGCTTTAATAGGGTTAATGATCAAATTAGTCTCTGATTTTGTAAGAAAGTTTGATTTTAGTCATTTGCAGAAAAGTGACGTTTAGTGGCGGTAAAAAACAGCCAGTAATTCATAAATTATTGCCACTAAATGTCATTTTCTTGCCGAGAGACTAAAACCAAACTCGCTTACAAAATCAGGGACTAATTTAACAATTAACCCGGTTTAATAGTTTAGCAACAATAGGGGATCCAATTCCAACAAAAAACAGTTGCCTTTCTGCTAGGCCTCAAATAGTCAAAATCTCAAAGGACTCCCCTAAGCTCTCCGGTAAGCAAAGCATATTTGCGGTGTTGTGACAAGACTGGTGCCACCTGAACTGCATTTAGTATTGATGCTAAGTCATCATAAGCGGGTTCCTTGTGTTGATTAGCTGCATGCAGAATTGTTTGCAAGATTTGTAGGGTATCCCCATGGCTAACAACCAAAACTGCACATCTGCAGAATGTGGAACAGAATTGATTTAGTTGATAGAATATGAACAAAAAGACCCAAACATGCTTTAAGAAATAAGAACATTTCGATGTTGAATGATATTTTGTAACCTTAGATCAAATACCTGCTTCATAGACAAGTCAGAATCAAAAAAAAAACTTTTTCTAAATTTTGAATGCATTTATCGAAGTCTCCCTTGTGGCAGTTTGCACTAGCTACAAACCCATAATAGATTTGCTTCACAGATTTGTGCTAGAAGAAACAATAACGCTACAAGATTTTAAATGATATTTAAGACAAAAATCACTACCCTTCAAATTCCGATTCCATAACAGCCATTGCTCTTGCAAGTCTACAGGCAACATCCTTAACACTTTCCCCTCCTTCTGGCCCAACAAGTGGATCTTTTTCATCTAGTTCCCAAATTTGCTCATACTGTTGATGAATGAAAAGAGAAAATCAATGTTACAGAAAAGGTTTTAGCATATCTAATGCACACAATATCTAAATAGTGACGCCGAATGGCCTTGAAATAGTCACAATATTTCTTCTACAACCACATATAATGCAAAGAATTAAATGGTGAAGTGCAACACGGATGGACAAAGTTTCATTGACCATCACTTACTTTATCATGCGACAGAAGTTCAAAAGAAGGACCAAAGAAGCGTTCTCGAAGATCTTCGATGACCTAACAGGAAAAAAGATACATGATATTCATCAATAAAAAATCATGAACTTTGAGGGCAAAAGCACATGAATAAGCAAGTGGTGAAGTGGTAGTTAAGGATGAGCAGAGAGGTTTGGGGTATTTCTCGTGCTGCATTATACAGGGCAAATGGCAACCAAAGTAACAAATTGGTTGGTTGAATTTGAAAGGCTCTCACTGACCTTACATTGGGGGCCTTCAAAAGGAAGATTCAAGACAGTTGCAACAATCTTTGCTGTGTGGGTGGTTCTTGAAAATGGGGAGTAGCAAATGCGTACATTAGCAAGTGGTACATCATTAGCCTCTAGTTCCTGTCCAGAACACGTACTGTTAGTTAAGCCTTAAGACTAGTTGGTATTCTATAATGCATTGCATATAGAGAAGATGATGTGGTATAATTAATTGAAATTTGGGACATGGGAGTGGAGTTCTTAGGTTGAGTGATTGCATGATCCATTTTCAACATCAAATCTCATGGTCTTTGGTTCACTTCAGTTTTACTTTGATTTTTCTGCAATTCATAAATAAATATACAACATACATACCTTGTGGAATAATTTGGCAGCGAGTTGTGCTTGACTAACACCGTCGGTGGCCAATTGGAATTCAGGGCGTATGCCATTTTCCTGTGATTTCAATCCATTTATTTAACCAATTAATAATCACAAATGATAAGATTGGTTTGCATAAAACAAGAAACGAAATAAAACGAAACCTAACCATGGAGGAAACAATGAGTCCTCGCTCGTTGGGAATACTCTTGCCATGCCTCAGAACCCAGTATCTGTTCTTCGTTACCACACACATTGTTTCATTTGATTTGATTTTCACTACTATCTCTATTCTGTAATAAACAGATGGCTTAATCCTCAAATTAGTCCTTGTTTTTGTCTCGCCGTCTGAACCAGGTCCCTGATCAGAAAAATTTGTGGAAAAGCTCCTTTTCTTTATAAATCGTTTGGAGCAAGTCCTCGCCGGAGTCCGGAGCTCCGGCGAGGGATGAAGTGTCACGCTGAATGTATTAAATTTGCTTATGTTGATTTTTAAAATAAATTAAATATAAATTAAAAATTAAAAATAAATTAAAAATCAGAAAATTAAATTAAATTAGTAACCTAAATTACCCCAAATTAGTTAATTAAACCTAACCTTATTAATCTTCATCAATATTTCATCCATCTTCAAACTCAAAGCCCAGAAGTTCTGTACCAGGTAACTCACTTCAAATTTCAACTATTCAAACTACCCTTTTTCTACAAGGATTTCATTTTTCATCTCATGCATGAACAAATTACAAAGCTCAAATATTTTTACTGTGCTAACTCAAAAGCAGTGTCATCTTCCTTCACCTTTACTTACCATGTTCGTGTTTTGGTGCTCTGCTTTCTCTGCACTATTTTTTGGTTCTTGTGGTGACACAGAAACTTGGGGTATTTCACAGGAAGCGTTGGTGTTGAGATTCTGAGTCAGAACCCCACCATCGATTTCTCCCCCCTTCAACCTCATCCTACCTAGAAACCCAAAAACTCAGAAACTCAATTCCCACTTTGTTCTTCAACTTCTTCCTCATCTTCCTCCTTAATCCCTCTCTCACCCAATCCAAAAAAAAACCCAAAAAAAAAAAACCATCACGTCTCTTCTACTTGCTCACGTTCTCATCCCAAATCTGAGAAAGATAATAACTTTTCTCTCCCATTGTTCATCCAAGTTCCAACAAGATGAAGAACAAGGAAAAGGATGAGCAAAGAAAACCTTTTTTGTCCAGATCCAGCAAGGGTGAACCCCAAATCACCATCATCAAGCCATTGTTTCTTGTTCTACTTGGAAGAGTTTGTGTTTTTGTTCTTAATTCCAAATCAATGTTTGAATGATGGCAATTATGATTAAACGTAGCTTTGTGGTTTCTGTGCTATTTGAAATTGGATGAATTGAGATTTAGGGTTCCTTTATTTGGGGGTTTTGCCTCTGTTGTGGTATTTTTTGGTCTGATGTCAAGTTAATTGGCTGAATTTAGATATGTAATCAAGTAGCTTTTTTAATAAGTTTAATTTTAATTAATTAATTTGGGGTAATTTGGGTTTTTTTTTTAATTTTCTGATGTGTAATTTATTTTTTATTTATTTTTAAAATCCACATAAGCAAATTTAATATAGTCAGCGTGACACTTCATCACTCGCCGGAGCTCCGGACTCCGGCGAGGACTTGCTCCAAACGATTTACAAAGAAGATGAGCTTTTCCACAAATTTTTCCGATCAGGGACCTGGTTCAGACTGGTGAGACAAGGACAGAGACTAATTTGAGGATTAAGCCTAAACAGATAGATATCAATGCACTCAATTCCTTTTTTTATTTTATTTTATAAAACAATAAATATTTCCATTTTACCTTTACGTTTAAAAAGAGAAAAATATTAAATAATAGTATTAAAATGATACATGCCTTTTAGTTTTGCTTAATCACAAAGCAATCTTTCATTTCTCTCTTTTTTATTTTAAATGTACAAATGACTATTGGTGTTTTTATGTGAGTTAGGTTTACTTTAAAGTAAATGGAGCCAACTCCTTTGGTGTGTTGGAAATTGGAATTTATCTTTCCATAAGTGGATGTTCCAAAGCAAAAACAAATACTAGGGGCTTCTTTTTTTAAAACAAAAAAATAATGTAAAAAATAAAACAATTTATCAAAAAAAATATTGTTTGAAATGAATTTACCAACATTGGTTTTTTTGCAACGGAAAATTAATCGGCCACAAAATCCTTGGTTCAATATAATGATAAAAATTGCAACGTAATAAATTCCTCTCTAATATTTTGTCGTTAAGAATTTTGTTTTTATACGTTAGCATTTGTCTTTTATTTCTCTTCTCTCACATGTTTTTTCCTCACGTCACTCCATATATTCATATCATTCTCTTCTATGAAATATCTTCAAAGCTAATAACTAACTCTTCCACTGCTCTAGACCTAGAAGAGAATGGCGAAATTTATAGATTCACAAAAACGATGGGGTATACCTGGATATAGCTCAATTAGACATCTCATGTATTACACCCCCTCACGTACCGTATATGATAGAATTGGAATTTAAATGTGAAAACACTGAAAAGGTGGACTCAGGTTTGGTGAAGTAAAAAAACCGTGCAGTGTAATCAGCAAATCAAACCGTTAGAAAAGTTGGACAGCTCATGTTTCAATCCAGCAAATTGGCCTCTTATCATCTACTATAATTCAACCAAGTAATGTGGTTACAAGCAACATAATTCTTAAAGGGTGCATTAGTACTTAGGCCAAGGATTAAATAACCAGGATGGTCTGCTGATACCTCTACACAATTTGACTAAACTACGCCTGCACCTAATCTGCAATGGGCTCAAAAACAATTTAAACTGGCACTATTTTCCTTTACATTGAGTAACAATTACAGGGGAAAAAGTCCTTTAATAGAAATTGTCCCATGATTACACTAATGGATGGACAGAATTTATTGCTTTCAATGCAACGGCTTACAAATTGATATTTTCTACAAAAATTCTAAGTTAACATCTAAGTTTTGCATCTGATGCAAAGAATCATCCTCAAAATGCTCCATCCGCGGTCTCATCCATATTCTCCATCTAAAGACTTACGAAACCATCTGCAAACATGAGTTAAAAGATAAAAGGTACCAAATGTCTGAGGTAGATATGAATTTATATGCAGAATATGAAAAGCTCATCACATAATGTTAATCATAATCATCAGAGAGAATTTATAAATTAGCAATGTTTCTCTCAGTGTCTTGTTAAAGGGAGTATAGTACACTAGCAAGAAGCAAAAATTACCTCTTCATAAATGGGAACACTGCCATGTTATGCCATATAATAATATCTTTGCTCTTTTTAGCGACATTGTCAAACAGGACACAAGGCTAATCAACATCCACATTATGTTCAAATTTACAGTCAATATCATTTCCGATCAAACTAAAGTTTATCTTTAAAATTCCAAATCAGAGAATTGACTGACGGTCAATGATGATACTCAGGCCAAGTCTTATCTCATTAGGTGGAGTTATCTACGTAGATTAGATGATGTCGTTGAAATTTATCAAAAATCAAAATTTCCATAACTCCATCTAGAGCAAGCCCTTTATTAACGTTTTCACCAAAAGTTTTCAAGGGTCTTCCTTCCTTCACCTCCTTTAATTGAACTATCTTGCATTTGATTCACATGACATGACCCAACGATCCAAGTTTATATCATCTCCTCAACAAATGCTACTCCTACAGGGTAACGGTTATTTTTCCTCAGAATCTAAATTATGTTTTCTCCTCAACCTTTTCAGGGTAATGATCGACAGCGGGCAAATAGATAAGTAAAGCCAAGTACAAAAAGATAAGAATAACAATAAGATACTCACAAGTTGATAGAAAAACAAATGCCAGGAATAATGTACACTACATTTTAGTAATTCAAAAATCCCACACGGTTTAGGAATTATACAAATATACACTGACCTCTGCAATTTGATAATCCCTGTGAAGAAACCACCAAGGGCCATTCTTTGATAGTAATCTGAAAATGTAAAAGCATGAATGACTCAACCAAACTTACAAAAATAAAAATAAAAACCAAAATTTACAGGTACAGCCAGACAGCGCAATAACGAAGCCATGTTTTTCTAGTATCAGAAAATCTACCAAAAAGACAGGATAATACTATCTTTTTCTCTGTCAAATGCTTTCCAATTTCACTTCGAGATTTAACAACCAATGTAAATGATACCCACTATTAGACACAGAATTTCAGAATGAGCATGTCAACAAAATGGGATTGAAATCATGGTGTTTGTACAATCCACAAAGAAACTATACTGGTGTAGTATGCTTAATCATGCATATTTGGACACATAAATACCAACAGATCAAATGAGTAGTCAGCCCAATATCCATCATAGGCTAAATATTCCAAAATCTAAGATGGATAAATAGTTGCGCATTAAAGTTAAGGTAGCCATCTAAAATGGATAGAGTATTTGACAAGACATAAACAACATGAAACATTTCTTCATAATGCACACACACATGCAAGCATGCAGCGTTAATGTGTTATCTTACCTAACAGAACCAGCTACCACACGAAGTGCCATGAAGAGACTCAAGCCCAACCATACACCGTGAAGGCCAAAACGTGAAGGGGAAAATACCAAAAATGCTGAGGAGACTGCCCCCACAAACATCTACGAAGCAATATCATAAAAATTAACCTTGTGAAAAACACATGTACCAGGACAAGAACATTGTACCAAATTTAGACAAACAAACTTACCATGGAAAAAGCAGCATAGCGGAAATCAGAAACACCAAAATGGAGACCATCAAAAATATAAGCCAGCGCATTAAATGGTTGAGAAGCACTGACAAACTGGCAACAATCACAGATAACAGTGTAAACTAATATCTAAGCCAGACATGGAAACAAAAGCAAAGAAACACTGCAGAAAACAAGCAATATCATACATACCAATACTCCAGTTCTGGCAACCTGCAAGACTTTAAGATCCTGGGTAAAAACGCCAGCTAAAGATCCAAAAGATACACCCAGAATTGCAGTCAAGCAGATACCTGTCAGCAGTCCAATCTGGAAAGACATCATCAGGTTCACATAATGAAGCACCAAATGCTCAAAACTCAATGCACAAAAAAGAATACTCACCTTTAATACAAAATTAGTAAGTTCCTTCACAGCTTTGTATTCATGTCTAGATAGAGAACTTGCAACAAGGGCCTATAAATAATAGCATTTCGGTATAAGGAAAAAAGGCATATGCAAACAAGAAAACAGCAATAACGCAAGTAATTTGCCAAGCTTAAAGGAAACTAAGATTTTGAATTATAAAGTGCCGTACTCAAACAAACTGAAACTTATCCCAAGAAGTGGAACAAAGCCTGTTTCAATTAAAGTAATGACAACAGAAATTTATACATATTCCATTCTAGGCAGTCTATTGTTGGCTTAACTAGTTAAACACCCTAGTATTACAAGTTCAAAAGAAATTTAAGAAACCACAACGCGTGGGAAAAATTAAAATGAAAGAAAGTTAAGAAAATGAACATGATTTACATAAGGGGTAGTTTTAATACCTGACCAGATGCAGCCAATGCATCTGTAAGAAGGGAAACTGCCAACCAGACTTGCATACATATCTGATGTGCAGCCATAGCTACTGGACCATGACGAGCAGCCATTGATGTTCCCAATGTCATGGTTGTAAGAACAGCAAGTGTTCTTCCAAGAAGAAAACCACCTATAGCAGCCCACATATCATAACAGAAACAATATTAACCTAACTGTCAAATAACCACTTAATCCCAAAAGCTTAAGCTGTTGGGTAAGGGCCACTTTAATGGTTTTATATTATATTTTAACACTAACAAAAAGTTAAATATATGCAGAGTAAAGGAGAAAAGAGAAAATTACATGAACTAATAATTGTTTACAGTTAAAAGAAAAAGTGATAGAAAATGCAAGATAGAAACTGTTAAAAGAATGTACTGCAAAAGGCTGGCAAAACAGTATTGTGTTTCATCAGGTGATAAATGTAAAAAGCTAGTAAAAAAAACAAAAAATCATCAAACACAATTTGTTCTATTAATGCTATTGCCTTTAAATTTACAAGCAAGAGCATGAAAAAATGGAAGTGAGCTTGCATGGAAAGAGCTGTTGAGATTTCATGTAGCATCTAGTTGTTACTTCCTTTTTTTCCTACGTTTTTAGGGAGAGAATATTATTTTAGGGGGAAAGCCAAAATAAGAAGAAAGCAGAAAGCACCAAAAAAGAGAAAACTGCTTACCAGACTTAATATAACTGCCAAATTGCAGGCTTCCCAACTTTGGAGGAAGTAACACAGCTCGATTATTCAGATTCCAGATCATCAACAAGGCACCAATATATCTGAGGTATGAAAATTTAATCACAATTAGTGTTAACTATAAATCAAGATAATAAATAAAGGAAGAAAATAATGGTTTTGGAAAGTACATACTGGGAGAGAACGGTGGAAATGGCTGCACCAGTTACACCCAACTGAAAGTAATACATAAGTAAGGGAAATAAAAAGACAGCTGAAAGATTACCAATGCCTGAAATTTCATAAATATATTAGAAGTTAGAACACAGATACTCACAATATCATGAATATGATTTTAAAATTTAATCATTCTTTGAAAGAAACTATAGGCACAAGCACACTTAAGACATCAAGATATAAATTTATTCTTCATTTTTCAAGATCAAGTCACAAGTATTTGAACCAATTAAAATATAAATACCACCCTGTTTTCCACTCAACACACATACCACAAGCATTTTGTTTTTTCCCCTAAACTTGCATGCACCGATGATAAATGTAGGATCAAAGAAAATAATTTATAACCACAAAAATTAACAAGAAAATGTCCATCTCAAGCTGTACACATAATTTTCTGAATACGTGATTGAGCAAACTTAATGCATTATTTTTTAAATTGAAGTTCAGTGATCAGTATAAACGTATTCTATTATGATTAAACAAATTGGTCTTCCTCATCTTGTCATAGGAAGCTTTCTATCACGTACAAACAATTGACAGTCACCCCCCACCCCTAGCTTTTTCAATAACATATGACTATATGAGTAACCCCTGATACAGAAAGGCTTTTGTGTTAGCTAGCACTCCGTACAAGTTACAACCACATGCTAGCAATATGAAAGATTGGGCAAAATGGCCAATATGGATCATTAAATTTTCAGTGATTTATGTGCGCATGTTAGAAAATTCAAATTAAATATAGTCTGAAATCAAGAATCATGACTATAAGAAAGGCACTCAAAGTGCTTAAAAATGTCAAGTTTTTCAGTGATTTATTGCCAAAGCACGAAATGTTCAAATGAGGGGGAATTTATTTTTCAGTGAATTATGAGAGCTCGTTAAATAATAATCATAATTTATTCATGAAACATGAGTATAATAAGAGCCTTCAAAAGGAAAAGAAAATGTTGAAAATTTTCAAGATGATAAAAGAAAGGCAAAGTGCATAGAAGATAGACCCCAAAAATATATCAAGCATTCTAAAAAGCAAATTATCAAAGAGACACACATTAAACAAAACACTTGCCTAGACATAAAACAGGGGTTTTTGTATCCTTAAAACCACGGAATATGCCCTGAAGAGCCAAAGAAAGCACAACTGCAGGAGCACCAACCGCTCTTAATGAGAGAAATTTTTGAGCAAGAACACGTGTTGGATTCGCCTGTGGAAAAGAATTAATTCATAAAGGAGATTATAATTGGCATACTTTAGGAGGGTACAAGAGACATGTTATAGACTTGTAATCAGTAATATTGACATCACAACTTAAAGTATCCAGTGTGAGAACAAATAGAGATGTCAATGATAAGGGAAGATAACATACTGCTGATACACCAATGATATGAAGAAACGTTCCAGATCCCAGATACAAAGCTAAGGACTCAAAAATGCCAAGCCCCAGTGCTAATAGCAAAGCAGTAGAGACAGAGGATAGCTGCTTTCTTTCCAGAGGTTTTCCATTGCCATCATTTTGTAAAGCAGTATGATCTGCTCGGCAAATTAATGTCATTAGATAATAGTGATGTGAATTGTGAATTGTGTATAGTATAGTAGGAGAAGTTGAACAAAATTAACCTGAAGCAGAAAGATTGGCTGCTAAGTCCTCGGCAACAAAAGAAGTAGCAACACTTAAAAGGGGAATATTGAATAACTTTGAAACAATGTTAAAGATGGTGATGGAAACACCCGCAGAAGCCAACTCCAGTGTACCTATGAATAATAAATATGAGACGGTGTGTTGATGGTGGCAATTATAAAGGAAGAGAGATTGATCATTGATAGGAGGCAAACGGAACTCACCTAACCGACCAATGTAAGCAGTTTCCATCAATTGTGCCAAGGGGTCAATTGCTTGTCCAGCAAGTGCAGGCAAAGACAGCATCAAAAGCTCACGTTTGACATCAATTTTTTCTTGATTTGGATTGATTCCTAATTGACTATCAAGAATTTGAAAGAAAGAGCAATAAATAGTAATATTAGTAAGTAACTGATAGATACATGAGTGAATTGATTGAGCTTAGTCTTACTTACTCGTGAGTATGAGTAGGGACTGTAGGGTGATCCTTATCAGAGTCAGAATCATCAGTGAGCAGAGAGTGTTGTTGATGTAAAGGTCCATCGACGCGAGGAGAACTAAAACAAGGAACGGAAAGGGGTTTAGCGCGAAGGGTAAGGGTGGTGGAAAGGTGGGAATCCCTCTCCCGGTGGCGCAGGGCATAAAGGAGAGTGAGGGAAGAAGGTTTGCGGCGGTGGTTGCATAAGTTATGGGTTTGGCGGTTAAAACAAGGACATTCAGCGGTGGCGGTAGTACTAGTCGACGTCATCTTGAATTCAAAACAAAACAAGAAAACGGAGCAGGCAGGTTATGAGATAAGTTTGATTGAGTTAATTTCAAATGATAACAAACAAGAATGAATAAGATAAGATAATACCTGGTTGCTTGGGAATTAGGGCGGGGCGGAGTGGGGTGGTAAGAAGCAGAAGCACACAGAAAGAAACTTCATCCGACGACGATGATAACAAATTTCTACTAGTAATCCCGTCACTGCCCACAGAGTATAATTAATTAAACCTTCGCTACTAATTTTTCTTATTATTGTTTTCCAAATGTCTCTTGGCTTCATGCATTTACCTGGATAAACTTTTTTTAAAAAAAAAAGTCTCCGATTAATTTTTTTTTATTACAGACGATTAATTGTTTTTAAAATCTAAAGTTTATTACACATTTTGTTATAAGGTACCGAGAATTAGAACTTAGTAGTAGGTTAAAACTTAAAACTCAAAATAGGTTCCAAAATATTATTTCAGCTACACTTTTTTTTTTGCAATTTATACTCCGTAAACTTGGTTTTTAGAGTTTGATTTAAATTTAAATAGCATCCCCCGTTTTAAAAATCTGATAATCACTAATATTACTGGCATTTAAAATCGGGTAAAGTGTATCATTGTCTGTGGTGGCTGCCCTCCCCTCTTATTGCATGCAAATTATGTTGATCCCTAAAGGTGTCTGTGACAAACATGATCAGATGCAAAGGAAGTTTATTTGGGGATCTGAAAATGGAACTCGCAGAGTTAGTCAAGTTAGCTGGGAGGTAATTTGCAGCCCTAAAAACCAAGGTGGACTTGGTTTCCGGCATACTTCCGACTTTAATGAAGCGCAAATAATGAAGATAGGCTGGGGTTTAATCCACCAACCTAACTCTTTGTGGGTTCGTGCCCTGAGAGGGAAATATGGATGTGGGAACGACATACTCCCGCTGGTTAAACATTGCAACAGGGAATCTCTTGTTTGGAAGGGAATCCGCAGCACTTGGGACAAAGTGGTGGCTGGTTGTAATTGGCAGGTGGAAGATGGGACTACTGTTAGATTCTGGAAAGACTCTTGGATTTTATCGGACCACATTCTGATCAACCTAGCGTTGCACCAAGTCCCGCTTCATGAACAAGACCTCACTCTCGCTCACTTCTATGATGAGGGGAGAGGATGGAACACTTCTATGTTCGATCACCTTCTTCCTGAGGCCACGGTCCAGGAAATAACTTATTTTCATGACGTGAGGGCAAGTAACGGTAAGGACGAGGTTGCATGGTCATGGACAACTTCTGGCATTTTTTCCACCAAATCTGCTTTCGATATGATTACCAATTCGCAAGCCAACCGGAACGTGGACGACTTTTGGAAGAAAGTGTGGCGGATTCGAGGTCCGGAAAGAATTAGAGTTTTCTTATGGAAACTTTGCAATAATGGTGTCCTTACGAATGTTGTCCGACAAAGACGCCACATGAGCACGACTGACCTTTGCTTGTTGTGCCACTCATTCTCAAAAACTTATACTCACCTCTTCCGTGACTGCAGCGAGGTTTCTTCCTTCTAGCACTCCGCTCTTCCTGTGAACCAGATAACGACGTTCTTTTCTTCAGATTGGAGCACTTGGCTTGCGGGTAATATTACTGGCGAGACTCATGGTGGCGCGGGTATTGACTGGCCTAGATTTTTCTCCTCTGACTTATACACAATATGGCGCATGCTTAATGATCTAGTGTTTAACCAGGTGCATCACTCCTCAACACGAATTTGGTCCCTGCTCAAATCCCTTGGCACAGAGCAGCTTGGCTCTTTGTCGCGTAATTCTCCATTGTCCGCCAATGCCACTAGTTCTTATCATGGAGTCTTCGATTGCAGTCAAGGAACCCCTACGACCACCGGTTGGATCCCTCCAGACGAAGGTTGGCTCAAGCTCAATGTTGACGGGGCCATCTCTTAAAATCTATCCGCCAGTTGCGGGGGAGCCATTAGAGATACCACAGCCAGCTGGGTGAAGGGTTTTAGCTGCAACTTGGGTAACTTCTCTTCCACGAATGTGTTCCTTGTGGAGCTTTTAGCAGTAAAGACAGGAATTGAACTAGTCATGAGTCTTGATCTCCACAACGTGATCATAGAGACAGACTCCATGGAAGTCTTCAATGTCCTTCACTCCGAGGATCGTCCGCATAGATATGCCCAGATTGTTCGAGATATCATCCACTTGAAGACTGACCATGGATCCCTACTGCTCCAACATGCACCGAGAACTGCTAACTCCCTACCAGATTATCTGACTAAGTTAGGCCTTGATCTCCCATATGGACCTCATTACTTTGATTCTCCTTTTGGAGAGTGTCATCTCTTCTTGCAGCAGGATGCTTCTCATGGTGCTGAGCCTTCTATAGGCCTTGTTTAGTTTTGTGTTTTGGGATAGATCCCCTTCCTTGCAAAAAAAAAAACATTTTATGATGTATTGGATCATGTTGCTACTTTTTTATATATATGGATTATGTTGCTACTTCGACACTAAATATGTGTATCATTGCAGTTCTTATTGGATTCAAATCTTATTTACATGTTTGATTATTTTGAAAATGTTGAAAATAAAGATGATAATCTGCTGATTTTTATCATGTTTAATAGTATTTTTTGTCACTTACTTATCACAGTTTGATAGTTCTGGTCCCCCAAGGAATTTATTAGCCTACGATGTCCCTCACGTTTACTAATAGTTGCAGTTTTGGTTTTCCTTCAACTTACATTCAATATTTAACGAATTCTTTTATAAAAAAATCAATTAAAATAACCAAAAACCATAAAATTGTTTATTAGAAAACATAAAACTGTTATTCAATCCTTATTTTTAATTAAAACCGTTAAATATTGGATGAAAGTTGACGAAAAACCAAAACTGCAACATTTAGTAAACATGAGGAACGTTGTAGACTAATAAATTCCTTGAGGGACCAGAACTGTCAAATCGTGATAAGTGATGAACCAAAAAAGCTATTAAGCCTTTTTATAAAAACTCTGAAAATATCTTTATTTTGTAAAGTTATGTTGGGGAAATGAGTTGTGTGAAACAGACTTGTCATGCTAAGAAATGTGCGTCAGTCACAACTTAGGTTTTGGATCATGGCATGCATTCTTAGACAAAAAGCAACAAGTTTTAAACAACCATTGGATAGATAAAGGAGCACACGTTGATTGCCAAATGTCGAAGAACCACATATATACGTAAGCACATCTCCTTTTAATTGTTAACGTTGGCATAAGCCCGACAACTACCGAACATTTGTTCACAGACATACTGATCACTCGTAGTCGACCGCGGCCCCATCAAAAGTATATTTCTTGTCATCCTATGTACATCTCAATCAGAGGCATTTCCGACTAACATCACACCATTGTCTCGATGTGAACTACACAAACATATCGATCACCTACTACTAGACACGACTGCCCACACCCCTTACCAACGATCATTAGCAATTGGATAACTTGATATATTTCAAAAATAACCACGTCCCCCCTCCCCCTTTCGGAAGTCAACGACTCTTTAGCCCAATGAATGGACACGCTCAACTCTCTGCTAAGGGATTAGGCTCAACGCTCAAGGACATAGTATTGTAGTATACACAAGCTCTCTTCCACCCGTCTGATTAAGCAACTCTCAAATAATTCATCAGTCTCCCTAATCACAATTGTAACACCCTCTTAACCCCGCATAAATATTATAGCTTAAATCAGAGTAAAAAGCATAACACAGAGGGTGTCACACTTATTCTCCAAAACCATAAATCAAAACACCTGTCATGCTCATAATAAATATATAAATTTTCCAACTTTAATGTCTCAACTTCATATGCATAGCACAATGGATTTATTTCAACTCCAAGATAAATCATAATCCAAAGAGAGTTCATAAAATAACTCTTAACATCAAGATACAAAGTTAAACGTTTTCCCCGGTGTTACATAACAGAGCATGACTCCCCTAACTAAACCATAAATGAAAGACTAGCTCCTCCAACTAACCCTCACGAGAAGCTCCACTATCCTCGGTACCTGAGCGATGTCGCATAGAACATCATTCCAACAGAAGGGTGAGAACTCATATCATATGGATAAGCATAATATTATGTAATTTAATATAATCCACATATCTATGTTCCACATAAATTCTTCACACTCCACTAACAAATAATAAATTATGTAATTTAATATAATCAATCAATCTCACAGTTATGACAATACTCCATAATTCATAGCATCAAGTAAGCAAATATTATTGTCTCCAATTACCACAACATTAAATCTCAGAAAATATCACAATTACCATTAATTAGCATCAATAACATCCTAACACATATAACTCAAGTGAGACCCGTGCAAATGCCTTTGGTACCAAAGATGTTATCCTTAGCGGTATCACCGCGTCCACTCCAGACAGATAACCACCAATAAAGCCCTCGCTCTAGGCTTCAAAACCACTCCAGTTTTGGGACAAGTCACTAGTCTCCACGAGAACTAGCAAACTTTGCCTCTTGACAACTATGCAATGTATTGTGCACAACTCAACTAACATATGCATACTCAGACCATCTACAAGTCTTAATTATTTTAGCATATTCATCACCAGCTCAACAATTCAAATCATCTCCAATTTCACAAAACACACACTTACATGTTATTAATCACACAACTTGCAATCACAGTAAGGGTCGACGAATATATGATCAAGTAGCTAAGGAACAAGCAGGTCCATTTTGGTGAAATGTAATTTGGAATCAAGTCACGAACGATGTTACTTGGGAGCTAGAAGAGATAATCAATGAGCTGTATCCGGAACTCTTCGTTGAGGCTTAAGTTTCGGGGGGCGAAACTTTCTTTTTGGGGGTAGTAATATAAGACCCGGATAATTAAACGTTTAATTAACTAGTTATTTATCGGTTTAATAGCGATAAGCGTTGTTAAACTTAAGTTGATTTGGTTATTATGCTTTGTGTGTCTATATAATTATGACTATGTTATTATTATCTATTTTCCTAAATAAATAAATAAAAGAAAATGGAAAGTTAATAGAAAAAAAAAAGAGAAGAGTCACACGTGAGAGACTTAAAAAGAAGAAGAAGAAAGTAACAAAATTGAAGAAAGGGAAGTTTGTGATTTGGCGAATATATAAATGTATATTTAAGTGTTAACACTTCTACACTTGATCACTTAAACTTGCTCAAAGTGATTTTAATTTATATCATAGAGTCCCTAATCATTTTTAGGATAATGATTCATCTTTCTAATATTTTTCTCTTAACTCTACGAGTTAAATCCTACACTACCAAAATCAATCTAGACTTAGAGAATTCAATATGTCTTAATCACTAAGTTCTCTTCGTCTAATTTTAGTGGACTTTAAATAAAATATATCAGATGTATACTTTCACCAAATTGTTGCAGCGAAAAGACTTGGTAGTAGAAAAGAGAAGTGGTGAGTTATGAAACAAATGAAATAAAAAATTGAAGAATGAATTCACGCTGGAGGTGTAAAGGTGGCAAGCATGACAAGGATAAGGCTGAAGGATATAATGGCATGCAATTTAAAATATCAGTTTCAAATTTATTGAACAAAATTAAAGGAGTTAAGTAAATCCGTTGGAGATAAATCAGTTTCTTTCTTTTGTGGTTAATGTGCATTATTGTGTTGTTTCAATGCCTTAAAACACAATGAATTATGCTTTAATGGTAAAGACCAGATGTTGGAGAAGTAAAAACGGATTCCTAACAATTTCTATGAGTATAAAATGGGAGTAGAACATATGGGTCTAAGTATAGAGAGAGAATGTGGATGAGAGAAAAGAAACAAATATTCTCCTCCTTTTGTAAATTTTGAGCACTGTTGTAGAGACTCCAGCATGTGTAGGTTCTGAGTGCACAGTGTCTTATATGCAGCTGTATTAACCTTGGGGAGCAAACCCGGCAATGGATTACACCAGAGGTCTGCCGGAATTTTGCTTTCAAGGCAGTGATTCGTCGACGGCGCAGCTTTCATTGCCAATATTTCCAACAAAGGCAAACGTACGTGTTGATTGAAGTAAAACTTTGCTGGCATAGCTTTACAGCTCCTCCTTTCTTGCATGTGTTCAACTTCTAATTGTGCTCCACGTTCAACCTCTTGCATGTCCACCTCAAGCTATTGCCTGATCCTTCACCCTTAAGCATTGTGTTCGGACTTCTATAAATAGCAACAACATGAATAGTAGGAAAAAAAAAAAGGCTAAATAGCACTTTTGATCCCCCACGTTTCAAAAATGTGCAATCTTAATCCCCCACGTTTAAAAATAGTATAATGGTACCTCAACGTTTAGCTCTGTTAGCAGTTTTGGTCCCTCAGCTAATTTGCCGTTAGAAACTTAACGTTTTTGTTTGACATGGCATTTATTTTCTGATGTGCATTAAGACTAGGAGAGAGAACCGGATTTTAATGAGCTCACATGCCCCTCACATGATTATCTTCTTCCCCAAATCTGAAAATCACGAACCCTATTCTCATCTTCTCCCCCAAATTCCAAAATCGCGAACCCTAATTTTCTTCTTCTCCTCCAAATCCCAAAATCGCGAAACCTAACCATGGGAGGATCTTCAGCCACTCCTAATTTCAGGGATTTTGAAGCTGATTCGAGTTGCAGGGTACCTGAATCGCAAAGAAGAAATGAAGGTTATCATGGGTTGTCTGGCTTTCGCGATATTTCATCCAACTCGACTAGTTCTGAGACGAGGCGACGAGTAGTGCTGTGTGATTGTGGTGTTCAAAGTCCATTGGTGACAACATGGACTGGGGTCAATCGTGGAAGGAGGTTTTATGGTTGTGGGCTGTTTGAGGTTTGTATGGTTAATTGGTTATTGAATCAGTGACTATTATCTTCTTCCCTGATCTGTATAACTAACTTAAAATTACAGGTGCATCGTAAGAAGGTATGCAACTTCTTCCAATGGCATGATGCTGATGACAATTGTAATGCTAGGGAGAAGAAGTTGATTGTTGTCTTAACCAAGAAGAATGAAGAGCTGCAGAAGAAAGAGAGGATCCTAGTTGCCTCTTTGTTCATGTCAATGATTGTGATCCTTGTGTTGTTGGTAGCTTATGTAAGGAAGTAGAAATACTAGTTTGGGGTTAGATAAGTAAGGGGGGCAGAACATGTATCCTGTAAGTGAATGTACTTGCAGTTAGATGGGAAAAAACCAAGCAGAAAGTTGATGTACTTCAATTTGATGCAAGAAATGAAATTTTAGCAAATATGTTTGGCCAATATGTTTCTATTAAGATCAATGTTATGCAATTAAGTCTGTGGTTAAATGTATCCAAAAAATAACTTGACCTGAAAAAATAACTTGACTTGCACATGATATCCACAAGGTAGAAGCAAAACAAACTAATAAACTGCCACCAACATGAGTATTTTCCAAAATTCAAAACAAACTAATAAACTGCCACCAACATTTGTCATATATAATCAAAGTCAGCCACCAACAATGTTATATACTGTTCAACAAAGTTGGTCCAAAAACACAACCAGAAACACTACATAATTGGTCTATACCAGAAAGATACATAAATCCTTCCACAGGACAATAGGTTCATTACATGACCATCCAAAACATATATATAAAAACACCATCCACAGGACAATAGGTTCATTACATGATCATCCAAAACACTAATCTGAAAACACAATCCAAAACACTACTGAGTGCCACTAATTGCTTCTGCATTCCTCTTTCTTCCTCTCCTCCTTGGTACATTTGGCTGAGATGTAGTCGCAGTAGGTGCAGGTTGAGAATATGCAGTAGCTATGTGCTGAGGCTGAGAAGATGGAGCAGCAGTTTGTTGAGACTGGAAATTTGCTGGAGCAGTGGGTGCAGGCTGAGAAGATGGAGCAGTAGTGTGTTCAGGTTGGGAATTTGCTGGAGCAGTGGGTGCATGTTGAGAAGATGCAGCAGTAGTTGGTGCAGGCTGGTTATTTGCAGCACCTTGAGCTGAAGATTCCCCTGGTTCAGATTGAGCATTCCTCCTCTGACCTCTAGTTCTAGTCCCCGTACCTTGAGTCCTTCTTTGTTCAGGTTGAAGAACTTGAGTATTTGCCTGTAATCAAATACAATCCACATAAGTAAATTCACAACTTTAACAAAATTTAATTGATAAGCACAATTAAATTCATTACCTGATTGCCTCCTACTGGGATTGTCCTATCAGCTGCAGTTTTACCTTTGCAGGTTCTCTTGTTGTGTCCAGGCTCTCCACACCTTCTACATCTCACAGTGGAACTAATCCTCCTCAGCCTATTAGGGTTCCTAGGCTCATCATTTGCTTTGTTCCTCTGTTTTTTAGGCCTTCCCGGGGCCCTCCTCACATAAGGTGGATTTAGAGGTGCAGCTTCCACTTCTGGCCATAATTTGGGCCCATTGTTTGGGAGGATTATGTGGGAGTAGGTATTCAAAAATGTGTGCCTTCTGAAAAAAAATACAAACAAATTGTTAGTTCTTAACTTTGTTTATCAACATAATGCAGTATTAATTAAGACAAAATTGATAGTTCTTAACCTGTATGCCATGTCCACATAATTCTCTGGAACATGGTGATTATACCACATACAAGCCACAGCATGCACACAGGGAATCCCAGTCAGGTCCCATCTCCTACAAGCGCATGACCTGAGAGCAACATCGACAGCATACTTATCCTTGTCCCTCTCAACTTCAAATAGTCCATGTACAGTGTCACCATTCCAGTTAGGTCTCCAGCCTTCTGAATAGTCCTTTATTGCATCAAGCTTTTTCTGAATCACTGGACACAACTGACTATTTCTCCACCTAAGCATTAGATCATTCTGCTTCACAATGCGATTGGTGAGGTAAAATTTGAGCCCCTCAATCAGAGTAATAATAGGCTTGTCTCTATGCTCCAGGATGGTCCTATTAAATGCCTCACACATGTTGTTAACCTGGAGATCACAGTGTGTGTGTGTGCTATAAGCTGATCTTGTCCACATCTTAGGAGGTACATGCATCATTTCCAGCCAAGCATCTTGATTCAATTCTTTCATGTTGTCCATAGCATTTTTTCATTGTGGTTCTGTGCTAGCCCTTGCAGCAGCCCATAAAGCATTCTTCAACTCTTCTCCTGGGAACCTCTTCCTGAAATTACTGTATAAGTGTCTGACACACAATCTGTGTTCAGTATCTGGACCCAGTTCAGCAATAGCAGGCACCAATCCCTAACAATAAAAAAAAATTAATCAACAAAACACACAATAAAACTAAAGGCTAAATTTAAATGAGACTAGAGGTAAAGAACCAAATACTTTTTGCTGGTCAGAGATGAATGCCCAATTTTGAGGTTTAACAATATTCAGATCATGTAGAAGAATGTTCAAGAACCAAGTCCAAGAATCCTTAGTTTCAGCTTCCACTACTGCAAATGCTATTGGAAACATTTGGTTGTTTCCATCTTTGCCTACAGTTGTGAGAAGTTGACCACCATACAGTCCCTTAAGGAAGCAGCCATCCAACCCAATTAAGGGTCTACAATGCTTGGCAAATGCAGTCTTAGTAGCTTCAAAGCAGACATAGATCCTCTCAAAGACTGGCCCATGTACTCCCACTGCTGATTTTATAATGACTGTGGACCCAGGATTGCTTCTCAGCAATCCAGCAGCATACTGCCTCAGATGACTGTATTGCTCCATACTTGCACCATGCAACATCTCCAGACTTTTCACCTTTTCCCTGTAAGCCTTGAACCTCCCTATCACAATGCCCCACCTGAACCTTGCCTCCTCTATCAAGCCCCTCACTTTCAGATCTGGTGTGTGTCTCAGAATTTGCATAAATTTCTTAGCAAGCCAAAATGTCGTTGCCTGCCTGTTAGTGGCTAGCCTGCAACAATTATGGTTGTTATAGAAGCTTACAATTTGCCATATAGGCCTTGAGGGAGTCTTGCTTGCTCTCATGTAGAATGGACACTCATCAACACATTTAACCACCACCCTCTTTTTATCATTTTTTGTTATTTTCATATTCTTCTTCGTTTGAATTGCAAAATCCTTGACAGTATCTGTAAACTGATCTTTGTTGTTGAAAGTCATACTTAACTCAAGGTGGACAAACTCCTCATCTGCAGTAGGCTTGAACTCAGGATATTTCCTTGAACCTTTTCCTTCATCATCACTTTCTGATGGACTTTCTAAGTCCTCAGAATCACCATCCTCATCTTGAAAGTCCTCATATGTACTGGGCTCCTGGTTACTTGACTCATTCACAGCTTGTGTATATGGCTCAGTAGAACCTTCTGCAAAAGTTGGATTTGGAGTGGCCTCAGGTATATTCAACAGAGACTCTTTAGGAAGCACGCAGAGCCAATCCCAATCTTCTTCATAGTCACTGTCATCCATTGAAAAATCAGAGGGTGTGTCTTCATCATCTGGATCAAATTCAGCATCAGAATTATCATCTTCATCACTGAGAACAACCTGACTGGACTTTCTTTTTCCCTTATCTACCCCCTTGTCTTTTTCCACAACATCAACCTGTTCATCATAATTTAATTTACATAACTTACATAAACAACTTAAACATAATTTAATTCATAAATTGTCTCATAATTTCCTTACCTCAGCCTCCTTGTCTTGAACAATCTCAGCCTCTTTGTCTTGCACTACCTCAGCACATATTCCCCTTTCAGATTGAAGAACCTGAGGATTATCATAAACATTAACACAGGATCAAGCTATTTTTCATGACAAGTTAAAGATTATATTAACTTAGCATCTATCAGAAACATTAGCTTTATTTCAACTTAGACAAAAATTTCATTCATAATTTCATTACCTCAACCTCCTTGTCTTGCACTAACTCAGCCTTCTTGACTGTCTCAGGGTCCTTTACTATCTCAGTCTCCTTCTCTTGACTTACCTCAGCATCAAAGTCTTGAACAACCTCAGGAAGCTTGTCTTGTACTGCCTGAGACTCAGCTTCGTTCACTTGAACAGCCTCAGTTTCTTTGTCTTGCAATACCTCATCATCTCTATCAGAATTAACTTGTAATACCTCATCATCACTATCAGAATCAACTTGCAACACCAGGAGTATCTTCAGCACTCTTGTAAGCAATTAGAGGAACAATATCTGCCTCTTCCACTATGTGTTCAACATATAGATCAACTTCAGCTATATCTTTAACATCTTCAATGAATTGTCTAACCTCTTCATCATTGGAAAGTGGACTAAAGCTGACAGAGCCATCACTTTGAACATGCCTATACCACAAACATTTGAACCTGGCATATCCCAAGTATTTTACAATCTTACCCAATTCAATGGATGAAATGAGATCCACATCATACGGATGCCAGACTTCGCAAAGCCCACTTGGATAGGGCATAGTTGGGTCAAATGTCAATTCACCCCCATGATACACACTCATGGTTATCTTATGGGGAGCAGTAGGCCTGCAGAAGAGACAACAAAATAGAATACAATAAACTTTGTAAACTTTAGTGGAAGAGGGAATCTCGTGGACCACATGCAAGCACAAAGCAGACAAGGATTCAATTAAATAGTATACATCAATGCACTTAAATCCTTCAACAACCATGACTCACAAGATAGAGAAAAGGATAAAATATATACCTGGAAACATAGTTTGCGGGCAAATCTCCATTGAGCCAAAAGTCCAATTTTGAAAACGGAGTTTTCTCTGGGACCATCTTCTCTGGGACCACCGTCTCTGGGACCACCGTCTCTTTTGTCGGAGTTTTCTTTTTTTGCCTTCGAGGGGTCTTCTTCGACACACTTTTTTTGTCAGTCGCCATTTCCTTCCTCTCGATTTTGCCTTCGGACCACCTTCTCACCACCGATGACCTTCTTACCCAGAAACCGTCTTCTCACACTCGCAATCGCAGTTCCCTCACGACCGCCGGCCTTCGTTCCTCTCGATTTGGTCGTCACCGTCGCGATTTGGAACCAAGTTGCAATTGGGAATGGATTAGGTTAGGATAAGCCTCACGTGATCCTCACATGTTATGTCTTAATGCCACATCAGAAGAAAAAAAATGTCATGTCAAACAAAAACGTTAAGTTTCTAACGGCAAATTAGCTGAGGGACCAAAACTGCTAACGGAGCTAAACGTTGAGGTACCATTATGCTATTTTTAAACGTGGGGGATTAAGATTGCACATTTTTGAAACGTGGGGGACCAAAAGTGCTATTTAGCCAAAAAAGAAACTTAGAAGCAATTGATTCTCACACAAAATTGACAATAGCATTAGCTATTTGAGTGAGTAGTGTTTAGTAAAAAAATTCTTAAGCTTTGGAGCGGAAGCTGGAATCTTAGAGCTTAGCATTTTTTTAAAGCGAGTAATTTTCTAAGGATACGAAGTATGATAACGCGTTCGTGTCGAAGCTAAAGAGTGGAAGGAAAGCTAGCTGGTACGAGAAGCGATGATGTGATTGGATCGAAGTCGCAACTTAGGAAAGAAAGTGGCTAAGGTAAGGGTAACTCAGTATAGAGTGTCTTTGAGTCTTGCATGCTTTTATCGCACTGCATGCGTTTGAGATGAAGGTGTTTAATTTGATTGACAATTAATTGAAATATTGGTATGCTTGCTATGTTGTATACTTTCTTATTTGAAATGTTTTCTGAGACTTGTGCCAAATGTTTTCTGAGGCTAAGGTCATTGTTAAACAATAGAGATACACGTCTCCGTTTTCTTGGGCTTCGGCCATTGATTATTGAAATTATGAATGACATGTGGTTATTCTAAGTTGATTATTGGTTTGGAAATTGTCGTTGACTGACTTGGCAATGAGGTGGGTGTGGTCCCACGTGATTGTCCCGTCTTTCGAGGCGTTATAAAGTGGCAATGAGGTGAGTGTGGTCCCACGGGATTGTCCCATCTTTCAAGATGTTCTAAAGTGGCGATGAGGTGGGTGTGGTCCCACGCGATTGTCCCGTCCATAGTGGCGCTAAGTGGCAATGAGGTGGGTGTGGTCCCGCGTGATTGTCCCGTCTTGAGAGACGATACTGATCGATCCATATTGGTAGTAGCATATAGTCGCATTATAGGACACTAACGTTCGATGATATTGATGTTTGGTTTTGATGTTATGTTGTTCAATGAATTGTCATTTAACTTGATATAAGTCGTTAGTTTAATTATCAAGTTATGTAATTAAACTTGAATAACATGTTTTCTCTTTTATACGTGGTAATTGTATGGAGTTAACCCTTTCTGTTTGCTACTTGTTGTTTGGGCGCTTAACGCTATTAGGCGGTGAAGAGCCCTCCGGCGATGCTTAGCCATGTACGAGATGGAGGGGAGATAGTAAGCGGCGGAGTATAGGTGAAAGAAGTTGTTTAGTTTTCTCTTAGTAGGTTATGCTTTGAGTCTTCTTCATCTTCTGAAACTCTATTACTAAAACCATGTTTTCGCCACAAGTTGAGTGTGCGTACTTATTTTGGAACCATGCTTATGTTATTGTAAGTCACTATTATTATATATTGGGAAAGGGATGTTTAATTAAGGCTACATGATGTTTCAAACTCTATGGTTGATATGTTTAGTTTGTTTTTAAAGAAAAAATCACTCTTGTATTTTAGGATTGCAAATTAGTCCTTAGACTTTAATATGTTTCCAATGTGATTCCTTAGTTGAGAAATTGTGGCGTTACAACAGACGTCGGAATGACGTGAAACCAGAGGCAAAAGTTTTATAACAGAAAGAGCTACAACTTTGATGAAGACTACTTCTTCAATTTCGGTCATTAACACAGCTCGAAATAGGGTTCAAGAGCTCGTAAATTTCTGCAGCCTCATGCGCGGCGCGCTACCCCCTCTCTTCCACCCACAATTCATAACCCTAAATTCAACCATCCACCCGCAGTTTAGAAAAAACTGCATCCTAGGGTTCCTAAATCAGGTTTTCTATCATTATTCACTATCATACCAATCCAAAGAACATGAATTCAAACCCTTACCTCTTGAAGATCAAATTCTAGGTTTTCTTATCTTTTCTCCCCTTCTCTCTTTCACGCTTCTTTTCTTCTGCTCTGCTTCCTCCAAATCTCAAATTCTGATTTCTCTCTTTCTAATTCACTCCTAACCCTTAAATAGTCTTACAATGGGTCCCACTCCCAACTACTCACTATAAAACCTAAAACCCTTATTTATCTATATCACATAATCACTTAATTATCTAATAAAATCACTTAATCACCTTATCATCTAATTAAATCACATAATTCATACCATATAGCATAATAATAATTAAAATAAAATAGTAAATAACCTAATAACGAAAAATGGGGTGTTACAACAATACCTCATATCCATCATGATAATCCGTCCAACCTCAGACTCTCTTACCTTGGATTCCTCAAGCTCCACCATATAAAAGGCAAGATCCATACAAAAAGAAGGTATGCATTATTCACACAATCTTCCCACTTTTCACCTATGCTCTAACCTGAGCGTTAAAGTGTTTTTGCAAGTGCCACCACAAGAGCATCCACACTACAAATGCACAACACTGAAGCATAAAATACCATTGTCTCCATTGTTCCCTACCCTTCAAACACTCTTAAATAATTGATTGGTTCACTTCGACCAATAGTCAAGTATCTTAGAAACTTTCCATGGACTCTACACAATAGACACAACATAGTAGCTTTGTGTAGCGATGAAATTGATGGGTTTTTAAACCTATTTAAAATTCATTAAACAGAAACGATAGGCTAACAAGTCAGTACACCATCCTAGACTAAAGACACATGTTCTTGAGGAATTTTCTCGATCCAAACCAAGTTATCACAAAAAAAAATTGTCAACAATCGGCCACAGAGTCACCAGTTCTACAAACAAAGGACAAATCCACAAAATCAAAACAAGCAACTAAATCAAGACAATCACGCACAAAAGCAGATAAATGAGAGCATCTCTGAACGTCTCTTTTGAGTCTAAAAAAAGAGGATACAATCCATCTCAAAATAGATACGATGAAATGGTGGTCCATCTCTTATAAAGTCTTCTCCTCACATTTCTATCATGAAATTAATGAAGAGGAAAATGTAAATACAAATAAAATGAAGCACTTGGAAAACTTTTTAATTAAAAATTAGGTTAGTTTATAAAATATTATTTTTTTATAATAAAAATATGAATTAGTTAATAAGAACTATATTTGGCACGTTTGGCACGCCTAGCTAATAAGATCTTTAACTTATAAAATGACATACTTTTATAATCTTTTTTGATGATTAACATTACTTTTTCTTTTTACTTTATTTACACAAAAATATATATATGATATTAATATTAAAATAATTACTATTTAATTATTTTAATTTAGTTCAAATTATTTGTCATCTCAAAAGTATAATATTAGTTTTTAATTTTTTTTTCATATTCTTTTTTTTTGAACGTCATATTCTTATTAAATGAAGTAGAATAGAACAAATAACTTTATATTTAATTTAATAAAGCAAGTTTCTATTTTTCTAAATTAACAAAATATATTTTTGAATTTAATATTCAAAATTAAAAAGTGATTATTTTTAAAATTATTTTTATTTAAAAAAATCAGGGTTTAGTGTTTTTATAAATATAAAAGACAATAATAGAATTTTATTAAAATGATACAAATAAAAATGAAAATAAATTTAATAAGATTTAACTAAAGTGACACAAATAAATTTAATCATTAGCCTTTAAGCAACCTTATTGAATGGTATCAAGTCAAACTTTATTCTCATGAGACAAATAAAACTTAGGTAAGCAATGAGCAATATTAACATCTCTAGAAACACGGTAAAAGATATACTCTAAAAATGAGGAATATTAGCTTTAATCTCCTTATAGTACAAAGGTGTTGAATTTCTATTTCTATTTTTTGATGATGGTTGAATAGAGTTGTGAGGAGTATATTAAAATGAAATTTTAACAGCATATTTGTTTTGTAAAATACAATCATGAAGAAGAAAAAAGGAAGAATAATTTAAAAATATTATACCAAGCCCTCCCATGAAGCAAAGGAATTAGTTACTAGAAGATGATAAGACACGTTGGGATTAGTAAAGCGTGAAGTAACGGAGTCAAAATGAACGGCAACTAGATGACAATGAATGATGAAGCATTCACTAAGTCAACGCAATCAACACACCTAAGCGAGCGATACAGGTGCGCTAGCGCAGTTACATACTTCACATACACATAATATGCGTTGGTTCTGGTTGAAAGGTCAGAGTCTTGTTCTTCTTCTTCCTCAACAAAAACCCACCCTGTTGCACACGCAAACTCGACCAAATGGAAAATGGAGGAGACCCTGCTTCTTCCATGCCAATTTCCAATGCCATGCAATTAATCTAGTTACCAGAAATAAACACATTGATTGATTGAATCAATTTTGTTTGTTTTATCATGAGTCTGTATCAACCTGCTGCTGCTGCGTTGCAATTGCATGCAGTAACCATAACAATGGCGATATCACCCAAGAGAAAGAAGCATCACGCGCACATGCACAAGTCCTCACGACGGCTCCTCCGCCTACGCCTCCGCCTCCTCTTCCCCCCTCTCATCTCCGCTTGCTTTCTCCTGCTCGTCACCTTCTTCTCTCTCTTCTTCACTCCCTCTCCTGTCAATGTAACTTCAATGCACTTTCTTTCTTCAATTCAATTCTATTTCGTTACGATTTTATTTAAATCAGTGTTTCTTTCTTCAATTATTCCTTCTCTGTCTCAGACTCAGTACAATGACCTAGTCAGATCACGATTGAATTCACATTCACAAGAGGATTCGGGGTCGGCGGTGTCGTTTCACGTTCCGGTAAGCAAGCTATCCTAATTTTTCCTGATTAAATTATGGCGCTGTTGAGCTTCTGCATTGTAATTTGACTCATCTTTTTGTTGATTGGATTTGAAAGGCCACTGGAGGTGCTTACGAGCGTGATTTATGGACTTCAATGCACTCACATGGTTTCTCTGCCTGCAGTGACGCCCCTGCAAACTTTGCAAGTAAATTTAGTTTCTCAATTTCATTTTAATTTTGGACTTCCAATTGAATGACATTTTGAAGTCATTGTTGCTTGTTGGTAATTGATGTGCAATTCCATTACGTCGCAGAAGCTGATGTGAAAACGCATCCAGATCGATATTTGTTAATTGCCACCAGCGGAGGTTTAAATCAGCAGAGAACAGGGGTAAGCTAGCTTCTTCATGTGGACTATGCATAATGCATGGTATTGGTTTATTTAGTATCAGATGCTTGCAACCCTTTTAATCAAATTTACTTACCTCTTTCTATAAGTAACCAAGGGTATTTTTTGATTCAGCATCAATATTTCTTTCTTTCCATAAGCAAACACAACTGCATTGAAAAATGTTTCCTTATTAATGCCAGTACTTGAAAAAAAAAATGTCGTTATTTGCAACACCAAGAGTTGAAATTCCTATAATGAACACATAACAAGTATAGGACTAATTCAACAAATATGTTAGTAATTTCAATATTTTCAGGCCAAAAACTCAATTAGACACCAACTTGATGAGATTGGGAACAGGCAATTGAATTCTGAATTATGTGGCCGCAGATAATCGATGCTGTTGTTGCTGCATATCTTTTGAATGCTACTCTTATTGTTCCAGAGTTGGATCATACATCTTTCTGGAATGACAAAAGGTCTGTCTTTACATTTTTCTTCTTTAAGGAATTTTTGTTTAATCATTTTACTTACAATGGGATTTCTATTTCGATTAGAAGCAAAGTTCGTTGTATTTTTGCCTCTTAATTTGTAAGTAATATCTGGTATTTTTTGCAGCAACTTTTCTGAGCTATTTGATGCAGACTGGTTTATAACATTTCTTCAGAATGAGGTGAGAGTTATCAAACAGCTTCCAAATATGGGAACGAATTTTGTGGCTCCATATACGTTGCGTGTTCCAAGGAAATGCACCCCCGAGTGCTACAAGGATCGTGTTTTACCCGTGCTAATCAAGAAACGTGTAAGTGTTAAAAATCCTCAATTAGAACTAAAGCTTTCATCAAAATTATAGCCATGTTCAGAACATACCTTTCAATTGGGGAAGGGTAAATATTTTCTTACGTTCTGTGCCTTAGGATGGTGAATTTTAAGCTTATGATGATTATATAAGTAGGATTTTCATAAATATCAAATCTATTTTAGACATTCCATCAAAATTGTTTTTCTCTTCATTTATATTTTGATCACGTCGCATCATATATCACTTTTTTTGTTCTCTCTGGCTTAAGTCATTTTACTATCTCTATTACTATTTCTAGCCGCCCTTATAAATCAATATTTTCCAATCAATATTTACAAAATCTGTTAATAAGGATCTAATATTTGATTAAGTAAATAAGCAAATAAATAAGAAATTGGCATATGCTTCAACAGGCAAATTTGAAAACTGCATAAGAAAATTAGAAAATGACAAGTGATGTTCAATTTATATAAAAAATTTATTTTAAAATATTAAGCTAATCCCAACATCCTAATTCTAGTAATGAGTACGGAATTTTACTGTCATTGATGCCATGAATGACACTTAAATTCTTCACGTAGGCTGTTCGGCTCACAAAGTTTGATTACAGACTTTCTAATATGTTGGATGAAGATCTACAAAGATTGAGGTGCAGAGTTAACTTCCATGCTCTCAAATTTACGGATTCGATTCAGGGAATGGGAAATTTGCTGGTTGACCGGATGAGAATGAAAAGCAAGCATTTCATTGCTCTACATTTGAGGTAAGATTTAACAATTATAGCCAAGCTTTGTCCCTGGTTTCTTTGCTATGCCACTCCTCAATAAAGAATATTTTAGTTCTGATCCTCAATAAAGAATATGCAGTATGCACAGTTCTGGTTCTAGCCCAACTTCGATTTCATTTTTCTTCTCGAAGTTCAATGTGACAATTTGTTGATTCAAACTGATATTATGTCTCATAGGTTTGAACCCGATATGCTTGCATTCTCTGGTTGCTATTATGGTGGAGGAGAAAAAGAAAGAAAAGAACTCGGTGAAATTAGGAAGCGGTGGAAAAATTTACATGTAAGGAATGTTTTTATTTGCATCCAAGAAATAAACTCCACATCTGTTTATACTGTATAAAAAATTGATATGTTCTTATTGGGGAATGTGACACAGGCAAGCAATCCTGACAAAGTAAGAAGACATGGAAGATGCCCTCTAACCCCAGAGGAAGTTGGTCTTATGCTAAGAGCACTAGGGTTTGGAATTGACGTGCATTTGTACGTGGCATCTGGAGAAATATATGGAGGTGAGGAAATGCTAGCACCCCTCAAGGTTCTCTTCCCAAACTTTCATACAAAGGAGACCATAGCTACTAAGGAGGAATTGGCACCATTCGTATCATTTTCTTCTCGCATGGCGGCACTTGATTTCATAGTTTGTGATGGCAGTGACGTTTTTGTCACAAACAACAATGGTAACATGGCTAAAATTTTAGCTGGAAGAAGGTAAGCTGTTTCTTAGTAATTTTTAATGGAAATAACATTAGCTGAAAGCAGAAAAGATGCTTCATTGAAAGCAATGTAAAAATTTATTGCACTGCGTGACACAAGGCAATTGTTTCACTTTGAATTAAGCTTAAAACAACACAAAGGGAATTGAACCCCAGAAATTGACTGTCTAATGCAATTATGAGGGAAGAATCAAGAGATTGCGTATGGATAACTGTTCTAGTACTTTAATTTATATGTAAATTAGAGATTTTTCTAGCTAGTGTTATTGAATTGGAAGAAGTTTTTGTATTGAAAGAAATGATCAAATCAGTTTACAACAGTAGAAGGAGAGTTGTTATATACTAACTACTAATTCATCCCTAACAGAAAATGAAACTGATCCTACAAATAACAGAAAACTAACTTGCATACTAGTTAACTACTAACCACCAATTGATCTAACTAGCTGAATGATTATCCTGTATTAAGTATCATGTCCTTTATTATAATTATTAGTAGTTGGTTTCTGTTTAGACATTTCTGTATGCTGATAAAATCAGGTTTTTGCTTATACACTCATATATACTTGTTCTGTTGCAGGAGGTACTTTGGTCATAAACCTACCATCCGCCCAAATGGAAAAAAGTTGAACCGGTTGTTCATGAACAAAAATAATAAGACGTGGGAAGAATTTGCCTCTCGAGTTCGAACTTTGCAGGTAGGTTTCATGGGAGAACCTAATGAGTTGAGGCCAGGTAGTGGTGAGTTTCATGAGAATCCATCATCTTGCATATGTCAAAACTCGGAGGTTAAAACTGGGGGGACTTCCAATCCCCACAATCAAGCAAGTAATAACCATGCAGGCAATGAGATAGGAATCAGGACAGAGGAGCAGTCTACTGAAGAAGAGCAGGAGTGGTCTGACCTAGATTATTTGGAGAGTAGAAAACATATTCAGCTCAGCGGAACTAAAGCTGATTCACTCCCTCTTCTAATTGGAACTGACCAAGCAGAATTGCAAGAATTCTTCTCAGATTAGATGGAGATGTTCTAATTCAAGACTAGTGCCACCTCTAACTAAGTACCTAGCAAAACATCCTTGGTTTGTTTTATCTGTCGATTTGGTCTTCCAGGGATAAGATCTTCAAACTGTTTCATAGACTAACATTAATCCTTTGTACATGGTTAATCAGATTATGATGGGGAGCTGCATCAAAAATAGAAAGTAGCATCTGTGCAGGCCATTTAGATTTTGAAGCCTTAAGAACAGGAATTTGTAGTAGACTTGATAAGGAATTCCTTTACTCAGATCATATAGTATAGGACAGGATAGCCTATAGGGATACTATCTTACTGTGATATATGTTTTAAGGATATAGATATACATGTAAATAAAGGAAGTTGCAATTCTTACTGTCCATAATTTCTTCAACCGCCACTAGCTAGTACTTTTAGTTCTCTTTCTTGTAGTAGTGGATATTGAGTCAAACAATCATTATGTTAACTGTTGTCTAACTTATCCTATAGGATTATAACTCCATCATATATTGACTAATTGAATTACTTATAAACTCCATCATATATTGACTAATTGAATTACTTATAAAAAATTAAGTAAAGTGTGTAAAAATTCCAATTCACTTATCTTAAGCATTCTTAGTACACCTAGGATGCGACCCCCTCATGTTATTTTTTTTCCCATTCAGTCAAATAAATTAAAGAACTTTCTACTTTTCATATTTACTTATTTTTTAGGCTTAATACATCAGAAGGCCCCTGAAATTGTAAAGGGAATCAGTTTCAGGGCCTGTAAAATTTTCGCATCAAATTGGGTCCCTAAGAAATTTTTTTTTAATTCAATTAAGGTCAAATGCTGTCAAACCTCAATTTTGTCCTGCTAAGCAATTCCACATGGCTTTTTAATTTTTTTTAAATAGAAAAATTATGAAACTTTATTTTTTATTTCCAACTCATACATTAAAGCATAAATAAAAAAAATAAAAAACTTAATAAAATTCCTAATCTAAATAAAAACCTAATCTAATACCTAACCTAATTTAATACCTAACCTAATCTATATTAATCTTAATCCCTAATCCCTAATTAATAAAACATCATGAACAACCCAGAAATAATCATTTTCTTCCTAATCTGATTCATCAACTCCCTAAGGACCCAAAACCCTAAATGTAGAAAAGTGCTGGTGTTGGGGTGGAGGAGGAGGGAGTGAAGGAAGAGGCGCGGTCGGAGGAGATGAAAGAGGGTGGATCTAGGGTGCGCGGTGGTGGTGCGATTGGCGGATCTGGGATATGGGGTGCGTGGATCTTGGGTGGTGGTGGTGCGTGGATCTGGGGTGCGCTTCCTCTTCCATTTCTCAGGGACCAGTATTAGGAAGAAGAGGAATTCGAAGAAGAAGGGGAAGGAAGAACCAGAACGACAACGACCCAATGTCGTTTCGGTGTGCTCAAGCCGCGATTTGGACTCACAGGGGAAGAAGAGCTTAGGCCGCGATTTCCAAGGTGCAAAAACAACCATGGATGGCCAGGGTGGTGAGGGGAAAATTCAAGTTCTCAACCGTGTTTTAGAAGGTTGTTTTGTGTCTGGTTCTTGAGCAGTGGGTTTAAAGTTCAGTGTAGAAAAGTTTCTGCTACCTTCCCCTGTGTTCTCTGTTCAATTTCCTTTTGGTTGGGTTCCTAGTCTTGGGCTTGCGGGTTCTGTCCAGTGGTTGGCTGCTAGTCTTGTTTTTATATCTCCTGGACGTATCTCTGTTTCTTTCTTTCTTCGTTTTGTTGTTCCTTTGTTTTGAAGCACTGCTGGTGCTTTGTAAGATTGTGAGAGGGGAGGTGTTTTGGTTAAAAAATGGGGACTTTGTTGTGCCGTTATGGTTGATGGTATAGTGGGTGGTGGTGGGTTAGAGGAGGAAGAGAGATGAGGTGGTGGTGGTTGTAGACTGCTGGGTTTGATGGAAGAAGAGGAAGTGGAAGAAGATAAAGAGGATGAAGATGAAGAGGTAAATGGAAAAATGTGAGAGGGATAATTAGATTAGGTTAGATTATTAGTTTAGTTTATTAGTTAGATTATTAGATTGTTTAGTTAAGGGATTATTAGATTATTCTGATTAAATAATTGACTTGGATTTATTTATTTATTTTAATTTTTTAATTAAAAAATAATTATAAAAGCCACGTGTAATTGATGACTAGGACAAAATTGAGGTCTGGCAGCATTTGACCTTAATTGAATTAAATTTTTTTTCTTAGGGACCCAATTTGATGCGAAAATTTTACAGACCCTAGAACTGATTCCCTTTACAAATTCAGGGGTCTTCTGATGTATTAAGCCTATTTTTTATGATCACAATTATCTTCTCTTACATCAAAATGTAGTATTAGAATAAAAAAAATGTAGTGTTCGAATTACTTTACCAACGAATGAATGGTTGATTCAAGTGGTACATGCTTGATTCATCTTAAGTAAAGTATTGAGTTCGAGTTTTTTAGATAGAAAAAACCTCCGCTGGGAAAGCTAGCCCCATCAAGATATAAATGTTCTAAACTCGAACAAGATTGTCTCTCATAAAAGATACATATCTTGCAAAAAAAAAATTACTTTCAACTATTCAAATCTATATATATTAGAAAAGAACAACTTCTAGCATGACGTGTCGCTCTCACAGGCCAAGTTAGTGACGTGTCGCTCTCAGATTAATTCTCACTTAATATTTTACAAGTCAGCACTTCCACCTTAGCCCTACTTGCCACATGTGCCCTTATTTGCTTACCTTATTTCTCCTTACAGCTAAACCTATGCTTTTCCTCCTGAATCCATTCACATTCAAAAACCCTAAGTCATCCCCTCGCACTCTCATATGAGTGGTAATGACCGAGCTTCTGATTGCCGACTACCAGGTTTTGTACAAAAATGCATCCGCATTCGTCTAGGGTTCAAAGTTTGCGTTTGATTACAAAATTGGAGAGCTGGCTGGAAAAAGTGGTGAGCATTCTCCCTCTTCCTGTTCAAATTACCTCTTTGATGCCTAAATAGCTGTTATTTCGTACTGCAGAAATCATGAAGGCTCATCCGTGTTGATTACTAAGGATAGATAGCTCGGGGTTGTCACTTGCATCTCTTTGGCAGCAAAAGTTGAAGAAACTCAAGTGCCACTTCGCTTAGACCTTCAAGTAAGTTAAAGACAAAACATTGTTCCCTTCTCTGAGACATTCACAGTGCTTTTTCTCATCTCATGTATCTGGTTATGATGATGAGTTTTTCATTAGTTGTGTGTTTAATTTCCATTTATGATTTTCAGGGTTGGTGAGATACCTTGCCAAGTATGTGGATTCAGGGACAGAGGAGATGTAATGCTGATTTATGGTGATGAAAGTGTCTCCCTTGGCTGTGGAATTGCTACTCATATCAGTTGCTGCAAACTGTGCTGAATGAGAAACACTCACTTAGGCTGTTTTGTGGCAATTACATAGAAATTCAAGATAATGGGATTCCTTTGCTTTGTGTGCTTATTAGCAAATGTACTTTAATTGATCTTTTCTTTTTCTTGCAACTGTAGAATAAGTAGCTGCAGCTGATTAAAATGTTTCTTAGAAGAATAGTAGCTACATGTCCTCAATCAAAAAGGATGAGAATTTGATGTAGTGGGTTGACTTATTCAAATAACACAGGGCTGAGCCAGTTGTATGAGAAAAACAAATCAAAAGGAAAGGTTTGTTTTTTGTTTTGTGTCCTTACTCCTCTTGCTGTTGTAATTGAATTCCACTGCTATTTATTGTTAATGCATGGAATGCAGGCATTTGCAAAGAAGTACAAACTTCCATTTACATTGTTGAGTGATGAGGGTAACAAGGTGAGGAAAGAAGTACAAACTCCTCTTGATTTTTTAATTTTTGTTTATTTTTATTTGATAGTAACAAGTTGTTGCTTCAGATTTAATGACTATAGACTATAGATATTTGTATACTCTATCTGTTTGTTGATGTTACACAAACAGTTAACAGTTGAATCTATCCTAATTCTTAAGTCATGCATCATGATTATTACCAACAAGGCATTGGTGAGCTACTGCCAAAGTTCCTATATTAAGCACTATATTCAATTCATGTGCGGGAGGACTCATGTTCAAGCTACCTCAAAGCAATCTACAGTATGTGACATCCATAACATTCCTCCTTACAACCTATTCCAAGTATATGGCAGCTAAAAAGTACACATTTAACTGCGGCAATGTTTTAGGCACTCCAAACACCTTAAGAAGCGTAACGAAAATACAGGTAAGCCTCATTATTTTGTCCTTTCGGAGTTCAATTTACCATGTTTTTGTCTTCATTTGGTTCTCAGGAAACAGTATGTCTTGAAAAGTGAGGTTCCAGGCTAATGTCTAAGATCTAGGTGCAATCCATTGACCAAAGTAAATAGGTGATGAACTTTGATCTTATTAGTACTTCAGTTTTGCAGTTTTGGCAAGTTACCCACAAATTAAAAAGGTGAGAGTAGCCCAGCAAGAGGAGTTTAAATTTTGATTGTTTAACAAGCGAAAATAAGCTGTGAGGAAATTGGTTTCATTGATTTAGTTGTCCAGTGGACTGCATTCTCATAATTTCAAATGAAGTAATTTACAAATTTCTCAATGTGCATATTTGATTAATGATTTTGGTTCTTGATTGAGTAAGTTTTTGTTTTTTATAACTGAACTTAAAGAACAATTATATGAAGATAAAACTGAGTGCAAAGAAGCGTGAGAAAAGGATGCAGTTGATCTAAAAGCTAATGTTAATAATGCGATGTCTGGGGCTTGAAGAGAAAGAAAAGAGAGAGCCTGATAAAGGAAATAAGAGATTCTTTTCCATGACATAACTTTCTTAGAATGAAAATATGCTCTGCAAGAATTGATAAACATATTAATAATATAATCTGATTAATAGCACTTTGGTTGTTTGCTTTTCATTCTCTTTTTTAATGAAAATATAATCTGAATAATGGAAATATGCTCTGCAAGAATTGAAAGAGTAATCTTTGGAGCTGCCATAATCTAATAGCACTTTGGTTGTTTGATTTTCATTCTCTTTTTTTTCTTCTGCAAGCAAGTGACATTTATAACTCACATGTTTTCATCATCCATCCCACTTGCTCTGTCTAAGTTACACTTTTGTCTCATGACATGAGTGAAAATAAGGATAGTGTCTTACTTATAGATGGTCGAATATTGCAGTTTTTTGTTCCCTGGTGTGAATCTTTCTTTCTCTTCATATTGATCTCATTATGATGTTATGTGGTTTGTGTTTAACAATTAATATTGATTTACTAATTAGCATTCAATTAACGTTGTGGTGCAGATCTTTTCTTTCTAAGAGTTCCATATCTAAGTTTGATTGGTGGTTCATGGTGGGGATCTTGATGGTTAAAGGAAATGTGTGTTCTTTTTTTTCTTCTACCCCCTTACTTACATGTCTTCTTTCTTGATTTTGATTGTTTGGTTACAGGACTTCTCATTCTCAAGAAATCCAGCAGGGATCAATCAAGGACTACATTTGAACCAAGTTACAACAAGAAAGCTGATTTTGAAAATATCCTCTGCAAGATGGATACACATAGGAGACTTTACAAGACTACAAAAAAGAGGTATCTCAATTTTATTTTCTTGATTTAGATAGAAAGCTGCTGAGTACTAACTTTTTTGTTATAACTCAGATTGATATAATGAAGAGATTGAGACATCCTAATGTATTGCTTTTCATGGGAGTAGTATATTCACTAGAAAAGCTAGCCATTGTGACAGAGTTGTTACCTAGGTAGGAGATAGGACAACTTCATCTGAGAGATTGATATATTAAAAATTATGAATTACACTTAGTTTAGATATACCATAGAATGCCATGCATCTATTACATTTTCAATGTGTTATTAGATAATAGATCTGTGTATTATTGCAGATGCATCTCTCACCCACTGTGTGTATAAAGTACCCAAATATTTATTATGTATTTTTGTAAGCAAATTATAAGGAGTCATCCTAAGTTGATTTTATTTTGCATGGTAGGGGAAGTCTTTTCAAAACTCTTCACAAGAACAATCAGACATTAGACATAAGAAGGATGTCTAAGGATGGCTCTTGATGTTGTGTGTTTCCTCTTTCTTATTTACCGGCAATCAAATGAATTGGTGTCTGAATTTTGAGAGATTGTTTCGATTTCGTTATATTTCCTCACTACTACATTTTGGTAATGGAAGTTCTGATGGTCTAGAACTAAATAGGATCAACTCAGATTGTGTATGTGATGTGAATCTGCGATTGACGTTGATATTTCACTTTCAATTTATCGTATTTCACCAGGTGGAGAGAGATGGATCGTATTGATTGATGATGAAAAGAGATAATTCCAAAAGAGAACAACGTCATGTCCAAAGCAGTATCATAATCTTGAAGGTGCGGAAGGGGAGGTCAAGCAGCACGTTGCGTTATGGAAGGGTAAGTGAAACTATGCTAATTTTCCATATAAGGTTCAGTTTGTCACTGAAATTGAAAGTCGTGGTGCTGTCAAGTTATTTGCACACCATAAATGTGAATCTATGCTACATTATATGAATGTCATGGACTGTGACCAGTTTGATTGTTCATTTAGACCTTGCTACATTCCTTAACTCCACGGACCTGAAGGGTTGTTACAATAGCATACAAAGAACCAGTATTTTGAAGTCATAAATCATGACGAGACAATGTGTGTTTCAAAGGAAGAGGTTCTTATTTGAAGAGAATTCAAGCAAAAACTATAGGAAGAAAATAGTTTTAGAAAATGGTTGGAGTTCAGCGCATGGGAGAATTTATTTGTACTGTTAACTATATTAGTTAATTTTAATTTGATTATGTTGAAGTGTATATTTTTATTGACTCAATTGTAAATTACTTAAGAAATTGTTGCTTACTTAAAATTGTTATTTGGAATACACTCCTTCCTAAATTTCACGTTGTGATGTGTTTTTTTTCAAATCAATGTTGGTTGGTATCAAGTGACAATTACAAATGAAGGGTTGTGCTAATACAATTTTTTTAATACATCAGAAAAGGTGCTAATACAATTGAATGCAATGCAGTAAAGAGGAAAAAAAAATGAGAGAGGGGATCAGAATTAGAAATGGTGGTCAACTTATTGAGAATCAATATCAATATATATTAGAAAAAAAAAAGAACTTCTCTAAGACTGATTTGGTGAGGTGGCAGCTCCTGGTTTAATCTCATAAGAAAAAATCCACGTGTCAATTTTTTAGTAAGTTTCCCTTTTGTTGTCGATTTCTCCTTACAACTAAACCTAAGTCAAAGCTCTTCTCTTCCTCTCCTCTCCTCTCTTTCCACAATCTTCTCCTTTCTCCACCGCACCGCTCCGCTCTTCTCCTCCCCTCAAATCCCTCTCTTCAACTCTCTCACATTCTTCTCTCCCTCTGTATCACGCAAAACTCTTCGCAGGCAAACTGACTATTAAAAAATAGTGGAAATTGAAATGGAATTACTTATCTTGAAAAATAATAAAAATAACATAAAGTTACACGTAAAAAAAGTTTAAAAAAATTTCACGTAAAAAGATCACATGGAAATGAACCTTTTAAATGAAAATAGTTTTATGTTAGAATTAATTGAAAATCATATGTAATATAATTTCAATTTATTTTATAATTATTTACCAATTTTTTACAAGTGTATGTACATAAAAGTATTTACTTATTTTCCGATGTACATAAAAGTAGATTGTTTGGTCATTGTAGATGAACAAGGGGTAATTTCAAACTCCACGCGCAATGTTGTCTACCAAGAAGTTTTTGAGAACATATGACTGGAAACGAACACGCATAATCGCGTTCACTGTAGATTAACTCAGCTATTGTTTATTAGCCACCATTAAACCATCTCCTTATACGTTTTTTCATTAACCAATCTTTTTATTAGTTAATTAATTGCATAAATTTCAATGTATGCAACAAAGGTTTCAATTTAAGCCTTTTTGACCATTTTGCTTAGTATTATAGACTCTTTTATTTCATCTTTTGTTTAATATGTTGGAAATTCCTTATATCTATGATTTGTGTTATTGTCTTCATGTTCATGACGAATGTCAAACGAGTTCATGTTGATCTGAATTAGGCTTAGAAGAAAAGTCATTTTGTTCACTTTGAGTCGCATTTCAGACTCTTCTATTTCATTTGTTGTTTAATATATTTTAAAAAACAACATATTGATCGACGTATCAAATAAGACAGACACATTCCCCGTGCAACGCACCGTGCAACGCACGGGTGAAAAAACACTAGTTCAACATCATTACCATAACTTTTGGCAACAAAAAAGGCATGGAGGATTTGTATTAACTGGCAGATCATGTGGTGATAACTCACATGCAAATGTACTAGTACTACTAAAGTAGGCCCAGCATTTAAAACATGAAAATGAAACAGCTTTCCAATGGGTCAAAATACACAATAAAAAAGCCCAACAAGGACATCTGGGGGGCCAAGAATGTCCTGTTGAATGGACCCACTCTTAGAAGCAATAACACACAAATGATCACATTTGAAATTGTGGACGCTCCTATCCTGAGTGACTTTCCCACATTCCTATAACAAACAGCATTATGATTAAAATCCTTGCCCCATCAAGTTAGTGGAAAGAAAAGCAGATCCTCCCTCTGTGATTTGCTCTGCTCAAAGTCCATATTACTTTAAAATTTAAAATATTGGTTGGCCTATCTGCACTGCATATTCTCCATCTGATCTGTTCCTCTCCTTGACTTCCAACTTTTTTAATGTGCTCTTTTCATTTCACCTCCTTAACCTTTACACAAAAAGAATTTTATTTAACATCTAAAATTGCATTTGTCTTCAGAGTTTTTTTGCCCTTATTCACGTGACTTCAAACTCCCTTGCTTTGGGACACATTACAGATGTTCTACTTCTATCTTTCTATAAGCCTTCTCTTAAAAGTTAAAAAGGAAAATACTAGTAATAAAATAAGAAGAAAAGGTTGATTTCCTATTTCAATTCTTTTGACCAAGACCAAGAGAGACATAATAGAGATAAACCGAAAAAGGATCTCTCTGTTAGCAGATAAACTACCGTGCAAGTATGCATATGTAGTCAAATTTATTCTCTAAATTAACTTGACAAATCCATTCTATCTGTCTATGTACACAAGTTTTCAACTACTCTTTTCTTTCATACTTTCAGTCCAAGGAAGATATCCACACATTTTCCACCCGGTTTCCTTTTCCTCCTCTATTTTTTTTCTTCCTCTATTTGTCTAGTTAGGTTTTTACTTAAAAAAATAGAGACTTGAAATTGACTTGAATAATGTGTATAAGACTAAATTCACAGCTCACAAAACATGTTAGAATTAGGAATGCGTAGCCCATTGGCAACAGCATCTGATTTGTACCTATAGTTATAGGGTGTCTTTTCAATGTTACTAGCTTTCATAGGTAGGTCTAACTATACATGCAATTCATTTCATGTTTATTCTCTCACTCAATTAGTTTTAGAATGTTAGAATACGGTTTCCTCGTTCCTGTTGGGTTCCAATCTTTCCAAAGCTTCATCATGCGTAAATTAGAATAACAACAAAGAAGAAGCTAATCATTTTGTTACTTTCAATATTGTACAATGGTAGATGATGGCTCCAATTATTCCGAGGCATTTAAGACTTGTACATATTTGCAATGGCGAGTACGGTAGTTCGTATTTATAAATTCAAAAATAATTGTTTCTTGCGTATAAAAAAAGTTAACTGTTTCCTAAAATAGATTGTTTTTACTTTTAGTGTCATAATGGAAAAATCATTATAAAGTGATAATATATACATTAAAAGCTTAACAAATCTTATTTTGGTAGCATTCTCAATAATAGAAAGCTACATTATTTAGTTACCACGAAGAAGGGATAACCCTATAAGTGGCTAGGATTGTGTATAGACATTTTAGGCCTATGGTAAAAATTTGAAAGTGAATTTCATTTAATAATAATTTTTTTAGAGAGATTTAACATGTCATAGAAATAATTAATTTTTTACTAATTTTCTTGCTTTTTGAGCTGTAATTTTTTATAATTAAACAATTCTAGCACTTCGTTTTTAATAGTTAAGATAACTAGCATATATCTTGTAATGGCATTCCAAAATAAAAAATCATATATCTTGTAATATTGTGGATCTTATATACTCCCTCCGTTCCTATTTATCTGTCCAGGAAGAGAAGGTTCACACAAATTAAGGAAAGCAATTAATTGTGTTGATTTTCATAAATGTTTTCCTATATAACCCTTTAGAATGTATTTTATCTTTCTTCATTTATTGTTTCTGTAAAGGCATTTCTTGGAAAAACATAAATTAATGCTCTCTTGAAACTCTAAGTGGACAGATATATAGGAACACAATTTTTTCTTTAAAATGGACAGTTAATAAGGAACGGAGGGAGTATGATTTAAGCAATTTTAATTTTGAAAAACTTCTTTCAGCTGTAGCACAAAACATTACCAATATTTTAATTTTGGAAAACTAAAGATATATAAATCATAAAAAAAACTAACAATTATAAGTAAATACAAATTAATTTTTCATTATGTGAATGTAAAAATAATGGATATTTGATTTATAAATTTTTTAGAAAATGTGAATTTGTTAATACAAAATACTATTACAAATAGTTGCAAAAGTTGCATTGATATGACTTATTTTTTCGTTGTTTCATTAATTACATTTCTCAAGTCTCGGTACATTATATAGTACTAATATTTTTTGGGGGTCTGAGGCAATTGCCTATATATATTGCCTTGTGGGATATGCGACCGGCAAGTGTCACGATCTAGGTGAAAGAAATATTATTCAAGAAATATTTCGGAAGGTTACGTTCATTTAATTGGTGTCCTTAGAGGAGGATGCTTTCCACCCTTTTGTCGAAATGGTTGATCACATTCGTCATAGTTTTCTATTATTAGAGATATTGATTTGGTTTTCACTCGCACTAGCTCGCTAGTGCTTCTTTAGTTTTTCGAATATTCCTTATGAGGTTACGTTTTTCCTCCCTTTGGGTGAATGTGACCATTTAAGAAGACTAAATGTGTGTAAAGAGTTGACCAATGCATTTACTATTTCCGCTCTAACTTTATTTTTTCGGGGGGGCGTAACCCTCCATCTTAAAAAAAAAGTTTTCTTCATGTTTTCTTTCCTAATCAAACAAAACAAAACGAGACCTATACGACAATGATTTGATCACTATGTTTAAAAGACGGTACATGCAAATACTTGTGTAAATATTTTTAGCACAATAGCATATCGATTGACAAAGTTAACAAGAGTAGATAGGAATTGAGTTTCGTTTGTATATAACTAGGTAGTATCCCGTGCGATGCACGGAGACTTTATTTTTTATTATTCAAATTTAAAATAACATACGAATAACTAAAAATACAATTGGAATTTTAGAACATATTATAATTGCTTTAATTTTTTTTACTTATTGCTAAATTCGGTTATATTTTTATATTTGTTAAATATTTAATATTAAAAATAGTTTCAGAATTCTAAAAAAAATATTTGTAAAAACATTTATTATATCCCATGCTTATGTTTATAACTTTTATTCCCATACAACATGGTTTACACGCTTGAACTGTTGCTTTTCTAAAATCATTTACTCGTGAAATTATTAAAATTGAAATCTTAAATAAATAAATGTATAATTTTCATTAATTTTAAGAAATTAAAAGCTGAAAATGTAAATAAAGCGTTATATTACAATTCTTCAAAATGATTTAACAAATTTATAAAAACTAATTCCCGTGAGTTATATTTTTATTTTGTAATTTTTCATTAGTGGGATTACGATAGTGCGTGTCGTGTGGAGAAATTGGTCACGGATTAACCAATTCCCTTTTTACATACACCTATTGCATTGATCTTAGTCCCTGTTTCATTTTTTCTAATTAAGCATTAGTCTTAATTCAAACTTTTTTCAACAACCAGAATCAACAATTTTCTATCAGAGATGTCACTGAACAAATGAAAAAGTTGCACACATGTTTTCGAAAATTGACATCTTCAAAGCTATGAATTGATGGATTTGGTTTCTCTCATTTAAGAATTTTCTCATGTCGAAGTTTTTGTGTTTATCTCTCTTCTCATGAACATTGATGTGGTCCAACCTATTTAATACACATGAAGAGAAAGAAATACTCAAAAAATCCAACATGAGAAAATATGAGAGAATTCTCACATGTGTACGATTCACACCTGATCTCAAAATTAAAGCCAAAGATCCAGATAATTAACATATATGCTCATGAATCATAAAAACTGATGTGAGAATTTCAGGGAGCTAGTTCAAGAAAACCTGCTTTTCCCTTTGTTGTTCGTCTCATATGCCATTTCAGCAAAATATGTTGGATGTTGTGCACCTCAAACTGTAACTTTCCTATTTTTCCAAATTCTCTTCATGCCTGATCTGTTACTCTCCTTGCTTCTCTTCTCTATCTCTGGTTTCTTCGTCAAGTCATGTAGAGCCATTTTAAGAATGGCCAGTCTCTGAGCACCTGACGCTAGTCTCTCCAAGTTGTATAGTTTTTGACAACTCTTTCTTGTCGATGCCTACCTCTGATTCTTAAGGGTAATTTTGACGTTGTTCTGAATTTTCTTACTGGTGGCTTGTCATAGAATCCTCTATTGGAGCATGCTCATCAATATCACATAATGTAGAATATGCAATTCCACTTGCCGATGGTCCCATCACTCCCATTGTTGCAAGTCGTTAGTATCATTGTCAAAATGTATGACAGTTTGGAATAATTGCAGTAAAATTTGAGCAATCAGCATTAGTGTCTCATGAACATCTTATGGGGGTATCAAGATTCCATGGAACCGTATAATTAGCTCTTCTTGTAACAATAATTAAATAGTATCCAACTCAACACTTAAAAATACTCACAAGATGCAAGTAGACAAAAAAATCAACTTGGAACTTTTCTTTGGCCTTTAAATACTATCTCCCATTCAAGGTACAAATGTTTCTAGAAGAAGCTTGAAGATTTGAAGAAGATGCCATTTCAATCGCAGCAAATTCTGATCCACTGGGGTATTATATTTTGCTAAAGAGGGATGAATCAGTGGTTTACCATCAAACTTGGAACCACCCTGTATCTCAAAACCCAAAAACCCGATTTAATTATACATGTAGCATTTGAACGGGAGGTTTTAAATGTCACTGACACAAGTTAAGGAGCAACATTTTCCTCTGGTTAAAAGCAAGAGGCAAAAAAACATTTGAATCTAATTAGGAACTAATAAAACATCTAAATCTCAATTGAACAGGACAGATAAATTAAGATTTGTTCTTCCTAATAATTCTTCTTCTTAATCTAGCCTGGGTTGTAATAAGGTGAACATATGCAATAGAAACATATATATGTGGTTGTTCTAGCCTTGAAACTGTTCCAGATATTATCATTTTAAAAAAATAATCCAATAAGAACTTGGTGTCATTTGATACTAAATCATTTATATCACATTCTCTCACCAATTAAAGAAGATTGTGAATGATTTGAAACACCAGGTTGAAGTCATAAAATGAAGATATATTTTTCACTGGACCTATAATTTGAAAAAAATTAAAGGATCCTCCAAGCAATTATCGTCATTACCCCTGCTATTGCAGCTAAAACACCCTATGAAGTATGAATAATCTTCAGCAACAGTAGAAATAACTTTTATTTAATGAACTTCACCAGTAGATATCATATAGCTGGTAATATTATCTCATCAGATTCTTTTACCTGGTATTCCTTTGCATGCTCTTCTAGGCCCATTGAGAGCTTATGTACTGTACTTTCCAGATCAGCTACTCCATCAAAATGGAAACATAAACCTCAAGACACACACTATAGCACAAAAAGCACAAAGAAGATACCTATAGGAAATTTCTTTGGAATAGTCGAGTCCACTGACTTATAAACAACCCCAACATGTGATAATTTCTGAAATTTATCACATGTTCACCACTTACAAAAGCAGTAGCATCTTCAACAATCTCTGGCTTGGCTGTAGAATCCATTCAAAAATCAATCCAGAAAAACAAAATTTATCAGAAAATGAATAATAAAAATAAGAGCTCTTTGAAATTCTTTATTTTTGAATGCTTTGGATTACCTAGCAGTAACAAAAATTAGAGCCCTTTAGACAATTAAAGCAGTAACATTGCTGAAGACCCATCATGTAAGAATAAATAAGGCATTATTAGTTGCCATGATGCTGTCATAGGCCAACAAAACAATGAAATCAATGTCAAGAACATAATCAATGGTTAAGTGATAAGGGATAAGGGAAGAAAAATGAGTATTATTCTTACCTGTTGAATGGGAGTTCATATTGCTGCTTTTGTTGAGTAAGAAGTGCCTCAAGATATGCTTTCTAAAGTCCATCTAAGTCTCCATGTGAAGTATCCGTGAAATTTCATATCTGAAAAGGATCACCAAACTGAACTGATCGATCAGCCCTTGCATCGGGTAATCAGAACTTTGCTGCAAGGATTGGATGAAGAGTTGGTCCAGGAATGTTCTTGAACTCTGCGACCCCTCACTGAGTTAAAACTAATGACACAAAAACACAATTTCAAGCCGAGGATTATATTCAGCGAGATCATTATCGTACACAGTATTCAATTTGGAGTTTCCCAGATATGGACATCGAAGGAAGCATCTCTCAACTGGTCGGAGTGACGGCGATTTTGGTCTCGCCGATACTGTGGACATTTAAGGGTTTTCTTCTGTTCCCTTTCTGCGTGAGTGTTTACGGATGCGAGCAACAACAAATTTCAGAAACGCAAATTAAGAAGGAGAAGGGATGCGTTTTCTGCCATGAGAGCCAGAAGGTGCTGGAAAGTAGAGAGAGAAAGAAGGGAAGGAAGGAGATAGAGGTTTAATTGGAGTGCCTTATATAGGGAAATTGAGGCAAAGTTGCAAAAAAGTAAAATCAGGTATTGAAAAGTAGTAGTATGAGAAGAGAAAAGTAAAATTCAGGCAAAAGCTCATCATGTTCAGGAAAGTAGAAAAAATGGGCAGCAAATTCAGATAAAGTAGAAAAAAGAAAGCAAAAACATGATATAATAAACCTCATAAAGTAACAAAAAGGATACCAGAAACATTTAAAAATATCAAAAAGGTTGCCAGCATTGGATCTTACGGTGCACCAGCATACATGCTACAAAACTCTCTTAGTGAACAGTAGCATTTAGCTTCTTCCTTTGTAGTGTTTATAGATAGTACAATTCATGATAGGGTGATCATAATGTTGAATTTGCGAACATTCCAAATTAGGATATCTGCATGTACGTACATGAATCATGATGGAGTTTAATAACAGGCTTATGGCATGTAATTGGGCAACGCATTGTATCATTTTGTTCCACCAATGTCCACGGGGAAAGGGGTTTCATGTGACTGATTTGGCTCGGGATACAGTAGTGATATCTCTGGCCACAAAGTGATAAATATATTATTTTTTTACCTCAGAGAGGATTGAACCCGGGCCAAAAGCCTGGATGAAATCCCTTAATTAAGGAAATACACAGTCACCACTTATGTCACCCCTTATGATTAACACATTGTATCATTGCGGTTAAAGTCATAATAATTAGTTGAAGAACTAAAAAAATAATAAAAACATAAGTAGTTATGAAAATAAATGAAAGTGGCAGGGCAGGAGAGTCAATTGACTGCTTAATTGCCCAAGAAAAAAAAGTGATTATAATGTTAGACAAACACACGTAGAATTCGGTGGTTGACAACATCAGAAATTGAGGTCCAGGTCCCTAAAAGGCAAAAGAAAGAGTACATATTTGACAAGTTATAAATTATGTACCAACATTTTCACATTTTAGAAGGATAGACATTTCAAAAGTTAGAAAAATAGTGTTTTTCTGGCCAATACATTCGGACGTATGTTTAATAACCTTGGGGTATTATGGTTTTTTTCTTCTTCTTCTCTGTAGCTCTCTCTTCTTCTTAATTTTAGTTAAGTTTTTTTCTCTCTTAATTATGAATTAGGAATTGGATTGGGGATGAGATAAGTTTCCATTTTGAGAGTTGGTGTAGTTTGGTGTGATGTTAATTAATTACCTGCTACTTACTTTCTACAATGGTTCAGGTTGCCTCCCAAAACTGCAAAAAAATATTTTCTATCTAGAAAGTGAGTACGTACGTCGTGATATGGTAATATTGATGCAACTCAAGAAAATAATATTATATATATAATGTGCGGATCGGAGCCTGCCTAGTTAAACTTGATGAAAAGAAACATTTAATTTATTATCTGTACGTCTTTCCTCTTTAACCTTTTAATTAAAAATTAAGAGTGAAAATCAGTAATCATGTGCATGGCATATGGAGATTAGCTAATTTTTGAAGGAGTATTAAAAATATTATATATTTAAGGTAGCGTTTAATAAAATTGGTGATGGTATTTGCGAGCGAGAAGATAAAGATAGGTGGGCAGAGTTGACGTGTTTGAATAGGAAAAGGAAACGAAATTTGGAAGTGAAAATGAAGCAGATGGCAATTAGATTTTGAAATAATAAATAAGTAAAGAAAGGGGGCTGACTGTCGGAGCCGAAAGAGGAAGGAGGCAGGCGTCAATGTTGAACCTTGTACTGAATTGGAAAAATAGTAGTATATGATTTTGCCGTGGGAGACTCCTTCCTATCATCCTATGTGTGTTGCTTTAACTAACATACTACTACTAGTCTAATTCCATGGCAAACATATACCAATTAACACGCATCGCATGCAGTGTTTATTAGTTTATGAATAGCAATAAACGGTCAAATGAAAGTCATTAATTAATAATAATATGGAACGAAAAAGGTGTAAAGTAATCGAATATAATATTAATAATGAATGAAATTACTAGTGTTTATAATAATAACAAGATGAGTAATCGTGAATCATAACGTAAATTGTATTATTGAACTAGTACAGTGTCTGTGTGTGTAAGTGTGGGGGTGGTGCGGTGTTTTAATTAAATTAAATTAGTAAATTAATAAAAGAGGATTTTGGTGGTCAGAAAAACGATAGAAACCGACGACGAACTCCGTGCTGGCAAAAGATTCCCTCGCTCCATTCATTCACTTCTTCTTTTCATCCCATATCCATCCATCCAGCCAGCCAGCCCAGGTAAGTAAGTAAGTGAATGAAATGAATCTCTCTTTTTTCTAATCTACTGTTATTGGAATTGCTGTCTGGTACACACACATGGGGTGTGCCAGCTCCAAGCTCGACGATCTCCCCGCGGTGGCCCTCTGCCGTGACCGCTGCTCTTTCCTCGACGAAGCTATTCACCAGCGCTATGCCCTCGCCGCAGCTCACTTGGCCTACATCAATTCCCTCAACGCTATTGGCCACTCTTTGCACTCTTTCATTCAACAGGAAGATCATACCCATCTCACCACCTATGCCAAACCTCATGCTAAACCTTCTTCTCCCCCTTCCTCATCACCATCACCATCACCATCACCATCACCTCCTCACAAGTCCCACCTCGCCAAGGCCAAACACATCTCTCCCCCTTCTTCTCCCAACTCCGATTCCGGCTCCCACCTCCATTTCCACTCCGATTCCGACGACTCCCTCCACCATTCCCCTCAATCCTCTCCCTTACATCTCCACTCCTATTATAACAACTCATCGCCACAACAAGATCATCACCCTCCCTCTAACTTTCACATGAATTTCATGAAGAATAGCAGGCCTGCGTCTTCAATCGTCTACCAGCAGAGACCCATGAGCCCTGAAACTGCTTATGTCGCCGACTCCTCTTCCAACTACTACCCTTATAATCCTCCTCCTCCTCAATACAACCCCTATAACTATTCTGTCCCTCCCTTTTATGGATCCTCTTCAATGCCTCCTCCCGCCGCCGCCGCTGCCTCTTCCTCTAAGCCCCCTCCTCCGCCCCCTTCTCCTCCGAGGTCTTCCCCCTGGGATTTTCTCAACTTCTTCGACAGTGATGACAAGTACTATTCCCAACCTCACTACACACCTACCCCCAGCCGCGACTCCAGGGAGGAAGAGGGGATCCCCGATTTGGAAGATGAGGATTACAACCCGCATCAGCATCAGCATCACCATCAGCAGCACCACCAGCAGCAGCAGCACCGGCAGCAGGAGGAAGTGGTGAAGCAGGTGCACGGGGATCAAAAGCTTGTCGACCCAATTCATCATCACATTCATGACTCCCCTCCCGACGATGAGGGCTCTGAGATAGAATACGAGGTGCACGTCGTGGATAAGAAAGTTGTTGATGGCGATATTGACAACAAGAGCAACAACAAGCCCAAAGACCACGCTGCATTCCGAGGAGGCCACAGACCTGGTTCCCGGGATCCCCTTGAGGTTGCCAGAGAGATTCAGCTTCTCTTTCAGAGGGCATCCGAATCCGGTTCTCAAATTGCTCACATCCTCGAGGTTGGAAAGCTTCCCTATAAAGGTAACCTTTCTTTCCTTTCCTTCTCTTTCAATTCATTCATCTCTCTGTTTCTATTGTTACATAATTTAATTTTTCTTCTGCTGAGCAGCTTCTTCCAAGATGTTACATTTGGTTGCTCCCTCATTGTCCATGGTGTCTTCGCAACCTTCAACTTCAAAAACTTCCCATCCCTCGTCCACCCTTGACGGCGTTGCTCCTCCTGACATGGATCCTGATGTTGGTCTATCAACCACGTCGCGTCATCTTTCCTCTACGCTGCAGAAGCTATATCTTTGGGAGAAGAAACTCTATCATGAAGTTAAGGTATGGTGGCCGTATAAATGTAAATGACCAGTCTCATTGATTCCTTTGGTTTCACTTTCAAATGCCAAATCATTTTAATCTGTTATCCTGCATTAGGCGTTTTCATTCACGCCATGCTTTGCTGCGGCTGTCACTTGACTTTTTTTATGTTCTAGTCTAACAAAGCAAGCAGTATAGAAGGCAATAGATATTTATAGGTTTCTACTAAGCTTTTTCCCAATGTTTATTTGTTTACAGGCAGAGGAAAAGATGAGGGTTGATCATGATAGGAAATGTCGCAAGCTGAAGCGTTTGGATGAAAGGGGTGCCGATTTTAATAAGGTTGATACAACTAGAACTTCCATTAGGAGTTTGTCCACAAAAATAAAAATGGCCATTCAGGTTGTTGATAAGATCTCTATGACCATAAGTAATATAAGGGATGGAGAACTGTGGCCGCTGTTGAAGGAACTAATCCAAGGGTATGTCAAGTTCAAACTTCAGTCTTCTTGTTTCTGCGGGTCCTTATTATTTATCTATTCCTGACATGCTATACTATACTATATGTTCACTATCTTCCTTATTTTTTTGTGAACATTTATTAATAGGTTTAGGGTTAAGTTATGTGCCTTCTGTATGAAATTTGACTTAATGTGGTTGCTATGTTGGGCACTTGCCGATTATCATTGAGGTGATATTGTTGCATGACCTCAAACAAAGCTTATATATATGCCAATCAGCTGGAAGGGTCAACTGTTTGCAATTATGATAAAAGAGGACGGTTGTGTAAACAGCTGTAGTTATGTTAGGCTAGTAAGGAGAGCCTAAGAGTTGATTAACTAGCTTATTCCGGAGCGATTGTGTAAACATACCGATCAGCTTTGTTGTTGTATAATTAGCTTATTCCGGAGCGATTTTCACTTTTTGCAGTTTGGATTTACTTTCAGCAACTGAACTAATGTGCCTGACTTCATAAAACATTAGAGAAATATTTAATGGAGGGGGTTATTTAGCTATTGAGCTTTCATTCCATCAGCTCCATCCTCCCTACATTTTGATCCTTATGAAATTAATTGAAGTACTGATACACAATTTCCCATAATTCTTTGATAGCATGATTAAATGTGTACCCTGAGAAATCCTACGACCTGCATGTAACTCCTGATAGAAGCAAATACTTGTCCATTTTCTAAGATCATTTATGAACATTTTGGCAAGGCTTGCTATTTAGTCTGATTTATGCTTATAACCCCAATGTCCACAAACCATATCATTCTAGATAATTTGGTGGCTCATCTGCCCAATGTATATTTTTGTGCTAGAGGTGTCAGCCAGAGAAATTATCCTTTACTAGGAAATGATGCAAACCCTATAGTGTGAGCTTTGCTGATAAATTTATTATTCCCCAATCAACAAGAGGAACCTTACAATATTCTCCATCTATCGTTGTATGAGTGGATGAGCACTTAAAAGTCTATAGATGCTCCATCCAGTTACCCATTGCACCAGACATGATGTTGTCTCCCCTGCTGTTAATCTTATTTACTCATTTTAAGTTTATCTATCTTTAGTTAATGTTCTCATTTTCTTCGGAGCTGCTTTCTATGTATGATAAAACTGCATGTGATATCCACTCAGACATTGTATACGAATAGAAGTTTTGCTTTTCCTAGTAGAAATATATTTACTATCTTAAATTTTTTGCAATGTTTCTGTATATATCATGTATGTAACATAAAATTAGTTTCAGGTTGACCAGAATGTGGAAATCCATGCTTGAATGCCATCATAGTCAGTGTGAAGCAATTAGAGAAGCCAGAATTCTGGGTTCTATTGGATCCAGAAAGAACAGTGGTGATAGTCATCTTCTAGCTACCAAGCTGCTGGAACAAGATCTTATCAATTGGACTTTCCAATTCTCCGGCTGGATAAGCGCCCAGAAAGGTTATGTTAGAGCATTAAATAGTTGGCTGCTGAAGTGTCTCCTGTATGAACCTGAAGAGACACCTGATGGCATAGTTCCCTTTTCCCCTGGTAGGATTGGTGCCCCCCAAATATTTGTAATATGTAATCAGTGGTCTCAAGCTTTGGATAGAATATCTGAAAAGGAAGTTGTTGATTCCATGCATGTGTTTACCATGAGTGTACTACAGATATGGGAACAAGATAAGCTAGAAATGCATCGGCAGGTGGTGCAGAACAAGGACCTTGAGAGAAAGGTAAAAATTATAGATAGAGATGACCAAAAGCTGCAGAAGCAAATTCAGGCATTAGAGCGGAAGATGGTTCTGGCATCTGGGGAAGGTAAAGGTCTCTCAGTTTCTGAGAATATCATATATCAGAGTGACAAAAGTAGTAGTCTACAGGCTAGCTTGCAGCGCATTTTCGAGGCCATGGAGAGATTTACTGATGAATCCGTGAAAGCCTACGAGGACTTGCTACAACGGAGTGAAGAAACTGCTGCCCAAAATCATGAGAGAGGTTCATAGGTTGGTGTAGTTTAATGGAAGTTGGAACCATATCCTCTCCGTTTTCTTCTGCTACTAGCTCTTCTTTACAACACAGTTTTGAGAGGAGTGGTTGGGTTTGACATCTCTGGTGCATCAAGGAAGTGGCTCATGAGTGTTTTGATGGAAGAGTCCGGCAAAGATCTTCCCCCACACCAAGATGGGAAAGTGGAGTTTGTTGTCGGTGAAAGAGATATCTTGGGGTCTGTATGTGTGAGGTGCACAATTACTTTTTGGGTACTCAGCCCTTTTAAAGGCCGCCGCAGAGGTTGTGCTGACTATCCATACAAGATTGAGCTATGAAAAGAAAGACGAGCCTACACATTCTGACATCTAAATGGTCCTTACTGCATTAGAAAATAGATATATATGTTCGGATGAAGGACGAGCTTTCAGGAACCTAACCCTGCGCAAAATTATGGAGATAGAAGGATGCTCAAACTGAGGCAGTATATAATTCATCCAAAATGAGGGAAAAATATTATCAGCAATTGGAAGAAGTCTATTGCATGATAAGCATAGCTAGCTGTCTGTCGGAGTCACTAAATGCATATGGGTACCATTAGTTCTTGTATAAAATTATGTTCCTTTCATAAAAATATTCATTTTGATGTTAAATTATATGTACAGATTACCTGTAACCTGTTGACACTGAGCAACCTGAATGAAAAGCATTTTGAATAAAATATATCTGTTTGATAGCTGTTTGGTATTTATGTTCCTCATTTTGTAATGGCCTAGAACTTCTCAAAGGGATTGAACAGAGAACTCCATTGTTAAAATGGAAAGAAAATGTTTAGGTGCCAATAGATACCCATGTGATTGATAAAATGAGTTCTGCAGGTTACCTCGCAATTCAGTGAAAAACCTTTTAATAATTCAATTTCAAGAACTAATGATTTGTTTATTTTATAAACTCCTACTTATTGATTGATGATGAATTTTCTGAACTTTATTGAATATTTGCATAGGATTTGTAACAAACTTGTGTTTTAAGTTTAATGCATAATTTTGTATTATTCGTTTCTTTTTATTTTTATTTTATTTTGTTTCTTGTATGACATATTTAGGCTCCCTACCTATAGGGGCAGCCATTTACAAAAATATAAGTACATGTAGTTAAAGTATTCTTATAATGATCATTAGTTGGCAAGCTGTTGCTGGTGAAAAGGCTATCACGATGGATTAGTTATAATTTATTTGGATGCACATTTGAAAATATTAGAATTGATCACTCCATTGTTAAAATCAAGTTTCTGGGTGTTGAATGTTTCCATTGACAATTGATGCTAGCTTCAAAATACATAAAAAATAATTGCTTATGCAGTGAATATATGATATTTTCACAACTAGGTTTTGCAACATTATGAGATAGAAATAATTTTTCTCATAAAAATATCTAAATATAAATCATTTTACTTTCACTTCACTTTTACCAGAATCAATTTTAGTTAAATGAATTCCCTATAAAGTTAATTGAAATAAATTAAGGGTGACTTTTCTTTTATAGTTTCGGATGATGATTGGTGTACAATCAAATAATACAAACACATCTGAACACCAAGTGGTAAGAGCTAGGGGACATAAGGGTTGGGTGGGATGAAGGGTGAAGGGTCCGAGGTTCAAACTCTGAGGATGACTAATTTACTAACATTTCTAACAACTAACATTTGTTAATTAAAAGAGAATCATTTTTCTCTCTATCTCTTTATTCTAATTATTACATCTCATCATATATCACATTTATCACTTATCTCCTCTTCTTATCTCTCTAGTGGTCTACACACTTTTGGTGTTTACCAATCTTTATTCGATAGTTTCATTTAAATTTTAAATTTTGTTAAAGTTAAGATTAAGAATAAATAAATAATAAATTACAATTTTAATGTTTATTTAATTTTTTGATGAAAAATATTTTTCATTTCAAAAAATCAATTATAATTTTTTTTTTGTATATTTATTTAAAATTTAAAAATAAGAAGCTACATTAGACAAATTCTTGATTATTTTCAAAATACTATTTAAATTATTTAGAAAATTTTAAATTATAATTAATTTTTTTAAATAATATATTATAATAAAATGGAAAATATGCCCATAACTTGTGTAGTAGTAAAAGTTAACTTATTTCTATACATAATAGTAAAATTACTCCCTTCATCCCCTATTATAAGTGACTTTTACCTAATTCAATAGGATTAAGAAAAAAAAATTAAAATTAGTTAGAAGCAATAAATTAGTAATTTTAAAAAAATTCCTAAATTACCCTCATCTTAAATTTCTCTCCATATTAATTATTCACTATCTTAGTTTTCAAAAAAAAAAAAACTATCTTTAAATGATAAGGGTCTTAGAAATCAAGATAATTAAAATTTTTTGAATGTTGAGTATTAAATATAATTTTAAACATGGAAAAAATAATTAATGTTTCAAAAGGCACTTATTACTATTATTAATATGGAACAAAGGGAGATGAGTAATATTTAAAGTTCAGTAAATGAATGAGGGAAGTTTTGCATTGAATTGAATTGAAGAGAAGAGAGGCGTATTTATTACTGCAATGTTGGAGTTGAGTCAAAGTGGAGTCCTAAGTACTAGTAAGTTGTAATAAGTAAATATATTGATGATTAATTGGTTAAGAAAAGAAAAGGAAAAGACAAGGAAAGAGAAGGAGAACAAAAAAATTGTCAAAAAAAGAGGGACATTCACGCGTACAGTGAGAGCATACAAAGCAAAGCAAACGAATCAATCAATACAACAAGATAGTTTCATGTATTGTAAGGTTTGATCTGTATCTGTACTGCTTGTCTTCCTCCTCATATCTAATAATTTATCTATCTTCTTCTCTTTCATTTCATTTGGGAACAACACAACACAACACAACACAAGATGGGTTGTTGCCAATCTTCGCTCAAAGCCACTCAGCCGGTAAAGGAGAACGACAAGGAGAAGGAACAACCCTACCTCCGCAATCTCAATCTCAATCGCTCCCACTCCCAAACTCAAACTCACACCGATAGAGACTCATCCTCTCCGGCGGATCCCTCCTCCTTCTCCGAGTTCTCCTTCGCTGACCTCAAAGCCGCCACCAACACTTTCAGCTCAGACAACATCGTCTCCGAGAGCGGCGAGAAAGCACCCAACGTCGTCTACAAAGGCCGCCTCCACAACCGCCGCTGGATTGCCGTCAAGAAGTTCAGCAAGGCTGCTTGGCCCGATCCCAAGCAATTTGTTGAAGAGGCTTCCGGCGTCGGCAAATTGCGCCATCCCAGGCTAGCTAATTTAATCGGTTACTCCTGTGACGGTGATGAGAGGCTCCTCGTTGCTGAGTACATGCCTAATGACACTCTCGCCAAGCACCTCTTCCACTGTACGTCTATATATATCTTCTCTTTCAATTCCTTCACTTTAGTGTTCTGTTCAATTAACTTAGCTACAAATTGTTTTTTCAGGGGAAAATCAGACCATTGAGTGGGCCATGCGCTCAAGAGTAGCTCTCTATATTGCTCAGGCTTTACATTATTGCACTTCTCAGGGTCGCCCCTTATACCATGACTTGAATGCTTATCGCGTTCTTTTCGATGAGGTAACTCTTTATATTCCTCTTGTGCTCTTGCTGTTGCTTAATTGCTTATAATTCATTCATTTGATCTATGAATACTACTAATAATAATCATGGCCGGCATGCCTCTTTCAGGAAGGTGATCCGCGTCTTTCCTGTTTTGGTTTAATGAAGAACAGCAGGGATGGCAAAAGTTATAGCACCAACCTGGCTTACACACCTCCTGAATATTTAAGAAATGGTTCGTAATGCTAACACTTTCCTCCGCATTTCCTTTTATCACTGACGAGTTACATCTCATCAATGCTCTTCCTTTCTCATTGCAGGAAGGGTTACCCCTGAAAGTGTCATTTACAGCTTTGGAACTGTTCTTCTAGACCTGCTCAGTGGCAAGCACATCCCTCCAAGTCATGTAACTACCTCCTATCTCCTTATACACTCACTTAATGGGTTTAGCTGCTACCAATTCATTGGGTCAATGTTGTTAGAAATATAATATAAAATACTCATATGTTTTCCCTTAACAACTTTAGCTCTTGGGATAATTTGTTCATGACATGCTATGGAATTCTCTATGACCAAAGTTAATGACATGTGTTTTACCCAACAACTTAAGTTTTTGAAATAGTTGGTTTATCCTTTATACTTAATAATGTTGGAAGTTGCAGTTGTTGTGAATGATATCTGAGTTTAACATCAAGGTCAAAACTAACATCAAGTTGCAGTTGTTGTAAATGATATCTTAGCTTTTTCAAATTCAACAATATATCACATTTTATTGTATGATTTGAGAACTTGTCCAAGTTTTATCCTGGACTTTATGTAATTCCTTACTCTGACTTCTTAGTTTCTAATTTACCCTGGACTTTATGTAATTCCTTACTCTTACTCTAATTTGTTCATTTAGTTTCTTTGGTTGGTGCCATATGGAGTTATCTGATTTTGTTTGCAGGCACTTGATATGATTCAGGGGAAAAACATCATGCTCTTGATGGATTCACATTTGGAGGGGAAGTTTTCTACAGAAGAGGCAACAGTAGTCGTTAATCTTGCTTCCAAATGTTTGCAATATGAACCGCGAGAGCGCCCTGATACAAAGGATTTGGTCACAACCCTTACTCCATTGCACACAAAGCCTGATGTATGTATCTCTTCTCTATCTAAAGAATGGAACACATTATTTACTAAAGAGATTGAAACTTTGTTGCTTGAAGAGCCCTACCATTATTCCATTATCACTTAAACAAGCCTTTATGGTGGATCTTCAAGTTCTTTAATTGTTTAAGTTCAAATTTTATGACTTCCAACACAAAAAAATTGTTCCTTAGATTGCTCCATTGCAAAATGGAACCTCATTGGTTGGGGCTCCTTAGCTCATTATCCTTATATTACATAAAATTTACTAACCTAGTTGCTAGGCTGGGACATTTTTGTTAGTGCAATTAATACAGTTAAAAGTTTAGAATAGCTTGGATCAGTTTCAGACAGAATTGGGTTGGTCTTTGGTCTCAGACATAATTTAGCCCATTTCGAATCAATTGTGTCTCTACTCCCAGATGTTGGCTAGCCCTGCCTTTAGTCTTGGCCCTGTTTCATGCCTGCTAGGTTATATTTTTAGTTTACCTTCTTTTATTGTGTTTGGTTGTAACTGTTAGAAGTATAATATAAAATCACTCACGTGTCTTCACCCAACAACTTAAGCTTTCTGGATGTCGGTTCTTGACATGGTATCAGAAAAGTGGTCATGGACAAGATAGTTTTTGTGCTGACTATTTTGCCCGACTGAAGGAGTTGGGAGAATACAGGGTCCCCCCCCCAAAAAAAAGTTAGCTCGTAGATGAGGATTGCTCAAGCCTTAGAAAGACTACTCTAACTATACCTCTAGTTGATGTGAGATCTTAATACACTCCCAGCATGCCTAGGACTAGACATCTAACGCGTAGATGGGGTCAGACTGTTATCAGTGAGATAGAAACAGGGCAAGGTTGATCTTGAACATACGCTGGTGGCCTAATATAAAAAATAGGACAGGCTTTGATACTATTTTAAGAATTCAAATTGGGCCTCACTTGATCCCAAAAACAAGCTCGTTAGATGAGGGTTAGGGATGAGAATAGGATAGGAAAGGTTAGGCTTTGCGTAAATAGCTTGACCTACTTAAAATAATTTAAGGCTTAAGCATGACTTATTACTTGTCATAGGTTTTTTTTTTCGGTTTCACATGTTTTTCTTGAATGTATGGTGTGGTCCGGTAGCCTATATAAATGCAAGTTTCACAATACCTCTAAGTAGCCCCTCAAACATATGCGTAAGTAGGCCAACATGCTTATAGGTTAACAAGCTGTAATATACTCAAAGAACCTTATCCATAAACAGGTCAACATGACTACAGGCGGATAGAGTAGGGAAGGAGACTTAAGTAGGTCATAAGTTTATTTCTAAGTAGACTTATATGCTTAAACCATTATTGATGCCACCATGTTTAAATCTATAAATAAGTCAAGAAGTATACAATTTCAAGATATTATTATAAATATCTAACTTAACAATAATAGCAATAATAAAATATTTTATATTGATTATATATATTTAAGTAGGTCGACCTACTAGACTTTCTAAATAGCTTAAGCCTAGCCTTTTTCACTAAATGGGCTTTTAAAAAAACCTTGTCCTTGTTTTTTCATTAATTTGTCATGATCTGATCCTGACGTAGGCTAGGCCATAGGCTACGAGCGGTCTATCCTATTCCCACCCCTAACAAGGATTTCCCAAACCTTATAAGGATTTCTTTGGCCATATCTCTACTTGATGAGGGATCTTAGCATCTTTGATGTAGTATGCCTCCAATCCTAGAGTTAGTATGCGGTACGCCCCATTTCCACTAACTAATTTGACTCATGCTTTCATACTTCTTTCGAAACTCAAATTGGTTCCCTCTACACCCCCTTGAGCTTGAGGGGACACGTTAGCACTTAGCACTTAGCATAAGTGATAAAGTTAAATATTAAGCTTAATCAACATAATTATATATAGTTAATTTCCTTTTCTTATTTTCTACATTAATGGATCATTTTTCCATTTTCCTGTATTAGGTACTATACAATCATAGGACTATATAAATAGGTCTACCCTCTTGTATTTTATATGCATTGCAAATAATCATATATTACTTCAATAAAATTAAAACAATTTCAAATTATTTTCAGTGAAAGTGGAGTTGATCCTAGGTGGTCTATAATCTATATAAGTTCGTTTTGACTCTGATCGGGGCTTCTTTAGGCCATGAACTTTTCTGCATAGACTTATTTGCATTTTTGATCCATTTATTATGGCTAATGTATAATTTTAGTACCTCAATAATTTTTCAAGTGAATTTAATTCTTCAATTTTTATAACTATTATAATTAAGCCCTTTCATTACTTTCGCACTTAACTCTCAAGTTGTCATTTTCTATTCAAAATCCGAACATATTGATTCAATTAGATAATTTCAAACCTTTTTCGGCTCAAAACTCACTAGCCAAAACATCAAATTACACCAGAATAAAAAAACTCAAATTTTCACCTTTTCAAACCATAATCTCATATCCTAAGAAAAATTTCAAACTTTATCAATTTTCTTAAAATATTGTGCCTTCTAAACTTTTAAAACTTTTTCATATCTCAAATGCCGAACCCATCATAAACCCTAAAACATTTTATTTGAAAATGAAAATTTTTGGACTTGAAGTAGAAGAAAATGATGCTGAATCAAATTCGCTTAATTATAAATATTTTTTTTTGAAAGAAATTATAAATAATGGAGGAACTTAATTAGGTAAAAAATATTCAAGTGACTAAAATTCACATGGCCCGAACTAGAAGAGCAAACCAAAAGTGCAATTAAACCAGGTATATAATATGAAAAGGGTTTTCTGTATAAGATAGCTTGTACATGTTTGCTATTCTGAAGTTCTCAAATATCTATAGTAATTGGGATATTGCTCTAGATGACTCCTGATGGAGTATACTTGGTAAAGAATTTGTCATCTTTGTTATCTTGGTACTTCTGTTTTCGAGTTATATGGATAAACTTCAATCACACAAAAAATGAAATGTATGTATCATTGTTAACGGTGTGGGGCTTAAAGGTGTCTATTGCGCTATCTAAGTGCAAATATCTTCTCTCTTCATGGATACATATCCTTGTTAAATGGTAATTTAGGTGTATAAAAGGGATCGATTCAACAACACTTGTAGTTGATTATCATTATGTGTGCTTCAGGTTCGTTCTCACATCATGCTTGGAATACCGAAGCACGAGGAAGCTCCATCACCCCCACAACGTCCTCTTTCAGCTATGGGTGAGGCTTGTTCTAGAATGGACCTCACTGCAATACATCAGATCTTGGTGGCAACACATTACAGAGATGATGAAGGGACTAATGAGGTAATTGATGGGAGCAGTGGTTTTAAATTTACTATTTTTGGTTGGATGCTATCCTTTAAGATTTGAATTTGGATTGGTTCAGTTGTCGTTCCAAGAGTGGACTCAACAGATGAGAGATATGTTGGAAGCAAGGAAACGCGGGGACTATGCATTCCGTGACAAGGATTTTAAGACAGCCATTGATAACTATTCTCAGGTGCAATTCAGCACTTGTTTGACATTGTAAATGATTGCTGCTTAATTTTGTGCATGTACATGTTGGTTATTTTGAGATTCTCTTGCTGTGTTACTTGTGCAGTTCATTGATGTGGGAACTATGGTCTCCCCAACTGTTTTTGCAAGGCGCAGTCTGTGCTATCTGTTATGTGATCAACCAGATCCTGCGCTACGAGATGCAATGCAAGCACAATGCGTTTATCCTGACTGGCCTACGGCTTTCTACATGCAGTCAGTTGCTCTTGCAAAGCTGGACATGCATAAGGATGCGGCTGACATGTTAAATGAGGCAACTGCATTGGAAGAGAAGAAGCAAAGAGGAGCAAGAGGATCATAGTTTGAGGGTGCCATGTTCTGTCTGTAATTGTATAAAGGTTGAGCTGCCTAGCAAAATCTAACGTTTGAATCTGAATTAAAAATTTGTCAGAAAAATACAACACTGGTGGAGTAGATAGCATGTGCATTTGTTTTCGCCAACTCATAGGAATCGGCCATAACTTAAAAACTGTGCTTATGCACTCTAAATTGTGAAGGAAGGAATACCGGTGATTTTTCCATTGTTAATGAAATTTATTGTTTGATGCCTCTTTGGGGTAACTAGTCAAGGAGATTATATTCATAACATTTTATCCACATGGGGCAATGATATTATATCCAATTTCTAAGTCTTTCATTGTTAATTTCATTGTTTTTTTTTAATATACATTTCGTTTACAATACTTCAAAGTTCAACCAACAAGTTTTAAATCTCTGTAAGGATGAGTGTATCCAATTTCTAAGTCTTTCATTGTTAATTTCATTGTTTTTTTTTTTAATATACATTTCGTTTACAATACTTCAAAGTTCAACCAACAAGTTTTAAATCTCTGTAAGGATGAGAGCATAAGTTCAAATCTTGAAAAATATATTTGTTGGGACAGACATGCAACTGTTACCTGAATGGGTGACAACATCTGTCGAAGAAAAAAAAACAATACTTCAGATTTTTTTCCATGTAGGTAAAAGTGAAACAACTCTTAAAGGGTAAATGTTTTTACGGTTTAAGTTGGAGAGATTGAACTTGTCATGTTTTCAAAACCAACGGAACCTCAATCATTTATCATCACGGTTAGGTTCCCCTTTTTTTCTGGACATAATCTCATGAAAAAAATCCTTCACCACTAATACATTCTTAACTTATAATGATATTTGTGTACTCTCCACTTAAATTATCATCAAATAACGCATCTTAAATCTCATGCACAATTATTAGGGTACTTTTTGCTCAAAAGATGACATAATTATTAAGAAATATATGAATATAAGAGAGAAAATAAATAGTAACTTGACAGAAAAGCGAGAAGTGGGTGACAAATAGAGAAAGGATAGGTAAAAATAAATTCCCTTTGCTAAAGTTCACAAACCTCCACTTCAACCACGTATTATGTAGGAAAGGCATAAAAACTGATGCAGAATATAAATTAAGGGAAAATAATAGAGTAAAATACACTTACCCCCCTCAAGGTTTGCTAGAAAAACACTCCACTCCATTCTTATTCAAAATATACATTCCACCCGGCCCACTCATTTTATCATGTTAACTCCATCCAAAAGATGCTAACGGAATATTCCATTCAAATCAAAATTATTTAATGTAAACTTATTTTTCCATTTTTTTTTCTGGTTATTTTTTATTTTATTTTTTTCAAAAAAAAAACCTCACTTTCAAATAAAAATCGTTTAACGTCAGTTCCATTTAAAAAAAACGTTAGTTTTAACAAAAAAGAATATAACATCACAATTACTAGTAATACCTAGTTTATAAAGGATTTTTATAAATAGTGAATTATATAAAAATATTTCGAAATTAATTTCATACTAATTAAAATTTCACCAAATAAATACTAATTAAATTTCTTTTTCCTAGATTTATAAAAAAATGTTGCTTATGAATTCATTGAGTAATGTATGGATATTATTTAATAAAATTCTCTTATCATATATCAATAACATCCCTCATTTTTAATTACTAAAAGTAATATATACTTTAACATTTAACATGTTATAACCAACGCGATCATATTATCGAAATTAATTAATTAATTAAAATAATAATATAACTTTATATTCTTTTATGGAGTGGAAGTTTAACGTACTTTTACCATAAGTTTTAATTTAAAACTATTTCATACATATTTATTCTTGAATTATTTTATAAAATGGTTACTTTATATACCAGCTCCAACAGTATGTAAGCATTGAAAATATTTGTTTGGTCAAATATTAGAAAGTGACGTTTTTTTCTGAAAAAAAATTAACCAGAAAAAAAAGGAAAAATAAGTTTACATTAAATAATTTTGATTTGAATGGAATATTCCGTTAGCATCTTTTTGAATGAGGTTAACTTGATAAAATGAGTGGGGTGGAGTGTATATTTTGAATAAGAATGGGGTGGAGTGTTTTTCTAGCAAACCTTGAGGGGGGTAAGTGTATTTTACTCAAAATAATAATTGTATTCAAACAAAATCATTGGAAGATGAAAAATTCTACACTTAATGCATATATCACTCCTCCATTCAACAGAAAAGAGAAATCAATGGCTAAGATTGCCCCAAATAAATAAGTGATTTAGTGATTGTCTGTTATTAGACAACAATAGATCTATAGACAAAAAAAAAGAAGCCAACTATTGATCTATTGACCAAGAAAAGAAACCAACTATTGTGTATTGGTTCAATCCTTGCATCATTTTGATAGACCCAGATAGCCAAATTACATGGAATGGAAGTGTAAGAATTATTTATTAATTTTTGTGGGCTTCAATCAATTGCAATTTTTGTTTTAATAAAAACGGGCTAATTCATGATCCGGAGAAGTGCATATGTAAGTCAACTTATCAGTTAAGTGATCTATTTATTTGGGCTTGGATATCTGTATTGATTAGTGTGGACTACAGTGTAGGCCTTAACCTATAGGCCCATGATGGGAAGGGACTAGGGTTAAATATAGGCTTAATCCTCAAATTGGTCCCTGTCTTTGTGTCGCCGTCTGAACCAGGTCCCTGACCGGAAAAATTTGTGCAAATAGTCCTTTAAAATGCAAAACGTATGGAGCGAGTCCTCGCCGGAGCCTGGAGCTCCGGCGAGTGATGAAATGACAGGATGACTGGATAAATGAAGCTGACATGGAATTAAAAAATATTACACATCATATAATTAACAAAATTAAAACATAGGCTTAATACATCAGAAGGCCCCTGAAATTGTAAAGGGAATCAGTTCCAGGGCCTGAAAAATTTTCGCATCAAATTGGGTCCCTAAATTTTTTTTTTTAATTCAATTAAAGCCAAATGTTGCCACCTCTCAATTTTGTCCTAGTCACCAATTCCACGCGGCATTTTTAATTTTTTTAAATTGAAAAATTATAAAACTTTATTTTTTAATTCCAACTCATATTAGTTAAATTTTTCTAATAACCTTTATTCTATTTTTAAATCCTAATCTTTCATCTTCATCCTCTTAATTGTCATCAAGAAAAACCCAGAATACAAAAATTAAACCAAAAAATTAACATTATCATATTCACCCAAAAATTATAACAATAAGCCAGAATAACTCATTCACAACCATTCATATTCATCTTCATCTTTTGAACTCACATGAAAATAACCCAGCAAGAAACTGAAAATCCAGGAACATCAACCCAAATCCCAACCCCAACCCTCCCTCACGCTCCCCAACCCCAAACCCAACCCCTGAAAACCTGAAAGGCAAACCCTCTTCCCCCATCATCAATCTCCCTCAACCTTCATCTTCTTCTTGCACAGTTCAGCCTCCATATCATAAAACCCTCATATCAGAAACAAGGAAGAAGAAAAATGAAAGAGATGGTGCAGATCGAGGTCAGAAACTTGGAAGAACAGAAACAGATTGGCTGGGTCACCTCGGCGGCGTGGCGTGAACGGGGAGAGGAACCGGGTCAGGGTCGAGAGGGTCCGGGTCAGATTTCGGGTTGGAACTGCAATTCCAGTACAAGGGGTTTGTGATGTCGGCGAAGGTGGACGGGGAGAGGGAGAGTAGCAGGCCGGAGGTGGAGGATGGGGTGAAGCACGTGACTTGCACGGAGGATGCTGCGACATTCGTGGCATCTGCGACAGCCATGGATTTGAGCATGGATGCTTGCAAGCTCTTGTCTCAGACTTCTCTCAGAAGCTCCAAAAGGGGTGAGATTTCTGGCTTTGATTATGGTTTAGAGGCTTTGAAGGGATAAAGAAGAACAATGCTTGATGTGGAGGTTTGAGAGCTTGAAGACCAGATCTGAAAAATTTGAGTGTTGCTGGGTTGATGCTGCGTTGTTGAATTTCTAATTAGAATTAGAAATTGAGGTAGGCTTCAATTTAGGGATTTGTTATTAGATTAGGTTAGGGATTAATTAGATTTAGGTTTTTGTTTAGGTTATTATTAGATTAGGATTTTATTAAGTTTTGTTTTCTGCTTATATAATTGAGTTGGATTTTAAAAATAATTTTTAATTAATTTTTCTAATTAAAAAAAAATAAAAAAGCCACGTGGTATTGCTGACTAGGACAAAATTGAGAGGTGGCAACATTTGGCCTTAATTGAATTAAAAAAAAAATTTCTAGAGACCCAATTTGATGCAAAAATTTTCTAGGCCCTGGATTTGATTCCCTTTACAATTACAGGGGCCTTCTGATGTATTAAGCCTAAAACATATTCTTAATTCTAACCCTAATCTAATTAACCAAATTAATTTTTCCCCCAAACTTATCCCAATTCTCCCAAATTAACCCAATTCCCAATTGCATCAAATTAAATTAGGGTTCATTGCTCATTTTCTTCCTGCTTCTTCTGTTCTTCTTCTATTGGAATGTGATTGTGAGGCGGTATCTTGATGCTGGTGATGCAGGGGAAGCTATTTCCATGTTCTCGTTTGCTGTTTGGCTGTTGAATTTTACCTTCTGTAATGCTCTTGTTGCTTGTTCCCGTGTGTGTGCAATCGAGGAGGGGATGCAGATACATGGAATTGTTGTGAAATCAGGACTGCTGGAGGATAATATTGTTTCTAGTTCTCTGTTGCGGGCCTCAACGATGAAGGGTGGGAGGAGCAGACGGAAGAAGAGGGCGTAGAGAGAGTAAGGGAAGGGTTCTGGGTAGCCGAAGAGAATGGATGTGGCTTTCCGGATGCGACCAACTTTGAGGTAGCCGAGGATTGTTCTGATCACTGACTTGGTAGCGGCGGCGGTGGTGGGTATGGCGGCGGCGCCGTGGGGTTCTCTCGTTCTTGCCTCTTGTGATGCTGCTAATGAGCTTCCTCTCTCCACGCAGGTTCATGGGCTTGTCATAAAATTGGTTTCTGTGGCTGTGGGAATATGATACTTGGGACTAACCTTGTTGACACGATAAGGGAATCGAAAGACAAGAAGACAAGAAGAAGAAGAACGAGAGAGATGAGAGGAAGAAGAAGATCAGCATAGGAGATGGGGAGAGGAGAAGCTGTGATGAACGAACCCTAATTTCAATGGATGGAATTGGGGTAATTTGAGAGGGAATTAGGAAAAGATTGGGGGAAATTAGATTAGGTTAATTAATTTAGGGTTAGGATTAGAAATACTTAATTTATGTTGATTAGACTTTATTTTTTATTTTTTAATATTTTTTTTTAATTTCACGTCAGCTTCATTTATCCAGTCATCCTGCCATTTCATCACTCGCCGGAGCTCCAGGCTGCGGCGAGGACTCGCTCCATACGTTTTGCATTTAAGAGGACTATTTGCACAATTTTTTCCGGTCAGGGACCTGGTTTAGACGGCGACACAAAGACAGGGACTAATTTGAGGATTAAGCCTTAAATATATGTTGGCTAGGTCCCCTCTGTAATCACTAATCTAATCTGGCTCCACAGCTTGCCCCATTAATGGCTGTGAAAGGGAGTGTGAGATACAGAGGAAGCCCTAGTCATTTTCAGTCACTTGACTGTCACAAGATCCGGTGATGAAAACAAGAATACTTATTCCATTCATGATTTGTCAGGTACACAATCTATCTCATTCTATTTGGTGTTCTATAATCATGTATGAATTCCAATTTATGCTTACATGTGGTATCAGAGCTATCATATATGATTTTAGGACCCAATTTTTATGAACCGTCTTGTATGAATTCCAAAGGTTTCTTAATGTATGTGATTTGAGGATTTTCTAATAGATGTGGTTTCAAGTCAATTATAGCAGGGCTTCGAGACCCAATTTTAGGTGTTTGTACCTATAGTTAGCACAATTTGATTCCGCTCTGCTAGATACATTGTTTTTCTTTGGCTGCGAGTTTGATACTCACATATTGGTTTTGACACCTTATAGAATTTTCTATTGTCTGATATGTGTTCATTTTTAAACCAGAATTTTAGAAGTCTTACCTGCAAATTGAAAATTTAAAGTTGTTCGTTTTGGTAAATCCAACAATAAGAATTTGATCGACACATATTTACTATCTAATCATGATCAATATAATCAGATTTTGTGTGTTGAAAAGCGTGCAAAACCTTTTTCCTATTTGAGTTTAAAAAAAAAAAAGGGGGGGGGGGAGGATCAAAGCCTGAACGTTAAGAACAATTTAATTTTGTATACCATTATGTTATATGGATGGATTATTCATTGTTATTTATATTGAATCATGAACTATCTATTTGTTATGTATTCTGTTTGATCCTAACAAGATGTTTATGAGCCATGGCTTCTGCAATGTGTTCGTAAAATTTATTATATATCCAAAATCCAAATCTATTAGACTTAACGAACTACGCTGATACATCAGCACTAGTTTCATATTCTTCATCCTTGATATAGTATATAGTATATTGGATTCTATCTTATGAAACTTGATTAGAATCCTACAACAATTGAAAAGTTTTATGAACATGAAAATAGTGAGCAAGGACATATTGAATCTATTTTTAAGAATGAGGAAGAGAATGTCCAGATCATGGAAATCAGTTTAATTTCCAGTCCTTTGAGATGTACATTTCATCTGGTTGTAGCCTCCTACAGTGGGTCGGACATTCTTATCTTTTTGAGAATTTTGTACAGTTTTATTTGTCAAAGTGTTTTTAATTGCACTAACTTATAGAAAATTTTCTTTCTGAATAGATTCTCACTAAATTTCATGAAATGAATCATATAGGATTAATATTAGGCATGTCCTACATTCTCTGCCCAAAGGGGAGATGCAGTGATATGTTATGGTATTCTCCTTAATTCAATAAATGAAATATAATGAATGATTAAATTCTCATGTTTGTGATTTATTAGTGGTGAAGAATTTGGAATAGTCATCTTTGATGTATATGAATTTTTTATGTTCAGTTTTAAGGGACATGAAACATGCATTTTAGAATATTGATCTAGGGTGTTATGTGATATTGTTAAACTTGAAAATATAATGTCTTCCATAAATCTCTTTCTAATATTTTTTTTCCGCTGCGTTCTTGAATATTTCTTTTAAAGAAATATTTAGAGTTAGCATATCATGTGCCTCATACTATTTTATCCTACCAATTTTTTAAGGATTTAAATAGAGCTAGTATATCTTCCAATGTCATAGTGATCATTGTTTGAAAGAGTGGGAGCACATGTATAAACAATGCATTTATTTGTTCAATAAGGTCACCACTATAGTTATATAACAATGTTGTAATGTTATGACATTGGCTTCAATTTTGATTCGATTTACTTTTGAGACTTGAGCAAATTACACGTTATGAAAAGTTTTGGAATGACCTCATCATTTAAAAGTATTTGGCACAAGGGTAAAATATTTTACCTATTCCTTTCATTGAGGTACGTTTTCTCCGTAAACTTATTCATATTTTATGATAATGAGAATTCACATGGAGAGTAATAAAAGGTGAATCAGCTTAATTCCAGTTTGGGTCCTTGATGTTTCACAAATGTGCGATCTGCAACCCCTGTGTTTAAAATGTGCGGTCAAGGTCCCTCATGTTTCCAAAGCGATCTATTGAGGCCCTTCCGTTAAGTTCTGTCAGTTGACTAAACGGAACTAGCTGACGGTGCATTTATTATTATTTTTTATTATTAAAACACAATTATTAAATTCATTAATTCTGAAAAAGCAAATTAGTGACGAAAATAATCCGTCACAAAATTGATCTTCATCTTCCTCAACTGAACATCTCAAAACAAAACATCAAACATCACAAGTACAAGAAGATTGAGAGAAGAGGATGGGAAAGGATGCTATCAACCACATATCAACATTTAGATTCACCTTTTTTTTCAACCCATTTCAGCCTAATTTTTCTTCAAAGTCTCCAAACATGCCAAAAGCTTCCAACTTTTCCAGAACTCATTTGACCCTCATCTGAATCACGTCTCCATCTGAATCAATCAGCGGCTGATCATCAAATTGGTTGAGGGGTTTTGAAGCTGGCTTCAAGGGGAGTTTAACCGTGGTGTTGATTTTGTCATTGGAGGTCGGACGATGTCGGAATCATGACGAGAAGGTGGCGGTGGCTAGGGTTTCATCTCCTCTGTTTTGTGTCGATTTTCTTCGAATCGGGAGGTGATCTGGATTTGTTTGGATTGGCTTCATCTTCTATTTGGTTTGGCTTCATGGTTTGGGGCTTGGATTTGAGAATGAAGAAAGAGGGCAAGACAACTCGAATTTGTGTGTGAGAGATGGGTTTTGGGGAATTTTCAGTATGACTTCTTCACTGCAATCTATTGGTGCTTCTACCCATTGTGCGGATTGCGTTGAAGCTCAGGCAAAACTGGTGGAGGTAAGATTAATGCAGAACACAGATACAGTCTTTGGTCGTGCAGGTTTAGGCGTGGGAAGCGATTCTGGATGTAGAGGTAGAAGGTGCGAGGCTTCAAAGCATCAACATAAAGTGCGACACAACTTTTCCCCTTCTCTCTCTCTGTCTGATTTTGGTATTGCACTGTGCAATCGTCGATTTTGGCTCAAGGAAAACGCAGATGAAGTTAGAACTATATGGGAGTTGGGGAAAAGGATGTAGAGGAAAGGGTAAAGAAAAATGAAGAAGATGATGTTGAGGGGAGAGGAGAAAAACACGAGTGTGAGAGGGAGAGATGTGAGTGAACGGGTGAGAGAGTGTGTTGGTTGAAGGTTTTGTGACGGATAATTTTCGTCACCAACTAGTCAACTGCCGGAACCTAACAGAAGTTAACAGAAGGGCATCGTTATCACGTATTAAATAGATGAGGGACCTTGACCGCACGTTTTAAACACGGGGGGTGCATACCGCACATTTGTGAAACATCAGGGACCCAAACTGGAATTAAGACTTTTATTTATTTTCCAGCTGATATTTTGAAAATAATATTCTTGATAAATAATATGTCATGTACTTGATTTGATTAAGTGGTGAAACTGAGTTCTATTAGCCCATTTGATGTTGCATGGTTTGCAATTTTATTGGGTTGTGGGCTTTTGTTTAAACTATGCAAGTACAAAATTTATTTAGAATGCTATTTGAATTCATGACCCATAATGTTTATTTATGGATACACATTGGCTTGAACTGAGTCATGATTTTGGCAAGAAAAAAAAAAAATTTCATATGCAAGAACTTTATAAATTATTATGTGTGATGCCACCAAAGTGAGATTACTCATTTTAGTTTATATAAGTCTCTTTGTAGTTTGAGGAATATTTTCAATCATTTCATGTAGTTGCCTGCCCAAAGGGCGTAATTATGTGTAGTGATTGATTGAGTTTGACTTATGGATGAAGCTATTGGGGGTACATTGGTCAAGGAGGTCTATCCGCCCAAAGGGGGTAGATTTCTAAACCCAATGTATGCTCATTGAGTAGCATATCCTTAAAATTTATGAATGAAGTTATTGGGGGTGCATTGGCTTAGAGGATTTATCTTCCCAAAGGGGATGAATTTTTGAATCCAGTGTATGCTCATTGAGTAACTTCATTTGAGGTTCTGGCCTTGGTTGCGACCTTGGTGTACACTTTCTGCCCAAAGGGGAATGTGTACTAATGTTTGCCTCATTAAGATAGCTTATGTTGATTAAAGTTATATGTCTTGATGTGCTTATTCTAATGCATTCCTTATTAGCCATTGATGGTGATCTTTGGTAAATGATTACTACTTCAATTAAGGATTTGACTTGAATTGGTTGAATCACATGTTATATTTGATCACTTATTTGAATATGTTATTTTTATTGAGATTGTGGTATATTGCGTGATTTATCAAGTTAGACATTGCCCTTAGTTTGTTTGACATTGTGCTATGATATATCTCTTGTTTTTCTCTAAATTGTTACATATGACTGCTTCTCCAAAGAGGGCTATCATGTGTCATGATTTAGGTGAATTTTTATTTTAGCACTTGCAAGGAGATGAAGAGTTTAACGAGTTTTCTGCTCCTGAATGATAATATGTAGTAGTTGAGTTTGCTTCAACTTGATATAAAAGGTTAGATACTCTATATTAATGTCTTAAAGTTAATATTGACCTTATCCATTTGTTTGAAATTATAGAGAATAAGAGGTTGTATCGTATCTATTATGAAATTGATCATTGAGATGCTTGTGTTAATTGAATACTCATATTAATTAGATATAGTAAGGATCTTGACATCAGTGGGAGGAATATGACCAAAGTCATTATTTGATGTCAAGAATTTGAATAATAATTTGTTATAATATCTCTTAGAGTATGTTTGTGATGTACGTGTAATGATGCTTACTATATTACAATATACTAGTAAGTTGATTTGTTAAGGAAGTTGAGACATGACTTCATGTAAAGAATTTTGTTGTTATTCTATTGACAAATATTATGCGATAATGATATTTTGTAGTGGTTTTGAATTTTTTAATGTGAAGCATTTGATGTCAAGTATATTTTGAGAAATAAAGATACGTTAGTTGAATAAATTAATATCAAATGTGTATTGTTTAGTCCCATAACCAAAGGACTTAGGCCCATGGGGTTTATGAGCCATGCATATGGAGAAAATGGGCATGGTAAGATCTTTTGATATGTTCGGTTAGTGGGAGCATTGTATTAATATTGTCATGTTAAACCTTTATCCTTGGACACTTATAGTGTTGGGTTGACATGTGTTCTAAACAATTGATAATACATTGTTGTTTTATTTTATATATCATTGCTTATGCTTCTGTTTATGTGTATCCATTGCAAGATCTTGAAACTCGGTGTTTTCAGAACCATCGTGCCCATGGTTGAAACCAGAATGGAGTTTGGGGCATACTAAATATTTGGAGCTTGGCGTTATTTGGGGCCTCTGTGCCGGTGGTCGACGCTAGTTTGGAGCTGAGGCATATCGGGACTCGGTGTTTTTTGGACCACCATGCTCGTGGTTTACATCAGTTGGGAGTCTGAGACATATTGGAACTCTATGTTGTTGGACCATCATGCCTATGGTCAACATTAGAGTTCGAGGCATAATTATAATTTTGAGCTCGGTGTCGTTGGGACCACTATGCCGGTGGTCGACACTAGATTGGAGCTGAGGCATAATGGTTTTAAGAACCATACAATTTCTTTGGCTCTAATGCATTTGAGAGAAGTTGATATTTTAGCTCGACGTCAATGGGACCTCTGTGCCGGTGGTCGACGTCAGTTTGGAGCTTAGGCATGATGGTTCTAAGAACCATACGATTTCTTTGGCTTTAAGGCATTTGAGAGAAATCGGTAGGACCGACAAAGAAAATAACAGTTTGGTTGTTGGATCACATTGGCATGATATTTTCTTGCTACACTCCACCACACTAATGACTAGTCGACAGAGTCGGTGATGTTTGTAACCATGGAAGGTCTTATACCAATAAATGTTATGATGACCGCCATGATTCGATATTACTTTACTTTAGTTGGACAGAGTCTCAGATATCGCACATTGGATCATGTGTTTTCAAAATGTGGCCACATAACAAAATTAGTCATTAGCCCGAGAGTCGTTTTTAAAATGTTTTTCAAAATATAAATTATGCAATTGATTTTGCCCAAGTGGGAGAATGTAAGAATTATTTATTAATTCTTGTGGGCTTCAATCAATTGCAATTTTTGTTTTAATAAAAATGGGCTAATTCATGATCCAGAGAAGTGCATATGTAAGCCAACTTAATCAGTTAAGTGATCTATTTATTTGGGCTTGGATATCTGTATTGATTAGTGTGGACTACAGTGTAGGCCTTAACTTATAGGCCCATGATGGGAAGGGACTAGGGTTAAATATATGTTGGCTAGGTCCCCTCTGTAATCACTAATCTAATCTGGCTCCACAACTTGCCCCATTGATGGCTGTGAAAGGGAGTGTGAGATACAGAGGAAGCCCTAGTCATTTTCAGTCACTTGACTGTCACAAGATCCGGTGATGAAAACAAGAATCCTTATTCCATTCATGATTTGTCAGGTACACAATCTATCTCATTCTATTTAGTGTTCTATAATCATGTATGGATTCCAATTTATGCTTACAGGAAGGCCCAAAACACTTTATTTCATAATTTTCGGTTTGTTTAAGTTTTCTACTTTGTCATTGACAAAAAAAAAGTTTGATGTGAAAATAAATATATAAGAAAAATTATTTTAATATCATATAGGTAAATAATTTTACACTATTTTACACTGTCAGTGCATATCCATTAGATAAATAATTTTAACTAAATCAAAATATTCAAAGTAATAATTATTTTAATATCATATAGGTATTGATGTGAAAATAAATATATAAGAAAAATTATACAAAATGCTCTTTTATATAATTTTACAATTTCAGTTTGTTTAATAACTAGTTTTATTAAAAACCTTTTTTCAATCAGATAACTTTTTAACTATTAGTTTCCAGTTAATTTATCAACTTTCAACTATCAATTAGTAAGTTATAAGTTTTCACCGTTTTTAGTTAGGTTATCCGCTAGTTGAGTCAAAAGGTTATATCTTATCGTCATGATAATTTATTTTTATCATCCTCATTATCTCATATATAAGTATGTGCTGAGGCATGAATGCATTTTGTGTTGCGGCTGCAATTGCAATAGTAAATAGTCGGCGAGTTAAATGGTACATCCACTAGAACTTGATTGCACGATGAACACGTGCATCAGCATTTTGTCATTTTCTTTTCTTCTGAGATGAGAAAAGAAAAGAAAACAGGTACGTAGTACAGATCAATCGGAAATTAATAAAGAAAGAAAGTGACATTGGGCTTTTAATTTGTTTGTCCAGTCCAGGTAGCAATTGTACTGTTGACACTGCCAAATTGCCAATTCAGTTTTCTGCTAAATTCCCACCAACAAAAGAAACTGGCCCACAACACCATAAACAACTCTAAATATATAGTGTTATTTATTTATTTATTTTATTACAGGATGCACTCTATCTTATCTTATAATCCCCTCATCTCATCTCATGTCCTCCTTCTCTTGTTTTACTAGTTAGTATGAGTATTGACTTCAAAAATCAAGCGAGAGAAAACTGTGCAAATGTGTTAAGAAAATAGTATCATGTCGGTTTTAGAATATTTTAAAAAACTAAAAAATCATACAAGAGATAACGTTTGGGGTCAGAGGGGTAGCTCACTTGGTTGAGTTAAGGGTAGAAATAGGTGTTGGAGATGGAGATCTAGGGTTGAGGATGAGCATTTGCAATCACTAACAACAAACCACTAAAATTTGCCCATAAAAAAAATGAGATAACGTCTATACACGAATTTTTTTGAACATTAATCTATCATCAAGCTTGCTCTTTTAAATATAATAAAAGAACATAACACACCTATTCTATCAAGTATTAAGTGAAGGAACAAGTTAGAGACAAAAGAGAGCAGTTTTTTATTGTACAAATTGAGTTGAATTGAGCCTAACATTGTCTACTTGTTTCCTTGATGTGAACGTGAAGGCTCAACGCGCTGATATTGAAATTGTGTGTAGAAGAAGCACCACAATATAACCAATTTTTTTAAAGGACAATATTGGAAACGAGATTAAAAAAAACTTTTTTTTTAATACAATGGGGGCTAAAGCCCCAAAAAACTAAGATAAAGCGAAAGCAACCTCTACAATAATATCATCTCTAAACAGAGATAGAAGAGAAGCTAGAGCATGGTTACCATCAACGAAACAAAGCTTGGTGTAGAGGAATGAAGAATCTAAGTTTCTTTTAAATGACTTAAAATTAACATTTTTTTCAACATTGCGCAATTAGAAGTTTGAATGTAGTAGTCATTACTCATGACTCTTAAGTGTTAACAGAGTTTTAATTATCGAATTAACTACCACCTTTCATCTTTGATGTTAAGTACGTATAGCTAAGGTGATTTGAGACAAGTCGGACAACAGCCCCTCAAAAGTCATATACAAAGACTTCATTAAGGCTTAGCGTCTCGATTACGACTCTCATCATATTTATAAATACAAACTTGATCATTTATTTATATAAACATTACTCCATTTTCTAACTCATTGTTCTTCTATTGCCTTGAGCTTCTCTCTCAATGATATGTTATTCCTGAAATCAGACTAGGAGGTTCTCATCGTCTCAATGGTGGAGCACGGTCGGGATATGCGGTGAGTGCACAATGGAGCTTCTTGTACCATAGCATGGGAGTACCTGCGGAAAATACTTTGACGTTCAAGTCAGTGTTAGTGTAAGGAGAGAAAACATAAGTCTTAAAATAACTCTAAGACATGCTATAATGAATAGCATGTTAAGTAAATGAATGGCCACACATATATCTATAGGCTCTAGGCACGTCGTAGTTACCTCCGCAAGTTAGAGGAAAGTCCTTAATTATGAGCAACCCAGCGTATGTTTCGCCTCTGACCGCCTTGCTTTGCTCGTCTCGGTCTATGCATGGCCGCTCGAACACTGACTAGGACGAGATGTTCCTTTACTAAGTCATTCAGTCTGCCTCTATGGTTCATGCTAAAGAGAAAATTCTTTGGGATGGCATAGGGATGCTATTAGTCTGCTGGCTTAGAAGTCGATCGGAACAACTCACATACTGATTGAGACATCAGATTGTCTTTGTATGTACTCTTTTTATGAACGAGAGAACCGACCAATTCAAATTTAGGAAGAACAACTCTGGTGATAATTCAGGAAGAACTGCTCTTATGATGGTCGGTTTTATATCAAAGGAGCAAAGGAGAGAAAAACCAAAACATTAATATTATTTTTTGACCTGCATGGCTAATAATGTTGGGTTGAATGCAATGTAAGTCTCACATTGTTAATATTAATGAAGGGAAAAAAGTCAAGAAGAGAATCTTGGAAAGTCTCGCACATGCCTATAATGGTGAATGGTTGGAGAGCTCAATGTTATATATAAATATATCTTATTCCTTGTTACAAGATATCAAACACCACCAAAAAAAACACTATAAGCTTATATTTACGTGTTTTTTTTTTGTATATATTGTTTAAAAACAATACTCGTGTGCTAGTTTTACGTTCTTTAAGCCTTTCGTAACAAGTAAAACGTTAATATTTAGCTTTGTTAATTTGAGGTTTGTACATACGTCACTCTTAGATAGTGGGGATATATATCAGAATTTATTTTATGGAGAACTCTTAAACAATAATAACATAACAGCCAAATAAAAGTTGTCATTTAATTGGAAATTTGAAGTGGATTAATAAATTAGCTTACTACTAGAAAAAGAGAAGAAAAAAAACCTGGTTTAGGCACTGGGAAGTGATAATCAAGTCATTGTCATCACCCCCGGCCCCTTGTTTTGATTTGTTTATATTCCTTTCCGCCTCGCCTGGGAATTAGAGGATCAATGATTGATAGGTCGGCATTTCTGTTCTCCTTATAAGATATCATCTCATCTCATCTCATGCGTCACTAGTTATATACTAGTACTATTTATTTTTTGTTGCAGATAAGAGATACTAATGTTGTAGCTAGCTAACAATAGCATGGAGCCAGCCAATTCAAACCCAACCCAACTTGTTGAGCTAGGCACACGCATTCATATGCACGTTCTATTCTATATATTTAGTAGTGTTTGCTTGCTTAGTTCAAAATTATAAGCAAACAAATTAAAGCTAGCTAGAAAGAGTTGTAGGTATGAAGAAGCATTTGAAGAAGCCAAAAATCATTCTGGTTCCTTATCCTGCACAGGGACATGTTAGTCCCATGCAAGAGCTAGCTTGGGCCTTTGTGAGCCATGGATTTGAGCCTGTGATAGTCCTCCCCCAATTCCTTCACAGGAAGATCACGCTTGATAATTACAACAACAAATTAGATGATGAGATCAAGTGGGTAGGTTTACCAGATGGTACCCAAGAAGGTGAAGCCCCAGATTTCTTTAGCATTGAATCAGCCATGGAGAACAACATGCCAATTCACTTGGAAAACCTGCTTTACAATTACAAGCTTAAGCATCAAGAGGATAATGGTGATGTGGTGTGTTTGGTGGTTGACTTGTTGGCATCTTGGGCCTTACAAGTGGGCCACAGGCTTGGGATTCCTACTGCTGGGTTTTGGCCTGCCATGTTTGCTTCATATCTCCTCATCGCAGCAATACCTCACATGCTCCGGACTGGCATCATTTCTGATTCAGGTTTGACAATTACAAATCAGTTGACATGTACTAACTGTTGTTTGCATGTTATCTTTGGACTTTCACCTTTAATTTATGCTGCATAAAGTCAAAGATGCACGAATAAGATGTTGGTCTTGTAGTAATTGAATAAATTAGATTGTAAGAGTGAGAGCACAAAGTCGATTCCCAGAAGAAAACAAAATCTGTTAGAATATAGAGATAAAATTTCCTAAACATGTTTAACATGTAAAAAAAAATATGCTTATCCAGCGAGCTCACCCTCGCAAAGAATGAAATTCATTCGAATTGATGAGAAAGTAAAATCAAAGCAAGTCTTTGCTTTAAGAATAAAAAAAGTTCATAATATTTTGTGGCACTATGTTGGTATGTCCTTTTGCGTGTAACTAAAGATTGCAGTTCAATTGACACGTGCTGATAATTGCAGCGACAGTGTAGAAAACAATGTCAGAAAATAAATAATTCTTGTGAATAGCTGATGATATTGCTATGAATTGTATTGGCAGGACTTCCACAACATGAAGGTAAAATTACCTCTGTGCCTGAGCTGCCCATAGTTTCAACTGAGGATCTACCATGGCTTATTGGAACAGTTGATGCAAGAAAAGCCAGATTTAGATTTTGGATCAGAACTTTAGAAAGATCAAGAACCCTTAAATGGCTCTTAGTCAATTCTTTTCCTGATGAAACCAAACTTGAGCTACAATCTCACGAATTGCCCAACAACAAGGGCTCACAAGGTGTTTGTCCAATTGCATTGCCAATAGCTCCAATTTGTAGGGATCAAATAACCAAGAGTCTCAGTTTTTGGGAAGAAGATTTGAGTTGCTTGAAGTGGCTTGCAACCCAGAAGGATAACTCAGTTGTTTACATCTCATTTGGAAGCTGGGTCAGTCCAATTGGGGAACCCAAGATGAAAAGTCTAGCACTTGCACTTGAGGCTTCAGGGAGGCCTTTCATTTGGGTTTTGAGGTCCACTTGGAGAGAAGGCTTACCTGTTGGATTATTGGACAGGGTTTCTAAGCAAGACAGAGGCAGAATAGTTTCTTGGGCACCACAATTGAAGATTTTGCAACATAAGTCTGTGGGTTGTTTCATCACACATTGTGGTTGGAATTCCACATTGGAGGCTTTACAATCCCAAAAGAAGTTGCTGTGCTACCCTGTTGCAGGGGACCAGTTTGTGAACTGTGCCTTTATTGTTCAAGTGTGGAGGGTGGGTTTGAAACTCAATGGGCTTGGACAGAAGGATGTTGAAGAAGGACTTGCAAAGGTGATGGAAGATAAGGAAATGGATATACGGTTAATGAAATTATGTGAAAGAATCATGGGGATGCAGGGTGATAGTAAGAGGGGAGCTTTAATGGTGAAAGCATTCCTGGAAGATATGGAGAAGAAAGCATCCACCCTTTGATGAAAATGCTTCTTAAATCTTCATTACTATTCCAGTTTGTATCATATTGTCTGCTGGGATTACTCTCTCCTTAGCCTTGGACAGTTGTTGAAATGAAATTAGGCTAAATTGTAATCTGGTGTGTCATAAATTCATTAAATATCAACATCTCAAATTTTATTTCATACCTCATTTCTCTCTTATCTTTCTTCCACCTTTTTCTATTTCTGTATTTTGTTCTCTTTATACTAGGCATGATAGACATAAGCTATAAAACATTAATAAATAAATGGAAATCCCTATTTATACATCTTAGAAATTTAGGTAAAATAAATAAACAAAATAATTCATAATTGGTGAAAACTGACTAAACCAGTTGTATCAAATGCTGGGAGAGGAACTACTGCCATAGATGATGCTCTTGTTATCTGCGTAGTTGATGACGCTGTCCTTGTTCTTCCTGTTCCTCTCGTTGTGCATGATCACGGCGCTGCTGCTCTGTCGTGTTAACATTCTCATTGGAAGATTGAAACTGCCTACTTGCTCTCCATATCATAAATTCGGTAAGGAGAGAATTCATACTGATTGCAATGCCAAATCCAATGAAAGAGGAAAGGAGAATGGAGAGAACTGCATTAAAATTAAGCTGCAAAGTCAAAAAGGATGAGCATGTTAAAATATATATACATTTTCTTTCACCCACTCCCAAATATCTTCACTGAATTGTGGTGAAGTGAAATGGAAAACACAAAATGAAGTTAGGACAGGAACTATATCATCTTACAATAGCATAAAATACATGAGCAAACAGGATAAGAATTCCAAACTGGAAGCAAGCATAAGCCCATACGTAACTCCTGCTCACTGCCACCAACACACATCATGAGATGTTTATTAAACAATACTAGTCCTTATTAGCTGACATACACTTGTGTTAATGGAACATTAATAACTCAGTATGATGTATTTTGGGGTTGGGTTTATATTTGGGTAACCCAACAATATCAATTCTTTTAGTGGTGGGGGTCTACTGAGGAAGGACATGCTAAAAAAGAATTTGAGGTCAATGGAGGAAAAAATAATTAGGATTTCTATGATTATATGATCCAAATGTTATCTAATTACAATACATAATGAGTCCAATTTCTAGCCACTTCTCATTACATAGCTTCTGTTTTATGATTGATTTTTGTCATTGTCCTTTTCTTTAACCATAACTTGCACGTGCATGCTAACATACTTATATATATTTGATAATTTTCATACATGAATGCTATTCATTTTCATGAATTCATGTTTCTGCTTCATAATGAAAACTAGAACCAGAACAGAAAAATAAGTCAAAAGTCCAGAGTGAAGGTACTAAGATATAAATGAATTTGACATAAGGTGGACAGAAGGAAACAAGTTTACCCATGGTTGACGCAATCATAGATGAAAACAGACCTAAAACACCGGAGAAGGGTAGCGAAATGGCAAGAGCACGAGGGCCCAAATCTGAAACCTGGTAAAGTAGAAATCACTGTGTCAGACATACTTTTATTTCAGACAGTACAGTTAAAAGGATGGCCAAGGAAAACAAAAGCCAGAAATGAAAATTAAGCATAGACAGCATTATCAAAGCGCTCCCCTAGTCTGCATATAAACAGTATAAATAAAAGCATACCAGTAGTTCCTCTAGAAAGCAAAAGTAAGCAAGCATGCTGACCAAGGTAAGTACCGGTACATCCTGCCAGATCCTGTCAGGCATGAAATAACAACAATGCAATAAGAAAACTAGACACTGACTGATGACTTTTTACAGGTTTTTGTAGCCTAACAAGGTGTTGTCTCCTGATAGTGGCATATGTTGCTCAAATTTCAGAATCTACTGCACAAGCACAACTATTCTCACACATCACAGCAGCCAATAATAAATGGGGTAGGATTTTTGATAGGCCTTGAACTTTCCCTCATAATCTGGAGCAGCTTCTCTTGAATAACTTCGAAATTGTGGCCAAGAGCAAGGAGGGTAAATTGTTATGGCTCTATGATGTCCTTTGGTGCTTTGGATGAAGAAGAAAGCTAGGATATTTAAGGGGAATTATATTTAGACTTGATGTTGGATATGATAGTTTTGGTGGTCTTTCATTGGATCTTAGCACATGATTTGATTTATTTTCTTTGATGATATAAAAAGAAAATAGCACAGTGCTGTTTAAGTGACATTTTATATGTCTTCCTTTTGTTAAGTGAAAGGATGAAATCTAAACCTCAGTTCTTTGCAATTCTTCTTTCCTTTTATTATTTCTTTTGCTATTAAAAATAGGACACCAAACAATTCACTGCCACCGATGCGTACATGCATATAAACCGAATCTGCAGCTCATTAAACCTAATAACCCCTAAAAATTATGATCTACTAAGATCAATGCAGTGTGAAGTATGAACCAAGATATTGAGATACACTGGCCTTTAACCTTATATGTTATAGAAAATTTCAAGGTATGGATCACAAGGCCTTTCAAATAAAGATGACAAGAACACAAAAATGTCTAGCACATTGAAGCAACCAAACTTGCCTGTAATAAGCTATTTCTCTCTGTTGTGGCGCATTTGATGGTTGCCTAGAAGAAGTTTGAGTATTCTGAATTTTCAACAGTGTTACTGGGAGGTTTTTGACATCCTGCTTGCAGACATCACATGTCCTGTTTCCTTTAATACTAAACCACTTAACTGCACAGTCTTGGTGAGCAAGTGCAAGATCACCTTTGCAACTGCATTCCATTTTAAGAGTATCCCCTCCTTCCTCAAGCTCCACCAAACAAATCCGACAAACAGCTTCTTCCTCTGAAATATCTTCTGTAGCATCTTCAATGGCTAGAAAGGCAACAGTGTGAAAAACAATTACTTAACTAGATAAGCAAGGACGATGAGTATAGTATATTGATTAAGAAAAATTAATCTGCATGTAGATGAGAATTTCTAGTCCCTAATAATTTTTTTTTACTTAAATGTCAAGCAACCCTAATTCACATAGAAATGGATAAATCAATTTTTTTATTTTTAAAAATTACAAGTTAATATCTGTAATAACTGCATTCACTATCACCAGTTCTTTCTTTAATTTGGAGAGCAGCAATGTAATTACTATCTTTAGAATATATCTCTAGAAACATATATTTTCTTTCCTGCATATTATTATTTGGTAATCTCATTTTATTGATGGTTTAGTGTCCAATATTAAGTAGTTGTTGCTGGTCAAAATAACTTAATTTTCAAATTATGCACATTGTTGATCAAGAAATTTAAAAGGGACGCCTAGAAGAATATTATGTATGTTCCATATATTTTGAAGAATTACCAATCTCTAGGACTGAAGAATCATTGGTTGATGTTCCACCTACAGCTTCAAGATGTTGTTTTGCTGAAATAATACGAATCAAACCCCTAGAATCTGTACGCTTTAAATTAGTGGCATTGCCATTAACTGGAACAGAAAATGATCGAGTCATGTGCTGCTGAACTTCCAGTGTCTATACAAAAAGAAATAATTAATCAATGCAGCGTATATTAAGTATCCTATACCATTCTTATATACAAAATGTATTAAAGTAGTTAGTTTGACCATGAAAGAAGTACTAACAACAGAAACATACACTTAAACCAGAGTCACACCCTAGATGTCTTCCGTGCATATTCTCTGCACCTGAAGTTGTAAGTGGAGTAACTGGTAATGAATGTGCAGCTTTAATTGACGGGGAAGAGATGGCCTTATTAGTAAGAGACCGAAACCTTGAAGGGGAAGGTATATCCAAAGGAGCATCTGATGGGGGAGTATGAGGAACAATGAGAACTGTCCTCTCAGTGTCGGAGGAACAAGTTTTTGTCCTGCTAGACGATTTCCCCCGAGGTCTGACTCTGGCTGAATTGGGCCTCGGAGGAAGTCCTCTGGCAGCGGAACCAGGACTTGACAGCGAAACTGAAGGTGAAGGAGCATCCGTCTTTGCAAAAGAAGACAACGCAATATCCAGTGATCGTGCTGGTATTTGCAGCGAGGAGAGAGTTGGTCTTCTGGACTGACGAATCAAGGAGGCCTTGTCACCATTATCACTTCCATCACCACATGGTTTTGTCTATAATGCCGTGAAAATCAAATTGAGAAGCTGTTTTATGATGTAATGATAAATTTGGCATGATTAATAATACTAAACAACTACTTAGTGCATGTTTGTAAATTCTGCGAGTAGTTAATGTGCGTCAGAATTGATTAAGCTGAGCTGATACACGTAACACGCATGCTATAATAAACATCAGTAATCCAATGAACAAGGTCATTTCAAAGTTCAAACAACAGGATTTTGTAAGAAACTGTAATTAGCTCTAGTCAAATTTTGATGATACATACAGATCAAACCCATTTCATTTGGTAAGGGTTTTCAGTTTTGAAGAAAGAAGTGAAAATCACCTGAGCAGGATGAGTATGAATTTGAGTTTGAAGTTGAGCAGCATCTGCGCCTGTGTTCTCCATGAAATTATCAGAGCAATGAAAGGATTTGGCAAAAGCGTTGCTGTTACAGAATCAAATGCAGAAACACCACAATATCAATATTAGTGTTGTTTATGATTAAGATGATGATGATTATAATAATAAAAAGGAGAAGGATGTGATTACGATTAATACGAGGCAACTGCAACGTGTGACTTGCGAACTTGATGATCCTTCCATTTCTCCAACGATTCTCCATTCTCTCACTGACACTGCTTCTTCTTTCCTTCTTCTTCACTCCACACACACAGACACAGACACAGACAGACAGAGACTTCACCTTATGACTCCAATCCCCACATGCTTTTGCTATTGCTATTGGTTCTTCAATTCTTCACATTTTTAGGAGTCTCGTCTTTTTTATTTTTTTGGACAATAGGAGTCTCGTCTCATTTCATGAAAATTAAAAGTGGGCCGGGCCGAACCCAATCCCCACATGCTATTGCTATTGCCCTTTCATGAGGGGCTTTAAATTTCCCACCCGTGGGAATTGTCCATAATGCCCTTGTTTTTAATACATTCCTGGATTTAATGCTACTCAACATGACTTCCAACGATGTAAATAAGCTTATTTTTGTGTTCCGAGATTTATTTCTTGGAAATAAATCAAGAAATAAATCCCGGATATTTCTCGGAAATAAATCTCGGAAGCGTTCATGAAATATATCTAGGAACTACAATTTAACATTCAATTTCTTTGTGTTATGAAAAATGGAGGGTAATTTGAGGTTTTAGGAAATTAGTTGGGATGGGAAATGTAATTCCTTTTAGGAGGCATGCATTGATGGATGATCCAAGTTTTTTTTTTAAATCAATGCTACAAGTTTTAAACTTATGAAAATTATGTTTTTAATTAAGAATAATTACAATGCCCTACTCTCTAATTTAGATGAGCTAAATTCATTTCTTTCCACATTACTAATTAATTTACCAATTAGCACATTGCATAATTTACTTTGTCTAATTAACCATACTAAAAATAAGTTTTAACTAGTTTCTCATGCTTAAGAGACTCGAGCTCCTTTCACTCAGATTAGCACGTTTGTTTTTTTTAAACAAGATTAGCACATTGTTGGTAACACTCAAACGTTTTTTGGTTACAATTTTTTTTTGGTTTCAAGGTAACACTCAAACTAAAAATAAGTTAGGTTTAAAAAGAAATTAAACAAGTAAATTTAATGTTATATGCACACTCTAACTCTTATTTAATTTCGATTTGGATCATCTCGCTTTTCTCCAACATTTCTCGGAGAATATGGACTATAGATATTGTAATCAAAGGATAAGGTTGCTCTCAATAAAAAAAGTAGTATTTGATAGTAATTTAGAAAGTGAAAATGCTTATCATGAGCATATGCCACCTTGAATGACTAGAGAGATTCCAAATTCATTTGCTTTTACATTGGACCGAACTTAATGTTAAAGGAGATTCCCACCCTCTTTCACATTGGATTTTGTGATCAAGTGTTACAAGCTCTTGACTCTCTTTAACGTATAAGGACTAGTTAAATTTAAAAAATAAAAGATTAAAATTACATAATCTTAAAGAGTTAAAAAATGTAATTAAAATTTAAAAAAAAATATTAGAAAAAATGCAACTGCTATTAATATTATTTGTTTGCCATAAAAAATGATAGTTATGATGCAGAAATGATAGAACCATCTATCTCAGTATCTCCAATTTGTTAGCAGGGAATTGGTTTGAGAATTGGAAAAAATGAAGAATTGTTGAGAAAGGTCAATGCAGTGCACATAAAGGAAGTTTGAATGGTTTATCTTGTTGGCTGGATGGGAAGGGAAAAGGAAACTGCCTAGCAGTTTCTTGTTAAAAGTTGGAATAGAATTTGAAGGTCAATGGCAATTGGCAATTGAGTTGATGAAGGAGGAAGAAGAAGAGTCAAGTCACCTCTACTAATTAATTAACCTCACAACCACAAGTCTCAGGTTGAGGCCGACAAACATACCATGCCATGGGGTGACGTTATCATGACTCATGATTCACCCCAAACCTGGCGTCTTTGGGTTGGGCTGGGCCCAGTGCTGCTTCCTGGATAGAACCATGAAATCAGTCACCCCACGTACAGTACACATACATCCCCCCTATCTCAACCAAAAAAAAAAAAAAACTCATCTTGCTATCTCTCATAAATTAACCCCCAATTAAGAGTTTTAAGTTTTTAGATGATGCTAGTAATAATTTAATACTATATCTTTAACATTATTATATTTTTATTTTTGTTATTACTCCATCCATTTCAATATAAGTGTCCACTTAAAACAAAATTATTTGTTTCATAATAACTGTCCACTTAGAATACTAAGGTCGCATTAATTGATGTTTTTCCATATAATACCCCTATGAGAACAATAAATGAGGAGAGATAGAAGTACACCTTAAGGGCAAACTAGAAAAAGAAATGATATATTTTTAAAAGTTAATAATATTTATTACACTTCTTAATATGTGTGCATCTTCTCTAAGTGAACACTTATTCTGAGACAGAAGGAGTACTTAATTTTGAATAATGATTCATAGACATAGGAATAGTAGAAACACCCCAAACACCCCTTTTTCCTGCGGATTTGGCCAAATAATACACTGAACTAACCACCTAAATACACATGACTAACCATAAAGCACATAACCGTGTAAAGTTGAAATTCCTAAATTAGGGATTTGGCCAAATAATACACTGAACTAACCACTTAAACACACATGACTAACCATAAAGCACAGAACCGTGTAAAGTTGAAATTCCTAAATTAGGGATTTGGCCAAATAATACACTGAACTAACCACCTAAATACACATGACTAACCATAAAGCACAGAACCGTGTAAAATTGAAATTCCTAAATTAGGGATTTGGCCAAATAATACACTGAACTAACCACCTAAATACACATGACTAACCATAAAGCACAGAACAATTCTGTGCTTTATGGTTAGTCATGTGTATTTAGGTGGTTAGTTCAGTATATTATTTGGTCAAATCTGCAGGAAAAATGGGTGTTTGGGGTGTTTCTACTATTCCTATGTCTATGAATCATTTTTCCTTAATTTTATATTAAGTTTGAGTGAAGAAAACTGAAAAGTAAGCTTATAGCTCTAGTGCTCTACTTCATAATAAAAGTGCTTTAGTATTCTGTTCTCTATTATCAATAAACAAGCTCTAAGTTGGGGTGGTAGTTGAGTAGAACCATGGGCATGGAGTAAGGAGCAAGTAGAACAAATATTACATTAATTGACTTAAAATTAACTTTCCCTTTATCTGGCACGTGGCTCCCAAATGAAGGGTTAGATCATGGATTGGTTTTATTCCATTGTTAAGTTTGACTATGACTGAGGCAAGCACGAGGAAGAAATTAAATTTAAATTAATTAAAAGTAAAGTATTAGCCAGCCACCATAATAGTAATACCATAAATAGCGGACCAAGGACCCAAATTTCTTTCCTGGTTACCAAACAAACCCAAACCAAGTCCATCATGGTTTTCTTCTTCTTCCTCCGCTAGCTGCTTCTTCATGAGTAGTGAGTGTGACCCTCACCCTCACAACATGTCAGGTTCTACCTCTAAGGACTGGCTCCATTTCTATCAAGAAAGCAGCAGCTTCCCCACGGCCGGTCAAGTTTCCGTATCCGAGGCAACCACGGTGACAACCACCACGCCAACCCAGTTGAACCCAGATGGCCGAGTCTCCAAGCCCATCAGGCGCCGCTCCCGGGCTTCAAGGCGAACACCCACCACCCTGCTCAACACAGACACTACCAACTTCCGGGCCATGGTGCAGCAATTCACTGGCGGCCCAACCGCACCTTTTGCTCAAGCTGTGGGTTTAGGCTTTGCCTCACGTCCTCCTCGAGGCCCACTGCCTTCTGTAAACACAAACGGCCTCGTGTTGGAGCACCAGCAGCTGTATCACCAACAACAGAACAACCAGCAGCAGTACATGTTCGGTGGTGGTAACAGAGAAGCAGCAGTTGCTGAAAACACGTTTTTCCAGAGATTGAGCAACCCAATTACTACTACGAATACAATTACAAATCTAAATGTTAACGATGAAGACCAACTTTTCATGGATCATGGAGGACGTTTCTTCCCCACTACTTGATTCTGTTCTGTTCTGTGCAGTTCGTACGTTGCAGTTTCTTCTTCCATTGGTCAGGTCAAAATGAAAGTGACGTAAAATAAAGCAGATAATTAGGTGATCTTAATTAACCTAACTTAGCTACAATTGTTGACCAACCTACATACGGTGTATGTAAAATAGTACTACTCCCTCTCCCTCCCCCTAGTGTTCATTTATTTTATTTCTACTACTATGCATCAATGCGCAGCCACGCTACATGCACTTCATCACGTTTTTCTTATGCTTCTTGATTAAATCTGGATGGATCCCAATGTTGGGGTTGCCTCAAGATTTTATTTATTTTACTTTTATTTGTAAATTTGTCTATTTATTTTATATGTGATTAACTGGGAACCTGTTTCTTAGCCGGATTAGTTGAAGTTAAATTGTGTTGGTTTTGGTCAGTGGGTTACGAAGCATGCCAATACAAATCTTTTACGTGTGTTGACTTGCTTCCTTGGGGCTTTTATTTTTCTCCCTGTACTTCTAGAATGTGGAAGCACCTCTCAATAGTGTTTTTCTTTTTCACATTAATTTTTCTTTATTTTATTTTTCACCTCTTATATTACATGTTTTTATCACTTCCAATGTAAATAATATGTTGAAAAAATAATAAGCGTCACTCTTTTGTTTTTATATCAGTGCGACAACTAACAGTAAAAACTACACTTGTGAAAGTGCAAAGTTTTGTCCTAAAAAATGGTGTCACAATGAGATCTAATGTTAATTTTTTTTTTTTGAAAATGAGATCTAATGTTAATTTATTGCTTAATATATCATATAGTATATAAAAATATTTGTTAGTATCACTAATTTGAAAATGACTTAGCCGCAGTTGAATTGTGAATCATACCTTCACCGTTTCAATAATTGGAGATCATTTTTTAAAACATTGGTTCTATGCAACTTACACATAATGGATAGCCTCAAAATAAAAAATACAAAGAATGGATATTTGTCACAACCTCATTTTTTTTTATCAACTTTATCACAACCTCATACAATACACTCATGCTTTCTAATGGAAAAATAAGTTTCAAAATTTGGTTTCCAATTTCGTCTCTCTTGCTCAAAAACATAACAAACTAAGAGAGGTCAGCCAGGGCTTGCTAGTCTGAATGGTCTCGTGCACCTAGCTCTATTCTAGTTTATTATCACCATTGCTGATATATAGCAAGGTTACTTGTAATATTGTGTCTATATTGTTGCTTTGCTATGGTAGGAACCGGTTTGGCGGTGAATGGTGCATTTCTCTGTGAGGACACAGTGTTTAATAGAACAAAGTCATGACAACAAAATGTCTGTTTTCTACTTGCAAATGACAAGGTACGCGTGCAAGCTCCTAGAATATTGAGGTCATGACCTGTTCACAAATGGTGCTTCTGAAGATGTGTTTACTCTCAAATCCTATCCTCCACTTAATTCATGAATACAAAACTCAGGAAGAATGTTGACGTTCAAGACTGGAGAGTTTACGTAATTAACGAAAAATGAAATGACAAGAAGATTAGTTCTGCATGACTTCAGGAAATAACGCCGTTCATTGAAAGGATTTATTAAAAAAAATCAAAAAGTATAGAGGATGCTTAATTTCATACAATTTAGTGCTTTGGTAAGTAGCTATTTTACTTTTAAACCATACTTCGCATGCTTGAACGAAAAAAAGTATACTTCGCATGCTTTATTGAACCTGTTGCATGTTCTGCCAAACAATTGCCATAGAAATTCACTCTGTTAAATTGTAATCGTACAGCAATCAAATTTACTACCGGCACTACAATAACACATTTTTAAGCGTACTTAAGTAATATGGGCACCAAGGGAGTGCATGAACTCTCACTCGAGTGATTTTGATGATATACTTGAAAGCGAACTCCAGAGAAGTAAGTGATATTGAAGATTTAGAGCCTAAAGGTGGTAAATGAATAAAAAGGAGAAAATATTTGCCCCATGGAAAACTAAGTCACTGACATGACTAATGACAAACACAAGTTCAGGGCAGTTCTTCTTACCAAGCATATGCACAAAGCCACAAACAACACTTTCATGTATACCAGCAGAATCCACATGCAGAATTTTGACCACACCGGCAAAACGAAAGTTCCCTTCTGCAACTCCAAAAGCATGTTCCGGTATCCAAGATATTGCATATAATATTACAGAAATCCAAGGACAGTTGCTTTTCGACATTCTGCCGAGATCCCAACAGCTCCCAACCAAGTATAACTACTTTTTGTTGTCATCTTTCCCATTATTCTGGGCATGAAGCTCATCATCATCATCATCATCATCATCATCATCATCATCATCATTTTCTTCAAAATATTGCTCATCACTATCATCTCCCTCATAATAATAATACTCATCATCCTCATCCTCATCAACAACATCCTTATCATCCTTGCCATTTCCCGGAAGAAAGTCATCTCTTGGTTGCTGACCTCGTAACCGCTCCTGAATTCGATCTATAATTGACGTTCCCTGTTATGGATCCAAGGGGTAAGACAAAAAATGACACTAGATAAATAGATAACTAAAAGTTGGATGAGAACTCTTCAAGTAGTTCACATGCATAAGAGTTTCATATATTTTATTGGCATAAATTAGCTCACCATCTTATGGCAACCTTCTTCAAACATTTCCAGAAATCCAGCAACCCATCTATCAGCATTTTCAACCCATTCATTCCGGTGCATACCAGCAGTCTTGGCAACAATTTGGATCTAGACAAACAACAATAATATATGCTATCTATCACAATTTCAAAAGGCCGAGAAAAATTATTACTGTATGACCCTATGAGTGTAAATAAATGTTGAAAGGAAAATGCTAGTGTCCATAGCACTGCAGTTTCATTTGTGTGTGTGTGTATATATATATATATCAAATTTAAACCTTACCCTCATCTATACTGCTATTTACAAAGTGAAAACCTTGATTAATCCCCACAGCTCTCAATATAGTACAACAGGTCCTTCTCAGTCATACATACGTAAATATAGCAAAATCAATAATTCTAGAAAGCTTCTCCCTACTACTGCTATTAAAAAACTACTCCTAAAAAACCACTACTTCTCCATTTTACTTTTAGAAAATGACAGTAGATAAGCTAGTCCATATCCATCTCACTCTGTAGTCTCTTCGAGACGTGTGAACACAGTATATCAATGTTAGCCAATTATTGATTGAGCTTATAAAAGTCCCAGGGATAAATTGAAACAAATAATATTAGGAATAGGTCCATAGCTGACAAAAGACAATTGTGGCAAAGCAAACCAAAAGGTATCATTTTAACGGCAACATATCATACAACCACAACTCTTATTTCCAATGAAACTGTGATCTGTCATGCCCACAGTGAAGGTTTGACAAAAAAAACAGGTAGAAGTTATGAACACTATTTTCTCATGTAGCCAGGTTGTCATGCTAGTGCGAGTGTGCATATAGTTCCTTCCAATCTTCCATACCTACATCATTAAAATAAATATCCATAGTCATATTGATACTTGTACTCTTACGGTTTTACCCCGCTGGATAACTATCCACTCATACTCTCACTCATTACCCGCACTTTAGTTAACTTGTATATAGTCTCCCCTAATGTGTTTTTTTTTTGGCATAATTGTGCTTTAGGTCTCTATTTATAAGATTCAGTTCCTCAATTTTTTAAATTGTTATAATTATGTCACTCCATTACTTTTATCCTGCACAAATTCTCATTTTCTATGCAAAATATTCATTAAAATTGAATACATTAAACTATTGTGGACCATCTTTCCCTAAAATCTCACTAATCAAAATACTAAATTTTAATAAAAAATTTCCATATGTGAACCCTATCATTCAATTTTCACTAATTTTTTAACTTCTAATCTTCCGCAATTTTTTCAACCATCGGAATCAAAATTGAGTTTCCTACCAAATTCTCCACCGCATTTTGGCAATCTCAGCTCCTACTATGACAACCAGCCAGTACATTGATTTAGCCTAAAGCAAGTACTAATTCAACTTGATCAACTAAATGATAAGTCATAGCAGCATACATACCTTTTCACCAACCTTTTCTTGTTGCTCCTTAACTTTCTCATGTAATGTTTTCAACCTTCTATTCACCCTCAGTCGCTTTTCCTATAAATGATAAACACAACACCAAAAAAATGAGTTAGCAAGGAACTCTATTTAAGGTAGAATACACGAAAAGAGAATCATGCCTTGACATAGCTGACGCCAAGCTCTTTTCTGGAGTAGCCGCGATCCAAGTTGCGCAACACATACTGGTTGTAATCTTTAACAATTCTCATTATAATATCTGATGTAGAGATTCCATCAGTCCTTTGTGTTTCCTTAAACTTCCCAACAGCTTTAACCTGCATAGAAAATTACAGGGCATATAGTGCATTATAGAGATTATTCATTATAGTAACAATTCAATAAAAGGAACATTTTAATCATACTTACAAATTCATAAACATCATTGGCAGCACCACTGGTATCAGCATAACTGCAAATTGAAAATATGATGAGATTGATTATACTATGCTATAAATATGCAATGAAGTGAATTGAATGATTATGAATCTTACGGAAGAGCGTCGTGAGCCACATAGTCAATGCGGTGCTTGTCAAGAAACTCTTGATTGATAACCCACGGGGCATCAGGAATCACTTCGTCGACCCACCTGTTGATGTAAACGAAAGTAAATTGAAATTGAAATACGAATAGACAGAGTGAGAGAAGGTAAGGTGAAGCAAGTGAGCGAGAAGAATCTTCATACTTGCAGTGGCGAAGGGATTCGTATCTTTCAGCCTCAGTCATAACAGTTTTGCCTTTGTATTTGTGAGTGACTTCATCGTTGCAGCAGCCAACAAGCAAGTATGTATTTGGAAATCTGAAATTGAAAAAGGTGGCTATGAATTGAATTGAAATCTATGAAGCAGATCTGTGATCTGATCAGAAGAAGAAGAAAAAAGACATACGATTTTTTGGCTTGCTCGAGAGAACCAGCGTGGCCAAAGTGGAAGAGATCGTAGATGCCATCGGCGTATACTCGGACGGGACGGTCCAACGGAGGCGGTGCCATTTTGATTTTGGGATTCGAATTCTCACTGTGATCTGCCATTCGAATCTCGCCTCTCTCTCTCTCTCTCTCTCCTCTCCCTCTCTCTCTCTTCCCAGATTTTTTCTCTTTTATTTTTCTCAACCGATGAAAATGAATTTTTCTTATTTTTATTTGGGTTAATCATCTAATAGGTCCCTGTCTTTGTCTCGCCGTCTGAAATTAGTTCCTCCCCGGAAAATTTGCAAATCTGGGTCCTCTTATTTGTAAAGTGTGTGGAGCAGGTCCTCGCCGGAGGCCGGAGCTCCGGCGAGTGATGAATTGACATACTGACTGGATAAATGGGGCTGATGTGTCAAGGAAAAAAAATTAAAAAATTAAAAAAATTTACAAATCAGTTATATTTATTTAATTGACCCCTAATTAACCCTAAAAACTAACTAGTCCTAATTAACTTACTAACACTAATATGATTAACAAAGATTGTTTCCCCCAATTAGAAAACCTAATTTCCTAATTCCTGTAGAACCCAGAAATTCATTTCCTCCTCCTTCATCTTTTTATTCTTCTTCTTCATCATCACCAAAGGACCCATGAAAACCCAAACACCATCTGCAACCCCCACCCCAACACCACCTTCTTATTCTTCTTCTAAAGACAGTGATTGTTTGTGAGAGAAAAAGGAAAAAGAGGAAGGAAATGGCGATGCCCTTCAAATCCTTGCGTAGCCGCCGCAAGTCAACTTCTGCCGCCCTCGCACCGCCGTGTCACCGCTCCTCTCCTCAGCCGCGTCGCACACGCTCCAGGTGCAGATCCAGCCACACCAACGCCCCACAGCCGAGCCGCGTCGCACATGCTCCGCGTTTCCAGATCCGGGTTGCCAAACAACCCAGATCCGACCCGCGACCTAGGTGGGGGTTGAAGCCAATATGTTTGCAGATTTGGAGTGGTGCTTGAGGCGGAGGTGTGGTAGCTTTTGGAGTTTCGATTGCAGGTTCAGGTTGCAGGTTGGGTTGGGTTGGGGATGGGGGTTTCGGTTGGGAGAAGGAGAAGGAGAAGGAGAAGATGATGTTGCTGTTTTGTTGTGTTTCTTCTTGTCTGTGTTGCAACTACTACTTATGTTCTGCTACCTCCATTTTTGTCTGTATTGCAAATACCAAACGTTGCAGGCAGTGGGGAAAATAAGAGGAAAAGAAAGAAGATATGTGCTACAGTGAGGAGGAGGAACAAAACCACCACCATTTCTGGGTTTCTTGGCCACCACCAGCACTTATGGGTTTCTTTTTCTTGTTCTGTTTATGTTTGGGGCGGTTATGGTGGGGATGAGGTTTTGTTTTCTGGATTTTGATTATTTCTGGACTTAGTTATGATGATGAAGACCCTGGGAAATTAGATTTGGTGTTTTTGGGATTTTATTGTTTATTGTTGGGGTTATAATTTTTTGAAGAAGATGATGAAGAAAATGAAGATGAGTAATTTATTTTGTTAATTGATTATATTTTTTAATTTAATTTATTTTTCTGATGTGTAATTTATTTTTTATTTATTTTTAAAATCCACGTAAGTATTATTATCCCAGTCAGCATGCCTATTCATCACTCGCCGGAGCTCCGGCGAGGACCTGCTCCAGACATATTGCAAACGAGAGGACCCAGATTTGCAAATTTTCCGGGGAGGGACTAATTTCAGACGGCGAGACAAAGACAGGGACCTATTAGATGATTAACCATTTTTATTTTATGAAATCACTTTTTTTATGGCAGTATCTTATGGAATCAATTTCGTTCACTTCCATACGAGGAAGAATATTTTTAGTACGTTGACAAATATTCCAATGGCTGAGGACTAAGGATGCAAATGCCAACACTATCCGGCCCTCATGCAACTATTTTTGGGTTAAGAAAGGTTATCATTCCACTTAGGCACGGTCTAGCATTATGAGTACAGGTTAAATTTTCCATTAAAGAGTGTGCAGAAATTAGTGATGGTAGGATCTGCAATTTTGTTACCGATGGTTCATGGATTACTAGTAGAATTTCCTTAGCTTATAAGGAGGAGTTGCAAATGAACTCGGTATTAAGTTTGTTTCAAGCTTTTTGCCCTCCAATTTGGTTTGGAAATGTAGCTTATTGATTATTTGTTTTGGCACTGGCTCTGGAAATTTTGTTCGTTCTCTTGGTGTGGTAAAATAATTATGATTCTTTTTTTCGCATTCTCCTTATGAGATTTAAACGACGCGATCAGATTATAATTTTTATTTTGCAACATAATGATTATGAGTTGGCGTCGACTTCATCTTCTTCGGCGCTTCTTAAAAAGATGTTTACTTTGGAAGTTTGTTACTTTGTCAAGGTGTAAAGAAACAACCTGGAGAGCTTGTCTCGTGAGCTTCTTTGGTGTGCTTTAGCCTTTAGAGCTAGAGCTGGAACAGTTCAAGTTCAACACGTTTTATTGTCCTATCTTGTGATTAAAAGGTTATGGTTTGCTTCCCCTATGGGGTTGACACTTGATAGGACTGTCTTTTCATGCTTCTTTAATTTTTTACAAGATTTTAATGCACAGACTGATCTTCATAGCATTGGTTATTTTATTGCTCTATCGGATTCTACTTGGCAAGCTAAGAATGGATTTCTCTTCCATCATAACTAGAGACAATGTTGTATTTGGTGCATTATGGTTTGGAACATTAGAGATTTGTTGGCTTAGAGATTGAGATGTGCGTCTGGTTCACACTTTCCGTGAGGGAAGTGCGTGTGCTGATTTATTCACCAAGGCTATGTTGTAATATTGTGTAATTCAGAATTAGTCCTTCAGATTTTATAAGGTTTAGAGTTTTAGTCCTTTAGTTTGTGAGCTGAGCTGGTTTTAGTCCTTAGCTAATGATTAGCTATAAATGTTGTAATATGCACTGTGATTGTGCGATCAATGCTAATAAAGTTTTTCCCTCTGTTCATTCTTCTTCTGATCTGAATGTGCTTTTCTTGACTTTCTTTCTTCTCTTACAAATTGATTGTTCCTAACATAGCATTGATTGTGATAATCAATTGCTTCAAGGTGGTTTCTGAGACTGAAATCCAACAGTGGTATCAAGAGCTTGACGATCCGGCGACCAGCGACGTGAGCCACCACCAGTGCACGGCGATCTACGGCGGAGTGTGGATCAGTCACAACGGAGGTGCTTGCTCCGTTGGTAGCTCCGGTGGAAGTGGACGCTTCTTTGAAGGTGATGGCTGGAATGAACGGCAATTTCCCAGCTTCGTTGCCGGTTCTTGACGGCAAGACTGATTGGGAACGTTGGAATACCCAGATGCTCGTAATCTTCGGGTTCCAAGATGTTCTGGAAATGGTGACTTCTGGGTTGGAGGCTCTACCGGCGGAACCCACGGCTGAGCAGAGAGCAGCTCACAAGGAATTGAAGAAGAAAGACATGAGGGCTTTGTTCATAATCCATCAATGCGTTAACCCTGCTAATTTTGAGAAAATTGCAGCGGCGAAAACGTCGAAAGAAGCCTGGGATATTCTGACCAAGAGTTACGAAGGTGTGGCAAAATTGAAGAAGGTCAAGTTGCAGACCCTCAGAAGACAATATGAAGCTCTGAAGATGGAGAAATCAGAGACGATTTCTAAGTTCTTTACTCGGCTTCAGACCTTGACAAACCAAATGAAGACGAATGGAGAGACCATGAATGATCAAATGCTTGTAGAAAAGGTTCTTCGATCTTTGACTACAAGATTTGATCATATAGTCACTACTATAGAGGAGTCTAAGGATCTTGAGACTATGAAGGTGGAAGAGCTTCAAGGGTCATTGGAGGCTCATGAAATGAGGCTAAACCTGCGAGATTCTGAGAGAGAAACTGAGCAGGCACTGTATGTTAGAGGCAGTACTAGCAAGAAGAAATGGGGTAGCAACTCTAAGACTTCCAAGGAGAAGAATTGGAAGAACAAAGGTGCTGGAAAATTTGCTAACAATGAGGATGATGGTGACTCCAAGAAGAAGGTGGATTCTAAGGAGAAAGGGTATGATAAAGACAAATGGAAGAAAGACAAAGGAAAGAAACAAAGTGTTCAGTGCTATGCTTGTAAGAAGTATGGCCACTATGCCTTTGAGTGCAAGAACAAGAAGAAGGGCAACAAGCAGGATGGTGAAGATCATGCATATTCTGCTCATGATGATGATGATTCTGATGAGGAACAGGTACTGTTTGCAGTTCCTGATGACCCTGTTAATTCTTGTTCTGGTAAATTGCTTAGAAATCCTAGTTGTGAAGTTAGTCATTCTGCTGTGAGTTCTCATAAACTTAGTGAGAATACCTGGTACTTAGACTCAGGGTGCTCCTCTCACATGTCTGGCCACAAAGAGTGGTTTGTGGATCTTGATGAGGAGAGGAAAAGCAGTGTGGGGTTTGCAGATAATAGCATCATCACTGCTGATGGTGTTGGTAAAATACTGGTGAAGAAAAAGAATGGTAGAAAAGCCTACATTCCAGAAGTCTTGTATGTCCCTAGTGTGAAGCACAATTTGATAAGTCTAGGGCAGCTATTAGAAAAAGGGTATTCTTGGAAGACTAAGGGGAAGAAGCTACTAGTGTATGATCCTAAGCATAATCTGATTTTGCAATCAGTATTGTCTGGAAATAAAACTTTCAGAGTTGATCTAGATACTAGTGGAGTACAATGTTTGTCTGCAAAGATTGAAGAGGTTGATAAATTGTGGCATCTTAGATATGGCCACTTGCACTTTAAAGGGCTTCATCAACTTCATCATGAAGATATGGTGAAAGGTCTACCTCTGATTAAGGGTTCAGGGCAAGTTTGTGAAGATTGCCTGTTGAGTAAGCAACCAAGGAATTCCTTTGCAAACAGCAAGCCAGTGGAGTCCAAGGTAGCTTTGGATGTGGTTTTCTCTGATGTGTGCGGGCCTTTTGAGGTTACATCATCAGGAGGGAATAAATATTTTGTTTCCTTCATTGATGATCACACAAGGATGATGTGGACTTACCTGCTGGAGAAAAAGTCAGAAGTGTTTGCTGTGTTCAGGAAATTCAAGGCCCTGGTTGAAAGACAGAGTGAGAAGAAAATCAAGGTATTGAGAACTGATGGTGGTGGTGAATATGTGTCCAAGGATATGAAGCAGTTTTGTGAGGAAGCTGGCATCTATCATGAGATCACAGCACCATATACTCCTCAGCACAATGGTGTGGCTGAGAGGAGAAATAGAACCATTGCTAATATGGTCAGGAGTATGTTGAAGAGCAAGGGTTTACCAGTCAAGCTATGGGGAGAAGCAGTTTCCACTGCCACCTATATACTGAATAGGTGTCCCACCAGGAAGTTAAAGTCTTTAACACCTTTAGAAGCTTGGACTGGAATCAAGCCTAGAGTGAGGCACTTAAGGGTATTTGGCTCAGTATGTTATAGACATTTACCTGATCAAAGGAGGAAAAAGCTTGATGACAAGAGTGAGAAGCTTTTGTTGGTAGGATATCACTCTACTGGAGCTTATAGGTTGTTGGATCCTATGACTAATAAAATAATAGTCAGCAGGGATGTAGTAGTTGATGAATCAGCTACTTGGGAATGGAATGAAGATAAATCAGAAGCTTCTAGTTCCAAGATCAGCTATGACTTTCCTGAGTTGAATGTTGACATAGGGAATGAGGGTCATACTGAAGCAGTACCACAAGTGTTGGTACCTCCAGAAGCTACTGTGAACCAGAGAAGTCAGAGGGTTAGACAATCTTCCACGAGACTCAGTGATTATGTTCTTTTTCCTGACAGTGAAGTCACAAATGAAGATGAGTTGGTACATCTATCACTGTTTGTGGAAGCTGAGCCAGTGAGTTTGGAACAAGCTTTCAAACATGAGAACTGGGTTAATGCAATGAAGGAAGAACTCAGTTCTATTGAAAGGAACAAGACTTGGAGCTTAGTTAATCTACCAAAGGGGAAGAGTCCAATCTCAGTTAAATGGATCTTCAAGACAAAGTTGAAACCAGATGGTTCAGTGTCAAGATACAAGGCTAGGCTTGTAGCTAGGGGATTTCAACAGAAGGAAGGTCTTGACTATACAGATGTTTTTGCACCAGTGGCTAGAATGGAGACTGTGAGGTTGGTTGTAGCTACTGCTAGTTTGAAAGACTGGAAGTTACATCAACTTGATGTGAAATCAGCATTTCTCAATGGTCCTCTTGATGAAGAGGTCTATGTTAAACAGCCACCAGGGTTTGAAAGTCCAGAGAATGAAGATAAAGTGTTTAGGCTACATAAAGTACTTTATGGTCTCAAGCAAGCCCCTCGGGCTTGGAACAAGAGGATTGACTCGTTCCTTAGCAAACTGGGATTTCTGAAATGTACATCTGAGCATGGAGTGTATGTTCAGAAGTCTAAGAAGGTTGGACTGCTGATTGTGTGTTTATATGTAGATGATCTTTTGGTCACAGGAAGTGATGAGAATGAGATAGCAAAATTCAAGAGTAATATGCAAGCTGAGTTTGAGATGAGTGACATGGGTGAACTTTCATATTTTCTGGGAATTGAGTTTCTCAGAACTGAGAAAGGGATTTTCATGTGTCAGAAAAAGTATGCAGTGGATGTATTGAAAAGATTCAATTTAGCTGAGTGTAATTAAGTTACTACTCCAGTGGATTGCAGTGTGATATTGACAAAGACTGATCAAGGAAAGCATGTAGATGGAACATTGTTTAAGCAGATAGTGGGTTCATTGAGATACCTTTGTTGTAGCAGACCTGAAATCAGTTATGGGGTTGGTTTAATAAGCAAGTTTATGGAAGATCCCAAAGAGACTCATTTCCTGGCAGCAAAAAGGATACTTAGGTATATCAAGGGAACCCTTGACCATGGAGTTTTATTTCCTAAGAAGGCTTACAATGTGAAATGTGAAGTGACAGGCTATGTAGATTCAGATTGGAGTGGAGACAAGGATGATAGGAAGAGTACTACTGGATATGTGTTCTTATGTGGTGATGCACCAGTGTCTTGGTGTTCCAAGAAGCAGCCGATTGTGGCTCTTTCCTCTTGTGAAGCTGAATATGTAGCAACTTCGTTTAGTGCTTGTCAGGCTCTATGGTTAAGCATGTTAATGGAAGAGATGGGTCTGAGAAGCTCTAATGTGATGAAGCTGATGATAGATAATAAGTCAGCTATAGACTTGGCTAAGCATCCTGTGGCACATGGAAGAAGCAAGCATATTGAAACTAGGTTTCATTTCCTAAGGGATCAGGTGACTAAAGGAGCTTTGGAGTTAGTTCATTGTCCAACTGAAAAACAACTTGCAGATTTGTTTACTAAACCTTTGAGGGTTGAGAGGTTCAATGCACTGTGTAGAGGATTGAACATTATGTCTGCAACTGAAATTCTGAATTAGGAGGGAATGTTGTAATATTGTGTAATTCAGAATTAGTCCTTCAGATTTTATAAGGTTTAGAGTTTTAGTCCTTTAGTTTGTGAGCTGAGCTGGTTTTAGTCCTTAGCTAATGATTAGCTATAAATGTTGTAATATGCACTGTGATTGTGCGATCAATGCTAATAAAGTTTTTCCCTCTGTTCATTCTTATTCTGATCAATGTGCTTTTCTTGACTTTCTTTCTTCTCTTACAAATTGATTGTTCCTAACATAGCATTGATTGTGATAATCAATTGCTTCAAGGTGGTTTCTGAGACTGAAATCCAACAGGCTAGAGCTCTCCAATAGGTAGATTTTCGTCTCCTCCTGGTTAAAGATCTCCTTCCTGAATTATACCCTCTCCTTCGGGCAGATGTGTCAGGACTAATTAGGAACTAGCTTCCTTAGAGATTAGGGGCCTCGGTGTTTTTTTTTTTCTTTTTCTATTGTTTTCTTTTCTTTGAAAGCTTTGTATAAAAAAATTATAATCTGTGAATAGTTTTTTAAAATTCAAAGGTAAATTATTTTTAGAGTTTTATTTTTAAAAAATTCAGTGTCATTATTTAGTTGAATAATATTAATATTAATAACTGCACGTGTGAAACAAATCATGTGGATGTTGTCATGTTTGGGTATTTCTATGCTTAACAGATTCAATTTAGATGAATCTACCTCTTAGACTCTTTCAGATTCATTTTGACAAAGTTTAGTGTTCTCGTGGGATGACGAAAGATGTCATTAAACAGAATTAATTTTGACTTTCTCTTGTAACCAAAAAAACTTAATTTTCCTTAATTTTCTAGTTTACTTCATGTGTTGTCATATGTCGACATTGAAATTGACTTTCACATGTCAATTACATCTCCTAATTTTAAGCTAATTCTGTTAAGATTTTCTTGCTAGCAGTAGCACTCTCACTCTATATATATATATATACATCACACCCTTGGCATTGCTGAATTTGTAACTCTCTTCTGATCGATAATCCTTCATTTCTGAATTTCCAAAATGAATTGCAAGTACTCTTTTGTTCTTCTTCTAATTGTTCTTCTTCCGTCTTTGGTGGTTGGAGAGTGCACATGTGAAAAAGACGATGACTCCGGTGACAAGAGTCTAGCACAAAAATACAAAGTAGCAGCCCTTGTTTCCATTCTGATTGCAGGTGCAATCGGCGTGAACATTCCAGTGCTGGGCAGACACTTCTCAATCTTGCGTCCAGACAATGATTTCTTTTTCATGGTGAAGGCCTTTGCCGCCGGGGTCATATTATCCACCGGTTTCATCCACGTCCTGCCGGATGCTTTTGACAAGTTAACATCTCCCTGTCTCAATGACCATCCTTGGGGAGATTTCCCATTCACTGGATTTGTGGCGATGGTATCCGCCATTGGAACGCTCATGATTGATTCTATCGCAACCGCCTATTTCAACAAGTCTCATAGCTCCAACGAGAAGGAAGAAAAAGTTGTTGATCTGCCTGTTCATACACATGCATCCAATGGTCATGCTCATGGTTCCACTGCTTCATCTGCCTCAACACAACTCCTTCGCCATCGCGTTATTTCTCAGGTACCCTTAATTTTTCGGCTGAATGAAAGACTTAATTACATGTGTGTTTGTAATTATTTTTGGTATTTGATATGTTAATTGCAGGTGTTAGAGTTAGGGATTGTGGTGCATTCTGTGATAATTGGGATCTCTCTGGGTGCATCTGAGAGTCCTGAGACAATAAGGCCTCTAATTGCAGCCTTAACTTTCCATCAATTTTTTGAAGGCATGGGGCTCGGTGGTTGCATCTCACAGGTATATATACAAACATCTCAACTACATTATTATGCATTTTTTTTTTCAAAATAATGTACATATATAGTTTGGCTGAATCAAACTTAGTTTCTTGATAACTATTTACATATGGGCAGGCAAAGTTCAAGACCAAAGCAGTTATTGTGATGGCATTGTTCTTTTCATTGACAACGCCGGTTGGAATTGCAATTGGAATGGGGATTACGAACGCGTACGACGAGAACAGCCAAACTGCTCTGATTGTGGAGGGGATTATGAATGCAGCATCAGCAGGGATCTTAATTTACATGTCTCTTGTGGACCTGCTTGCTGCTGATTTTATGAACCCAAGATTCCAACAAAGTAGTAAGCTTCAGTTAGGAGCCAATTTGTGTCTCCTTCTAGGGGCTGGTTGCATGTCACTATTAGCTAAATGGGCCTAAACCAATCCACCCACCTTAATTAGATTTGATTTTTGTCCTTCATTTATTTATTTTTCTGACCTAAGTTTAGTGTTTAGGAGTCAGTAGTATTTAGAGTTTCTAGTCTTCGTGATCCTCTATTTTCTAGTTTGCTTACTCCATCTTTCGGATCAATATGTCATTTCGGAATACTTTGAATTTCTTTTTTTTTTTGACAGAAGAATTTCTTTTTATTTAAGACATTTTTTTCCACTTTGTATGGAAGGCGTTAGGCTGATGCATATATATGCGCTATGAAACCTCAACTAAAATATTTCATTCCTACTATTTTTTTCAATTTTCCCCCTCTATTTTTTTTTCCTTTTGAATATCATATTTTAAACTCAAATGGACTTACATTATCTGTTTTTTTTAAACCGACTTACATTATCGTAACTTGCCACTTTTTTTTATATAAAATGTACAAAAGTATTGCCTACAATTAAAAAATTTAAATATAAGACCACAAAGCGCGTAAATCACTTCACACAAAGTTGTTCTAACTTAAGAAGATGTCTCGGATTGAGTCACTATGGATGCATTTGCTTTTAATACTTAATATGGAAGTTTTGCCGCTCATAGTGATTATACCTAACTCAAAATTTGAAGAGCAATTCAACAAATCAAAAAATAAATTTAAATATAGGACATTAAAAGTATATCTTTTTCTAATACTTTTAATTCTATGTTGAGAGTTTTTTTTGACAGTCAACATCTCATGCATTAATCAGAGACAAAAGAAGGTACATCAGAAATTGGAAACAAGAAACAGAATCAGATCTGTAGGATACTCCTCAAGCCACACGTGGCGGGCGGAGCGTATCGAGTGATTTCTTAGTAAGAAAATCTGCTACAGCATTACAATGCCTTTTAACATGAATTAAATTACAGGATATAAATTTTTTGCCATCGATAAACAATCTTGTAGAAGGAACAATCCAATTAGGACTTCCATGCCTGATAAAGAAGCAAGCAATCTGTTTCCAAGGTTACATTTTTTAAGCCCAACTCAAGTGCAAGCCCAATAACCCATCTGCAACACAATGTCTCTGTCATCAAAGGATAAACCTCCACATCTGAAGCTTTTGTAGCTGCTGCCAATACCTGTCCACTATGGTTTCTAGCTATCAACCTGATAAAGGTTTTTTCCTCGTTGTTTGTACTGCTTTGGAACCAAACCCTTATGATTCAATCGTAGTAAAACAGATACGGGTTTATCTTCCTCAGGGATTGTGTGAACATCAGTTCCCCCAGTTAAATATTGTAATTACGGTTCTCGCACAGGACAGATGTCGAACGCGATGCTGGGACAACCGGTTCGACAACTGACTAACAGTAACAACATAAACTTTAAAAAACAGAAGTAAACAGGACACAATAATTGTTAACCCAGTTCGGTGAAACTTCACCTACGTCTGGAGGGTTTTCACCCAAAGAAAGGAAATCCACTATCTCAAGATTCAGGAATTACAGACACTCATGAACACCACAGTTCACTTCCTAATCTACCCAGTGTATTTCTACTTAGTATTTTAACCTGAGTATGAGAGCCCCTCTCACTTTCCCTCAATCACTGCCATAGTGATTGGTAACAAACAATCAACAATCAGAGTTTGAAGAATCAAAGAACACAGAACACAACTTTGCTTTATAGAATCAGGGAGCAAAGTTTGTTCACAAGAAACAAGGACAAAGAACAATGAACAACCCTAAAACACTTGATCTCTCTCTATTAGCTTCGGTGGGCTTCAAGCTTTAGGTCTTCATCCCTTTTTATATACTTTAGCAGCAGCAGCAAAGACACTAGGGTTTGCTTGGGTTGAAGTAACAGATTGCAACAACAAAACAAATCAAAACTGAATCTCCAAGATATTGTTTTGTTTTTCAAAAGTAAAGATAGAAACAAATCTTTTAATAAAGATTGTTTCAACAAATAACAACCCACAAATAAAACCCTTCTGGAACAGCTACTTGATCCTCAAGTAACTAGAAAAACATATCTTCATAAAATCTTTAAGGGCCCACATCACGTTCCAAGCAAATGACTGATGTCCTAGCTTCACGAAATCAGATGTCAAGGCATCTGCTTCGACATTAGGTTGTTTTTTACAAAATGCAGACAACAATGTAACAACAAATATTGATTCAAGCGGATTGAAAGGTGATTGATAAAAATGTTTTTGTGATTTTTAATATAAAAGAAAGCAATAAAAGAAGGTTTACATAGGTAACAAAGAAGGAAGTGTATTCATAATTCACTCACCTAATCCTCTAATTGTTTTCAAATCAAATACATTTGTAAATGTTCATTTCATTCACGATGTAGAGAGTTATCCACCTAGCTATCCCTAGCCTAGGTGAATCTATCTGTTAGAATTCCTAGACGTAATCCCTTACCATCTAGAAAACCCAAAAGGAATAATATAGCTCAAGTTCTCTCTCAAAGACATTCTGAATGACCAATTCATCCTAAGACAAGAGGCTTGAAACTCTCTGTTGTCACTCCGGAAACTCCTGTTAGAACTCAGAACCCCACCTATCATGTGGAAATCCACTATTGCTCCTACCCAAGATATTCTCATTTTAGGACAACTAGTTCACTGAGTGGTTTCTCTCTTGAACCGGACCCGCAATTATCTCCTGATCTCATGCTAGTCTATAGAAATCTAACACAAATCAATCGATACTTGAAACGAAGAAAGTAAAACTTTAACACAGTGTTGTGACCTAGGACATAGGCGTTCTACTTTCATTTATCTAAGCATACACCAACTCATATCAACCTCTCGGTCTATTTATAAATTAGTGAAGCTCATTTGATTATCAATTGATTGGTTGGAAACATGAAGTGCAAGGGGAAACACCATACATGAAAGATTTCCATTTACATCGATGAAAGAGTTTACAACAACCAAAGAACTAAGCTATAACATTATAGATACAAAAATAGAAAAAAACATATACAAGAGATAGGAAAGAAAGAGATGAGACCCGAAGAATGAAGACGGTGGAAACTTTCTCAAGCTTTCCATAACCACCAAGAGGTTGTCACCATGCTCCAAAGCTCCACTCCATCAATTCCTAGCCCAGGGACCCTTCCTCCATGAAGCCCAGCCTCCTCTGAATGCTTTAGGGAGAAAAAATGGTGAAGAATGGAAGCAGGGGCGTAGGCAGGAATTTAATATGAGGGTGACCAAGATATAAAGGAATGTAATTTATTAGAAAATTTCATATTTTTCTCATATAAGGAATGTGTAAAAAATCAGTAAAAAATTATGAACATCCTTAATTCATTCTTTACCAAGCATGAAAAATTTAAAACCAGTTGAAAATATGATGCCAGACCACACATGAAGATCTCAACAATCCTACTCAACTAAAAATTCAGACACAACCCCACAAAGCCTTTCCATTCTTGAAAAGCCGCAGATTAAGAACCACAAACCAACAACAACAAGGGGAGAGACTGCCAGCAAAGAAAATAGAGATCAAAACTAAAACTACCTGGCATACCTTAAGCATAACAGGGGATTTGTTGTTTTCCATTCAAACTGGGAGAAATTAAATAACAATTGCCTTTACAAACAAAGTTAAGTGAAAGAGGGGAGTAAGGGTGTTTACCAGTGCCACAAAAATAGGGTATTTAAGCTGAAATGTTCATAATAAGCTTCAAAGATTAAGTGAAAAATGGGGTTTTCCAGCTCCCAATATCAAGCTTTGCTGGTGAAATTGTGATAGATATATGTGAAGTAAAATTATGACATTTGTCTATTCTTCTTATCGAGTGGTTTCTTTCATAAAAAAAGGATAATTTATTTGAGTGTGATGTGTGTAAACTAGGTAAAAGATAAATAAATAAAGACTAAGAGTGAAATGAGGCCACGAAGAAAGAAAAGAAAGAAGGGGAAATATAAATTTGTGGTGTGGGACTTAAGCTGACACGAAAATATAGGCTTCTACTCTCAATTATACATACTGGGCTAATAGGGTGGTGCTAGAAACTATTTTTTTAAGAGTACTGGTGAGAAAATTTGTAAATTTGGGGGTGACCACAGCATGAGTAAGTCACCCCACTACCTCCGCCCCAGAATGGAAGAGATCCCGAGAAAAATCGTGTTCTGGCCATTTATAAGGCTCCAAGGCGGTTTGGCTCGCTTAAGCGAGAGCCTTTTCTTAACGCTGAAGTACTCTGCTCGCTTAAGCGAGCATAAGTATCGCTTAAGCAAGGGTTCACTTTCCTTCTATGCCACTGAATGCTTCGCTTAAGCGAGAAATAATTCGGCTTAAGCGAGATGGTCTTCCAAAATTGATATCCTCTGCCATATAATTTCGCTTAGGTGAGTAACATTTGGCTTAAGCGAAATTCTTCATTTCTTGGCCTTTTGACATATTGTGGCACGAATCTTCATAGATTTTCACCTATCATTGAAAACAAAAGATTAAATGTCAAAATATAATATTTACTCGATTTCTATACTAAAATTAAGTATATACTAAATTAACTACTTATGGGGATAAAATAATCAACAATGCAAACATACAGGTCAAATAAGTGCTTAAAATGATATTCTAAAACACGGAAAATTGGCACTTATCAACTCCCCCCAACTTAAAACTTTGTTTGTCCTCAAACAAAAGGTAATGACTTTCATTCAAGCAGACATGGTACCTGAATCAATAAAGCTCAAACTGCATGATTTCTCTATTTTTCAAATAAGTGATCCAAGTTAGAGATGTGATGCCCACAAAAGAAAGCATAAAACATTGATACAAATGCACATCCACTCTGAAAATCAATAGGCATACAATTCATTCCTTTCAACCAGGGATACTCATTCACTCAGCATCTATTATGGACAAAGTAGGGCGAGTATTTCACTCAATTCACTCACCGAATCACATCAATCAATTTTGTTACTTATCTCCATAATTATCAAGGTTGCATGTTCAATCAAGGATCTCTAAGGTCTTTGAGGGTTGTAATGTGGTCAGGTTTCAAAGAAAATTGGTTTTTTCTGGATATGCAAGATACTCAATAAGCTAAGAGAGCAACCACAGTTCAAACCATTACCAAATAATAAATCACTCTCATGCTCTTACCAACTCTCTCATTCACCTTTTTCAATTATGCTCACTCTTTCTTTTCTTTATTTGTCAATCTCTCTTCTTTTCTTTTCTTTTTCTTTCTTTTTCTTTTTTTTTCTTTCTTTTTTTTCTTTTAGAAAAAGAAACAACATATTTTTCACAACTATTCACACTATATACATATATACACAAAAGAGATCGAAAATTCAACATCTTAGACAAAGAATAATCTTCCCCCCCCCCCCCCAACTTGAACACAAGCATAGTTCACCCCGACTTGAATACAACCATGATATGAACAAATACTCTCTTAACCTATTCAGCCTAGGTAAGATCATTGTTTTTCCTTTTAGGTTCAGGGTTATAAACAAGCAAGAATTTTTTTATGCCAATATCTTATGGAATCAATTTCGTTCACTTCCATACGAGGAAGAATATTTTTGGTACGTTAACAAATATTCCACCGGCTGAGGACTAAGGATGCAAATGCCAACACTGTAAAAACAAAAAGAGTGAGGGAATTAGGGGGTAAATTGTCACTTTGGTCCTCAAAAGTCTCCACCGACTTTACATTCGTCCCTGAATGAATTTTATTCACCTCGCGGTCCCCCAAAGTGTCAAACGTCGTCACTTTAGTCCTTGACGTTAAAAAACACAAACAGAGGTTAACAGAAGGTTGAGTTGGAACGTTGGAAAGTTTGAAATGCTTCAATTTAGTCCTTGATCTGGATTTGCCCCCAAATTTAATTAATAAAAAAATAAAAAACTAGAAACCCAGCAACAATGATGAATCTTCATCTCCTTGACAGAGAAACGAATGTGCAGGGTTCTCTTCTTGTTCTTTATTCTGGTTCTTCAATGGCGTCCACAACTTTTTCTTTTTGGCACAAATATAAGTATTCCCATTTCGATAATTGGAAAAAAATAATTCTAATTCCCACTAAACTTATCTATCAATTGGAAAATGGCTCAAATGTTATGTCTTTAGACAGTAATCAAGACCAACATTTTCAGTTTATAACATAGAACTTCTCTGAGTTGAATTCATTCTCTAAACTCACCGATCTTGAAGCAAGTTGAATCGATCCCGGTCTGATTCGATTGGATCTGAGAGATGGTGGTCGGTTATGAGTTGTGGGTCGCGTGAAGAGGTTGGTGATGGTGGTGGGTGGGTTCTGCGTTTCTGGGTGATGGGTGGGTTGGGGGTTGCATGGTGGGTTTTGAGGTCTGATTCAATGGGATCTGAGGGGTGGTGTTGGGCGCTGGGTTCGGGTTAGCTTGAAGAGATTAGTGATGGTGGTGGGTGGGTTTTGGGTTTTGGGTAGTGGTGGTGGGTAGCTTGGGGTGGCGTGAAGTGGTAGGTGATGATGGTGAGGTTTGAGAAATGGGGTTTCTGTGTTCTTCTTATTTCTCTAATTGAGTGTGTTTTTCACGTCATCATTTTTTGTTGATTGAATTCTGTGAATGGCAAGAAGCAATTTTGATGTTATCTCCACACTCCAATACTTGAACTGAACTTTGAAAGCTTCGTATCACATGCCCTGGATGGAACAATTTATGTGTCTGAGAATGTTTTCATTTTTGTTTGTGCTGTTGTTGGTCTTGATAGTTGCGTTTTTGTGTCGAAGAAGAAGAGGAAGGGCATGCAGAGATCTAGGAGTTATATGGTTTCAGATCCGAAATGAAAGGTTTTGGGATTTTCTGAGGTTTCATTACTTCATGATAAAGGAGATGAAGATTCATCATTGTTGTTGGGTTTCTGGTTTTTATTTTTTTATTAATTAAATTTGGGGGAAAATCTAGATCAAGGGCTAAATTGAAGGATTTCAAACTTTCCCAACGTTCCAACTCAACCTTCTGCTAAGTCTGTTTGTGTTTTTTAACGTCAAGGACTAAAGTGATGGTCGTGTGACACTTTGGAGGACCGCGAGGTGAATAAAATTCATTCAGGGACAAATGTGAAGTCGGTGGACACTTTTGAGGACCAAAGTGACCATTTACCCGGGAATTAGGTAAGAATGAAGGGATAGTATATATAGAGGAATGGTGAGAAGGTGAAAAGGTATGATTTGGGTCGGTGTCAGACGCGTGTTTTCACGCGAAGTATCACAACCACAAGTGTAAAATGTTTCACGAATCGACGTGTCCCTCTGAAATGAAACGTTTTGGGGGGGAAGAGTCGTGCGGTTTGAAATTTGAAGTTGTTGTTTTCATTTAATTGCTTAGTGGAACTTTAATGTTAATCCTCATGCTGCTTTTCATTTAATGAGGAAGATTTTGTGACCTTTATTAGCTTCAAGTTTTAGAATATTTTGCTACATTACCTTTGATGTGATAGAAGCAGGTAATGATGGTTTCGGAAAACGAAATTAATCATGACAGTGGTAAACAAAACTCTTATGGGTGTGATTGAAATGAAGCGATGTTGTTTGACTTCTACATGCAACCTTAAGAATCAAGAGGCAGAAGCAAAAGAAAGGGCGATAAGAAAGTTTTTCGTTTAAGTTCTGTCAAACTTTTCATTTAATGTTGGAGCATGCGCGCCCATTACTATTTCATATTGAGTGAGGCGAGTCAATTGCTTGTGGACTTAGGAAAAAGACACATTGCGTCTTAAAATCACTTTAAGTCTTGGTTTCTTGTGGGCTTGTGTACTGGTATGGTCGTTCCGATTATATAATGAGTGGGGCTAAGCAATACAAATATAACAAATGGGTCGGACGACCCATGACTCGAACGGGTCAAAACCCAATTATAAATAAACGACACCTGCCCATGCGGCAGGGGGGGTCACTTTTCAGAAAACTTGAATCTTTCTCCTATCTCTATCCCTCTCTCTTTGACTCTCTTTGACTCTTGTTCTAAGTTCTATATCGGAACAATATCCAAGGACTGTGTCAACATGGTCACGACCCAAAATTCTAAGTCGTAACCGGCTCACAGACTATAACAAGCCTATCTAACAAAACCTACTTCCCAAAACGATTTTCCAAAATTATACATGTTTCTCTATAATTTATAAATATTCAACAAAATCTCCTATATTCTTTCACTGTTTTCGAATATAGAAAAATTTGCCAATTAAGTTTAACTATGCTCAATATCCCAATAAAATATTTTAATTTCAAAAATCCAACATTCAAGTGCAAACTATTAAAATAAAATATGAAATAAGAATTAAATGTCGCAGTATAAACCCACCTATGAGTTCCTATAGCTGCAGAATAACCACTAATAAGACCACCAATCCAAGGAGCCTAAAATAAATCTGAATGATTTGACTTTGAAAAGCGTCTTTTGCTAAAAAGCCTGATAATGTGTAGGTGAAAAATAATGAATGGAGTAAGTCACATAGACTTAGTGAAAATTTAGCAACCACCATGAACAAGAAGGAGAAACATATCAGGCACGAGTTTTTTGCTCTCAGCTCACTTCAAGCAATTTCTATCATCAATGATGATAGTTCAAACCATTTTAGTGCAGAATGTGTTAAAACTCATAAAGTTAATAATCACTTCAAATAAATAAGTTAAAATATGTCAATATATGTAACATGACCCATAATTTTCTTATCACAGGGTCACACATGTAGAACCATGAGGCGGCTTCATCTTGCTAATAGCCCGCTCCTCCTAAAGGGTGACCTATCCGATAGGGGCGGCTTCATCTAACGGATAGCAATTTTCTCTCTCATATCATATGTCTTATCATATTATCGGGAAAAGCTATATCTCGTTAATAGCCCTCTTCATACACTGGCGTTCCATCTAACAGATAGTCATTTCCTCCCGGGATCAAACTAGTTAGGTGCACCTAAGCCCTTACATCCGCTAATAGCTACTGGGTTTTATCAAGAATTCCCAAAAATAATTTCTCAATCCAACTCAAGTCTCGACGTCTCGTCAACAATCTCAAATTCAGTTTTCCAATACTCATCAAAGTTATTCAGAATAACATTATCAATATCACATTGTCCCAAACTCAAACCATTGTAAATTCTTTCTCTTGCTCATATCAATTATAAAAGATGCTAAAATAGAAACCACGACTTCAAAAGAAATTTCAAAATAAGAGCCAAACGTTTAATAGGATATTTCCCCAAGTTTAAATAAATAAGTAACATATTAAAATTATGTAAACAGTAGATATAAGTTGAACATTGAATCCAACAAAAAGAACCATCCATTAAGAGGAAATGACATAAGTTGAACATAAACAGAGAAAATAAGATGATGTCAGTAAACATCATTTATAGTGAGGATAAGTGTGTTCCGATCTTGTGCCACCCTGAAGACGAGGTAATCACCAGGCACAAAAGGAGCAAATCTGCAATACTGATACCATCCTTTGCCAAATAGGCAGCGGTTTTTGTTCCAGAGTAGATTCTGTTGGAACTTTGCAAGAAGAAGAAGAAAGTAACAGAATTGTAACAGAACGAGAGAGAGAGAGCAAAAAGAGTTTGACTATTAACAGAAAATCTTGTTATTAACTATCTGAACTCAATACAATGGGATTCTGCTATTTATAATAGCTAATGCCAACTCAGCTTTTGATCTAGACTAACTAACACTGTTAATTAGCAAGTAATACTAATTAACCACCTAACTTTTGAATTACTATTTAACATCCCCCCTTAATCCAAAAGTTACAACAAAATCAAACAATCCCAAACTGTCCTAGATACTGCAGAAAACCTGCTAACAGGGAAAAAAACTGCAGAACCAAAACAGATACAGAATTTCAAAGCACAAGAACATTCATCATCTTTTTCAAAGTCTTGAACCTATCAGCCTTCAATGGCTTTGTAAACACATCTGCAATTTGCAGATCAGTACCACAATGCTGCAACTTGATCTTCTCTTTGCTAACTTGATCTCTCAGAAAGTGGTACTTAGTTTCAATGTGCTTTGATCTACCATGACTAACTGGATTCTTGGCAAGATCTATGGCAGATTTATTATCCACCATCAGCTGAACTGCCTCATTTGTCTTCAATCCCAATTCTTCAAGTAAAGCTTGAATCCACAACCCTTGACAAGCAGCACTGCATGCTGCTATGTACTCAGCCTCACAGGTTGAAAGTGCCACTATAGCCTGCTTCTTAGAAGACCATGAAATAGGTGCTTTTCCAAAGAAGAACACATAACCCATTGTGCTACGCCTATCCACTTGATCCCCACACCAATCTGAATCAGTATAAGCTACAAGATGTAGATTACCATCTTCCTTCTGACTTGGCAAGTGTTTAGGAAAGAAGACTCCATGATTAGGTGTTCCCTTTAAGTATCTAAGAATCCTCTTAGCTGCAGCTAAATGAGACTGTCTTGGACAGCTCATAAACCTGCTAACCAAGCCAACACCATAAGATATTTCAGGCCTACTATGACATATAAACCTCAGGCATCCAACCAATTGTCTAAACATGGTACTGTCAACCTCAGCTTCCTCTTCACACAATCCCAATTTCAGATTACCTTCAACTGGAGTCTCAGCAGGATTACAACTTAGCAAGTTGAACCTCTTCAATACCTCAAGGATGTACTTCCTTTGATGCATGAGAATGCCCTCACCAGTTTGAACAAACTCAATCCCCAGAAAATATGACAGTTTACCTAAATCTGTCATCTCAAATTCACTGTTTAAGCTTCTTTTCACAGCTTGTATTTCTGAGTAACTACTGCCTGTGATGAGCAAATCATCCACATAAAGGCAAAGCAAAAGTACACCACCAGAATCACAAGACTTCACATAGACTCCATGCTCAACTGAGCACTTGTGAAAACCTGTCTGGGACAAGAATGTATCAATCCTCTTATTCCAAGCTCTAGGAGCTTGTTTTAAGCCATAAAGGGCTTTTCTCAACTTCAGAACGTTGTGCTCACTGCCCTTAATTTCAAAACCAGGGGGTTGTGTGATGTAAACCTCCTCCTCTAGAGGTCCATTCAGAAATGCAGACTTGACATCAAGCTGCCACAAATCCGAGTTCTTCCAACTAGCCAAGGCTACAATCATTCTCACTGTTTCCAAGCGAGCAACAGGGGCAAACACTTCAGAGTAGTCAAGACCAGCTCTCTGCATAAAACCTCTCACAACAAGTCTGGCTTTGTGTTTAGAGATTGACCCATCAGGATTAAGTTTCACTTTGAACACCCATTTTACTGAAATAGGTGTCTTGTTTGCTGGTAAATCAACCAAGTCCCAAGTCTTGTTCCTTTCAATAGAAGCAAGTTCTTCTTTCATTGCCAATCTCCAAGTCTTATTTTTAATAGCTTCTTCAAACTTTACTGGATTAGCATCAGCCAGTAAAGCCATGTGAATCATGTCACCATCACTGTTGAACTCAGTTTCTGCAATCAATTGATAATCACTAAATCTGGCAGGTAGAGTCTTAGTTCTGATTGGTCTTGGATTGTGAACCTGAATCTGATTCTGATTCTGAGAAGTCCCTGGCACGTCTACAACTGCAGACTCTATACCTTCTGAGTCATCATGATCCAAATCCAGATTTACTCTTTGCATTGAATCATTAACAACCATAGTTTCTTTCCCTTTCCATACACTATGTTCTTCAAACACCACATCTCTACTGAACTCAACTTGACTTGTTCTGGGATTGTACAGCTTATAAGCTCCAATTGAGCTATATCCTATGAAAATCATGGTTTCACTTTTGTCATCAAGTTTCCTCCTTCTCTGGTCAGGGATATGTTTATGACATAAACAACCAAAAATCCTAAGATGTTTGACTGAAGGCTTTCTTCCTGACCATACAGCTTCAGGAACTTGTGAATCAACACTCTTAGTAGGACACAGGTTAAGCACATACACCGCTGTCATCACAGCTTCTCCCCAGAACCTATGAGGCAGGGATTTTCCTTTCAGCATACTCCTCACCATGTTCAGAACTGTCCTGTTTCTTCTCTCAGCAACACCATTGTGTTGTGGTGTGTACGGAGCTGTAACTTCATGCAAAATTCCATTCTCTTCACAGAAGTTGCTCATCTCATTCGAGCAATACTCTCCACCTCCATCTGTTCTCAGCACCTTAATACTTCTACCAGATTGCTTCTCAGCCATTGTCTTAAACACTTTGAATACTGAGAAGACTTCACTCTTTGTCTTAAGCAAATAAACCCACATTTTTCTACTATACTCATCAATGAATGAAGCAAAATACTTATTTCCACCAATGGAAGCAGTTTCAAAAGGGCCACAAACATCAGAGTATATGACATCTAATACAGCAGTAGATCTAGTGGGTGTGAAAGAACTGAAAGGTGCTCTAGGCTGCTTGCTAACTAAGCAATTTTCACATACCTTAGAGGGAAGCTTGATCTGGGATAAACCATGCACCATATCTTTGGACTTCAGAGAGCTCAAATCCTTGAAGTTTAGGTGGCCAAATCTTTGATGCCATAGCCAAGAGTTATCTTCCAATTCAGCTGTCAAACACTGAGAATCTATGGCAGTCAATTTCACCTGAAAAGTTCTGTTTGGAGTGAGAGGAACCTTCATAATTTTTCTCTCATTCGGGTCAAATACTTCAAGATGCATTTTCTTCATGCTCATGGAGAAGTCCTTTTCCAGTAATTGACCCATGCTGATGAGATTAGTCTTCATTCCAGGCACATAGAGGACTTCAGAGATCACAGCATCCTTGCCATCTTCTCTCTTGACCAGAACATCACCAATGCCTTCTGCTGAGATAAACCGATCATCAGCAAAGCGAACCTTACTCTTCTTGTTCTCATCAAGGTTGATCAACCACTCTTTGTTACCCGTCATGTGATTTGAGCAGCCTGAATCAAGATACCAGGTTCCTGGATAGTTTCCACCCTCCTTGGTCACCATCATGAGCGTCACATGCTCTTCATCAGTGATATTGCAGGTTGCTGGATTGCTTTCACCCTCCTCGGTCACCATCATGAGGGTCACAGGTTCTTCATCAGTGATACTTCCTTCCTTAGCCAGATTTGCTTCATCACTTGTTCTCCCTCGAGTATCACCACCACTCGGTGCTTTGCATTCAGAAGAAAAATGGCCAATCTTATTGCAATTGAAGCAACGAATCTTCTTTCTATCAAATTTCCTCTTACCACCTCTGTAATTGCTAGACCCCCCTCCTCTTCTTGATGAAGATTCAGGTTGATCGTGGTCTTCTTGATTCTGGAATTGAGATTGCTTTCCTGAGTTGTTCTTGTAGTCTTTCGATTTCCCTTTTCCACGATAACCACCTTTTCCAGAAAACCCCCATTTCTTGGAGGTTTGTGCTTGAAGCGCTTGATCAGTCGATTTCGATTTCTCTGACGATCTTTCAACGATTCGTTGTTCATGAGCCTCTAGCGATCCCTGAAGCTCTTCAATTTTGAGATTCTCCAGCTTCTTTGATTCTTCAATCGCCACCACAACATGGTCGAACTTTGGGGTTAGGGTTCGCAGCACCTTTTCCATTATTGCTTGATCAGTCATCTTCTCACCGCAAGCTTTCATCAGATTTGTGAGGGAGATGATTCGATTGAAGAAATCAGCGATGCTCTCATTGCTTTCCATCTGCAACAACTCAAATTGACGCCTCATCGTTTGCAATTTGACTTTCTTCAACTGCTCTGCACCTTCATTGTTCTTCTCCAGGATCTTCCATGCCTCTGTAGAGTTCGCTGCTCTAGCAATCTTGTCGAAGTGTGCGACATCTACGCACTGGTGAAGCAGAAACAACGCCTTGCAATCTTTCTTCTTATTTTCCTTATGCGCAGTCCTTTGCGCATCTGTGGGTGCCTCAGGAAGCTCTGGGTACCCGTTCTCCACTATGTCGATGACTTCTTGATACCCCATGATCACCTTCATCTGGATTCGCCAACGATCCCAGTTCTTGCCATCGAGTATAGGGAGATTTGCTGGAAAATTTCCATTGTTGTTCTGACCCATCGTGAACCAAAGCTCTGAATACCAGTTGTTGGAACTTTGCAAGAAGAAGAAGAAAGTAACAGAATTGTAACAGAACGAGAGAGAGAGAGCAAAAAGAGTTTGACTATTAACAGAAAATCTTGTTATTAACTATCTGAACTCAATACAATGGGATTCTGCTATTTATAATAGCTAATGCCAACTCAGCTTTTGATCTAGACTAACTAACACTGTTAATTAGCAAGTAATACTAATTAACCACCTAACTTTTGAATTACTATTTAACAGATTCCACGACTGTGCAGACCCATCTGGGACAATCACTTGCAAAGCATCTGGTTTGTCTCTGAAATTGAAATTGTTGATGACAATGTTGGCTGGGATATGCTGCAAGTGGCAACGTACATATACGTTACTAGTAGAAATAAAAATAATTGTATAAAATTCAGAACAAGTAACTAGTTAGGCAACCTCACCAGTCCTTGTTTTCCTGATGCAGATGCAGCAGAAAGTTTGATCCGCCACAAAATCCGGGGACGACGTCGAAGGTTGTCAACATGTGCAGGCTCATCATCATCATCATCATGGGTATCCACTCCTCCTCCTCCATTTACAGCAACAGGAGGATAATTTATTTCAACCTCATTCACATCATAAATGCGGATCTTGAAAAAGTTGTTCCTTATATATTGAAACCTGATAAAAACTTGTTCGTTTAATGAATTTGAAAACTTGACACAGTCAACAATGATAATCCTTGCTTGTTTATGCACATTACGCAAGACATTAGCGACATATATGCGTTGTGCAGGGTCTTGTAGCTTGGCATTTGGTGTAAATGCATGTGGCCACTTCCTCACAAACCACTTGGGGATAAGAACCATATCCTGCGTTGTATTAACCAACAACGATTTAAGCATGCAACACTACATGGGTTTGGTTGTAATAGTAATAAAAACTGAGTTGCATGTATAAAATAAAATACCATGTCAGCATCCAAACGGACCACGAAAGTGCTGTGGTTGTCTTTCGGCAAATAAATGTTTCTCCTCGGCATACTGGTAGTAGGCACAAAACATAATTATAGTAAATACATGAAATCAGTGCAGAAACAACTGAAAATTCATTATGAACAGAATTATTCAACTGAAAATCCATTGCATGACATAAGAACTTGAGAAATAAAAAGGTCAAAGTATATCACTACACCTGAAACACGACCAGCCTCTCTCTGTCTCTCTTGTTAACCTCCATGACATTTTTGTCTTAAAATAAGAGATAAACTTTTGGATGTCCATCATTCCCTTATATCCTTGCTATCCAGTTTTCAAATGAAGTTATTCTAAGTAACTAAACTGTAGTTTTAAATAATTCAATTTCCTGTCTTCTCTCATGTACAACGACAGTATAGCATGTTTGTTGTGATCAGATAGTTAGAGAAGAAGATTGGACACAAGTGTTTACGTGGTTTGGCCAAAATTGCCTACGTCCATTGAAAGAAAACTTTATTTATCTCTCAAATACAATCACTCTCTCTTCCTCACTTACAATAGCCTCTCAGATACAATGCTCTCTAAACTGAAGAAGCTCACTCACTCTCTAATGCCTCTACCTTCAAATTACAAGTGATAATCCCTAAACATCAACCCCTAACTTTCCCCAAGTCTCAAACCATTAAACCAATACAGTGAACATGCACATTGGATTATGAGTCTTATGTTATGAATTTATTTATGTTATTGTGTGTGAATTTTGATATGACCAGTTATTTTTCTTATGTGTGTGAATTTTTCTGTATATGTAATTTATGAAGTATATATTTGCATTCTTATTAGGATTTTAAGGATCTACAATCCGATCCCAATCATAGGATTTACGATCTTTTACCCCTTGATCGATCCTAAGAAGGATCTCGATCCTGGCAACATTAAATGATACCTGAGTTTTCTGATTTTCTAAAGCTTCCATCTCTGATGCATGGGTACGTTCATTTGGGCGGCGTACCCGTACCGGGTACGTACCCGTACGAATACGCGACGGGTACGCGTACGGTACGTACCCGGTACGTACCCTTTTCAAAAAAAAAAAAAAAGGGGTTCCGGGCCAAAACGACGTCGTTTTGGCCATTAAAAAAAAAAAAAACAGAACAAATCGCGTGAAAAGGGAACAGTCTGGCTTCTCAAGGGTTCAGTTCACGAACCACAAGGAAACCAGCGTGCGCCTCCGCCGTCCCTCTCCACCGTGCGCCTCCGCCGGCCACCACCTTCCTCTCCAGCGTGCGCCTCCGCCGTCCCTCTCCTCCGTGGTCTCTATCCTGATCCTGTTGTTGCTCATGGTTTCCCAATAACTCTTGCCTTAAGAAAGCATTGATCCTCCTCAAGTTAATCAATTCTTCAGCTTCAGTTTCGCGTTCCTTCTTGACCTGCTCTAATTCATTCAGAAAATCTTCTGATTCAATCTGCAAATAATATTTCAGTGGTTTTTTTTGCATAATTTATTTATATTTAAATATTATGTATAAAAAATATATATATATATCTAACGTACCCGTATCCCTATTTTTTCAAAAATCGCGTACCGCGTACCCAATACCGTACCCGTACCGGGTACCGTACCCGTACCCGTGCAACACAGGCTTCCATAGAACTGATCTTCATGGAACACCACATCTCTGCTTCTGATGATCTTCCTTGTTTCAGGATCCCATAAGCTGTATCAAATTCTTCATCTCTGTATGTATCCAATGAGTTGTTTTGACATCAAGCATAGATGTGATTCCATAATTCTCTTCTAGCCACATGATTGGGACCCATTTTCTATAACCCGTACCCGTTTTTTCCTACGTTTTTAATTTATTTATATTTTTATTGTTTGAATTAAATAACCTAATCAGTGCAGTGCAAACAAAAGAGAGGAAACCCTAGACTAAGAGAGAAAGCAGCGCCGCTGCCAAGAACAGATCCGAGGTGGGCTTGACACTAACAGAGGGGTTAAGTGATCTGGACATCTAGTTCTATCATTATCGAATTCTCATGTTATATACATACATACATACATTCAAACTAGAAGAAGACAAGTGACTAGGACTGTTCATGGTTCGGTTCTTTGCTTGAACCGAACCGAACCGAACCTGAACCAAAATTTTGGTTCGAGAGAACCGAACCGATATAGTATGGTTCGAACCGAACCGAACCGAACCGGTTACAAATTTTGGTTAACCAGTTCGGTAAAATATGCATATTTATAGATGGTTCGAACCGAACCGAACCGATATACTATGGTTCGAACCGAACCGAACCTGAATTGGTAGTTGATATTTTGGTTCGGTTACCGAACCGGTTTTTCAATTTAGGTTCGAGTTCGGTTCGGTTCTTAAAGGTTCGGTTCTTAAACGGTTCGGTTTTCGGTTCGATTCGGTTCTTGGTTAGCTTCGGTTCTCAGAGAACCATGAACAGTCCTACAAGTGACAATAACAAACATGCTTATTCAGAATGAAAATATATTTACTTGGTTCGAGCAATTGAGCCTCTTCCTCTTGTGATTCCTTTCTCGCGATTCTTTGGCTCACTTTTCGTCTCCTCCCTTCTCAAGGTGTTTTTCCACCATTAAATTGAACCGATCGTCTCTTGGCCACCAACTTGATAAGTATTGGATTTTTTATTTATAAAATTTATCAGATTTGATTTATTTTTGAATTCTATGATGAGACCTTTTTTTTTCTTCCTCGGAAAATTTATAATGACACCTCTTTAGATTTCAAATTGATTGTTTTAAGATTTTTCTAATTTCATACTAGTGTTTTTTTTCCGTGCGTTGCACGGGGAATATGTCTATTGTATTTAATACATCAATTAATCATTAATGTGATTGTGCGTGTTCGTTTAAATCTTAGATAATTAGGGCAAATATTTTAAAATTCGGTTTCAATATTTATTTTGGAATTAGGAAACACGTGTCAACAGAATAGAAGTTATCTAATTCTTTTCTAATATATATTGATATAAAGAAGAGGAGATGACTGATGTAGTATCTTAGATAACTAGTGTTTTTACCCGTGCACTGCACGGCGAAGTTTTTTTATTGCATTTGATAAATCAATAATTATTTTAATTATAAATAATTTAAGAAAAATAAAAGAACAATCATAATAAAGAGGTAGATATTCAAAAAAAAATTGGACAGTCAATTATACTGTTTTGTACTCAAACACTGATTTAATCAATATAAAAATTCTAGACAAAAAAAGAAATTAAATAGCCAAAATCTTCAATTTTTCACATGTGGCGTATAAATAATTTTTACCTTGAAGATATAAATACATGTATTTAGAACTATTAGAGCGGGGACTTACAAAGTGAAACCAAAATACATAGATATATATATATATATATATATATAATTAAACCTAAATTTATTTTAAAATCGATAGTGCATTTAAATTATTTGAAAATAAATTTTTATATTAGTTTTAACATGAAAGTGTTTTCATGGAGAATGTTCTCACCCGTGCGTGGTGGATTTTTCCATATTTAGGCATGTACCAATGCAAAGATTCAAAACCAAAATGATATACTAAAAGGCTTAAACCTCATATTAGTCCCTGTCTTTGTGTCGCCGTCTGAACTAGATCCCTGATCGGAAAAATTTGTGGAATCAATCCCTATCTTTCAAAAACGTATGGAGCCAGTCCTCGCCGGAGCTCTGGGCTCCGGCGAGTGATGAGGTAGCATGCTGACTGTGTTAATGTGGCTTACGTGGATTTTTTAAAAAATAAAAAAATTTAATTATTAATTAAAAATATATAAAAAATCCAAATATAATTTAAAAATAAGTATTAATTACAACAACTTAATCCTTAATTTAAAAAACAAAACAAAAAACCTATTACAAACCTTAATTATGGTACATCTTCATCATACAACTCCAGAATTCCAGAATACCTATCATCTTCTTCCTCCAAGAAGGAAAAAATTCCAGAAATTCTTGTTAGTATCCATACAAAATGCAACATCTCTAGACCATTTACTTCACGCAAACAAGGAATTTTGGCCCAGCAAGATACACAGCAAATAATGAACCTCTCAAAGATTAATTCATTTACCACATAGGAATCCCAGGAAATTTGGCCGAGCAAGATACACAGCAATTAATGCTTTCAGAACCCAACCGAACAGGAAACTACAGCAAGCACAGTACCTGGCAAGCAAGGACGACCATCAACACCAATTGAAGAGGGATTTCAACCAAGAAACCCCAAATCCCTTTCCATATAATCTCCCCTTTAATTTCAACCTAGAAACCCCAAATCCAAAACCCTAACCCAGAATCCAGAAACCCCAAACCCAAATTTCTGCTTCATCTGCTTCAATCTGAGAGAGGAAAATGAATGGCTTCAGAGGTCTCTGGTGTTGGTGCGAGGTCGAAGAAACCATGGAAGATGAAACTCAGATCCAAACTCTCTTCTCCTTCTTCTCAGATCAAAACTCAGATCCATAACGAATAAACCATTGTGAATCTCGTTCTATGTTCCTCTCTCACCCTCTTCTCCTTCTCCTTCTCTCATAAACTTTGACTCAAACCCAAAATTTCGGATCCGAACCCAGATTTTCAGAACCGAACTCAAGCTTCTTTTCCTTGGGTTGTTTCTTTCTTTCTTCTCCCCTTTCTGGTGTTGGATTAGGGTTGGGGTTTCGATTGGTGGTGGGGTTGAGGTTAAGGGTGGGGAGTGGGAGGTTTGGGTTTCGGTTAGGGTGAGGGTTGGGGGTTTGGTGGAGGGTGAGGGTTGGGGGTTCGGTTGAGGGTGGGGGTGGGTTTGTATGGTGGGAGAGGGAGGAAGATGAGAAGATGGAGAAAGTCTCTTTTTTGAAAAGAATTGATGAAGATTGTAGAAGATGATGATGAAGAGGGTAGAGAGTTGGGATTTGGGTTTGGCACCCCACCTATTGGGTTTGGCACCCCATGTATTCAATACGGAAATTTAATTTCCGTTTTCAAAACGGAATTTAAAATTCCGATTTGTTTTTTATATGCAATGAACGGTTGAAAATGTGCCACATATGCTAAAATACATAACGGTTTTTTAATTTCCGTTTTTTTCGTATTAAAATCGGAATTTAAATTCCCGTTTTTAATAAAGTGGGGTGCGAAACCCAATAGGTGGGGTGCCAAACCAAAAAAGACTTTTCTGAAAAGTTTTTTTGTGATTTTTATTTTTTAATTAATAAGTTTGATTTAATTAAGCCTTTAATTAATTAAGTTGGGGTAATTTGCATTTTTAATTTTCTGATATGTAATTTTATTTTTATATTTTAAATCCACGTAGGCCTCATTAGCACAATCAGCAAGCCATGTCATCACTCGCCGGAGCTCTGGGCTCCGGCGAGGACTGACTCCATACGTTTTTGAAAGATAGGGATTGATTCCACAAATTTTTCCGATCAGGGACCTGGTTCAGACGGCGACACAAAGACAGGGACTAATATGAGGTTTAAGCCTATACTAAAATCATTATTTGCCAATTCTTTTAGTTGCTAGAATTAAGAGACTAAAAAAGGAGCATTCAACAAAATAAAACAACAATTATGAAAAACATATTTAAATTATATCACACAACCTGCAAAATTTCACACAACCTTTACACATATTTACTCATAATATAATTTATAAAATTATGAAAAACATATTTAAATTATATGGAAATTTATATTTCTATTAGGTTTAACATGATACTATTTTCTTGTTAAAATGTTCCTTCTATTAAAATATATGTATTAATATATTCTATCTCTCTAATCATATATATATATATATATTAATGTTTTCCAATATAATTAGAGCAAATATTTTAAAATTCTAATGGTTTAATCTCAGCACGACATATTGACACCGTCTAATTTTCTAATATAATATATTTTAATTTTTAAATATTTTTTTAATTATGAAAAAAGTACTAACGTTATATAAAAATTAATTTCTATTAATTTGTAACTAATTTCTATTAAATTTAAATATTTTTATATAATATGTTCCTTCACGTAGAAGTTATTTATTTTCGAATTTAAAACTAAGTAAATATAATATATGTGCATACCTAAACCCTATATATAATTTAAATACTTAAATCATAGTAGCGCTTTATTTTCTCATACCAATGGATTGTTATGCAAATTGCTGCTCTCTTAGTAATCATGTAGATGTAGATTGTATTAAACTTAGGGAGTACACTATGTATGTTGACAAATACAAAGTTTTGTTCATTTAAGGACTCCAAAAAAAAACTATCTATAATATTTAGGACCTTCAATTGAAAAGCTATTTTTCTATAAAAAAAAAGGAATTTCAGGTTCATCACACAATTATTTTACAAAAATCTGACAAAAATCTCTAATTTATTCTTGGAATCAGTACAAATACAATTGAAATCCAGCTCCAACTTCAGCTTCTGCCATCCAACAAAGGCACTTCTTTTACTGTAAAAAAGAGATTCCAGCACTACAAACAAAGCAATTTGAACCATGTGCATAGCATAAATAGTTCCCTAAAATTATACATCAAACCCATTGTCAATTTCAAGTACCAGATGTAATCAAACCAGTAAATGAAAATGGCAGCCAACATATAAGCCATACTACCACCGTATAACAATTCATGAAGGAAATGAGTTACCATAAGAGATAATACTTAAAAGAAACAATATGAACTTCAAACTAATTTGGCTGCCCCAAAACTAAATGTGTTACTTAAGCACACATAAAACACCCCAGAAAACCAAATGTTCTCAAGTCAGTTAAACACTCCAACCTGAACTCAGAAAAATGTACATGATTTCAGAACCCATTTCTGTGAGTGACATAAAGTAAGTGAAAAGTACTATAAAAATTAACACCAGAAACTTAACTATGTGAAAAACATATTCATCTAACTTTGGTCAAGTTCTTGGTGAAGCCACTTCCTTCTTTAGAGAATCATGTCCAGGTTCATTCTTCTAGGTTCATCACACAATTATTTTACAAAAATCTGACAAAAATCTCTAATTTATTCTTGGAATCAGTACAAATACAATTGAAATCCAGCTCCAACTTCAGCTTCTGCCATCCAACAAAGGCACTTCTTTTACTGTAAAAAAGAGATTCCAGCACTACAAACAAAGCAATTTGAACCATGTGCATAGCATAAATAGTTCCCTAAAATTATACATCAAACCCATTGTCAATTTCAAGTACCAGATGTAATCAAACCAGTAAATGAAAATGGCAGCCAACATATAAGCCATACTACCACCGTATAACAATTCATGAAGGAAATGAGTTACCATAAGAGATAATACTTAAAAGAAACAATATGAACTTCAAACTAATTTGGCTGCCCCAAAACTAAATGTGTTACTTAAGCACACATAAAACACCCCAGAAAACCAAATGTTCTCAAGTCAGTTAAACACTCCAACCTGAACTCAGAAAAATGTACATGATTTCAGAACCCATTTCTGTGAGTGACATAAAGTAAGTGAAAAGTACTATAAAAATTAATACCAGAAACTTAACTATGTGAAAAACACATTCATCTAACTTTGGTCAAGTTCTTGGTGAAGCCACTTCCTTCTTTAGAGAATCATGTCCAGGTTCATTCTTCTAGTGAAACCATATGCTTAAACATCACTCCATTCTGCATTAGGATTCCACACAAAGACGCAATTTAAAAAGGGTACGGAATAGATGACAAAATTCTCTAAAAGGAATAAGAGTTAAAAAAGGTTGGCTAAAAGAGCATAGAAAAATGAAAAGCCAGAAGCAGCTGAAGTGAATCAATACAGGATCAGTTTAAAATTAGAAGAATAAACCAGGCACTGAGATTTCTTTGCAGAAAAACAATCTATTTCAAACTTGATTCAAATTGGTTCACCATCTAAAGAAAACGAAGAAGAACATGATAAATCACTAACATATAAATTATAAAATGAACATGAGTGCAAAATTTTAAATAAGTCTGATTCATCTGACTTAGACGGACAAACTCATTTATCTGGATTGAAATCTAAAATAAGTCTCTAACCATTTCCTCTAGTATTTGTAGGGTGGGGCTATTGATAGTCACAATGCAAAGATAGTAAGTGGAAACAATATGAGCATACTTCTGGATCTTTACCATTTGAATCCAAATCTCTTTCTGTTGGGGGCACATATGTAGTATCTATTATCTAAAATATTGTTTGCAAATTGATGATTAAAATATCATCTCCACTTTCCTGCGGATATTCACATGCAACAAATCATGGAGATCCAATGAATAGTTAGTACAAAACGAACCCACTAAAGAAGAAAAAATATTAAAATAGGTTCTGCAATTATAGTTTGCACAAAAGTTTCGCAGTTCTTCTCTAAGTTTTCTTCATGATCAAATAAGAAGAAGTTCTGTAATTATAGTGGAGTTTAATAGTGATAGGAATAAATCTTCCTGGGCCCAGAAATAAAGCCACCTAGTCCAGCAAAAGAAAGCAAGTCAAAGAGAATATTAGTAATAAATTTCTACATATATGAAAGCAATCAAGATTGGATTTTTCTCATCCTTGAAAATACTCAATCAACAAAATTACCCAATTTAAATAAATAAAACAATTTGAAAATTGTAAAAACTTACAGCATACAATTTACAAATGTTCTGAAGCAATGAATTAGATGGTAACAGTATGCTTTGCATGAATGTTGGAACTGCCATAGCTTCAAAAGATACCTTTACCTGAAAATTTCTGAAAGAAAAACAGTTACAATTTAGACATTCATTTGCAATTAAACAAATTAATCTACAAACTTGAGACTATGATTGCTAATAAGATTAGGAAGTAAACCGGTTCACCTTTGTGCACCCACTCCTGATCCTTTTTTGAAGTTACCTGCAAGAAAAGAAAGGTTATGTGTAAGTAGACTTCATAAAAAATTTCAAATGATGGATACAAGATATTGCTTACTTGTTGAAGGAATTCAGCAGTACCTTTCCTCTTCAGACCATATTCTTTCAATTCTGCAAGCACGTCACCGACTTCCTCAAACAGAAAATTATATAATGGATTAGAACTGAGCAAAAGTTTGGCTTGGTTCCCAACGAAATAAATACAAACAAAGAGTAATGAAAAGCTGTTTGACATGATTAAAAATGCACTCTTCACATACTGTATTAATCTCATTTTTCTAATCAATCACAATCTATACTGCAGGTACATTTTATCACCTTTTTATTTTTTCTTTCTTTTTCTTTGCTGAGTGTTTCTCCTCTGCAACAGTAGCAACAACAAACTACAGTTACAACCTACATAATCAAAGAAAAGTAGATTAAGAAAGGAAGCAAAGATAATAATTTTGAGTTACATTAAGTTTTTAACATTTTGCGTAACAAACTCATCCCCAAAATAATCAGGCATAGATATACCCATAAAACAAAACACTACTACTACATCTGGTATCAATATCATCACAAAATTAGAAAAGTAGAAAGCAAACCACTTAAGCACTCTGCAACAGCATAATCCACCATAGGCGAAGTGCTCACATCCATTTCTCTATCAAGTGAGCAATAAAGCTTGAACCCTTTCGCACACAACAGTTCACTTGTTCTGAAATTCGCCGAATTTGCGAAGGGCCTGAGAGAGATCGGAGAAGGAACAATTGTTAACTGGCGAATGGTGATGGTGCGGAGCTGACGATGATAATAAAACGTTAAGGGCATGAGAAGATTGGGGAAGAAATGCTGTAGATTTTTTAGATGAAATTAAATTAGAGAAATTGAATCCAAAATAAGCTAGAGAAATTTTTGAAGCTTGTGTCGCATGGTGATTTGGGATGGAAGAAGATTTAAAAGCTTGTGTGGAAGCTTGGAAGAAGATTCAATGTGGTGCGTGTTTCCAAAGCTGGATGGTGTACAGTTGGATTACAGCTTGATTGGGAAGAGCAAGTTTAAATTTAAATTTTCAAAAGGGTTATTGATTAAGGGAATGGATGGAAGAAATTAATTGGAATGAGGAAAAATGATAAAACAGATTGGGAACAGTTTGAGAAAATTTTGAATTTCAAATTCAAAATATATTGGGATGAATTATGGTGATGCATGAGTGCATTAGTGGGAATAGGTGCACGGCTAAACAGAAAAAGAAGGAAGCAAATCGAGAAAAATGAAGAAGGGAAAATAAGAGAGGGAGAAAAAAAAATGAATAAGAAGAGACGCGACATTAAAGGGGAGGTTGGGGTGGAGAGAAAGAGAAAACGCATTTATGAGTGAGTCTTTTTTTTGATAGGCAATAATTTCATATTAAAGACAAGTACAAGGGGTACTTCAACCCAATACAAAAAGTGATAAAAGGAAAAACAGAAAAAGATTACAAAAACACCACCAAGAAATCAAGAGAAAAACAATATAAACAAAATCCAAAACCCACTGATCCAGAGTCAAACCAAATCTGCCAGCAGAATAAACCTCCAAAGCCTTCACCAAACATGTATCCAAAATACTAATGCTCGAGTAGAACCCCAAAAATAAAGAACAGCTTCCAATAAGACTCCCAACACCATATTTCAAACACCAATACTCACCATGCGTGAAAAGAAACCTTAAGACAAGATACCAAATTACATGTCACCAAGGCACACAACAGGTTCCATATACCACTCAGATAATGCATGACAAAATTGACTATTCTTGGCCCTCAACCACTCCCACGCCTTCTTCCTTGCAAGATCAAAAACTATGACAGCATCAAATTCTTCTTCCCTAAAAACCACCCCATTCCTACCAGTCCAAATATGCCAAACAATTGCTAACCAAATGAGTGATAAACCACTCCTGAAACTAGAACCCAAACAGGAAACAAATTGAATAAAGTGATCCTTAGAAGTATTAGTGAACACCAACCAAATACCCAGCCAATTAGCACACAACGACCACACCTGCCAAGCTCTCAAACAATTGAAAAATAAATGGTCAGCAGATTCAGTTGCAGATGAACAAAGGGGACACAACAAATCAGCCAAATGAACATTCCTTTTATCTAAATTTTCCTTGGACTGAATACGGTTAATGAGCAACTTCCAACCCACTAATATAGCATTTGAGGGAGCTGGAACCCTCCAAAGGATTTTAAATACTTCCTCCTCCATCTCAGAATTACTGACCACTATCATATCATACGCCGATTTTACCGAAAATTTCCCATCATTTTCCTTTATCCAGGTCCAGCTGTCCCTCCTACCTCTCATTGGCGTAAATGAAGAAATTAATTGCAGTAACTCATCTCGTTGAACCAATAAAAACCCTTCCAAGTCCCTTGCCCATCTGAGATCCCATGTCCATTTGTTATCAATCCATATCCCCATATTTTTCAGGTTCAGACCTTGCTGTACAGAAAATAATGTAGTTTATTAGAGGAGGGGAATAAAATATTATAAAATATTGTGGGGAGGAATAAAATATTCTAGTTTATTTAAGGAGCTGACACATCAGCTAAAAATCTCTTGGAGTGATTCTGTTTTAATATATGTATTGATGATGATTTGCCTTTGCTTTTAAGGAATATTTTTCTTCTATGTTGAGAGTTCATTAAACCATCAACGTTAAAATAATTAATTTAGGTGAATTCTGGGATACCTGGAAAATTTTTTTGGTTACGGTATTTCATGCGGTATTTTAAATTATAATTTTTTATTTTATTAAAAAATGGATTATTTACCGCTGTAATTTTAAAAAATTAATTTAAGTGACATAATTTTTTTTTGGGTAAGCAAATTTGTATAGTTAAGTGACATAATGAATTAATAACACATTATTCTTAAGTTTGTTTATATTATTCAATGCACGATTTGAAAACTAGGGTTTTGTGGTCAACTTATAATTCTGGGAGATAATCTAAGTTCCTTTTGTGAGAGGATCTTCTTCCTCCAAGCTCCTCTCATATTGAACCTTCAAATCTTCCTTCATCTCTTCCTCTAAGTTAAAAAAATTATGGTGAATTTTGTGATACCTTGAATTTTTTTTGGGTGTAGTACATCATTAAGTAATTTTCTAGATTATTATCATGTTATTCAAGGTAAATACTACATATTTAGATTTTACTTTACTTATCAATTAATTTTATCTCATGAAATTCATTTTTTAATGAAAAATGAATGAGTGGTGAAAACAAATGATGGTGATGGAGATGCGCGTAAAACAATTATGGTTGATGGATGAACAAAGCTCAGAAAACATAGCTCGCAAACCTTACATCCCTAAGAATGGAACACTGCATTATTACTACAATAGAACAAAATCAAAATTTTAATCAATACATGAGTGATGAGTCTTTATTATTGAACCAATTCATTTTGGGTACCACACCTTAGTCTGACTTAAGGTACCACAGCAAGCACCCATTAATTTATGTATCACACCTTAAACTGGTCTATATCATTTTAGGTATCACACCTTAAACTGGTTTAAGATATCATAGCAAGTACCCATTAATTTATTACAAGAATCTTTCATACGGAAATTTAATTTAATACAAAGAAAAAAAAAGAGATTAATTTATATGCACCGACGGTGTAAATAAGTTTTACACCATCATTCAATCACATCTCTCCATTTTGTTAGCTCACAATTAATTTTGAATTTAATAAATATCTAAAATAGAAAATGGAAGGTTGTGATTGAATGATGGTGTAAAACTTTTTACACTGTCGGTGCATAGAAATTAATCTAAAAAAAAACACGTATGAATATGTTAAATAAAAATATTCAATATAAAAAGGATAGAAGAACAAATTCAAACCCCAGATATACAAATATTATAAAATATTTTTAAGAAAAGAATGTGAAATAAATCTAATAACATTTTGGAATCTTAAAAAAAATGAAATCTCATTACCTAAAATAGATGGTTTTGTTGAGAAAAATATTCCTTAAAAGCAAAGACATACAAATAAAAAAAATGCTCCAAGTGAATTTCAATTTTTTTTTATAAACAACTGAATTTCAAAATATAATGAACCAAATTTTTATGTCCACGCGTGGTCAATAGTTCATTTGGGTCTTAATCTTTTCAGAGGTAATTAATTAGCATATTCAACATAAAAAAAATACAAAAAATTATAAAAAATAAGGAAGTTTGAAAAACCAAAATCTAAGCCCTCAAAAGCCTATTCATCTATATGTCCAAAGTTTTTGTAAAAGCCTTTGAGTATTTTATCTAGAGTAAAAACTCAATATACAAACTAGAGAGCCGTGAGACTAATAATTTCTACCATCGATCCTCTCATAAGGAGAACTCGGTAGAGAAAAAATTTCCTTTGTAAAGGCTGACAATGAGTTTTGTAGAACACTTGAGAAAGAGAAATCTTTGAGAATACTTGAGAATGAGAAGTCTTTAAGAATACTTGTAATTAAGAAGAAGAATTTCTTTGGTAATACTTGAGATAGCGAAAATTTTGGTTGATATACCAAGGGCTGGATGAATGTAGCACATGCTCTTGGGTAAACCAACAAGATAAAATCTATGCATGTTCTGTTTCCTGCAATTTACTTATTTGTTTATTAACTCTGATCTTATTCGTTGCTACTAACAAAGGGGTTTTGGAAATGGTTTTTCAATAACTTAATTATTGTTTGCGAAAAGTTTTCAAAATGCAATTTGACACCCTTCCTGTATTCTTGCGTTTATTTTTAAATAATAATAATAATAATAATAATAATAATAATAATAATAATATATCCACATGAACAAAAATAAGAAATAAATTTTAAGATTTAAAAAATTAATGAACCAGAAGAATAAAATTGGGGACTAACACACTGTTTTCGGGTTGAGTCCAATTCTTGATGGCAATAAACCTCTTCATGGTTATTCAAAGGAAACACATGATCCTACCACATGAAAGCCTCCATGGAGCATCATTGTTTTTGGGTCGAACCCAACATCTTTTGGCGTGGAACTTGATCATGCAACTTTGATCCTTGAGAACAAGGATGCTCTTTGATGATCTAGGTGTATTCTAGTCTTATTAAGTCTTTTCTTTTCTTTATTTTTATTTATTTTGAGTCTCAGTAGTGTTTTTAGTATTCTTTAGTCCTAATTATTGCATTTCTGCATGTGTATTGTTAGAGTAACCTTTCATCTTTATTTGTAGTTAATTGGTAGTTTTTATCAGTATTGTGTCTTTCTTTTAATTTCTAGTCAGCTTTGGAGTTAGGTTTAAATGATTTGGAGGGGTTTATAAGTGTTAATTATGGCTTTGAGAGTTTTGTTTTCAGATTATGAAGATAAGTGATGAGTTTGTTCATAATTGAATGACTAATCATGTTGAAGTGATGGGAATTTGGTTTGAAGGGTTATGATTGTTGTTTCATAATCATCTGTGCTTTGATAGTTTGTTGATGGGTTTGTTGGAGTTTTGGTGCAGGTTTAATTGGCTTTTGATGAGCAATGGTGGTGGAATTAATGGGAGAGGAGCAAAAATTGAAACTGAAAAGAAGTGGAAAAGTTGTCAGCGCCCGGCAACCCACAACTTAGGTGCTAGAAGGGTAGGGCTTAAGCGCTGGCAATCTACCAGCTTTACTCCTTGCTTCGTGAAGGCCAGCGCTCAGGCGCTGGCAATCTGGACCTTTTCGTGTTTCCTTTGCTTTCGCAACGCTTAGGCGCCGGGAAAGCCAAAGCATAAGTGTTGGGATTCGTTTTAATTTGGTTATAAATTCAGAACTTTGCAAATTGAGTTTGTATCTTGTATATTTCTAAATAAACCCTTGGGAGCTTTGGTTCTTGGAGCTTGTGAGAGGCTTCCTAGTGCTCTCTTTCTAGGTTTTTATTGCTTTATTTAGAATTATGTCTTGTTTAGCCATATTTGGCTAAGTTTCTTTTAGTACTTGAGGATTGTGAATCCTAATTTTAGTTATGTTTAGAACTTCTGAGTGTATATATGAATAAAGTTATCTTTCTAGCTATGAATCTTTTCTATGTTGTTTATTTTGCTTAAGTGCACACAAGTGTTTTGGTTGTTCTTTGACAAATCGTAGTTTGGTTGTTCATTTCATCATATAGATGCATATGTGTATTATATAATCAACTAGTACTTTTTACCCGTGCGATGCACGGGGATATTCATTTTTATTTATTTTGTGTGTTTTTATGATTTTTGCGTTATTTTTCATAAGATATTTTTGTATTAATATATTAGAATTTTTTCATACTTTTTTTTTTGTGATAAATGTGTTTTTTTTGTTTAGTCGTGGCATGGTGATATATTTAATGTGTTTGTGGTGTCTTGTCTTCCTGTAATAACACACCGCACACTTTTATCTTGTCTTCCCTGTGAAAACATCTTGGCTTAATTGCACTTTTGCTCCCTGATCTTTCATCTTTGTGCGATTTACCTCCCTCATCTTTAAAATGAGCGAATTCCCTCCCTCTTCTATTAATATGTGTGATTTAGGCTCTTCCGTTAGTTAGCCGTCCAATTGCTAACGGTGGTTGCTATTTTCACCCCCCTTTTACTAACCACACCCCCTTATCAGAAATAAAAATAAAAAAATAAAAAATAAACGAAATAAATTAAATAAAATTAATAGAAAATAAAAAAAAATTATAAATTAAAAAAAAATGAAAAAATATTTTTATAAAAATCAAAGAAAAAATAATAAAATAAATGAAATAAGTTAAATACTATTAATAGAAAATGAAAAAATATTTTTATAAAATCAAAGAAAAAACTGAATTTTTTTTTATAAAAATCAAAGAAAAAAATGTTTTTATAAAATCAAAGAAAATAACATATTTTTTTAATTGAAGATAGAAATTTAAAAATAAAATAAAAGAAGAATTTGTTTCTATTTGCACCACCTACACTAAATTAAAAATAATTATTCTTTTATTTTATTTTTAAATTTCTATCTTCAATTAAAAAAATATTTTATTTTCTTTGATTTTATAAAAACATTTTTTTCTTTGATTTTTATAAAAATATTTTTTTCAGTTTTTTTTTTGATTTTATAAAAATGTTTTTTCATTTTCTATTATTTGTATTTAACTTATTTCATTTATTTTATTATTTTTTCTTTGATTTTTATAAAAATATTTTTTTCAGTTTTTTTTATTTTCTGTTAATTGTATTTAATTTATTTCATTTATTTCATTTATTTTTTTATTTTTTGGCTTAATTGCACTTTTGCCCCCTGATCTTTCACCTTTGTGCGATTTACCTCCATTTTATTATTTTTTTTATTTTTATTTCTGATATGGGGGTGTGGTTAGTAAAAGGGAGGATGAAAATAGCAACCGTCGTTAGTAATTGGACGGCTAACTAACGGAAGGGCCTAAATCGCACATATTAATAGAAGAGGGAGGGAATTCGCTCATTTTAAAGATGAGGGAGGTAAATCGCACAAAGGTGAAAGATCAGGGAGCAAAAGTGCAATTAAGCCAAACATCTTTTACAATGAAAAATAAATTGCAGTATTTTAAAAAGAAATTGAGGTCCAAGAAAAAAAATTGAGGTAGTTACAAACATAAGTTAGATTTTATCAACTTAAATTTCAAAAATGCAAAATAATTGACAATCATGTCCCCGCTTCGATCGAGGTGGTTACAAAGGGGTTTTATTCATTGGCATTGTGAGGATGAATATGTATGTGATATGGTTTCTATCATAAATTGCTAATTATTGGAAGGAAGGGGAAAAGACCATGGAAGAATCATGAGAAAACAAATAACATCTTTGCTCTATGTACTACCAAATTCCTATCAATTCCTATTATATAACTGATATCAATTCACTAAACTTCCTTAAATACCATAATAAAATGCAAGCCGATATTCTTGGGTAATATTCTGAATTATCTTCCAATTTCGACCGGGTACGGTGAAGGCCAAAAGTCTCTCAAAGAGTGCTGCTACTAAAAATTGAACTTTTAACCCATGGGTTCAAAAAGTCACTTCTTAATTACCACTGCGACCCACACTCATTGAGCACTTTATTCACTTCTCATTACTGTTTATTTATTTTAATTAAATAATTTAGTAGTTATTAATCTTAAATATAATTAATTAAAAAATATAACTTAAATAGCGAAATGGTAAAAAACTGATTGTGACCAGTACGTTGCACGAAGATATTAATTTTGTATGAACTTTTTTTTTAAGTGTTATTTTTGTTACAATTATTAAAAGAAAGTTAATGAATTAAAAGGATAAAAATAACTTTAGATATAAGAAAACATTAATTATACATTTCTAGTCTTTTGTTGTGACGAATGTGTCTAACTTTAACAAAGTGAATTCCATTGTTAGGAAATGCGTGGTAAAGCTAAACTACAAAGGTAAATCATAATCTGAGGCCAATGTACAATTAGAAAGGAGCACAAAAACTAATTAAATATAAATTAACTTTTGGAGCCTTAGTCCTCATGACTTTGGTAGCCTCAAAATCTTTGGTATGTTTTCCAAAGCACCAATTCTTGAAGACTTCCTCCTAGCTGGCGCAGTTTTAGTATGCTTCTGAACAGCACCAATTCTTGAAAACTTGATCCTAGCTCACTTAGTAACTGGCTCATCAAGGCTGCTAGAGAATTGCACTTCTAAATCAAGTGACTTAGGCCTTTGGATAACCTCAATGGGCAATGGGCAGTGTCATGCCTTAACAATTTTTCCATAATCCTTCTTACTCCACATATACCATTCTAGCCATCATTTTTTTTATCCAAAACCTATAGTGTTGACCTCAAATAAGCCAATACTATTTAATAGCAGAGTTGATTATACTCATACCCTTCTTATCTGTAATATCCATCCTCTTGAGAATCAACAACAATAAATTGTACAGTTTCTAAATGCATCATGTCACTTGATACAAATGATCAGAGGTTGATTAGCATATGAATCTTTCTGACTACTACCTTTCTTGTCCTTCACTTCGTTGCTGCCTCTGTTGGCTGAGCTCTTTGCTTTCTTGTTCTGGGAAGATTGAAGTTCTTGCAGTCTAAAATCACTCACTTTAGCATTTTTTTTGTCCCAGTTTTCTCTCTCTGCTCACATAATTCTTATTCATAAAATAAGTAAATAGAAAAACCAACATCCTTATATATAATCATTGTATCTGTGAATAGTCTTGGGAATGCATAGGCTGAAAAACAAAACTTCAAAGAAGGCAAAAAAAGAAAAGAACATAACATGGAATGGGAGTGAAAGAGGAAATAAATAGCAAAGGTGAAAAAAAAGTAAAAAGAAGGATGATTCATACCTTGGCGGGAGACAACAACGCTGCAACTTGTACATTCAGTAAGAATTCTCATATTCACTCCCATTTATCTTCTTCGTTACTCCTACTTTTTTCGTTCCTGAGAACATCTGTCTTTGGTTTGGATTAGATGATACACTTTTTTTTTTGGTACATAAGATGATACACTTTTTTTTTGGTACATAAGATGATACACTCGAATGACACTGTTGAAAAATTTGGCTAACTGTGATATCAATTTAAGACTCCAATATAAGATTCACCACCTTAATTCCATTCTCATTCTACCAAGCATGCAGAATCATAGAATCCAAAACTTTGCAACTGTCAGGTTAGCATTTAGATTTGAGACTTGATCCTTGGAATTGTGAAAATAAAAATAAACAAAACATATTCAATTAATTAAACCCAAGAAGCTACTATGATGTACTTCTTTTAATCTTTCATTCATTAGCTCTATCACTATGTTAGAATTCAGATGCATCATGCATATGCTTAATATGAATGTCAAAAGCAAAATAAAAATCCAACAACATTGCTATGTGATTCCTATTTTTCTTCCCTCTAACTTGAAAATAAATAACCACTCTTGGTAGTGAAACGAATCATAAATCCATGGTAGCACATTCCTCCATATTCCACTCTCTACTAAGACCTTATTGTATGCTGTGCAGTAACATTTTATGAGAGCAGATTAACGAATTTAGGAATCATGGCATAAATCAAGTCAAGAGCATGTGTAAGCATAATGAGGAAAAAAGGATAAAGTATAGGAGTTTCATTTACTCTAATGGCATCACTGTTGAAAAATATGGTATCAATTGAAGACTCCAAGATAAGATTCAACACCTTAATTGACTACTTGTTCTTCCAAGCACGTAGAATCATACAGAATCCAAAACAATGCAATTAGAAAAATCCAGAAGAAGCATTTACAGAATACCGAAGCAGCAAATGAATGCGATGTGATTGCAGACATAATATCTGCAAAGAGAAAAGTTGTGGTTGAAGAGACAATATCTGCAAAGAAGAAAAGTAAGTGAGAAAAGAACAAACTTTATGCTGCAAATAGAAACAGGGGGAAAAAAGAACACAAAGTCAAAGAAAGAATCTGTTAAGAGAAAAATCGAGAACAAACCTTTACAGGTTATTGAAGCAGCAAATCTGCCAAGAATAAAAGTTATTGAAATCACATTCAATCTATATAAAAAGAGCAATATATTCAGACCAATTATTGACAATCCCACATTTAAACATTGCACAACTTCAAGTTGGAACTTCCAAAACAACATATTCAAATCACCATCAACGATTTACAACACAAAGTGGTCAATGGAGATGCAATGGAAGCAACCTGCATAACCATATAGCCACCACAGTGTAAAGGTCAAAGACTATTATGGCATGATGCATGTCAAAGGCATAATGGAAGACGTGATATTACTCACTGGAAAGAACAAAATTGCAGCAATGAAAACCTAACATCAGGTAGGGTATGCAGAGCGAAAATCCTTCAAATGCGATGTTGGTCCATGTTGGAAATCAGGGAGAGTTTTAGGGGAAAACTGAAGCGCCAAACATGCGACGGTTGCTTGAAGAATTGGGCTGCATTCGTTGACTGAAACCATTTCTCCCCTTCGCTGTGGTCACCATTTTCGATCTCTCTTCCTCGCGATCTCGCTCTCTCCTCTCCCTTGTTTTTTCTCGGTCTCTCATTTGTGTGACGCTTGGAATGGTGAACGGTGATTGCTAAATATACAACGACAGAGAACAGAAGGAAAAGGAAAGGACGATGCCTGTAGAAGAAACGAAAACGGAAGGGAGCCGTGGAGAGGCAAACGAAACGTGCAAAGTGCAAACACAACTCTGAACTGAAAAAAAAAAAAGATCAAATGGCCAAGATTGAAGGCTATGGACGGCCAGGATTTCATCTTTAACTAATTAAATTGAGATTTACTGCTTTGTCCATGGAAAAATTCAAGTTTATGTTCAATGATCTACTGAATTACACTTTTGCCCTCAAGGCTGCAGAAACTCTGCTTTTATATATATTATAGATAGATAGATAGATTATAGATTATAGATTATAGATTATAGATTATAGATTATAGATTATAGATAGATGGGAAAAACTTAGATCAAGTTTATTATCTCTATTTTGTCAAGTTTTTCATTGAAACAATGACAAGAGGACTTTATTTTTAAAAATAAATGATATTTATTAAGACTTAATAGTTAAATTATAAAAAAAATAAACACATGTCATTACACAATGTGAAAACTTGTAGTTTTGTGTTAAGGGATTTTAAGCACTATGAAGGTTATGCACTTTGTCTAGTGTGGTTTTAGTTTATTGTTTTGGTTCTTTTGTATGACATATTTTATGAGAGGAGTGTTTTCATGTAGTTTTATTGCAATAATATCTTTCTATTTTTGAAAAAAAAATAATTCGAAAATTTGAAGAAATGGATATAAAGAACTTCATGTAAATTTTGTCCTTAATTAACTCTTTTTGCAATGTATATTGAGTGTGTTTCATATTTGTGAACTAAACTTTTTTCTCAATCATCTGTGCATGATAGGTTCATAAGAATTGTGTGTTCAGTGTTGTTGATTTTTTTTCCTAGAAGAAATAAATAAAAGCATGTGTCGCACAAATAAGTGATTTAAAATTTTATAAATTGTAATAAACATTGCATACTTGTTTTTTTTTTGACAGCAACATTGCATACTTGTTGGAATAGTTGTTGACATTTGACATGATTTTCTCTCCCATGTTGAAAAGTAATATATGTGTGTTTTATATCATGATGAATATTGAGAAAATTTTGTGGAAAATAATAGTTATCCTTTAATTTTGTAAATAATTATAACATGAATGAACATGTATAAAATGTGAAGCTAAGTTATTTATGTCATTTTATTCTTTTGAGTCTGGCAGTATTAAATCAACACGGGGAGGAAAAGCTCCTCCATTTCTTTCTTTGTCTTTCAAAAAAAAAAAACAAAAGCTCCTCCATTTCTTTCATTTTTAAGAAAAATATGTTGCTACTTTTCCCTTCATAAGTGTTAATTAATGCTACATTTTCTTTTCGATAGTAACACGGCAATAAGTTCTTATTAAAATTTTAAGATGAATTTTTCTTACTTGTTGAAAATTAACATATAACTATATTTCTGATTTCAAAATAATCATTGATTTTTAAATAAATAAAAATTTATGATAATTTCAAAACAAAATCAGAAAATGAAAGAAAGGTAAAGTAATATACTTTTAGGGTTGGAAGTATGATCTAGCTTCTGTTTTTTACTTGCAGGTCCAGCAACAGTGGACTCTAAATCTTCAATTGTTTCATCAGCATAATCAATTTCACATCCTAACTGATTATAGATGTGAACATATATCTCAGAATTAGAATTTCTGGATATGAACTCCATCATGTAATGGTTTTCCAACTGATATCTTTGCATGAATTTATCCCAAGCATCACCTTGCAACACAATATCATCTCCTTGTGCTTTAAACCCACAACCCATTTCTGACCCTTTGGTAGCACTAGTACCAAAGTTTTAGAATTGGAATTGATTGTTAGGGGTAGGGTTCTTGGAAGCCTCTGCAAAGAAGATCAGAAATTAAGAATCAATGAAGTCTGCAATTATAAGAAATTAGAAATTCAAGAGCAGGACCCTAAATCACAAATTCAGAATGAATGAAGATTAGAAATTCAACTCTGCAATTAGACGAAATTAGAAATTCAAGAACAGAACCACACCACCAAAACAAAAGACAAAACAAATCAAATCATGAACATGTTTCAAAAAAAATCATCAACAATGAACGAACGAGATTCTTACTAGAGCCCTAAGCTAGAGAGAAGATTCGTCAATTTCTTTGGAAAATCGAATGGAACCCATTGTTTTGCCCTCGCACGGTGACGGTAAACTCGCAGAGACAGAAACAACGTGATATTGTGTTTGAAAAGCGTGAGAGAGTGTGAGGACCAAGAAAGTGGAACTTGATACTTATTTATAATAGAAAAATGCCTATGAAGTGTAAGAATTAGTGTTCGCCTACACATATGAGTGAATGTATGTTTGTTTCATAATACTTAATGTTTCGATAAGCACTTATTCTAATAAACACTAATTTTGATAAGCATAATTCCTTTTTTTCAACTTATTTGATTAAATACATATTTCGCATATGATAGGAAAGAAAGTTATTTCGGCCAACGGGTTTGGGTCGAGGATGTTCCCCTAGTTGTTGTGTCGCTTGTAAATAGTGATATTTTGGCATCGACGCCGGTGGTTTGAGTCTTTAATATATGGCAGTTTTCAAAAAAAAAATATGTATAAACAAATTCTACACATTCATCTAATTAAATTCCATTACATCAGAAAATATATCTTTATTTTGATTAAAATTGAAAATAAAAGTTATTATTTTCTCTACGTGGCATGTTGCGATTGGTTGATAATATCCAAATGCAACCGACCCAAAACCACATTTTATTTTGCATTGTTAGGTGCGCTAGGTCGAGCTGCAAGTTTTTCGGATGATGAAAGTCGGGTTTGATTTGAGTCCAAACAAACCGAACCGACTCAAATAGCAATAAAAAAAGACCATTCACACTTTTCTTCATACAATAAGCCTAATTATCACTCTTTATTCGCTAAAGTCTCAAGGGTCGCCTCTTCTTCCCCTCTCCTCTCACTCAAACCCTAGAGCCACCTCTTCACTCCCCCTCCTCACACTCAAACACTTGAGCCGCCGCCGCCACTTCTCCCTTTCCCAGCCATTGCAAACCCTAGCTGCCACCGCCTCAACTACTTCTTTTCTCTTCTCCTTGCTCTCCACATGGCCCATTCACTTATGTTACTAAACATAGTCGCCTACGATCTTCTCATTTTCCCAACCGCACCAAGCCCCACCTCCTTCTAGCGATGCGATCTCGGTTTTTTGTGGTGTTATTCCTATCTCCATAGGTGCGAATCAAGTTTCTAGAGGCGTGATCAAGTCTCTCCAGTCACCTCACCAAGATCAGGTCTCTCATAAGTTGACTCCTTCATCGAAGAAGATGAACTTTTTTGCATGTCGTTCCAAATCGAATAACATGTGGTGGATCTACATGAAATCGTCATCCTCGCCTTCGATCACGTTGTTATCATTGTAAGTTTTTAACTTACAATTGCTGCTCACTGTCCCCGATGGTTAGCTCAAGTTGTAAGAGTTAGAGAACATAAGGGTTGAGGGAAATGAAGGGTGGAGGACCCAAGGTTCGAACCCATAGGAGAAACTAATTTACTAACAACTAACATTTATCTATAAAAAAAAACGATTACTTCTCACACTCATCTCCTTTTCTGTTTCAAAACTTTAATTTGTGGATTATTGTAACATTGTTTTCTTAACATAATATTTGGATTTTGTTTTGGAATTGATAGTTTAGTCTTTAATTGTTTGTTAAGATTTTTTTGATTGCCTCGAACTCATCCTCTCATCTTCCCTGCTTGTGTTTTTTTTTTGAGTGAAAAATCCACATGAGTCTATCGGCAAAACCGAATCTGAACTATCTATCGTCGTTGAATGGACGGTGGCATGCCTGGTAATTTTTTTTCCACCCGACATAACCCACGTTTGTGGCCCGAATCTGGGTGAAACCGAACGGCGAACAACCCTTGTTCATAGTACAAAACTGTTTTACTGTCCATATTCCGTAAACTCATGTCTTATTTTTTTTTTTGACGGGCAACTCATGTCTTATTAATTATGAGTGCCATTACGGTAAATTTGTTTATTTATTGTTATATATTGAGATCATTTTATGGAATACGTTATCAATTTTATACTGAAAATATTTTATATTGTTAATGTTTTATTTTATTTTTTGTGAAAGTATTTGAACACAATTAAGAAATTTGAAGTGGGAAGTTCGGGTGGCAGTCACACGTGATAATAAATGTTGTCCTAAACTGATGAGATATTTAATAGGCTTAATACATTAGAAGGCCACTGAAATTGTAAAGGGAATCAGTTTCAGGGCCTGTAAAATTTTTGCATCAAATTGGGTCCTTAAGAAAGTTTTTTTAATTCAATTAAGGTCAAATGCTGTCAGACCTCAATTTTGTCCTAGTCATCAATTACACGTGGCTTTTATAATTTTTTTTAATTAATAAATTAAAAAAAATTAATTCCAACTCAATTATTTAATTAGAAAAAAAATATAAAAACTTAATAAAAACCTAATCTAATAAACCCTTAACCAAACAATCTAATAATCTAAATAATAAACTAACCTAATAATCTAATTATAACAATCCATAATTAAACCCTTTCATCCCCAAATTGAACCCAATTACAAATCTTCCCCATCTCCAAATTGAACCCAGACAAGAAACCAAGCTCTCCTTCCTCCTCCATCACCAAGAACAAGAAATTGGATATTGGTAGGGTTTGGTACGGTTTTGGGTTTGGTACGGTTTGAGGGTAGTGTTGGATTTGGCTGCAGTGAGGCTTTATGGTGGTTGAAATGGAGATTGGGAAAAGTGGGTGGTTCGAATCAACGAGTGGGGTTTTAGTCGGGTGTGTGTAGCTGCTGTGTGATGTGGGTGTAGAGATTCAATGGTGGTTTTTGATTTTGGTGGCGACTGGTTGCGGAGGAAAGGCTTGAGGGTTGTTCTTGCTTTGATGGTGAAGTGGGAGGTTTGTTCTGCACTGGGTTTCATGGAAATACATTCAGCTTTTTAAAAAATGAATGGGTTTATGTGGTTGTTGAGGGATGGCTTGTGAAGGAGATGAGATGAGGTTCAATGGAGGAGTGAGAGAGGGAGACGTATCAGAGATTGAAGGAGAGATGGAGTTAGGTAAAGGTTGAAGAAGGCTGAAAAATATTGTTCTATCCCAGATCTGTTTTTTTTTTTAAATCTTGTTCTGGTTTGGGGTTGAACACAATGGTGGGTTTTACTAGGTTAATGAAAATTAACATGAGTTTGGTTTTGATGAAGATGATTTGGGGTTAATTTGAGAGGGTTTGGAATTAAAAAATTAAGTTTTAAAATTTTTCAATTAAAAAATAATTCCAAATGCCACGTGGAAAAGCTGAGTAGGTTAAAATTGAAGTCACTTCAGCATTAGACACACTTTGTCCTTAATTGAATTAAAAAAAAAAATTAAGGACCCAATTTGATGCAAAAATTTTACAGGCCCTGGAACTAATCCCCTTTATAATTTCAGGGGCCTTCTGATGTATTAAGCCTATTTAATACAACCATTGCCACCTAATGAATGAAATACTGAAAAAAAGAGGTTGTTTGAATTCTAAGTAGAAAGTTTTTTTTTAACAATAAGTAGAAAGTTTGATTCAAAAAAGTTTCACTTTTTAAAAAGATTGTTAACATTTACTTTACTGCACCCAAATTTCAATTACGAAAGTAATTTAATAAAAAAATATTGATTATCCCTAGAGATGGCAGGAAAACCCAAACATGTGGGGTCTGACCCGAAAATAACCCGAAATTTCGGGTCAAACCCTTTGTGTTTGGGTTCCACCCAAATTTTAAAATATGTTTGGGTTTGAGTGTGAAATTGATTAAACCTGTACCCAAACCCAAACTCGAAGTCTTATGCATGTAATTAACAACCCTTATATAGTTATATATATTATTAAAGTTACTAATTAGGGTTTTCTTTAAAGTTACTAAGTAGGTTTAAGTTCATGAACTATATTTTTCATTTGTATTCGAATGATGATGATGTTTAATCAGCTTATGCTCATGTTGTTCTCTTATGTACATGTTGCTTCCGGTCGATTTTTTTGGCTTTTTTACCGATTCGGTGCTCACACTGAGTTTTGGGTTTGGGTTCGGGTAACCCGAAACCCAGGGGTTGAGGTTTAACTTTTGCACCCATAATGAATTTGGGTTTGAGGGTTAAGTTTGGGTAAGGGCGTGAAAATGGTCAAACCGCACTCACAGGGCCCATTGCCAACCCTAATTATCCCTTCACTTATCAACTCCATTTTTTTTTAAACAAAAAGAGCCCCTTTCACCTTTATACTCCTCAAAATACCTCATATTCCCTCTTTTCATTGTCCCTTCTTCATTTTCGTCTTCCTTCCTCCTCATCTCATGTTGCTTCTTATTCTTACTCCTCCCCTTTTATCGTTACCAAGGAAGTGGCACATTTAATTTCAAGCTTCTACTTCATGTGAGCTCTCTTCCTTCATCAAATTTCCCAATCTTTCTCCCTTATGTGTCGCTGAACTGAAGCAAACGCCATGCAGAATCTTCTTGTTATGTAATTTTAATTTCAAATAATTACTCTTTTGGGAATTTAGGTTCTGACTTCTGAAGAACTTGGTGTACAAGACTACAAGTAGGTAAACAATAGGTATTATATATGTAGTATTATGTTGACAACCTTAATTATAAAATATATGATTCTAATATCCATATCCAGTAGGTGTTCTTGGGCTTTGAAAACTAGATTCAAGTAGTAGTGTAGTGTCATTAAAATTAAATTAAACTACCTGATTTTAATTCATGGTATGCAAATGCAATGATCTACTCTAGAAACTAGAACCAGGTCATTAGCGTTGGAAGCGTTAATTATAAACTACCTTAATATCAACCGTAGATATTCTGAAGTGATGCATAATACTGGAAAAGTAACTATCAAAAATTAGTTATGGAGTCTAAAATTCAGGATGCTTCAAAATTTAAAGATAACTTAGGAGCCCTTCCGGGTGGTTATCAGTTTTTAATTTTGATTTTTAAGTGTAAATTTGAAAACAAAACGTGTTCAGCAAAAATGAAGCTAAAGTGAGTTTTTGTTGAATTCCAAAACCATTTTTACCTGTTTTTAAAAACTACAAAACAAGGTTTTGTAATTATGGTTTTTAGTTTCAATAACATGTAACTTTATCACCATCATCATCCAGCACCACCACCTCCATTACGCTTCACCACTGTCACCGGCGCCACCACCACTGGTGCCGCCACCATCACGTCCACCCTCCAACATCACTACTTCCACCTCCACCACCACCGCCAACTCCACTGCAACCACCACCTCCACCACTACAATTCCGCCACAACCACCATGTCGCTACAACCACCATTATCATCACAACCTCCAGGTAACATCCCCTCCACCACCACACCTTCGCCGCCGCCAGAGGCGGACCTAGGAGTGGACAGGGAGGAGCCCTGACTCCCTCACGCTTTCGAAAAAAATCTTAAACCATGAATTGGTTGTAAATATTTTGTGTTCAAAACTATAGATTATATATATAGCGGTGCAATCATATTGTATAGCTATGCTCGTCCTAATGGGTGGTATATTTTTCTTTTTGTTAGAGGTCCAGGGATCGAGTCTAATTTGCAGCTATTTTCAATGTACTATTTTCACATTGTTTCATTTTTTTCCATTTGAGACTTTATCAATAACTTTTAACATATCATTAATAATCTTAACAGTAACTTTCATACTATTTATTACACATCTTCTAAAATAAATTTATCAATCACCATGTGTATGTGTGCATTGCCAATAAAAAAACTAATTCATATATTAAAATAATATTTTGGCTCCCTCTGATATTTTTTTCAAGTTCCGCCACAGGCCGCCTGTAACACCCCACTTTTCGTTATTAGGTTATTTATTATTTTATCTTAATTATTATTATGCTATATGGTATTTTGATAATTTATGCGATTTAATTAGATGATTAGGTGATTATGTGATTTAATTAGATGATAAGGTCATTAAGTGATTTTATTAGATAATTAAGTTATTATGTAATATAGATAAATAAGGGTTTTAGGTTTTAAGTGAGTAGTTGGGAGTGGGGTCCATTGTAAGATTATTTAAGGGTTATGAGAGAATTAAAAAGAGAGAAATCAGAAAATTAGGATTAGAGAAGCAGCAGAACAGAGAAACACGTGAAAGGTGAAGGAGAGGAGAAAAGGTGGAGAAAACCTAAAATTTAATCTTCAAGAAGAAAATGGTCAAGGAGGCTTTGTACCGGTGTCATAGAAGGTAAGAGTTTGAATTTACCTTGTATAATTGTAGAATAACAGAGGTTGAGTTTAACATGAAGGAACCCCCATCTTCTTTGAAAATTCAGAACTGAGAGACTGTGTTGAGTGTTAACATGTGGTGAGCAAAATTGAGGTTCTGGAGAAAATTGGATTCTATTCTGATCTGCCCGTAGATACCCTAACAGTCTGTATTGTAGAGAGCATAACTCTCTCTACAGAATTCCAAATTGAGTGAAACCAATTTTGTATGAAAGCTAATTCATAGGGCTATGTTGGGTAATATTTTCATAATTTTTCGATTGCTGGTTCAATACCAAAATCATTTGCAAGTTCATTCTGTTTCTGCCCGCAAACACCCTAGCAGCCTGTGTTGTAGAGAGCATAAATCTCTCTAAAGAATTCCGAATTGAGTGAAACTAATTTTGTATGAAATCTAACTCATAGGGTTATATTGGGTAATATTTTCATAATTTTTGGATTGCTGGTTCAATACCAGAATTATCTGCAAGTTCACTCTGTTTTGCTCGCAGACACCCTAACAGCCTGTGCTGTAGAGAGCATAACTCTCTCTACAAAATTCTAAATTGGGTGAAACTAATTTTTTATAAAAGCTTAAGTATAAGGCTATGTTTGGTAAAATTTTCATAATTTTTGGAGTGCACGTTTAGTAGCAGAATTATCTGCAAGTTTGCTATGTTTCTGCTTATTTCTGTGATTGATTCTGGAACTAGTTCTAGTAATTGATATGAGACATTTGATGATTTTGTGTTGCTAGTTTATCGGTGGAATAGTGAATGATTTGATAATTATATTGAAGTGTTATTTTGTGCAATTTTGGTGTGATTTCCGTTATGAAATTTGGTGAGAAAATATGTTATATATTTGGGGCTGGAGTGGTCTCAAATTGCATGTTTTAATTTATGAGTTTTTGCACGAAATACACTTCATTTAGTCAAGAGGCAACGTGTCGGTTTTCATCGGAAAACTGAGGTTTGTCCCAGAACTGGAGTGGTTCTGGAAGTCTGGCGTGGACTTCATTGGTGGTTAACTGTCTGGAGTGGACGCGGTGATACCGCTAAGGTTAACAATTGGTACCACATGCATACATTAGAATCTCACACACTAAGTTTCACGTTTTCAGTGGTTTTATGTGTTTGGTGATTTGTTGGTGAATTGTTTTGTTGTTGTGGTAAAGTCGAATTATTATTCTTCTTAAAGCTTATAATTTTCCGAAACATTAATAAGAATTGTGAAACTGTCTTGAAAGCAAATATTATAATCACTAAGATTTTAAAGAAAATTTCAAGAGTTTATAAAGCAGAATCTGAATTGTTTACTTGCTCTTTGTTATGCTATATTTTATACAATGTAAGTTCTTACCCTTCTGTTGGAATGATGTTCTATGCGACATCGCTCAGGTACTGGAGGTAGAGATGTGGCTCATGAGGAGTAGCTTCGGAGAGTCTTAGTTTATGTTATTATTATTATTATTAATAAAATAAGTGTCTTGCTCTGTAATGTAATATTGGGTAGATACTTTACGTTACTTTTACATTTCGGTTGAGAGGATTTTATAACCTCTTCTTATGGAAGTTGTTGAATAATTTTCTAAATTATGGCGATGTCGTATTGTTGATGGCCGATGTGCTTATGAAATTCTGTTCTGAGTATGATGAATTTTTATTGGAATATCATGGAAGATAAACCTATTTAAATAAGTGATTTTATGCATCTTAGGATTATCTGGCTGGTTTAGAAATTTTATTGGCAGAAATAATTCATTCTTTGGAAAGCATATGAACTTATAAATTTTCAAACACAATTAGTGTTAATTTTAATGAGTTTTCGTGAAGAAGTGTAATACTCCCTTGATATGTTTTTAAACTCTGATAAACGTTTTTAAATAAAACAATGGGAAAAAGGGGGTGTTACACCGCCACCACAGTCACCTCCACCATCACCACCACCGCTACAGACGTTGGGGCTACCACCACCCTAGGTCACCACCCTCACCACTGCCAGTGCCACCAACTCCACCATCATCGTTGTCACCGCCACCCTCCACCACCACAGCCGACACTATCACTAATTCACTGTCACTAGGTAACATCAAAGCTCTACCACCACTGCTACTTGTCGCCTTAATTATCATGTCGTCGTTGTCAGCCATTGTCATAAACTCACAAAGTTGATAATTGTTGCGACTAGTAGGGATTTACAAAGTTGAGAACAACCTTCTAAACTGAAAAACTACAAAAAAAAATAAAACTTGATTTATACAACTGAACACTAGTTTTGGTTTTTAAAAATTTCAAAACATAAAACAAAAACCCACCCCGAATGGGACATTATGAACTTGCAAAGTGTGGAGATGATGAATGAGACATGGAGTTGTCTTAATAGGTTTTCCCTACAGTGAGGCGATGAATTAATCTCATGAGCATCGACGGTGAGAATACCTTATTAACACCGAAAATGTAAATTAAAAAAAAACTGATTAGGAATAGGAAGAGGGTGAAAGGCGTGTGGGTGGACTAGTTGGAATGGGCCGAGTCCATGTTTGAGCCCGTGCTCTGTCAGTTGGGGGAAGAAAAAATGCTTAAAAATTAAATAAAATAAAGTAGATCAAAATCGAAGGCTCGGAGAAGAAGAAGAAGAAGAAGAAATCGAATCAAGCGAAATGGTAAGCCTCTGATCTAAGCTTAATCTGTGTTGGTTGAATTTAGCATGTATTTGTATCCTCCTGTGCTGTGTTCGTAATTCGTAGATCTTGTTGTTAGTTTTCGTGATGTAATCGAATCTATGATCTCGACGGACTTGATTCAATGTCTTAATACTGTACTCTGATTCATGTTCAAATTCCGTTTTCTCCTAAAGCTTGCTGCACCCAATAAACTCACAGCAACATTCTGTTTGTAAAAATTGTATGAAAAATTAGACAACACATCCTTATGAATTGTGATGAATGCTAGGAGGAGGATATGTAAACTAATCAGGATGCTCGCCTCTAGTACTTGTTTATGTATTTCTGATTTCCACATGCTTTGCTTTATTCCTCTTCCTTAATGTAGATTAACTTTGTGCTGCTCATTAGTCGTCAAGGGAAGGTCAGGCTCACAAAATGGTATTCACCTTACACTCAGAAGGAAAGAAATAAGGTAAATCCCTTATTCATTTTATCATCATTTTTAATCTTGTATGCATATTTCCATTCAGGGTATTCTTATGATTATTGCATGCTCAGCACATTGCATTATCAAACATATTTTCTTCTCTAGATAATCCGTGAGCTCAGTGGAATGGTTCTTAGCCGTGCACCTAAGCTCTGTAACTTTGTAGAGTGGAGAGGACAGAAAGTTGTTTATAAGAGGTATTCAGAGTACATCACTTTTAAATTTTAATCATATGACACTGCTCCTCTGCCAGGCACTCTTCTGTTACCTTGATGTCTAATTCACTAAATTATAATGAATATCTGCTGCAGGTATGCTAGCCTATATTTCTGCATGTGTATTGATGAAGAGGACAACGAGCTAGAAGTCCTTGAAATGATTCATCATTTTGTGGAGATTCTCGATCGGTACTTTGGCAGTGTGAGTCTATTGAAAGCTTTGAGTTTCGAAAATACTGCTTCATTTACTATAGGAAGGATATCAGGATTCTTGTGTCTGTAACTTGATAATGGTCACTTCTCATTTTACAGGTCTGTGAACTGGACTTGATATTCAACTTCCATAAGGTTTGTTCATATTTCATGATTCCAAAACAAGGGCTACTTATTTTCCTTTAACTTGTTACCATTTTATATGATCCTTCCAAGGTGGTTCCGCCCTGAATGAGCAACAATTAATGATCATGTCAGCTGGCATTTATTTTGGTCAAGTAATGCCCTTTCTGATATGTTCTCTGTTTTTGCATCATTGAAGGCCTACTATATACTAGATGAACTTCTAATTGCTGGTGAGCTTCAGGAATCGAGCAAAAAAACTATTGCCCGGTTGATTGCTGCACAGGTATGCAATGGTCTTTCTCTTTCAGATATGTTTTTACCTCAAAGGTTTTTATTAAACAACTTTCATGTGATAACGGCATTCAGGATTCATTGGTGGAGACTGCTAAGGAGGAGGCCAGTTCATTAAGTAATATAATCGCACAAGCAACTAAGTGAGAGATACAGTGTTACAATTGCTGGCATTTTGTGTAATGAAGAAATGTTTGGCATGATCAAGGTGTGGATCTTTCCTGTTAATATTGGTCATGTCTATCTCCAAATTTTATTGTTTTCAAGTTGAATTTGTACAATAGAAAAGAAAGACAAAAACTAGGTCTCAACAGTAACATTTTATCTTCTTGATTGGAGTTGCAATTCGATCGTTGGATGTTTCAACTTTCAAGTCTGGGTGTGTGAACTGTTTTTACCCATATTGATCTATTTGCTTGAGGAATACTTTTACCTCTGCTTTGAGCTTGGATTTCAGTAGTGCTGATTAATTTTATCTTTTCTGATGTATTATTCTAAAATGATGAGTGCATATTTCTGTCCTCTATTGGTTACTAAGCATAATTTCTAAGTCAAATGCATTTTTATCACACCGGATTTTTACAAATAATTTGCGTCTGTACTTTTTTTGTTAAAGTGCCAATTTTTAGTTCTTATAACGATGTTATTGTGCAAGGGTAATAAGAATTCATCGTGATAATTTTAATCTGAAAGTTGTACATTGCTTTGGAAAGCAAACTCATCATTCTAATTTATTTATTTATTAATTTATATATTTCATCCAATTTTAAAAAAAGTGACACATAGTAAATAGGCAATTTCTCTAGTGGCCAAATGAAAGGGGTCTATGTTGCTCAAACAATACCTATAAATTAAATGAATTAGAATCTTCTTGGTTCTCAAGTGAATTTACAATGTCAATTGTAATATCTATCTCTTATAAATTCAAAGAGTTCACCTATTTAATACATACATATGATGATATAAAGAGAGAGATAGAGAGACATCTATTTAGGCTTCGTTTGTGTGAGCGGTGGTCTATCCCCAACGCGGTTTTTTTTTTCTATGGACTAGAGATAAAATTCTCTCAAAACGCATGTTGGCCTCCTTGGGATGTCAATACAAACGGGCCCTTAATATATATGATGATATGAAGAGAGAGGTACACACAATTTCAACTTGAGAAAACTTGAAAGAGTTTATAATTGAGTTATGATTCTAATATGTAGGTTCTAGGGAATTCACTAATATTGCAGAATTTGGAGGAACTTTAATTTCTACTTTTTACATATTCAATAGATACTTATAGAACTCCTATATTTAACGTTTTTCAATAATACATAGTGAAGTACGTTAATGTATGGTCCACCCTAGAAATCACTCCACATTATAAACCAGAAAGTGGCCTTCACTATCCTTGTGGTCAGTACTTCAAGAGACAAACCATATCATCCAAATGATCTTTCATTTCGGAAGTTGCCAGCAACGCCATGACATCACCTGCAAGATTCATTTTCTCTACGCATGGGTGGACTTCTAGGTTCACTTAGTATTAATCATGTCCCAACCAAGTCTATAGCAAAACAAAGATCGGATACGTAAACCAGTTTAGCATGTTTGGTTTGATTTAGATAGAAAGCATATTCACTTGGAAAAGTAGGATCCCATTTTCCCCGAAAGCAAGAATTTTGATGGGATAAAGTTGAATGTTAAAACAAACATACTCGGAAAAGTAGGATCCCATTTTCCCCGAAAGCAAGAATTTTGATGGGATAAAGTTGAATGTTAAAACAAACATACTCTTTAAATTATTGACCACTCTTGAAACCTCACTTTAGTGGAGGCTTTTGAGTGACCACCATAATAGAAAGTGGAAAAAAAATCCTACCTTTTCACGTTGTGATTGTGAAACTGCCAAGCAATTGGGTGTATGGAGCCGTAAGTATTAGGAGTGCACATGGGTTAGGTTGGATGGATTTTGATCAAAATAAAATTCGAACCGATTAAAATTGTCTGGGTTGGGTTGGGTTGAAATTCACGAATTTCTTCTTCGGACCTGATCCGAACCAACCCGAGGGTTGGATGGATTGATTGGGTCATTATATTAAAATAATAATATATCTGAAATATTAAAAAATGTTGCAAATATTATTATAAATTCAGAAAAAAATTATAAAAAATACTAAATATGTTATAATACTAAATAACATGAAAATGACACAAAAAGTTATACTAAATAGCATGAAATAATATCACATAAATGACATATAACCAAACATCATGAAAACATAAAACTTCATTACCAAATGACATAGAAACAATCTAACATAAATAGTACCTAAAAAGTGAAAAACAACATTAAATGTCATGCCATGACACTTAGAACTTAGATGTCTCCAACATGCCAAATAATATATATAGACATGTAACAAATAACTACAAACAAATACTCTAGGTTCAAATATGACAAATAACTACAAATACTTAAGTCTCAAAGTTTTAAAAAGTCATCACTCCAACACTAGCACTCAAAGTATGAGTAAAATTATATAAAAAAAAATTATTATTATATGTATGGATTCTGAGTTGGGTTAGATGGATTTGAACTGAATTCGAAATCCGATCCGAACTTAATTGGGTTGTAGTAAAATCCATCCGATTAACCGATTACCCGATCCAACCCGCATTTTTTCTGTTGGATCGGATTGGATTGGATGGGTTCATTGGATCTACCCGACCCATGTTCACCCCTAGTAAGGATTGTTCGGTATCAATTGTGCTCCATTCATCCCTTATCGACACAAAATGTTTGGCTCTTAGGAAAACAAAGAAATAAGGGGTCCCCTGTTTGTTTCTGTATAAAAAACACGTATCAGATAACCAAAAGGGGGTATGATAATTTCAAGGCTTGCCTATCTTATATCTAGCTGTGCGGAGTAAGTAAGCAGCATCAGTACTCTTGAATCATTCTTCTTCTCCTTCACTATCATTCATCCTTTCTATCCCAGTCCACCAGTAGTAATATGAAGAAAGCCGTAAGATTAGTGTTCATCCCTTCTCCCGGTGCGGGTCATCTTGTATCTGCACTTGAGTTCGCCAAGCTTCTCCTAAACCGTGATGACCGACTCTGGATCACTCTCTTCATCCTCCAATTCCCATACTCCACCGCAAGCGAATCCGACACATCTTCCCTCTCTTCCTTCTCCGAACGTGTCCAAGTCATCAACCTCCCTCCTCCTCAACTACCACCCACTGATCCTGACTCTAAACCTGATCTAGGAAACTTGATGATCACTCTCCTTGAAAACCAGAAACCCCACGTCAAAGAAGCTGTCATCTCCAACCTCCACTCTGGCGGCCCCCCACTCGCTGCCTTCGTGCTTGACATGTTCTGCACCACCATGATTGACGTCGCTGACCACTTCAACGTTCCTTCCCTTGTCTTTTTCACCTCCGGTGTCGCCTTCCTCAGCTTGATGCTCCACCTCTACACGCTCCGAGAACGACACGACCTGGAAGCCGACGATTTGAAGGAACCGGACACCGAGGTCGCCATCCCGGGTTTCCTGAACCCAGTCCCTTCCAAGTCGCTGCCCAGTGCGGTACTGAACAAGGAATGGGAGCAATTCTTCTTAAGCTATGGCAGAGGGTTGAAGAGAGCCAATGGTTTTATTGTGAATTCCTTTGATGAGCTTGAACCACACGCAATTCGCTCATTCTCAGATCCGGATAACAAACCAGTTCAAGGTATAATACCCATATATCCAGTGGGGCCCATACTGAACCCCAAGGACAATGGTGAGAGTCACGAGATACTTACATGGCTCGATGAACAACCTCCTTTGTCGGTAGTGTTCCTTTGCTTCGGGAGCCGGGGTTCTTTCGATCGGGCTCAGATCACAGAGATTGCACGTGCGGTTGAGAACAGCGGGGTTCGTTTCGTATGGTCCCTTCGAAAGCCCCCACTGAAGGGCTCCATGGTCGGGCCCTCTGATTACTCTGTTGATGATCTAGCATCGGTTTTACCCGAAGGATTCTTGGATCGAACAACAGGGATTGGAAGGGTCATTGGATGGGCTCCTCAGACCCGGGTTTTGACCCACCCCGCCACGGGTGGGTTCGTATCGCACTGCGGTTGGAATTCCACGCTGGAGAGCATATACTTCGGCGTTCCCATTGCCACGTGGCCACTCTATGCCGAACAACAAACGAACGCCTTTGTGCTCGTGCGTGAGCTGAAGATAGCTGTGGAGATTTCATTGGATTATAGGGTGGAGATCAATGGCGGGCCTAACTATCTTCTAACTGCAGACAAGATCGAAGGAGGAATAAGGAGTGTGTTGGACAAAGATGGGGAAGTGAGGAAGAGAGTGAAGGAGATGAGTGAAAAGAGTAGGAAGACACTGTTAGAAGGAGGATGTTCATACTCATATTTAGATCGTTTGATTGATTATTTCATGCATCAGGTTTGAAATCATCTTTCAAACCACACGCATGTTAGTTTCATGGCATCAAATGTAGTAGCTGTTCCCTCTTTAGCCATGTTTGGAACTGATGAATATTATTATGAACTTGCTCACCAACTTCAGTTATTTTTAGTCTTTAATGATGTCGTCAGGGAAATGATTGCAACAAATGTCCATTAGCTGTTTTTGGTAGTACAATATAGCTAATACCAAAAATATTGTACCAAAAAATAGCTATTAGTTAATTCGATATATGGTATTAAATCAAATTTGACTATCTAGTATCTACCAACCACAAAAATGTAACAATACCATTGAAGACAAATTATATAACAATCCCATATCATGCATAATTTTGACGAACCTATTTACATTTTTTCATTTTGATATATTCACATTTGAAGTTAAGCGTCAAAAAGAAAATATCACATTTGAAGTCTCCTTTCTTCACTTTTCCTCTGGCTTCTGGGACTTTCTGCATTCAAAATGATACCACCATTTCAGTCGCAATAGAAAATTATATGTGTGGAGTATGCGAGTGTTAATAGAAAAGACTTCAAATTGACTACATTATAATGAATATCTGATGCAGGTATGCTAGCCTAAATTTCTGCATGTGTATTGATGAAGAGGACAACGAACTAGAAGTCCTTGAAATGATTCATCATTTTGTGGAGATTCTCGATCAGTATTTTGGCAGTGTGAGTTCTATTGAAAGCTTTGAGTTTCGTAAATACTGCTTCATTTACTATAGGAAGGATATCAGGATTCTTGTGTCTGTAACTTGATAGTGGTCACTTCTCATTTTACAGGTCTGTGAACTGGACTTGATATTCAACTTCCATAAGGTGTGTCCATTTTTCATGATTCCAAAACAAGGGCTACTTATTTTCCTTTAACTTATTACCATTTTATATGATCCTTCCAAGGTGGTGCCGCCCTGAATGAGCAACAATTATTGATCATGTAAGCTGGCATTCATTTTGGTCAAGTAATGCCCTTTCTGATTTGTTCTCTGTTTTTGCATCATTGAAGGCCTATTATATACTCGATGAACTTCTAATTGCTGGTGAGCTTCAGGAATCGAGAAAAAAACTATTGCCCGGTTGATTGCTGCACAGGTATGTAATGGCCTTTCTCTTTCGGATATGTTATTTTATTCCTGTTTACGCTGATTTTTGGTAAACAAATATCCTCTTAGTTCGACTAAAGGAAGTTTAGATTCAGGGTCCTTTTGAGAAAACGCTTTGCCAAAGTGTTGTGTGTGCGTGAGTGTTTTTCGACAACAACGAATCGGTTCAAATAGAACTGGATTTCATTAAGCACGGGTCAATTACAAAGAAGTCACATACATCAAAATAACACAAAAGCTACAAGAAATGTGGATTTCGACAGGAAAATGCATAAAGGAACTGGAAATTAACAAGCTTAATACAAGAAAACTAAAGTGTTGGTTCTGCAACATACTCCTCCATCATCACGTTTTGCTCATTGAGTCTCATTGATGCGGACATTTAGAGCTTTTTGGTGAATTTTCAGAGTTTGAGTTGAGAACCCCTTTCCCTGCTGCTGCTTCTTCTATTTATAGTGTTGTTTCTTCCTCCACGTTCTTGGCGGTTTTTCTTCAATGCATGATGGCTTCGTGGGTTTGAATTTTGGCGCTTTACCCCACGTTTAGCCGGTGGCTTTGCGCACGTGACTTTAATTGGTTTGTTTGCGACGTGGGTAGCCTTGAGTCGTGGGTAACCACCGCCATTTGTGGCATCGTGGGTATGCACACGTGCTGATAATCGCCCACTACTTGGTAACTGCCTCCTTCGTCGAGTTTGTCGGTTTGTCGAATTTTCCTCGCCTTCCTTGACTTTGGGGAAGCGTTGCCTAATGCGCCTCGAGCTTCATCATGGTCCTTCCTGTCGAGGAATCATCCTCCTAACACCGGTGTCGATATGTTTAGCGTTGGAAATTTCGGCTCAACAGTTGCCCCCCAAAAATGTTGGTTGTCGACTGCTTTATCTTGAAGACACCAAGCATTTTTGATCGCACCCGTTCAATCTCAACGATTCAAATACTTTGTGCTCTTGACCGTTCGATCCTCAGGTCCAATCAGTAGCCATAACGTCTGATGTCTTTCCACTAGCTGACAATTATAGCCTTTTTAGGGCCATGATTTCATCTATGTCAAAAAGTTGAGAAATGACATGAGTTAGCTAATAAAATAATCACTTGGACCCCAAATTTTATAAATTACTGCACAATGCGGCCTGGGTTCCGTTTGCCCTTCTGCTTATAAATACCCTATTGGCAATTCTTGTTCAAACTTTACTTTTTCCCCAAACCTTCAGCTTCTTCCCCCAAAGTTCTCACTTCATCTTCTTCCGTTTTCTCTGGAATATCTACCGTTTCCTTCAATGGCTTCCGATCCTGAGCAGACCATTCCGTTGGCCACTGAGCTTAAGTTGGATGAATCCAAGCGCGTGGCAATCCCGGAACCTCCCAACGAAGTAGAGAAGAGGGCTATCTGGAAATCTCAGGTACTCATTCCTTTCTCTGTTAATGGTACTTTACGCGCCATTTTGGGTCCTTTGAAAGTAGTGAAGCATGATAGGCCCAATAGTCTTCCTGAAGAACATGAGTCATTTCACCCTAGTGTTAGGGGAGAGGAGCTTATTTTGGCATTCCAACCTTCTTACCGTATGCCATTTCTTACCGACCCAAAAAGAGCTTTTCGTTCAGCTCCTCCTAACCCTTCTGCTAACGACAAAGCCTACCTGAAATGGTTAGATAGGGTTGAGGAAGACAAGAGGCAACACTGGAAGGATGTCGGGATTCTCGACTTGATTCAGCTGTCGAGATCGCAAATTTCGTATAACCCTGCTATGCTATTGAGTTCGCTTTATTTTTGGGAGAGGTCTACTAATTGCCTTCATGTTCCCTTTGGCATGATTACTCCCACCCTCTTGGATGTTGCTGCCATCACTGGATTATGGCCCATTGGTGACGATTATCACTCTGCGCCTGCAGCTGCTAACCCCATTTCGATTCCTACTGACAATATTTCATTTAGTCGATTTATTAAGGACCATTATGTTGAGAGTGGTGAGGTGTCTGATGCTGAACATGTCGCGTTCTTGTTGTATTGGCTGTCTGCTTATGTTTTTTGCACCAAGTCTTTGCGTATACCTGCCAAGCTTTTACCTTTGGCCAATTTGCTCCACGAGGGTCGACAACTCGCTATGGCTAGGCTTGTTCTTGGCAACCTTTATCAAATGCTGAATGAAGCTGTCGAGGATATCCGGAATACCAAAACCTGAATGCGGCTGGACCTCTTTGGCTATTTCAATTTTGGTTGAATGCGGTCTTCGAATCTCTTCTGCCGGTGCAAGATAATCCCCCAGCTGTTTCTAACACCAGGATTGATGCCCACAGGCTCGAGACCCTGACCCCTGCTTATGATGCGTCAAGTTTTGAAACTGATTTCAGAAAGTACTTTCCCATGTTTCTTGAGCTGAAGCATTATCGCTCCAGTTTCTCTCCTTATAGCAAGGCTATTCGTGGCCCTTTCTGGCTGAGGAATTCTTACCCTAATGCTTCTGATTCTGCATTGCCCAAAGAACATCACATTACACTCTGGAGGACCCTCCTTTCTCCTAGGGTTTTAACTGTAGGCTTTGCTAGCAGTGATTACACTTTGTGTGGCTACAACCCTCAATTGGTTTCTCGACAGTTTGGGCTTAGCCAAGCTCTGCCCAACACTTTGTTCGACAAGAGTCTCGTCTTGTACCCCGGGGCTATTAAGAGGGCTTCTGCTTTTGACACGACTGTTCATTTCTATAACAAGAAACTTCTCAACCTGAGCCCCTTCACCTACGCTCCTTCGTATTATGCTACTAATTCTTTCAAAGCCTGGTGGTCTGAGTATTGGGCCCAAATTTCGAAGCCCCTCGTAGATTGTCTGCAATGCATGACAGATGCTTTTCTTTTGCAGAAGCAGGACCTCAAGAAGACCAAAGGTATGCACCTGGCAGAAATTCGATCCTTTCAAGAGTTCTTTGGTGTGGTATATTATCCAACTCTTCGCCTTCGAGATACGGTTGCAAAAGCAGCTCAGGTATTAAGGCAAAAATGGGAATTTAAAGCCAAAAAATCCAAGTTAGTTATTCCTCCTGGTGAGGAAGGTCTATCTTTTGTTATTCGAAAAACTGGCTTTAGGTTCTCATCTTTGCCTACGAGTAGGTTTGCATTGGCCTTTCCACCGGTCTTGCCCAAATGGGTTGACCATGTAAATATAAATGTGTTGGCCAATCAAGCTCTACCTCCTCGAAAGCGAGTGACTTGGACCAAGTACCACTTATGGAACTTTCCGTATCATGTGCCCGTCGAAATCTTCAACCACATATCGCTGAACATGCGTATTGGTCAAGGTAATATTTCGACTTGGCCTAGGTTTTCCTATTTTACCTCTTGATTTCTCTTTCTGTTTACAGCTGAAGTCATTACCCAACCGGCTCCTCAAGTTATTTCTCCGGTGGCTCATTCTTCTAAGGACAAGCCAGTTGTGATTGAGGACGATGATGATGATGATGAGGACGATAATGTCAGCCTTGCTGACAAACTTAAGGTATTTTTCTTTTAGCTTTTCCTTTTCTTTTGGCCTCTTTGGGGTCTCGACTAAAGTTCTTTTCGACAGGGTCGAAAAAGGAAGGCTAAACCTGCTGCTTCGGTTGGCCAAAAGAAAGCCAAAGGGGCTGGTACTTCCACAGCTAGCAAGGCTTCTACACTGGTGTCCGATGCTCAGCCTGAAGGCGATGGCAAAGAAGGTGATGGTGACGCCGCTATTCAGGTAGGTTTCTTATTTTCGAGAATACCTTGTGACATTTTGATCTGTGATTTCCTAGTCTGATCGTGTTTTGTTCTTTTCCTCAGGCTGATGTCCATGAGCATTCCATTTCTAATCCTCCCTCCCATGAAAATTCTCCAGCTCCCAACTGTTAATTGCATATAATTTCGACCTATTGTTGGACATTTCGATTGGAATTTATACTGGGTTCAACCTTCGAAGTCGAAAGTGAAGGGAATCAAGGAAATTTATCAAGTGTTCAATGACTTCGACTGTAAAGTACTGTTTTTCGAGATACGGAGAGTTCCATATGAGAAGCCGGTTTGTCTTTGAAAGATGATTCACGAGGGACACGTATAGAATAGAAAGACACGTGTAGGACGAAGCTATGTTCAGAAGACACTTGTAATAGTTGTATTAATTGACCGTTAGAAGTCAGTTACATTTTAAGTCTATAAATAGCAGGTTTGTAGAAAGAATAGAGGTTCACAATCTTTACTCGAAAACTCTCAAGTGCTTACAATCGATCACAATGATTACAAGCCAAGTTAGAGTGAAAAAGTAGGGATTCGTGTAACACTTTGCATCTTATAGTTCATTATTACTATTCAGATTCAGAAAGTTCATTTATGTTTTTATCATTTAAGTCGAATTTATTCGTTTTGTTTCTAATTTGTTATTAAATTTCTTTAGTTTTGAGTGACTAAATTTAATTCATTTTCACCAAAGAACCCAAGAGGACTCGAATCCAGTCCCAGATTGATCTTTGGATTCTTTATTTGTGTTTACCAAAATTTGGTGTAAACAAATTGGCACACCCGGTGGGACCTCTTTGTGAAAATAGTTGTTGAATTCGGTTATCATTCAAACTTACTTAACCCACGTTTATGCGTTTAAGAAGTGGAAGACTAGTAAGTATGGCGAATGGTAGATCGAGAAGTGGTAATTCCCCTCCCGCGAATACTGGACCTTCGGCAAATCAAACCGGAAATCCCGGTGCTGGAGTGAATGTTGAGGGAAATGCCTTGAACTCTGGAACGGCACAGGCAACAACGACCAATGTGGCTGAAAATGTTATACCTGTGGTGACGCAAGCGGCTACAGTGCCCTCTCCGACGACTCCAGTCGTATCACAAATGGTTGCTGGGGCATCTCGCCCTCAACCGGTGAACATGCCGGTGAATCCGCCATTTGGGATGCCTCCAGGGTTAATGGCTGGAGTAGGGACATTTCCTGCCGTATATTCAGATAACGTAATGTCAGTCGGATCCCCGAGGAATCAACACCAGGCTTCGGCCTCCAATGTCGGGGGTCGAAATAATATTTATCCTCAGGGGATGGCAGGGGCGAGTGTCAACCATTTAGGGACTTCGTTGACAAATACCTCTGTTAACGTATTGAGGCAACAAATGGATGATAGTAACCACGAAATGGTGAATATGTTGGCCCAACAAATAGGAACTGTGTTTAATCCTTTAATCCAAAACATAAATGAGTCGTATCAGCAGTTGACGAGACAAATGGGTCGAATTGCTGACGCTTTTGGAGTCCCTCGAAACGAGGTGGCGAATCCTGTGGGGGCAGCGGCGAATAATGCCGTCGAAATGAATGCGGTTCCTCAGAATGTTCCGCTTCAAGCAAATGCCGAAGTGGCGGCAGTGCAAGGTCGAAATCAATTGGATAACCTTGGTGGCCAAATGCCTCTGAACATTGAAAATCCTATCTTAATAAATCGAAATATGGATGCAGATAGGGTAGTCGAGAGAGTTAGACAAAATAACGTTGGGGGGCATCAAAATATAGCAGGCATAGTCGAACAGTTATTGAACCAACATGGATTCAATGTGGGTTATGCAAATCGACCCCATTTTGCTTCGGCTTTCTCCGAATTCGTCCTTCAAACAGAATTGCCTAGAGGATGGAAAGTCCCTAAGTTCACCAAGTTTTTGGGGGATACTGGAGAGTCGACAGTCGAACATATCGCTAGGTACCAAATAGAAGCAGGGGATATAGCAAATAATGAGAACCTGAAGATGAAATATTTTCCGAGTTCTCTGACTAAAAATGCTTTTACTTGGTTTACTACTTTGTTGCCTAATTCAATCCATAATTGGGCTCAGTTAGAGAGAGTTTTTCACGAACAGTTCTTCAGGGGTGAGTCGAAAGTCAGTCTGAAGGAATTGGCCAGCGTGAAAAGAAAATTCAAAGAAACCATAGATGATTACTTGAATAGGTTCAGACAAATGAAGTCGAAGTGCTTCACTCAGGTCCCAGAACATGAGTTAGTCGAAATGGCGGCTGGCGGCCTAGACTACTCAATTCGTAAGAAGATAGATACCCAACATCTTAGGGACATGGCTCAATTGGCTGACAGGGTCAGACAGATTGAAAATTTGAAACTCGAAAAAGAAAAATTTAATAGAGTTCCCAAGAAGGGTAAAGTCGCGTTCGTCGAAAGTTGCGAATATGAAGTCGATTATGACTCTTATCCAGGCAACTGTGATGATATCGAACAGCAGGAGGTTGATGTGGCCGAATTGGTATCAGGACCTCGTTATGTTTGTAGGATGTTAAAACCCTATGAATCTAAAAATGCGGAAACAAACAAAGGTGTTGGTAAATTTCCTGTGAAAGCGTATAATTTTGATGTTACTAAATGCGACGCGATTTATGATATTCTGTTAAAAGATGGTCAAATTAAAGTATCTCCTGATAAAAAAGAAGTACCTTTCGACCAAAGGAAAGGAAAAAAGTTTTGCAAGTTTCATAATGTATTCAGTCACTGGACTAATAATTGTGTACGTTTCAGGGATCTGGTGCAAACTGCAATCAAAGAAGGACGGCTCAAGTTCGAAGAAAAGGATAAGGCTGCTATGAAGATTGATTCTGACCCAATGCAAATTGGCAACGCCAATTACGTCGAGCCAGCCGGGATAATGATGGTTGAGTTGTCTGACTTGAATCAGGTTGCTACTGGAGGAGATGATATCGAAGCTGTGGGGCCTTCTCCAGGGATGGAGAAGGTCGAATTGTCTGAAGAGGGAATGGATGCTCCTTCCGTGGAAGAAGAGGTCGAAACCGCTAAGAAGGTGGTTTACCCTCGGTCGGAGGAAAGCCTGCTGGAATTCCTGCAGCGTTGCCAAAAGTCTTACTCTGAAGTGATGTTGTGCCCAAGGTGCAGTGTCGTATTTGACAAGGTGGCTGCTCAAGCTATAGAAGATGCTGAAATCAAGAAACGCCGCGCAGTAATACCGGAAAGGCCTCCTAGTTTTGGGTCCAGAGGACGAGCTGATTCTCCCTTCATAAGGGGAAGGGGATCCTTTGGGTTCGGAAGAGGGCGTGGTCGAACTTATATGCCACCAAGTCGAGTTCCGTTCAACAAGTGGATGGCAAGGAGTCAGGCGCCTCACCCTAAGGTTAAGGTGGTCGAATTGGGAAGTGGGTCTGCCTATATGGATAATTCTCGAAATCATAAGAATTATACCTATGTCCCAAGGCCGTATCTAGGTCGAAACCCAATGACAAAAACTCAGTGGAGGCGTCACCAGAGGGAGAAAGCCTTCGAGGCAGGCCAATCCAGTTCTGAGAGGCCAGTCAAGTACCAACTTTTGGGCCAAAGTGGTGGGGCTCCTATGGTTCCTATTCAGGTGATTAAGCAGAGTATGAAGAATGCTGGGAATTGGGTGACTACTAACCAGGCAAAAGGGAAAGAGAAACAGTCTGAAGATGTCGAAATGAAGGACAACTTTGAAATGTTGGAGTCTGAGTTTGAGTCCATGTGCAGCTTAGTCTCGATCCTTCCAGAAGAGTTCGATGTGAAAACTGAAATCACTGATGATGAAGAGGATTACTACGTCGAGGAGGATGATGACAATCCACTGTGCTATTATGTGATGACTAAAGGAGGAATCGAAGATGATTGTGCCGTTTTCAAGAAACCAGATATGGAGATGAAGAAGCATTTGAAACCGCTTTTTGTGTGGGCCCGCATTGAAGGAGTAGGCGTCAATAAAGTCTTGGTTGATGGCGGGGCCGCCATAAATTTGATGCCAAAGTTTCTGCTTAAGAAGATTGGGAAATCTGTCGAGGATTTGCAACCTCATAACATGATGTTGACTGATTACGAGGGAAAAACTTCTAAGTCTTTGGGAATGTTATTGGTGGACACCACAATTGGTACTGTTTCTCGACCTACTCTGTTCGTGGTAGTGCCATCGAAAGCAAACTACAATCTGTTGCTAGGACGAGAATGGATTCATGGGGTAGGGGCTGTGCCGTCCTCCCTTCATCAAAAGCTGTCAATTTGGAGGCCAGATGGGGTGGTCGAAAATGTTGATGCTGACCAGAGTTACTACAAAGCTGAAGTGGAGTTTGTTGACCGAAAGAATTTCGAGAAGCGGATGGCAAACATCGCTCCGTATGAATCAGAAGGAAAAGAACACATGGAAGGTTCCACTAGTTATGCAATGAATCTTCACCCGGAGTACGAATTTCTTTGGAATAAAAACTTTCGTGCTCGGAATGCCACTGGAGAGTGGCAAATCGTCGAATTAGATGATTGAGTCGAGCGTAGCTCGAATATCGGCCTATGCGGCCGAGATGAGAATAAAGACGGCCTTGGAGGCCGAACAATATATAGGAACGGCAAAGGAAGCCGAATATGAAGAAATTTGCAAACCGGAGGAGTGCCTAGACTTGGATCATTTTAATGAAGACAGATCAGAGCCGGTTCTTGATTGTATATATGATGATGAACCCCTTGGATTCGAGCAATCTTTAGATCCCATGTTAAAAATGCAGGCTCAGGATCCTTTGGAGGAGGTTGATTTAGGAGATGGGACCAAGAAAAGGCCGACGTATGTAAGTTCGTTGATCGATTCGGGTTTTAAGAATCGGATTGTTAGTTTGTTGCAGGAATACAAAGATTGCTTCGCATGGGATTATGACGAAATGCCGGGTTTAAGCCGGGAGTTAGTGGAGTTGAAGTTACCAATTCGGCCTGGTAGGAAACCAGTGAAGCAAGCCCCAAGGAGATTCGCCCCAGAGGTGTTCTCAAAGATAAAAGAGGAAGTGGAGCGCTTACTTGGAGCAAAGTTCATACGAACAGCCAGGTATGTCGATTGGTTAGCTAATGTAGTTCCTGTACTTAAGAAAAATGGTAAAATGAGGGTTTGCATAGATTATAGAGATTTAAATTCGGCTACGCCGAAAGATGAATATCCCATGCCTGTGGCCGAAATGATGGTAGATTCTGCCGCAGGAAATGAATATTTAAGTTTACTGGACGGATATTCGGGGTATAACCAAATTTACATTGCAGAGGATGATGTGTCGAAGACTGCATTTCGGTGTCCAGGGGCACTAGGAACATATGAATGGGTGGTGATGCCGTTCGGTCTTAAAAATGCCGGTGCAACTTATCAGAGGGTAATGAACACTATCTTTCATGAATATATTGAGAAATTTATGCAAGTGTATATCGATGATATTGTAGTAAAGTCGAAATCTCAGGATGTTCATATTGAACATCTTAAGTTGTCATTTGAAAAAATGAGAAAGTACGGCTTGAAAATGAACCCACTCAAGTGTGCCTTTGGTGTAATTGCAGGGCAATTTCTGGGATTCATTGTTCATAAGAAGGGCATTGAAATCGACCAGAACAAGGCGAAAGCAATCTTCGATACTCAACCACCGTCGAATAAAAAACAGTTACAATCTTTGTTGGGCAAAGTCAATTTCTTGAGAAGGTTTATCATGGATATAAGCGGGAAAACCAAGGTATTCTCCACATTGCTTCGACTCAAGAAAGAACAAGAGTTTCAATGGATGGAAGAACATCAGAAGGCGTTTGAGGAAATAAAAGCCAGCTTAACAACGGCACCAGTCATGGCTCCTCTCATTCGTGGGAAACCAATGAAACTCTACATTTCGGCATCAGAGGAAACTATTGGCAGTGTGTTGGCTCAAGATGATGAAGATGGAATCGAAAGGGCTATATATTATTTGAGCCGAATCCTTAATGATGCCGAAACTAGATATAGTTTAGTAGAAAAATTGTGTTTATGTTTGTATTTTTCATGTACTAAACTTAAGTACTATATTAAACCTATTGATGTAACTGTTATTTCCCATTATGATATAATAAAGCATATGCTGTTCAAGCCCATTCTTCATAGTCGAATTGGAAAGTGGGCGTTGGCCCTTACTGAGTTTTCTTTAAGTTATCAACATTTAAGGGCTATGAAAGGCCAAGTAATAGCTGATTTTTTGGTTGATCATAGTGGGTCGAAAGAACAGGAGACGGTGGTGACGTTGAAACCTTGGGAAATGTATTTCGATGGTTCGAGGCATAAGAAGGGGACCGGGATAGGTATCTTGATAATTTCACCCCAAGGAATCCCGACAAAAATTAAGTTGGGCATCGAAGGTGAGTGTTCGAATAATGAGGCGGAGTATGAAGCTTTATTGATAGGGCTCGAAACGGCTCTAAACTTGGGGGCTAGAGAGCTCTTAATTCGTGGAGATTCAGAGTTGGTTATTAAGCAACTAACTGGTGAATACCAATGTGTTAGTGAGAATTTAATGAAATATCATTCGAAAGCAGTTAAAATGTTAAGAAGTTTTGATGAAGTCGAATTATGTCATATCCCTAGGATCGAGAATGCTGAAGCGAATGTTTTGGCACAAATTGCGTTAGGGTACCGGCTACCTCGGAAAAAGTTTAAAGAGCTAGTAAAGGTCAAAAGAAAGTTTATTCCTAGTTTTAAGGAAAGGAAAGTGGAGTTCGAGCAGGAGGTATTGGTCATTAGTAATTTGGATGATAGTGATTGGAGGAAACCTGTTGTGAAATACTTGCAAAACCCACATGCACCAACAGATCGAAGAACAAAGTATCGAGCTCTAAGTTACTTGATTTTGGATGACGAATTGTTTAAAAAATGGGTGAATGAAGTTTTACTAAAGTGCCTAAGTGAAGAAGAAGCGTTTCGAGCAGTCAAGGCCGTTCATGATGGTATGTGTGGGGCGCATCAGGCTGGCCATAAGATGAAGTGGACATTGTTTCGACAAGGAGTATATTGGCCAAATATGTTAAAAGATTGCATTGAATATGCCAAATCTTGCGCCGAATGTCAGAAGCATGCTGGCATCCAACATGTACCGGCAAGTGAGTTACATTCGATCGTGAAACCCTGGCCATTTAGGGGGTGGGCGTTGGATTTGATAGGTCAAATACATCCTTCTTCGTCTAAACAACATGACTATATAATAGTGGCTATCGATTATTTCACTAAATGGGTCGAGGCCATTCCGCTGAGAGGTGTCGACCAAGATACGGTTATTAGTTTTATTCAAGAACACATAGTATTTAGATATGGGATCCCTGAGACGTTAACTACTGACCAAGGGTCAGTATTTACTGGAAGGAAAATGGCTCAGTTTGCTGAGGATTTTGGAATAAAACTGTTAACTTCAACGCCATATTATGCTCAGGCGAATGGACAAGTCGAAGCAGCTAATAAAGTTTTAATTAACTTGGTTAAGAAACACATTAGTCAAAAGCCGAGAAGGTGGCATGAAACTTTGAGTCAAGTTTTATGGGCTTATCGAAATTCGCCCAAAGAGGCCACTGGAGTAACTCCTTTTCGACTTACGTACGGGCATGAGTCAGTTTTACCGATCGAAATATGCTTACAGTCCGTTAGAATTCAAAGGCAATTCGAGATTCCGTGTGATGATTATTGGAATATGATGTATGACGAGTTAATTGAATTGGACGAGGAAAGATTAAATGCTTTAGAGGTTATGATTCGACAAAAAGAACGAATTACTAAAAGTTATAATAAAAAAGTCAAGTCTAAGGCATTTAGCGTTGGAGACTTAGTTTGGAAAGTGATCCTTCCAATGGACAAAAAAGATCGAGCATACGGAAAATGGGCCCCTAAATGGGAAGGGCCATTTAAAGTGATCAAGTGTTATTCAAACAACGCGTATTCGATTGAGGAAATTGGAACGATTGCTCGAATATTGACAATAAATGGAAAATACTTAAAAAGGTTTAAGCCAGCGATTCATGAGATAAAAATCGATATAGAAATGTAGTGCATAAGCTGAAAATAAATATGGCGAAAACGCCATTAGAGAGTACCTAGGGAAATAAAGTGGCACAGGCGCCATGTAAAAAAAAAAAAAAAAAAAAAATGATCAACAGAAATAAGAAGACTAAAATGGTGGAGTGGCTTTCATGGGAGCATATCGACCCTTGAGTTTCTTAAGTCGCTTGTCAACCTTCGCCTTCTTGTTTTGAAGCTCAGAAATTTCGCCTTCAAGCCGATTCTTGTCTTTCACGTGAGAAATGGCCTTGGCAGCAACTTCGGTTTTTTGTTTCTTGAACTTGGCCAGATTGGCTTTGAGGGATTTTTCCTGTTGTTGAAGTTCGGCAATCTGTTTCAAAATTTCATTCAGTTGCATTGAGTCAGCTTCTTCGAGTAATTTGATGGAATCCACTTCGGTTTTAGCTTGGTCGAATGATTCAGCTGCTTGTGTGCACTCAGTGAATTTGGAGGCTAAGTCTTGACCGACAAGTTTGGCTTGGTCAAGGGTCGAAAGTGATTCGTCAAGAAACTCTTGAACTTCTTGAATGCCCTTTTCTTGTTGATCAGTAAGGTCCTCATTGCCAAGGTCAGCGATAAGTTGCTTAATTTCTCGGCCTAAGTTAGGATTCGAGTTGAGGGCAGAGAATAAATCTTGCTCGAACGTAAGAGATCGCAGCTTGTTGATCATGGTGGTGGCAGTGTTCAGAGTGCTTGTGCCTTCGTTTTGCATAGATGATTCTTGGCTTCGACTGGTGCTAAGAGAGACTTGACCGCTGATGAGTTGCTCAAGGGCTAATACTGGGTCATCCATGGCAAGAGCGTCAAAGTCTTCGATAGGAATGGACTGAGGAGACTTCCTGCCAGCAACAGGGCTCGAAACCTTAAGGGCTTTTTCTTGGCTCTTCGAAACTTTGGCAATGGGTGAAGGGATAGGCTGACGGTCTTCGTCAGTATCTGACTTTTCGGCCGAAGCACCAAGGTCCTGCGTAAAGGACTCATTGTCAGATGAAACATAACTAACTATTCGACCAGAAGGATATTGAATTCGTAATGGTTGAAAGTTTAAAAAGTCATCAAGACTTTGGCAGTCAGAAGAACTGGAATCAGAAGAGTTCGAAGACAAATGGATTACTTGAGGAGGGGGCTTTGGTTTCGAGGAATTGTCCTGAAGAAGAATGCAAAAGGTAAGTACAAGGATTAAGGGATAACGAAGAAAGGAGTGTTGAACGAAAAATACTTACTTGTTCTTGCTGAGTTTTGGTCGGAGAAGAAGCTCCCGAACTTTCGCTTTGAGAGGAGCCAGAATCTTCTTGGTCAGTTTCTGCTTGTTGCTCCTCTTGATTCGGCTCAGCCCCGGCACGTTTCTTTGCAGAAGAGATCGGTGGATTCTCTTCGTTAATGTCCGAGGCTTTAGAGTTAGCATTGTCTTGTGCAGCTTCATCTGGATCGACAGTCTTGGAAGAAATGTTCTCGTCTTCAGGAATTGGGTCTACCTACAAAATATAAGGGAAGAAGATGAGTAAAAAAAAAAAATATATAGGAAAATGAAATGAGAAGGATAGAAGATAAGATTACCAAATTTCTTTCTGAGTCGTCCTTTTCGGATGAAATTCTTATTTTCTTTCGAGCATCCGAAGTCGAGCTTTGAGAACTTCTCTTTCGAGCCTGGAAAATATATAAGATATGGATTTAGAGTCGAATAAAGGGTAAAACAACGCATTAACGAATATACCTTAGGGACGTTCTTTTGTTGAACTGGAATGCCTGTTGAATTGTCGGAACCTTCGTCTTCCTTGCATGGAACCTTGGGTATTGGTTCGGCTGAAGGAAAAGGGGTATAAGTACGAGAGTAAAGGAAAAAGAACAAAAGTAAGACGAGTCTATCTAACCTTGGTGAATTTGTGTAAGGACTTGGACGTGACATGAGTTAACATGAATGTGTCCGGGGTAGGTGTGCAAGAAATATTTAGTCGAAGTAACCCTTTTCGGAAGTGGTAAAAGACTTTGTATAAAACATTTGTATGTAAAATGGTCGAGCCACTTTGGGTAAATAACAGGTAAAGCCAAAGCCATGTCACTGGTAGGAAAAGCTGGAAATTTTGGACAATAATGTCGAAGAGTATAAACATATTTATCCACAAAAGGGGGAAAAAGTTTAATTTTTAAAACTTTGGCTTTGACCTCTTCTTTTAAAACTTCCGCCGCTTCCGAAAGGGTTAAATTCAATCGACCTGGAAGATAAATAGTTTTGAAGAATCTCTGAAATGACTGGATTTCTTTGATGAGCATACCTCGAGTTTTCTTTGTAGCCTTTTTCTGCACAGATTGAAGAGCTTCAGTCATCTTTCCAATACAAACTCCTAAGGTGGTCTGAATAGACTTGTAGTAGGTCGACCACCAAACTTCAAATTCTTTAGTGCAATAAAAGGATGGTTCGAAAGACAGAGGTTCAAGACGAAGAGCAGACGTCTTCTTGTCATAATAGTTGAGGGCTTCATAAAAAGAGTCGACATCTTTGTCGCAAAACCCTTCATTGCAAATGGCATCCTTTTTTGAGAAAAGAGGGATAGGAACGATTTGACATAGGCCGAATTGTCTAGCCACAAGTTGAGGCTGGTAACCCAACACGTTCACCTCAGATTTTTTGAAACCAAGGGGAAGAACTTGAGGTCGGAAAAATTCCCTCCAGATGCTAATACTTTCAAGCTGTTCGCCCGGAGATTCGCATGGGAAAGGTCGGACAAGCCATTTGGGACCAGTAGTTGGAGCAGCAAATGGAGCAAGGTCGGGAGTAAAAGAGGTCATTTCCATAAAAGCAGTAAAAAACTCACGGAAAGTGGTTTCTGGATCGACTTTATCTTTGGAAGGAGTCAAGCAATTAAGTCGAAAAGCAGCAATAGAAGTCGAGACATTTTGTGGACTTGGAGTTGAGAGTTTGGTCTCAAATATGGCATTTAGCCAAAGTTGAAGAAACCATAGAGGTCCAGCAAAAAGGATGTTTTTCTCGGCTCCAGAGGGCTTCTGAAGAGAAGTGATGGCTTGACTCAAAGAAAGGTAAAGTTCGCCTAATAAAACTTTACCTAAACAGACGTCGGTACCTTCGTGCAAAAGCTGAGCAAGAAGCACAAATTTCTGAGGAACTTGAAGAGACTTGGAACAAAGGAAGAAAGCAGAGAGCCAGAACAACAAGAAAGCTACATGTTCCGAGTCGGAAACATTTGCAGAGGTCTTGTCGTGGTTTCTCAGAATGAAGCTTTTGTAAGTTAGATGGTTATAGTCTAATTTGATTTCTTTCTTAACAGGCCGGTCGAATGTAAAAGAAGAACCTGTAGGTCGAAGACCGGCAATAGCAGCTACATCTAAGAGAGTAGGGGTAATCATTCCCTGAGGAGTATGAAAGGTATTGGTCGAACGCTCCCAAAAGAAGAAAGAACTGGCTAACATTGCTGGATGGTAGACAATTTTCGACCTGGATAATTGGATTATGTCAAAAATCCCTAAAGTTTTCCAGAAATCTCCTTTCACTTTCTCGACTTTGTTTAACCATTCAATGTAGGGATTCGTCTTCACTGGAGGTGAAGAACGGAAAGCTCGAGGGGGGTCACCTAAAAAGGACAGATTGTAGGAATCCCTAAAGGCCAAGATTTTCTCATCCGGTAAAGGTGAAGGAAAGAATGCAGATGCATTTCTTGGGAAAATAGTTTGGTAAGGTCCTAGATATGCATGCAACTTATCACCAATGGAGAAGGGAATAAGTACCTGGGAATTCCAGATCTTAATCTTTTCTTCTTCATTGGGAGGTTCTGGAACAAAGGTCCTCCCTTCAACTTCAATAGGTTTTAAAAGAGAAACCGCAGACGGAACCTGAGAAGAGGATGTGGAAGTCATGGTGGTGGCCGGCGAACTGGAAGATGATGATGATGCAATGATGGTGATGGTGAAAGCCCGTGTAAACCGAAATGGTTCCGGTAGAGCTTTGGAATATCAAAGAGTTGCAGGGTTTGGAAATGGGTTTTTTTTTCAGAGAGAAAAGCTAGAGGTTGAAGAAGAAGTGAAGTGGAAAAGTTTTTTCCATCTATTTATAAGTCTGGAGCTACAACAAGATGGACGGTTGAGATTGAAGCGGATGCCAAACTTTTGTTTAATAGAATTTATTTGTGATCCGTTTGAATTCTGAATGGGGTATGGCAGTTTTCCTTGGAGAACGTGTCTGACATGATTAGACATTTATGATAGTGGAGTGTGGAAGTTACTAAAGGTTAAAAGAGACTTTTACTTGTCAGAAATGAAAAAGGGGAAAACTGACATATAGTATGTGGTCGAAATTAGGTAAGTCGAAAATATCATTTTTCTGATCGAACAAATGATATTTTGGGGGGCATCTGTTAATTGCATATAATTTCGACCTATTGTTGGACATTTCGATTGGAATTTATACTGGGTTCAACCTTCGAAGTCGAAAGTGAAGGGAATCAAGGAAATTTATCAAGTGTTCAATGACTTCGACTGTAAAGTACTGTTTTTCGAGATACGGAGAGTTCCATATGAGAAGCCGGTTTGTCTTTGAAAGATGATTCACGAGGGACACGTATAGAATAGAAAGACACGTGTAGGACGAAGCTATGTTCAGAAGACACTTGTAATAGTTGTATTAATTGACCGTTAGAAGTCAGTTACATTTTAAGTCTATAAATAGCAGGTTTGTAGAAAGAATAGAGGTTCACAATCTTTACTCGAAAACTCTCAAGTGCTTACAATCGATCACAATGATTACAAGCCAAGTTAGAGTGAAAAAGTAGGGATTCGTGTAACACTTTGCATCTTATAGTTCATTATTACTATTCAGATTCAGAAAGTTCATTTATGTTTTTATCATTTAAGTCGAATTTATTCGTTTTGTTTCTAATTTGTTATTAAATTTCTTTAGTTTTGAGTGACTAAATTTAATTCATTTTCACCAAAGAACCCAAGAGGACTCGAATCCAGTCCCAGATTGATCTTTGGATTCTTTATTTGTGTTTACCAAAATTTGGTGTAAACACCAACCCTGCAAAATCCAAAGCTGAGGGTGTCGAGAAGCCTCCCAAGGCCGCATCCTCGGCTAAAAAGACCTCGACATCTGAGGGAAGGAGGAAGGTTAGGAGCAAATCTAGTCACAAATCTCCCCACCGTTCCAAGAGCTCTACCAACTCAAGCCCTTCTAAGGAGTCCACTTTCCAGGTACCCTTACAATTTTCCACGTTCTGTTGGTTCCTTAACTGTGCATTTTATTTTATCGAAGAGGGCATTAAAGAGGTTTTTTTTTTCTTGTAGGAAACTCAAGGGGCAACCTCTCCCATTCGTGAAGCAGAGGTTCTTCCAGGCAAGGACGACAACCCCATGCCTCCTCCAAAGTCGACTGCCCCTGTGCAACCTTCGCCTCAAGCCAAGGGTGGCTCTTCATCTCATGTATCTAGTGAAAAGCTTGATACTTTATTTGAGGAGGACCCGCTGGCAGCTTTGGATGGTTTTCTCGATGGCACCTTGGAATGAGATTCTCCACCCCATCAAGCTGATGCCACTGCTGAGACTGCTCAATCTAGTGGGGTGGCCAACCTTCAACAAATCGAGGAGAGCATGGGTCGGCTGAAGGCTACCGTTTTCGACAGCGGATTTCTCGACCGGATTCAAGTTGACCCTCAAGCGAGTCATGCTGCTAAGGAATTGCTTGTCTTCCTGCTTGGCCAAAAGCTTGATTCTCATCAGGCTGCTGCTATGGCCAACCTTCAATCTTTCTTGGTGGATGCTTTAGCCACTTTTCATCAAGTCAAGGACGTTGGCCAAGCTGTTAGCCTTAAGGAAGCAAAAGTCTCTTCTGGTAAAGCTCAGGTTGCAGCGATGAAAGAAGATTTCAAGAAATTTACTGCTATGAAGGTTTTAATTACAGATGAAATTTCTGATGTCGACACTAAACTTGAGGAGCTGCATCAAGAGATTACCAAGTTGGAGAAGAAGCGAGCTGATTTGGTCGAGGAAGGCCCTGCTGTGAAGGCTCAGTTGGATGCGCTTACTAAGGAATCCAAAGCTCTGATCATCTCGACAAAAGATGTTATCAAGGAGTTGGAGGTTGACCAGGCTGTGAAGAAAGATCTCGATGCTAAGATTGCTACCTTTGCTGATCGCCTGAATTCTTTTAAATTTCTGCTTTAAGACTTTCTCTTATCAGCGTGTAATGATGGCACTATTCTAACCATGGCCTTCGACGCCAATTTGCATGTAATTGTCGACAATGTTTCTGGCATGTAGGCCATATAATTTGACATTTAATTTGCCAAGTCTTTTCAGTTTCCACTATGCATTTATTCTGACGGCTATTTACAATTGTTGCGCCGTTCAAACTCCATCGCACCCTTTACGTAGTCGCTGCTTGGTTTCTGGGAAATGAACCAATTTATTGCCATCCTACACCACGTTTTCTTGATTCAATGAAAGTCTTTGTCCATTAAAAGCCAAAACCATTTACGATGGTAGTGGTAATTTACGTGGCCTGTAACCATAAGATGAAGAGTTGGCAACTGATTGCCACTAATTAATGCACTCCTTTGTTGTTATACTATAAATAGAGCGTTTTTGGTTACTTCTCTTCAGTAACTTCTTCAAACTCTTCCTTACTTCTTTTCCAGAATTCCCTTCATGTTTTTGGCAACCTCCCTTAACCATGGCTAGCCGTCGTATTCTCAATCAGATCCGGAGCTTGGCCTTTGACCAAGACCTATTTTGGGAATTGCATTCCTTCCTTTCTTTGGCTGACGAGCTTACTGGGCTCATCAACCAGCTTCTGCAGAGGAATATCATTGCCTCTGTAAAAACCCCTCTCCTGGAGTTTCTGGGCCTTCTGCATGAAGCGGTGCCCCTGTATGAAGAACACCGGGAACTCACGGCTCGAGTGTTCTTTCCTGAACACCAAATAGATGAGAAGATGGAGGAATTCGAAGCGTTGAGGGCTGCTCTGAATCAAGTGGACCCTGAGGGGAGTGTGGGAGCTCTGAAAGCCTTAGTGGACAAGCTTTCCACCACCGCTCGTGAGGAGCTGGATCTTCGATAGGAGAAATCACGACTGGAATCCCAACAAGAAGATGTCTTAAGGCGCATGGAGCCTCTTAGGGCCAGATACAATAGTTATAGGGCCAATCTTCCCTTTTAGAGCTTTTTTTTTGTCATATTTGTAATGCTTCATTTTAATAAAACATTCGATTTTTGGCAATTTATTTTCTTTTACCTCCTTAGTCGATGTTTATTTCATGCAACGTTGGCTTGTACGCTTTTAAGTATTTGCCATTTATTGTCATCTTTCGATTGCGACCTCCTAATTCCTTAATCGAATAAGCGTTGTTTAGAAGTACTTTCTCGACTGTGAAAGGGCCTTCCCAGTTTGGAGCCCACTTTCCGTAACATTTATCTCTTTTATCGACTGGTAAGACAACCTTCCATACGTAATCGCCGGGCATAAAAGATTTAACTCTAACTTTTTTATTATAAGCTCTAGCGATGCGATCCTTTTGCCTGGTTAGGGTATCTAACGCCAATAGTCTCTCTTCGTCGAGGTCGACTAACTCATCAAGCATCATATTCCAATAGTCTTCACTTGGAATTTCTTCTTGCCTTTGGATTCTACATGACTGCAAATATACTTCTGCTGGTAGCACCGCTTCTTGGCCGTACGCTAGTCGAAATGGTGTTGCTCCGGTAGCTTCCTTAGGTGAATTCCTGTAAGCCCAAAGCACTTGGCCCAACGTTTGATGCTAGCTTTTAGGTTTTCGACCAACATGTTTTTTAATCAAGGAGACTAATGTTTTGTTGGCCGCTTCTACTTGGCCATTCGCTTGAGCATAATACGGAGTCGAGGTTAGGAGTTTTATACCCCAAGACTCTGCGAATGATGCCCACTTTTTGGCCTACAAACACTGTGCCTTGGTCTGTAGTGAGTGACTCAGGTAACCCGAAACGATACACTATGTGATTCTGAATGAAATCGATCACCGTGTCCTGGGTAACATTTTGTAGAGGAATTGTCTCTACCCACTTGGTAAAGTAATCTATAGCCACTATTATGTACTTATGCTGCCTAGAAGAACATGGGTTAATCTCGCCAATTAGGTCTAAAGCTCATCCCCTGAATGGCCACGGTTTAATGATCGAGTGTAACTCACTTGCTGGCACATGTTGTATCCTTGCATGTTTCTGGCAATCTTGGCACCCCTTGGCATACTCCATGCAATCTTTCATGATAGTAGGCCAATACATCCCTTGTCGAAATAGGATCCACTTCATCTTGATTCCTGCCTGGTGGGCACCACATAACCCATCGTGAACAGCCGAGATCGCTATGAACGCGTCATCTTTGCTTAAACACTTCAGTAGTGTTCCGTCGACGTTCTTCTTGAATAGCTCGTTTCCCATGACGACATAGCTCATTGCCCTGTACTTTGTCTTCCTATCTGTAGTGCCCACAGGATTTTGCAAGTAATCGACAATTGGCTTTCTCCAATCATTAGGTGCCATATTGTTAATGACCAGGATGTCGAGGTCAGAGGGGTTTAGTTTTTCTTTGACCTCAATAAGCTCTTTTAGCCTAAATTTATCGACCATGTATCCTGACGCGATTTGTGCCAATTCATTGGCCTCTTGATTATCTATCCTGGGAACATGGCCTATTCCGGCTTCGTCGAATTTGGCCAACAAATTATTCGCTTTTGTGTAGTATCTAGCTAGATTTTCACTAACGCATTTGTATTCCTTGGTAAGTTGCTTTATTACCAACTCAGAATCTCCTTTTACGACAACATTCTTTGCCCCAAGGGCTATCATGATTTCGAGGCCTGATATTAATGCCTCATACTCAGCCTCATTGTTCGAGCAGTTGCTCTTAATCCTAAACCTGAATTTCGTGGGGGTGCCCCCTGGGGATACTATGAACATCCCGATTCCGGTGCCATTTTTTTATGGCTGGAACCGTCGAAGAATAGCTTCCAAGGTTGGATGCCTACGTAAGTTACAATTTCTTTAGGCAAAGTATGATCTGCCAAGAAGTCAGCAATTGTCGGTCCCTTAACTGCCTTTAGTGGGGCATAAGTTAGTGAATATTCGGTTAGGGCCAAAGCCCATTTACCAATTCGACTGTGCAAGATAGGTTTGGATAACATGTGCTTTATTATATCATAATGAGAAAAAACCATTACATCGATTGGCTTTATATAATATTTCAGCTTTATACAAGAGAAGTACAAGCATAAACATAATTTCTCGATCATAGTGTATCGAGTTTCTGCGTCATTTAACACCCTACTTAAGTAAAATATGGCTCTTTCTTTGCCATCCTCATCTTCTTGGGCTAACATACTTCCAATGGTTTCATCTGTGGCAGAGATATACAACTTCATTGGCCTCCCTCCTATGGGTGGTGCCATCACAGGTGGGTTGGACAAGTACTCTTTGAGTTCCTCGAATGCTTTTTGATGTTCTGCTTCCCAGCGGAACACATCTTCTTTTTTAAGTCGAAGAAGTGAGGAGAATGATTTAGTCTTCTCGCTGAGGTTGGCAATGAATCTCCTCAGGAAGTTGATCTTTCCCAGTAACGATTGCAGTTGTTTCTTGCTGGTTGGTGGACTTGTGTCGAGAATGGCTTTAGCCTTGTTTTTGTTGATCTCGATGCCCTTTTTATGCACCACAAAACCCAAAAAATCACCTGCAATAACACCAAAGGCACATTTAAGAGGGTTCATCTTTAAGCCATATTTCCTCATCCTCTCAAAGGACTTCCTTAGATGGGATAAATGGTCATCCCTTGATGGGGATTTCACCACAATATCATCAATGTAAACCTGCATGAAAGTTTCAATAAAATCATGAAAAATGGTATTCATTACCCTTTGGTAGGTCGCACCAGCGGTTTTTCAACCCAAATGGCATGACCACCCACTCATATGTCCCCAAGGCACCAGGACATCGAAAAGCTGTCTTCGACACATCTTCTTCTGCTATGAAGATTTGGTTGTAGCCTGAATAACCATCCAACAAACTTAAGTATTCGTGACCAGCAGCGGAATCCACCATCATCTCAGCAATAGACATGTGATACTCATCTTTTGGAGTGGCAGCATTAAGATCTCGAAACTCAACGCAAACCCTCATCTTTCCATTTTTCTTGATTATTGGGACCACGTTAGCTAACCAATCCACATATCGAGTTGTTCTGATAAATTTGCACTTGAGGAGTCTTTCGATTTCTTCCTTGATTTTTACCAACACATCTGGATGGAACCTCCTAGGTAATTGCTTGACTGGTTTCCTGTCTTCTTTGATAGGTAACTGCAATTCCACCAGTTCTCGACTAAGTCCTGGCATCTCATCATAATCCCAAGCGAAACAGTCTTTGAATTCTTTGAGTAATTTCACCATCCTACCCTTTAACTCTGGATCAATAAGAGCACTGATATATGTTGGCCTTTTTTCTGAGCCATCACCTAAGTCCACTTCTTCCAAAGGGTCCTGAGCTTCCATTTTCTTGGAAATGTCGATCGCTGGCTTCTCGAAACCCAATGGGCTATCATCATAGATGCAATCCAGCCTCAAATTACGGAGATCTTCGAATTCCTCGACACTCTGCTCGTCTTCTTCCAAATGCGTGCTATCCTTATTCGTTGTTGCCTCCTCCTGAGATGTCATTTCGACAGGCATAATTGAGGCATTAGTTTCATCAATAGCCGTTTCTTTGGCCATTCTTTCGGCCTCTAAGGCCGCCCTTATTTTGTTTTCGGTTGCGTAAGCCGAAATTCGAGCTATGCTCGAATTAATCATCCTTACCACTGGTTTGTCACTCAGTAGTGGCATCTTTTTCTTCATCGCTGTCCCATCCACTCATGGCATCAGGTTTGCATGCTTCATTGAGGTTTAGACCCCGGATGAGATCCAATGTCATTGAGTACTCTGAGTAGGGGTTGAAATATTGATTAGCCACTGTGTCCAAAGGAGCTATGGTGGCTAGGCTCTTTTCGAAATTCTTTTTACCAACGTAGCTTGTCTCTGCTAAGTAGTAACTTTGATCTGCTTGTACGTTTTCGACGACCCCATCAGATTTCCAAATGGATATACGTTGGTGCAAAGTCGAGGGCACTGCTCCCACGCCATGAATCCATTCTCTTCCCAGCAGCAAATTGTAATTGGCCTTTGAAGGAACCACAATGAACAATGTGGAGCGGGCCACCGTTCCTACAGTTATATTCAACATGATTGCCCCCAGGGAAGAACCTGTCTTTCCTTCATAATCAGAAAGTACCATATCATGTGGGATTAGGTCTGCTTCAGTTTTACCCAACTTTTTTAGCATAAACCCAGGCATCAGGTTGATTGCGGCTCCTCTGTCGACAAGGACTTTGTTAACTCCTTTTTCCTCGACTTTGGCCCAAACAAATAATGGCTTTAAATGACTCTTCATTTGCTCAGTTGGCCTCTGGAAAATAGCTCTTTCATCCTCGACAGACCCTCTCTGCATCACATAATAACACAAAGGATTGTCATCTGGCTCTTCCTCGACATAGTAATCTTCTTCGCTTTCTGTAACCTCTGAGATTCTGTTGAATTCAGCAGGTAAGATGGACACTATGCAAATGATGTTGAGGTCTTCTCCGTCACTGTCGTCGAAATCTTCGAGCATGTCTTCATCCTCATCTTCAACAGCCTCTTTCCCCTTTTCCTTGGCCGGGTTTGGTGGCACAGTTGTTCCTTGTTTAATGGCGTGGTCTAGCTGGTTGATAATCGACGCCATACTAGGTTCATTACGATGGTTGTCTTCTGGCTTTATGTCCCATAGTGAACGGAACTTGCCACCTCTTTCCCTTTCAGCTTTCCTTTTCCTTAGGAAACGTCTGAACTGAGTTCTGGTCATTTGTTCAGGAGCATAGTAGTTCCCAGAACCATAGGAGTAGCTTCGTGACACACGGGAATTGTTGATGTAAGAAGATCCCTGACCCAGGTCGATTTTCTGCCACTTCTGGTGTTGTTTTGGCCTTGGAGGTGCTGGCCTGAACCATTGGTTTTTTGGCAACCCAGCATCAGGGACGTAAGTCTTGTCTTTATTTCTCGACTTCTGGCCTCTATGGCCATCGAGTTCTTGGCCTCTTTCAACCCACTCCTCATGGGGATATTTCAACCTCCTAGACACAGGCACTTTGTCTTGATAATGCATTTTCATTTCCGAATCTTGGTAGGCCTTGGCTACAGATTTGTCGAACACGGCGCTGCATCGAGGGCACAGCATAACTTCTTTCTCGCCATCTTTGCTCCGAGATAGAAACTCGACAAGAGTTTCTCCAGCCTTGGGGTAAACCTCCTCTAAGCTCACTTCTTTCTCGACCTCCGGCTCGTCGACAACAATGTTTTCTTCCTTTGCCTCTCCGAGTGTCAAGCCCAGACCTAGCTTTTCGGAAATGTCGACCATGCCAATGTAGAAAGGCTCTACATAGTTGGCCTCAGCTATCTGCAATGGGTCAGAGTCGATCTTCAATTGGCCTTTGGCTTTTTCATCATACTTGAGCCTTCCTGAATCCAATGCCCCCTGTATAAGATCCCTGAAACGAACACATTGTGAGGTCCAATGACCAAAAAAGTTGTGGTATTTGCAATACTTCTTCCCTTTCCTTTGCTCAGGAGAAGGAAGTTTTTGGTCTTTAGGGACCACAAGCAAACCATCAGACACAAGTATATCATAAATTGCATCACATTTGGTCACGTCAAAAGTATAAGTTTTTACTGCAGGAATTGTGTTCTTGGGGCTTTCTTCCCCAAGTTTGTTTTCATATGGTTTTAATGCCTTACAAACATAAGGATCGCCTGGCTGGAGTTCAGCCAGATTAACATCATTTATGTCGACGTCTGTAGGGACTTCTCGATAAACACATGGACTTTGACACACCGGGTCAGTGTCTATGTACGCTACTTTTTCCTTCTTTGGCCACTTAGTAGTTTTGGCCCTTTCTTCGGACTTTTCAGTTTTTAGTAATTCGATGTGTCTCACTCTGTCTGCGAGTAGAGACATATCTTGAATATACTGAGTATCGATTTTCTTTCTAATGGAATACTCTAGACCACCAGCGGCTAAAACCACCAACTCGTGTTTAGGGACATGAGTGAAACATCGAGATTTAAGCATTCTAAACCTGTTTAGATAATCATCAATGGACTCTGCTGGCTTTCTTTTGACACTAGCCAGATCTTTCAGACTCACCTTGCACTCTCCCCTAAAGAACTGTTCATGGAAAATTCTTTCCAATTGGGCCCACGTATGGACTGACCTCGGGGCGAGGGTGGTGAACCAGGTGAACGCGTTCTTAGTTAAAGAACTCGGGAAGTACTTCATTTTTAAATTTTCATTAATGGCTAGATCCCCTGCCTCGATTTGGTACCTGGCTATGTGTTCTACAGTGGACTCTCCTGAATCCCCAGAAAACTTAGTGAATTTGGGAACCTTCCAACCTCGAGGAAGTTCTGATTCGAGAACTTCTTCTGTAAAGGCCGACATAAAATGGGGCCTATTCGCGAAACCTACGTTGAAGCCATGCTGGTTCAACAATTGTTCCACTACAGCAGCAACATTTTGTTGCCCCCCAGCGTTCTGGTGTCGAATTCTTTCTAGTACGCCATCAGCGTGCTCTTCCCTGTTTACCATATACACATTTTGCAATGGTGGTTGCACTGCCTCGTTTCCCCTAAACAAAAGGTTTACCCCCATGTCTTGGTGTTGTGGCGTCTGATAGCGCACAGGGGCAGGGACATGGTTAGGCAATGGGATTTGGTTAACCCCTGGTGCTGGCTGAATTTCGACTGGTGACCCCAGGGCCGTAGCCAATCGATCCATCTGACGTGCCAAATGCTGATTGTTGGCATTATTATTTTGGAGCACAGGGTTAATTAGTTCACCTATCTGTCGAGATAGCATGTTAACCATTTCATGGTTACTATCATCTACTTGCTGCCTAATGGCTTGAAGTGAACCAGTGTTCATACCTGTAGACAAATAAATCTGTGAACTGGACCCAGGGATAGGGCCAGGAGGGCTGACTTGACTCCCTAAGTTCAACATTGTTCCATTTGCCCCAAAGGGGGGTATGCTAAATGGAGGAACATTCTTGGGGAATGTCGAATATGTGCCCTGTATGCCTTGCATTACAGACATGGGCATACCATAAGGCATGTCTCCTCTCGTAATAGTTGGAACAATTTGTGCCTGCACTGATGTAGATACAGGCATTTCTGCAACAGCAGAGATTGCTACGTTCTGGGTTGGCATAGTGGTGCCAGGTCCCATCCCAGTAGACACTTCTTCATTATTATTACCACTACTTCCCCCGGGGCTACCCTGATTGCCCACGTTAGACCCTTGGGGGGAAGTTCTTCCTCGATTGCTTGCCATACTTACAGTCTTACCACTTCTCAGGTGCATATAAATCACAATCAAGGCAAGTAACAAATACCAAATAGCATGCAATAAACGAAACACACAAAACGCTTCTGTAAAACTTAGTTTTCACAAAAACGGTCCCACCAGGTGTGCCAATTTGTTTACGCTGATTTTTGGTAAACAAATATCCTCTTAGTTCGACTAAAGGAAGTTTAGATTCAGGGTCCTTTTGAGAAAACGCTTTGCCAAAGTGTTGTGTGTGCGTGAGTGTTTTTCGACAACAACGAATCGGTTCAAATAGAACTGGATTTCATTAAGCACGGGTCAATTACAAAGAAGTCACATACATCAAAATAACACAAAAGCTACAAGAAATGTGGATTTCGACAGGAAAATGCATAAAGGAACTGGAAATTAACAAGCTTAATACAAGAAAACTAAAGTGTTGGTTCTGCAACATACTCCTCCATCATCACGTTTTGCTCCTTGAGTCTCATTGATGCGGACATTTAGAGCTTTTTGGTGAATTTTCAGAGTTTGAGTTGGGAACCCCTTTCCCTGCTGCTGCTTCTTCTATTTATAGTGTTGTTTCTTCCTCCACGTTCTTGGCGGTTTTTCTTCAATGCATGATGGCTTCGTGGGTTTGAATTTTGGCGCTTTACCCCACGTTTAGCCGGTGGCTTTGCGCACGTGACTTTAATTGGTTTGTTTGCGACGTGGGTAGCCTTGAGTCGTGGGTAACCACCGCCATTTGTGGCATTGTGGGTATGCACACGTGCTGATAATCGCCCACTACTTGGTAACTGCCTCCTTCGTCGAGTTTGTCGGTTTGTCGAATTTTCCTCGCCTTCCTTGACTTTGGGGGAGCGTTGCCTAATGCGTCTCGAGCTTCATCATGGTCCTTCCTGTCGAGGAATCATCCTCCTAACACCGGTGTCGATATGCTTAGCGTTGGAAATTTCGGCTCCTCAAAGGTTTTTATTAAATAACTTTCATGTGATAACGGCATTCAGGATTCATTGGTGGAGACTGCTAAGGAGGAAGCCAGTTCATTAAGTAATATAATCGCACAAGCAACTAAGTGAGAGATAAAGTGTTACAATTGTTGGCATTTTGGGTAATGAAGAAATGTTTGGCATGATTAAGGTGTTTTCCTGTTAATTGTGTCTATGTCAAATTTTGTTGTTGTAAGTTGGATTTGTACAATAGAAAAGACAAAAACTAGGTCTCAACAGTAACATTTTATCTTCTTGAGTGGAGTTGCAATTCGATCGTTGGATGTTTCAACTTTCAAGTCTGGGTGCGTGTGAACTGTTTATTACCCATGGCCATAGCCATAGTGGTCTATTTGCTTAAGGACTTTTACCTCTACATTGCTTTGAGCTTGGATTTCAGTAGTGCTGATTAATTTTATCTTTTGTGATATATTATTCCAAAAATGACGAGTGCATAATTTCTACGTCATATGCATTTTGATGACAATGACGAATTGACGATGTTATATATTCGTAACTAAAAGTTGTGCAATGGTAATAAGAATTCATCGTGATAATTTTTTAATATGAAAGTTGTACATTGCTTTTGAAGGCAAACTCATCCTTCTAATTTTTGTTTTGTTTTATATCTCATCTATAATTTGAAAAGTGACACATCATGTCCAATATAAAGTGCTTTATTCTAGCGATGCCACTAAGTCACTAACATTGCAGAGTTTTATATATATTATATATTTCGAAGAACTTTAATTTGTACTTTTACTTAGTCAATAGATACCTTATAAAACTCTTATATTTAACGTCTTTTTCAATAATACATAGAAAACTACGTTAATGTATGATCCACCTCCACCCTAGAAATCACTATCCTTGACAATAAGGGACAAACCATATCGTCCTCATGATCTACCTTTCATTTATGAAGTTGCCAGCAACGCCATGACATCACTTGCAAGATTTAATTTCTCTACGCATGGGTAGACTTCTAGGTTCACTTCGTGTCTATTCAATTTCTCTACCTTGTGGCTGTTTTTGTATATCAAACACGTATGAGATAGCCAGAAGAGGGGGTGATAATTTTAAGGCAGCTTGTCTATCTTATCTAGCGGGGTGGACTGGAGTAAGCAGCATCACTACTCTTCTCCTTTATCATTCATTCATCCTTTCTATCCCAGTCCACCAGTAGTAATATGAAGAAAGCAGCAGCAGCAGCAAGACTAGTGTTCATCCCTTCTCCCGGTGCGGGTCATCTTGTATCTGCACTTGAGTTCGCCAAGCTTCTCCTAAACCGTGATGACCGACTCTGGATCACTCTCTTCATCCTCCAATTCCCATACTCCACCGCAAGCGAATCCGACACATCTTCCCTCTCTTCCTTCTCCGAACGTGTCCAAGTCATCAACCTCCCTCCTCCTCAACTACCACCCACCAATTCTGACACTAAACCTGGCATGGGCAACTTAATGATCACTCTCCTTGAAAACCAGAAACCCCGAGTCAAAGAAGCTGTCATCTCCAACCTCCACTCCGCCCCCCCACTCGCCGCCTTCGTGCTTGACATGTTCTGCACCACCATGATTGACGTCGCCGACCACTTCAATGTCCCTTCCATCGTCTTTTTCACCTCCGGCGTCGCCTTCCTCAGCTCGATGCTCCACCTCTACACGCTTCGGGAACGACACGACCTGGAAGCCAACGATTTGAAGGACCCGGACACCGAGGTGGCCATCCCAGGTTTCCTAAACCCAGTTCCTTCGAAGTCGCTGCCCAGCAAGGTGCTGAACAAGGAATGGGAGCAATGGTTTTTAAACTATGGGAGAGGGTTGAAGAGAGCCAACGGTTTTATCGTGAATTCGTTTGAAGAGCTTGAACCACACGCGGTTCGCTCATTCTCTGACCCGGATAATGGTCTGGTTCAAGGTATAATACCCATATATCCGGTGGGGCCCATATTGAACCCTAAGGACAACGGTGAGACTCATGAGATCCTTACATGGCTCGATGAACAACCTCCCTCCTCAGTAGTGTTTCTCTGCTTCGGGAGTCGGGGTTCTTTCGATGAGGCACAAGTCACGGAGATTGCACATGCGATTGTGAACAGTGGGGCCCGTTTCGTGTGGTCCCTTCGGAAGCCTCCACTAAAGGGCTCCATGGCCGGGCCCTCTGATTACTCTGTTCATGATTTAGCATCGGTTTTACCCGAAGGATTCTTGGATCGGACGACAGAGATTGGAAGGGTCATTGGATGGGCCCCTCAGGCCCGGGTTTTGGCCCACCCAGCCACAGGTGGGTTTGTATCGCACTGTGGTTGGAATTCCACATTGGAGAGCATATACTTCGGTGTGCCTATTGCCACGTGGCCACTCTATGCCGAACAACAGACGAACGCCTTTTTGCTCGTGCGTGAGCTAAAGATAGCTGTGGAGATTTCATTGGATTATAGGGTGGAGGTCTATGTCGGGCCTAACTATCTTCTAACTGCAGATAAGATTGAAGGAGGAATAAGGAGTGTGTTGGACAAAGATGGAGAAGTGAGGAAGAGAGTGAAGGAGATGAGTGAAAGGAGTAGGAAGACATTGTTAGAAGGGGGATGTTCATATTCCTATTTAGATCATTTGATTGATTATTTCATGGATCAGGTATGAAATCATCTTTCAAACCACACGCATGTTAGTTTCATGGCATCAAATGTAGTAGTTGTAAACTCTTCAGCTATGTTTGGAACGGATGAATATTATTATGAACTTGCTCACCAACTTCAGCTATTTTAGTCTTTAATGGATGTTGTCAGGGAAATGATTGCAACAAATGTCCATTAGCTATTTTTGGTACAATATAGCTAATGACAAAAATATTGTGCCAAAAATAGCTAATAGTTAATTCGATTTATGGTATTAAAATCAAGAGATTAATTTTTATGCACCGACGGTGTAAATAAGTTTTACACTATCATTCAGTCGCATCCCTCCATTTTGTTATCTCACAATTAATTTTGAATTTAATAATATCTAAAATATAAAATGGAAGGTTGTGATTGAATGATGGTGTAAAACTTTTTACACCGTCAGTGCATATAAATTAATCTCTTAAATCAAATTTGACTATCTAGTATCTATCAACAACAAAAATGTAAGGTGTACGCGAGTCTTAATTGAAAAGATTTCAAAATCATACACGATCATAGTCAGTGGGAGAGGAGACAACAGTGCTCTCTATTCAGATTCCAATCAATTTTTGGTACAAACTATGTTCAGTTTAAAATTGCATGGGAAACCAAAGCTCAAATTACGCTTTGGCATTCAGATAATTTAGATGCGATTTCAACAAATGCACCCAAAAAATGTTATTTTACACTCTCATATATAGAATGTTGATTTCTGAATCAGTGAATCAATTCATTGATCAATTGTTGATTATATACATCAGCTAAAAGTAAAAGAAAGTAACAAACTCTCTAACTGATTCTAACTAAGTTAACACTAGCTCTAACCAACTCTCTAATTAACACGTGTTTCATAAACTAACACGTGTTAATATAATTACATGTATTACTCCCCCTCAAGATGGAACATAGATGTTACGAATGGCCATCTTGCTTAAGATACTGGTGAAGGAGGGTAACGGGAGTGGCTCGGTAAAAACATCCGCAAGTTGCTGCTGGGTGCGAACGGGAACAAGACGTAACAAGCCTGCCTCAACCTTTTCTCTGAGTGGCAATCAAGCTCGATGTGTTTGGTGCGCTCATGGAATTGTGGGTTAGAAGCTATGTGAATGGCAGCCAAGTTATCACAATAGACAACAGTGGAACCAGTATGCACTTGGAAGTCAGTGAGCAAATACTGATGCCAAGTAAGTTCAGATGCAACAGCTGCCAAGGCACGATATTTAGATTCTGCAGAAGATTTTCTCACGGTACCTTGCTTCTTAGACTTCCAAGACACAAGTGAATTACCAAGGAAAACACAATACCCCGTTGTTGATCATCGTGTGTCAGAACAGGTAGCCCAATCAGCATCAGAAAAGGCATGCAATTTCAACGAGGATTTGGAAGAAAAGAAAACCCCTTGCCCTGCTGTACCCTTAACAGTAAGATCAAATATATTACTTCTCTCTCAACTTTCTCTCTCTAGTCTCACTTCTTTTTCACGCTCTCGCGCAACTGCTAGGGTTGCCGCCGTGCCCCTCCCTCCGGTGCGGCGACAACCTCTCCCTTTTCTTGCTTTTTGACTTCCGTTCTTCTCCATGCCTGAAATAACGAGAGCTTTCTCTCTTCCTTTGTCCCGTCGTCGCCTCTCCTTCCATGTCGATGCCGCTGCCTTTGCTCCGCCACCGCCTCGCGTTCGTCACCGGCGATGTGTCTGCTCGGTGGTGGCGTCAGGCCCTGCTCGGTTTGGTTCTTTGGAGTTCGTTGCGCCTCCCGCCGGAACCTCTTCTCGTTTTCGGCCTGGATCTGCGCTTGCCTGTTGAGGCCAGATCCAGGGGCGCAGTGGCCTTGTAGTGCGGCGGCACCTCCCTCCCTCCCCCTTGGAGTCCAGATCACTGTTGTCTTCATCAGAAGTCGCTTTCCTCTTGCTTGCTGCGTTGCGGATATGGATCTGGTTCGTGTCTCGCCATTGGCGCTCCGTCGCTACTGCGCCTTGCAAACTCGTCGTGATATGGCGACGTCCCTGTTTTTTCCCTTCGCTCCTCAGATCTGTTGATTTCGGCGTCTTTTCTCAGATTTGAACCTTTCAGAGTGTTATTTGATATTCCATCCTTCACCATTTTGCAACTTTGGTGTCGGTGGCAGCTTCTTCTGATCTGCTTTTGAGGTGTTGCGTGGTGGAGTTTTACTGAAAGTTCGATGCAGACAAGGTCGGCAGTCATGGTGCAAGCCTTCGGTGGTGTTTTGGTCTCTTTGGTTTAGGTCTCTCTGGTGCTTTTGGTCGATAGTTCGTGCGCTGTTGTATTTCTACTGCCAAGATGTGACTTCTTTTTTGTTGGGTTGTGTGACTTTTGTCACAATTTGGGTCCCGACGTCTCGTAGGTTTTTGATCTAAGTTTGTTCTCATGATCATCGGGTAGCAGTTTATCTGCTTTGTAGCATTGGATACTTTTGTACTATCGACCTTTTATATATATATATATATATATATATATATATATATATATATAGAATTCCCTGCCTCAACCAAAAGTTCATAATACTCAAGTAAGAGAAGAGGGCATCGGGTTTTTTACCTACCTCTCTCACTCTCTCTATGTTTGTAATCCCTGCAGTTCATCTTTGAATAAAAGCTTTCTTCTGTAAGTACTCTGAGTTTTCATTTTTTTTCATTATTTGCAAAATGTTTTTTAGCTTCCGCAACTTCTGGTATCAGAGCCTATTCCCGTGAGGGAAGGGTTCTGGAATCAGTAGTTAGTTTTTGTTGGATCTAATCTTTTGTTTTTCTGCAACTGTATTTCTTCTTACTGTTTTAATTAATCACCTTGTTCATTTCACTTAGAGTTCTTAAGAATCTAGTGTGAGGTATCCCTGGAGTCTACTGGTCCCGGCCGTAAAACCTGAGAGGTAGTGAGTCTGTTGGTCAGCCAGATTGGGAAGAAACATTACCCTTCTTAAGTCCCTTTAGAAATAACATGGCTAGATTAATCAAAACCCTAAGTGAAATAAGTTTAGGAAAGAACAAACAGATCATGATTCCATCAACATCCAACTCTGGTTCTAGTAACCAAGATCAAGAACTCTCTAGGGTAGCCCAACAAGAGTTAGAAATAGCTTCAATAGAAAGAGCACTTCAAAATTGGTCAATCCCTATAGTTAAAAAGAAAGAAATATATAAACAACACACTTTATTCAATAGAGCAGATGATTCTATTTTTACAATAGAATGTTGTCAACATAGTTCTGATCACACAAGTACTATAAAATTATTAAATGAAGATGTTCTAGATCAACACATTAAAGATGGTTTTAACTTCATTCATGTAGGTTTAATACAAGTAGTTGCAAAACCTAACTTTCGTTTAGGAATCAATTCTCCTATAATAGTAATGTTAAGAGATATGAGGCTATTAAAGCCACAAGATTCGTTAATTGCAGTCTTAGAATCAAACCTTCATGATGGTCCTGTTTTCTTTAACTGCTATCCAAACTATGCTATGAATCTTCAGAATAGTTGGACCAAAAATGCCATACAATTAGATCTATTAGCAAACAATGATATTTTTGAAGAAGAAAGTGATCCTTTCTCAATAATATATAGAGTATATTATAAAGTTTCAAAAATCAATTATAATTTTAAAGCTTTAAGATCTTCACCCAAACAAGAAACCATTATGCTAGAAGCAAACCTTAAAAGATCTTCAGTACAAGTTCCAAAGAAACTTACTCATGAAGAAGTTATGAGTAAAGTTCCTGAGGAATGGGTATTCAAGAATTCCCTGCCTCAACCAAAAGTTCATAATACTCAAGTAAGAGAATTGTTTCAAGAAGGAGCAAATCTCACTTTAAGAATGAATAGATCAAACTCATTTAGTATTAGATCTCCTCAACAGTTATACAGAGTAGATCTCCCAAGATCTTCTGTATCATCAAAGCTTAAAGGATTAGATACAACGTCTAGTCCTAGTATAGCAACACCTATATATCAAGATGAAGAATCTAGTAATTATTCTCCAACCCCTTCGCAAATCAACATGCTAAGTAGGGTAAAACCTAGTTTTGAAATAGACAAAGATTTCATTAGAAAAGATTTTATGGCTGAATACAATAAAGATAAAAGATTATGGTACTTCGAGAATTACAGTAAACAAGAAACTGAAACTCTTAGGGCCTTATATTATGAAGAAATGGAAGTTTCTGAAACAAACATCTATTTTTTTGATTGGTTCGAAAACCATTGTATTAAAAATAATCTTAATTATCCTTTCTGGAAAAACGTCAATCCAATCACAAAAATAAATACCACTTGGAAAACTCCTGATAATAACACTATTACTTCAGAATACCCTCCACAAACTGGAGTGAAAATAGTCATAAAAGATGGTCATGAAATCGAAGCATCTCCTTATAAGGCAGAAGCTAACAAAGTTCATCAACAATTAAATTTTGCAAATACTATGTTAACAGTCATGTCAAAGCAGCTAGAAAGAATAGAGGTTCAAAAACCCTCTATTACAACCAAAGAAGCTTCTTCATCATTTACCTTAGGAAACCCTTTGCAAACTCCTATTTTCAAAATTCCTCAATACACTAAAGAAGAATTTAATTCCTTTAATCTCTCGGGAAGTGTAGAAAAATTAAAAGAAAAATTAAACAAGCTTTCAATAAATCATTTGGATAAAGATTTAAATATCAATAAAATTAGAAAGTTTGGGCCAGATAACAACACAAGAGCCTACTATCCAAGACCTTCCTATTCTGATATGAGGTTTGAAGAAAGAAAAGAATTTATTCAAAATACCTTTAGTGGAACTAGCCTTGATGAATGGAATATCGATGGCTTTAGTGAACAAAATATATTAGATATTACGCATCAAATGATTATGGCTGCCGCAGCCTATAAAGTCCATAATAACACCGATAGAAATGCAGCATTAATGATTACTCATGGCTTCACTGGTCAGTTACGAGGCTGGTGGGACAACATCATGACCCCTGAAGATAAATCAACTATATTAGAAAAGAAAAAAGAAAATGGAGAAGAAGATGTTGTAGCAACATTAATATATACTATTATACTTCATTTCATAGGAGATCCTAGCATATTTAGAGAGAGAGCTTCAAGCCAGTTCGCTAATCTCTATTGTCCTACCATGTCCGATTACAGATGGTATAAGGACACCTTCTTCTCAAAGGTAACCTTAAGAGAAGATGGCAACAGCGCCTTCTGGAAGGAGCGCTTTATTGCAGGATTACCTAGATTAATGCAATCAAAGGTATTAGATAATTTATCACTTTTTAATCAAGGAAATCCAGTAAATTTTGGTTCGCTATCATTTGGACAATTGCATAACACTATAGTACACACAGGAATACAAGTTTGTACTGACTTCAAACTTCAAAACAAAATGCAAAAAGATATGCAAATCTCAAGAAAAGAAGTAGGTAGCTTTTGTGAACAATATGGAGTAGAACCTTTACAAGCTCCTAGTTCAAAAGCTAGAAGGATTAATAGATCCAAAACAAAGCCTTCTCAGGGCTATAAAAAGAGAAAACCATTTCAAAAGAAACCTTATGAACAAAGTCCTACTACTCAAAAACCTATAAACAAAAAAGCTGTAAATCCTAATAAAAAGAAAAATGTCTGCTGGAAATGTGGAAAGCCAGGACATTATGCAAACAAATGCAAAACTCAACAAAAAATTAATGAATTAGATTTAGACCAAAAACTCAAAGATAGTCTAATCAGTGTTCTCATTAATAGTGAAGATCATCACTACTCTTCAGAATATGAAGGAGATGAAGACCAAGATGTAAATCTGGTCGAATACTCATCTGATTCTCATTCCTCTTCAGAAGAAGAAAGAGAATGTGTTAAAGATAGTTCAGGATTCTGTGATTGTGCAGGATGCTTAGGACAAAACGTCAATATGCTAACCCAAGATCAAACTATGAGTTTAATCTCTATAATAGACAAAATGGAGGATTCTCCCTTAAGGGACGAATTTCTACAACAACTAAATCTTTTGGTCAAAAAGGAAGAAACCTTGAAAAAGGAAATTAGTCCTCCAATAAATAGCATGAATGAAATTTTTAATAGATTTCGTCCTAAACCAACCATAACCTTATCAGATCTTCAAGAAGAAGTGAAAATATTAAAAGAAGAAGTTAACCAATTAAAGCAAAATGATCTTAGCTTAGAGTTCAGATTAATGGAAATAGCTGGGATAAAAATTATAGAATCTCAAGAAACCTTAGCCAGTACCTCAGGATTAAAGCAAATACATAATGAAGAAGAAGAAGAACCCAGTGAAAGTTATCTTAATCTCCTCAACTTGGTTATAACCCATAAATGGCACTCTAAAAATAACTTTAGTCATTAATAATGATTTTCGAATCAATATAGTAGCCCTCATTGATAGTGGCGCAGATATCAATTGTATTCAGGAAGGCTTAGTCCCCACTCAATTTTATGAGAAAACCAAAGAAGGAGTCAATAGTGCAAATGGATCCAAAATGAATATTCAATACAAACTATCAAATGCAAAGATTTGCAAAAGCCAAGTTTGTTTTAGATCTTCATTTGTCCTAGTCAAAAACATGACAGAAAAAATCATTTTAGGAACTCCATTCATTTGTCTTCTATACCCTATTGATAAAATAGATGAAAAGGGAATAGTCACAACAGTCTTAGGAAAGACTATTACTTTTCCATTTATAAAACCTCCTCAGGTAAAAGAATTAAATTTATTAAAGGAAATCTCCACCTCCAAAATAAATATGATCTCTAGAAAAAAGAATCATATCAATTCTTTACAAAAAGAAATAAAATATTATAAAATAGAGGAACAGCTCAAGAGATCTAATATTCAAAAGATTATTAAGGATTTTCAAGATCGGATAGAAAAGGATCTATGTGATTTAAATCCCATGGCCTTTCATCATAGAAAAATACATACCATAACATTACTATACATAGACGGGTTTAATGAGAAAGACATCCCTACCAAAGCCCGGCCCATTCAAATGAATGAACAATATTTAAAATATTGTAGAGAAGAAATAGGAGAATATCTCAAAAAGGGCCTGATTCGCCACTCCAAATCTCCTTGGAGTTGCACAGGGTTTTATGTCATGAATGCTTCTGAGTTAGAAAGAGGAGCCCCTAGATTAGTCATTAATTACAAACCCTTAAACAAAGTATTAAAATGGATAAGATATCCATTGCCTAATAAAACAGATCTCATTAAAAGATTACATAAAGCAACAATATTCTCAAAATTTGATATGAAGTCAGGATATTATCAAATTTCGGTCAAGGAGGAGGATCGATATAAAACCGCCTTCGTTGTCCCTTTTGGTCATTATGAATGGAATGTAATGCCACAAGGTTTGAAAAATGCACCTAGTGAATATCAAAACATCATGAATGATATATTCTATCCATACATGGACTTTACCATTGTATATCTAGATGATGTCTTAGTATTCTCAAAAGGCATAGATCAGCATGTTCAACATTTAGAAAAATTTATAGAAATCATTAAGAAAAATGGATTAGTAGTTTCAGCAAAAAAGATGAAAATCTTTGAAACCAAAACCAGATTTTTAGGATATGAAATTCATCAGGGACAAATTACCCCAATACAAAGATCGTTAGAATTCGCCAAAAACTTTCCAAATGAATTAAAAGAGAAAACTCAATTACAAAGATTTCTAGGTTGTGTTAATTATGTAGCAGATTTTATCCCCAACATAAGGATAATTTGTGCCCCTTTGTTCAAAAGACGTAGGAAAAACTCTCCGCCATGGTCTGAAGAAATGAGCCATAGTGTTAGAGAAGTCAAAAGATTAGTTCAAAGTCTACCTTGTTTAGGAATACCAGATCCAGATGCTTCATTAATTATAGAAACCGATGCATCAGAATTAGGATATGGTGGGATACTTAAGCAGGTAAAACCTCAGTCTTCAAAAGAACAAATAGTTAGGTACCATTCAGGTATTTGGCACCCAGCTCAACAGAAATATTCCACAGTCAAAAAAGAAATTCTTTCAATAGTCCTATGTGTTCAAAAATTTCAAGATGATGTTTTTAATAAAAGATTTTTGATAAAAACTGATTGCAAAGCAGCACCTTCAGTTTTACAAAAGGATGTTCAAAACCTAGTTTCAAAACACATTTTTGCCAGATGGCAATCTTTACTTTCTTGCTTTGATTTTGAAATAACTCATATTAAAGGAGATAGTAACTCCCTTCCAGATTTTCTAACAAGAGAATTTTTACAGGGTAAACATGAGTGAAAAGCCCAAGTCAAAAGATCAATATGGACCCCCACTGGGTTCATCTTCAACATCCAAAGACAAAGCACTTGCAATAACTCCCCTCAAAAGTGCTGGAACATCTGCACCAGCCACCCCTTCAAAATCCTCTCAAAGACTTACTACCTCACAAATTGTCAAAACACCTCCTCAAAATCAAAAAGCTCCATTAGTCCCACTGGCTAATAAGTATACCGTATTAACTCAACCTTCTTCAAAACCCTCTGTCAAACCTGAACCAACAGAATATGTGGAAAAGCCGGAAGGCTTGTCATCCCTCATCATAGAAAAAGAATATTTCTCCTTATATCCAAAAGAAATAGCTGCCAAGTTATTGCCTCCCAACTTTCAATATGTTCCAGGACATCCCAAAAAGACCCGACTCTTTTATGAGTTCATCCTGGTGGATTCTGACTCAATAGAGGTTACTCATACCCCTGACAAACAAGGGGAGATAGCCTTTTCAAAAATTAAAATCATCAAAGTTCTTTCGGAAAAAGATTGGATTGTCCCTCTTCATTACTTCAAAAACTTTTCTAGACAGTTTGATCCACCTAGTTACAATTACTATGATTACACAGACGCTTGGTACAACGCCCTGTATCTTAGACCCTTTCAACACTCTTGGTTCATATGGTTTCATAAGGGGATTTCGCTGAACTTCCCACAATGGTTCAAAGTCTGGTTTTACCAAGTAGGTTTGGATGAATCCATTTTCCCTGAAGAAGTCAAGCCTCTATTCAAATACTTTGTCCAAAGGACCGACTTCCTCATGGAAGAAAAACTCCTCATGTTCACTGCCTCCCAAGCCATTTCATGGATATTAACTTGGGACTGGAGATCCGTTCAAGTTTTTGATGATACAGAATTATACCAGCTTTATCGAATCTTTAGGATAAAGTGGTGGGCAAAGTTCAATATTTCATTAATACAGCAAACAAAAATTGAAGCCTGGATAAAAACCTATCATCTTACTCAAAAGAGCAAGAAGCAGTTATCCGCTCCCCAGGCTCCAGGTCTCTCTCAAGAAGCCTCATTCCTTCAAGAGAAGTCAAAAATTATGGCCGAATTAGCTTCAGCTAGCTCACCCAAAGAATTTCAACAAAAAATAGACATGATAAGCCAAAAGTCAGGCTCAGATACATCATCAGTCAACAGTCGACACTACCTCCAAGATAATGAGGATGACTGTGAAGGCATCAATTATCATCCGTATGACTAAAGACAAAAGAGTCATCATCAACACTCTTCATCATGGCAGACAAGGAATCTGCTTTTCATTATCAAAGTTTTCATTATTGTAACTAGGGCTACTTTAAATCAAGTCTAGTTACTTTATCATTAACTATAGTTACCTTTTGTAAACCAGAATTACTTTTCGAAAAGTAATCATGGTTAAGTCTTGTTTAAATAGGTAGCCAAGTTAGAGTAGAGGGCATCGGGTTTTTTACCTACCTCTCTCTCTCTCTCTCTCTCTCTCTCTCTATGTTTGTAATCCCTGCAGTTCATCTTTGAATAAAAGCTTTCTTCTGTAAGTACTCTGAGTTTTCATTTTTTTTCATTATTTGCAAAATGTTTTTTAGCTTCCGCCTCCCAATCTGGCTGACCAACGGACTCACTACCTCTCAGGTTTTACGGCCGGAAGCTAAAAAACATTTTGCAAATAATGAAAAAAAATGAAAACTCAGAGTACTTACAGAAGAAAGCTTTTATTCAAAGATGAACTGCAGGGATTACAAACATAGCTTTGCACAAATTATCCTTATGTTGGGGATAAAATCTGCTACATAATTAACACAACCTAGAAATCTTTGTAATTGAGTTTTCTCTTTTAATTCATTTGGAAAGTTTTTGGCGAATTCTAACGATCTTTGTATTGGGGTAATTTGTCCCTGATGAATTTCATATCCTAAAAATCTGGTTTTGGTTTCAAAGATTTTCATCTTTTTTGCTGAAACTACTAATCCATTTTTCTTAATGATTTCTATAAATTTTTCTAAATGTTGAACATGCTGATCTATGCCTTTTGAGAATACTAAGACATCATCTAGATATACAATGGTAAAGTCCATGTATGGATAGAATATATCATTCATGATGTTTTGATATTCACTAGGTGCATTTTTCAAACCTTGTGGCATTACATTCCATTCATAATGACCAAAAGGGACAACGAAGGCGGTTTTATATCGATCCTCCTCCTTGACCGAAATTTGATAATATCCTGACTTCATATCAAATTTTGAGAATATTGTTGCTTTATGTAATCTTTTAATGAGATCTGTTTTATTAGGCAATGGATATCTTATCCATTTTAATACTTTGTTTAAGGGTTTGTAATTAATGACTAATCTAGGGGCTCCTCTTTCTAACTCAGAAGCATTCATGACATAAAACCCTGTGCAACTCCAAGGAGATTTGGAGTGGCGAATCAGGCCCTTTTTGAGATATTCTCCTATTTCTTCTCTACAATATTTTAAATATTGTTCATTCATTTGAATGGGCCGGGCTTTGGTAGGGATGTCTTTCTCATTAAACCCGTCTATGTATAGTAATGTTATGGTATGTATTTTTCTATGATGAAAGGCCATGGGATTTAAATCACATAGATCCTTTTCTATCCGATCTTGAAAATCCTTAATAATCTTTTGAATATTAGATCTCTTGAGCTGTTCCTCTATTTTATAATATTTTATTTCTTTTTGTAAAGAATTGATATGATTCTTTTTTCTAGAGATCATATTTATTTTGGAGGTGGAGATTTCCTTTAATAAATTTAATTCTTTTACCTGAGGAGGTTTTATAAATGGAAAAGTAATAGTCTTTCCTAAGACTGTTGTGACTATTCCCTTTTCATCTATTTTATCAATAGGGTATAGAAGACAAATGAATGGAGTTCCTAAAATGATTTTTTCTGTCATGTTTTTGACTAGGACAAATGAAGATCTAAAACAAACTTGGCTTTTGCAAATCTTTGCATTTGATAGTTTGTATTGAATATTCATTTTGGATCCATTTGCACTATTGACTCCTTCTTTGGTTTTCTCATAAAATTGAGTGGGGACTAAGCCTTCCTGAATACAATTGATATCTGCGCCACTATCAATGAGGGCTACTATATTGATTCGAAAATCATTATTAATGACTAAAGTTATTTTTAGAGTGCCATTTATGGGTTATAACCAAGTTGAGGAGATTAAGATAACTTTCACTGGGTTCTTCTTCTTCTTCATTATGTATTTGCTTTAATCCTGAGGTACTGGCTAAGGTTTCTTGAGATTCTATAATTTTTATCCCAGCTATTTCCATTAATCTGAACTCTAAGCTAAGATCATTTTGCTTTAATTGGTTAACTTCTTCTTTTAATATTTTCACTTCTTCTTGAAGATCTGATAAGGTTATGGTTGGTTTAGGACGAAATCTATTAAAAATTTCATTCATGCTATTTATTGGAGGACTAATTTCCTTTTTCAAGGTTTCTTCCTTTTTGACCAAAAGATTTAGTTGTTGTAGAAATTCGTCCCTTAAGGGAGAATCCTCCATTTTGTCTATTATAGAGATTAAACTCATAGTTTGATCTTGGGTTAGCATATTGACGTTTTGTCCTAAGCATCCTGCACAATCACAGAATCCTGAACTATCTTTAACACATTCTCTTTCTTCTTCTGAAGAGGAATGAGAATCAGATGAGTATTCGACCAGATTTACATCTTGGTCTTCATCTCCTTCATATTCTGAAGAGTAGTGAGGATCTTCACTATTAATGAGAACACTGATTAGACTATCTTTGAGTTTTTGGTCTAAATCTAATTCATTAATTTTTTGTTGAGTTTTGCATTTGTTTGCATAATGTCCTGGCTTTCCACATTTCCAGCAGACATTTTTCTTTTTATTAGGATTTACAGCTTTTTTGTTTATAGGTTTTTGAGTAGTAGGACTTTGTTCATAAGGTTTCTTTTGAAATGGTTTTCTCTTTTTATAGCCCTGAGAAGGCTTTGTTTTGGATCTATTAATCCTTCTAGCTTTTGAACTAGGAGCTTGTAAAGGTTCTACTCCATATTGTTCACAAAAGCTACCTACTTCTTTTCTTGAGATTTGCATATCTTTTTGCATTTTGTTTTGAAGTTTGAAGTCAGTACAAACTTGTATTCCTGTGTGTACTATAGTGTTATGCAATTGTCCAAATGATAGCGAACCAAAATTTACTGGATTTCCTTGATTAAAAAGTGATAAATTATCTAATACCTTTGATTGCATTAATCTAGGTAATCCTGCAATAAAGCGCTCCTTCCAGAAGGCGCTGTTGCCATCTTCTCTTAAGGTTACCTTTGAGAAGAAGGTGTCCTTATACCATCTGTAATCGGACATGGTAGGACAATAGAGATTAGCGAGCTGGCTTGAAGCTCTCTCTCTAAATATGCTAGGATCTCCTATGAAATGAAGTATAATAGTATATATTAATGTTGCTACAGCATCTTCTTCTCCATTTTCTTTTTTCTTTTCTAATATAGTTGATTTATCTTCAGGGGTCATGATGTTGTCCCACCAGCCTCGTAACTGACCAGTGAAGCCATGAGTAATCATTAATGCTGCATTTCTATCGGTGTTATTATGGACTTTATAGGCTGTGGCAGCCATAATCATTTGATGCGTAATATCTAATATATTTTGTTCACTAAAGCCATCGATATTCCATTCATCAAGGCTAGTTCCACTAAAGGTATTTTGAATAAATTCTTTTCTTTCTTCAAACCTCATATCAGAATAGGAAGGTCTTGGATAGTAGGCTCTTGTGTTGTTATCTGGCCCAAACTTTCTAATTTTATTGATATTTAAATCTTTATCCAAATGATTTATTGAAAGCTTGTTTAATTTTTCTTTTAATTTTTCTACACTTCCCGAGAGATTAAAGGAATTAAATTCTTCTTTAGTGTATTGAGGAATTTTGAAAATAGGAGTTTGCAAAGGGTTTCCTAAGGTAAATGATGAAGAAGCTTCTTTGGTTGTAATAGAGGGTTTTTGAACCTCTATTCTTTCTAGCTGCTTTGACATGACTGTTAACATAGTATTTGCAAAATTTAATTGTTGATGAACTTTGTTAGCTTCTGCCTTATAAGGAGATGCTTCGATTTCATGACCATCTTTTATGACTATTTTCACTCCAGTTTGTGGAGGGTATTCTGAAGTAATAGTGTTATTATCAGGAGTTTTCCAAGTGGTATTTATTTTTGTGATTGGATTGACGTTTTTCCAGAAAGGATAATTAAGATTATTTTTAATACAATGGTTTTCGAACCAATCAAAAAAATAGATGTTTGTTTCAGAAACTTCCATTTCTTCATAATATAAGGCCCTAAGAGTTTCAGTTTCTTGTTTACTGTAATTCTCGAAGTACCATAATCTTTTATCTTTATTGTATTCAGCCATAAAATCTTTTCTAATGAAATCTTTGTCTATTTCAAAACTAGGTTTTACCCTACTTAGCATGTTGATTTGCGAAGGGGTTGGAGAATAATTACTAGATTCTTCATCTTGATATATAGGTGTTGCTATACTAGGACTAGACGTTGTATCTAATCCTTTAAGCTTTGATGATACAGAAGATCTTGGGAGATCTACTCTGTATAACTGTTGAGGAGATCTAATACTAAATGAGTTTGATCTATTCATTCTTAAAGTGAGATTTGCTCCTTCTTGAAACAATTCTCTTACTTGAGTATTATGAACTTTTGGTTGAGGCAGGGAATTCTTGAATACCCATTCCTCAGGAACTTTACTCATAACTTCTTCATGAGTAAGTTTCTTTGGAACTTGTACTGAAGATCTTTTAAGGTTTGCTTCTAGCATAATGGTTTCTTGTTTGGGTGAAGATCTTAAAGCTTTAAAATTATAATTGATTTTTGAAACTTTATAATATACTCTATATATTATTGAGAAAGGATCACTTTCTTCTTCAAAAATATCATTGTTTGCTAATAGATCTAATTGTATGGCATTTTTGGTCCAACTATTCTGAAGATTCATAGCATAGTTTGGATAGCAGTTAAAGAAAACAGGACCATCATGAAGGTTTGATTCTAAGACTGCAATTAACGAATCTTGTGGCTTTAATAGCCTCATATCTCTTAACATTACTATTATAGGAGAATTGATTCCTAAACGAAAGTTAGGTTTTGCAGCTACTTGTATTAAACCTACATGAATGAAGTTAAAACCATCTTTAATGTGTTGATCTAGAACATCTTCATTTAATAATTTTATAGTACTTGTGTGATCAGAACTATGTTGACAACATTCTATTGTAAAAATAGAATCATCTGCTCTATTGAATAAAGTGTGTTGTTTATATATTTTTTTCTTTTTAACTATAGGGATTGACCAATTTTGAAGTGCTCTTTCTATTGAAGCTATTTCTAACTCTTGTTGGGCTACCCTAGAGAGTTCTTGATCTTGGTTACTAGAACCAGAGTTGGATGTTGATGGAATCATGATCTGTTTGTTCTTTCCTAAACTTATTTCACTTAGGGTTTTGATTAATCTAGCCATGTTATTTCTAAAGGGACTTAAGAATGGTAATGTTTCTTCCCAATCTGGCTGACCAACGGACTCACTACCTCTCAGGTTTTACGGCCGGGACCACTAGACTCCAGGGATACCTCACACTAGATTCTTAAGAACTCTAAGTGAAATGAACAAGGTGATTAATTAAAACAGTAAGAAGAAATACAGTTGCAGAAAAACAAAAGATTAGATCCAACAAAAACTAACTACTGATTCCAGAACCCTTCCCTCACGGGAATAGGCTCTGATACCAGAAGTTGCGGAAGCTAAAAAACATTTTGCAAATAATGAAAAAAAATGAAAACTCAGAGTACTTACAGAAGAAAGCAATTATTTGCAAAATGTTTTTTAGCTTCCGCAACTTCTGGTATCAGAGCCTATTCCCGTGAGGGAAGGGTTCTGGAATCAGTAGTTAGTTTTTGTTGGATCTAATCTTTTGTTTTTCTGCAACTGTATTTCTTCTTACTGTTTTAATTAATCACCTTGTTCATTTCACTTAGAGTTCTTAAGAATCTAGTGTGAGGTATCCCTGGAGTCTAGTGGTCCCGGCCGTAAAACCTGAGAGGTAGTGAGTCCGTTGGTCAGCCAGATTGGGAAGAAACATTACCATTCTTAAGTCCCTTTAGAAATAACATGGCTAGATTAATCAAAACCCTAAGTGAAATAAGTTTAGGAAAGAACAAACAGATCATGATTCCATCAACATCCAACTCTGGTTCTAGTAACCAAGATCAAGAACTCTCTAGGGTAGCCCAACAAGAGTTAGAAATAGCTTCAATAGAAAGAACACTTCAAAATTGGTCAATCCCTATAGTTAAAAAGAAAGAAATATATAAACAACACACTTTATTCAATAGAGCAGATGATTCTATTTTTACAATAGAATGTTGTCAACATAGTTCTGATCACACAAGTACTATAAAATTATTAAATGAAGATGTTCTAGATCAACACATTAAAGATGGTTTTAACTTCATTCATGTAGGTTTAATACAAGTAGCTGCAAAACCTAACTTTCGTTTAGGAATCAATTCTCCTATAATAGTAATGTTAAGAGATATGAGGCTATTAAAGCCACAAGATTCGTTAATTGCAGTCTTAGAATCAAACCTTCATGATGGTCCTGTTTTCTTTAACTGCTATCCAAACTATGCTATGAATCTTCAGAATAGTTGGACCAAAAATGCCATACAATTAGATCTATTAGCAAACAATGATATTTTTGAAGAAGAAAGTGATCCTTTCTCAATAATATATAGAGTATATTATAAAGTTTCAAAAATCAATTATAATTTTAAAGCTTTAAGATCTTCACCCAAACAAGAAACCATTATGCTAGAAGCAAACCTTAAAAGATCTTCAGTACAAGTTCCAAAGAAACTTACTCATGAAGAAGTTATGAGTAAAGTTCCTGAGGAATGGGTATTCAAGAATTCCCTGCCTCAACCAAAAGTTCATAATACTCAAGTAAGAGAATTGTTTCAAGAAGGAGCAAATCTCACTTTAAGAATGAATAGATCAAACTCATTTAGTATTAGATATATATATATATATATAACTTTTGTTTTCAAAAAAAAAAAAACAGTAAGATCAAATTGTGTTTTAACAAACTGAAAAAAATGTTTAATAAGCTGTGGTGCCTCTGATTTGTTCTTCATGAGAACAACCCATGTATACCAACTATGATCATCAACAATAGTCAAGAAAAATCTGTGGCCAGTATATGTGACAGTTTTATATGGTCCCCACACATCAATATGCAAAAGATCAAAATTATTCTTTGAAATATGATGATTAGAAGGAAAAGCAAACCGATGATACTTTGCCAATGGACAAATAGGACAAGTTTTTATTTCATGTGAAAGAGAAACAGGTATCTTACAATTTGTAGGTAACAAAGCTTGATACTGAAAAGATAAATGTCCTAATCTATAGTGCCATAGACATTTGGCTACCTTAGGACAAGGTGTAAAAGTAGAAAAGACAGAACTAGTTTCTGGACTAGTTACAGCAGAAGTAAAAGAAGAAACAGAGTTCAAAGTACATGACTTAGCCATTGTCCTAGAATCTAGGTAATACAAGCCAGATTGCGGATTAGCCTTCCCAATCATCCTCAAAGTGAGGCTGTCCTGTATGACAAGAAGGTGTTTTTCCAAAATGATTTTGTAAGTAGAATAAGTATCAAACAAAGCTGTAGCAGATAACAAATTATACTGAAAAGAAGGGACTTGGAAAACATTTTTCAGCACAAGATTTGGTGATAAAAGCACAGTGCCAATGCCTTGAACTGAAATAAGTGCTTTGTTTGGTAAAGTAACAGTGGCTGAATGCACATAATCATATTGGGAAAACAAAGAATAATCATAGCAAATATGATGTGTGGCTCCCGAATCAACTATCCACAAATTTCTGAGCCTATGATGCATCATAGAAGAGGTATTAGTCATGACAATACCTGAGTTTTATCCAGAAGATTCAGGAGCATCATCCGAGGCCTGAGAAGTTGTGAGTTGAGTTGTGAGCAATTGAATCAATTGAGTACATTGATCGGGAGACAGAGTTGTGATAGCATTCTGGCCTTCATGTGTGTGCTGGTGATTGCCAGAGGCTTGACCAGCAACCGCAGTGGTGCGAGGCTTGGATTTTGGTTTCATTCCTGGTGGATAACCATGGAGTTTGAAACACTTTGCAGCAGTGTGGCCAGGAATGCCATAATGAGAACAAATTGGGCGATCTTTCTTGGAGTTCTTTGTCTTGTCAGCAGAGTCGGAAGAACGAGAGCCTCCCTGGGAGCTAGCTTGTGCAGCAAAGGGTTGAGATGAATGATCTGAACTACCATTACCAGTGCTGACCTCTCGCTGCTTCTCCTCTTGGATTACAAGGGAGAAAACCTTGTTGATCGGTGGGATAGGATCCATGAGCAGGAGAGAACCACGGACTTGAGAGAAAGAATCATTCAATCCCATCAAGAAAGACATAACATGCTCTGTTTCAGAATGAACAAGAAGCGGTTGAATTGCTCCACAAACACAATTCACAACAGGCTTGTATGTGAGCAATTCATCCCAAATTGTCTTCAATTTGGTGTAGTAAACACTCACAGAATCGGATCTTTGATGAAGACTCATCAATTCACGACGAAGCTAGAAGACGCGAGGTCCATTCTTCTGTGCAAAGCGCTCACGCAGATCGTTCCAGATTTCCATGGCGGTGCCAGAGTACATGATGCTTGCCACAATTTCTTTGGACACGGAATTGAAAATCCAAGAAATCACAACGTTGTAGCTGCGATTCCATGCGCGATAGTGCGAATCAAAAGCTTCGGGACACGGTAGCGAACCATCGATGAAGGGGATCTTGTTCTTCACCGAGAGAGCAACAAGCATCGATCGACTCCAGGTATTGTAGTTGGATCCCGTCAATGGCTGCGAGACCAAGACCAAACCAGGGCCATCAGAGTGATGCAGATAGTAGGGATCGGAAAAATCCTCCATTGATGAAGAGGAAGCAGCGACTGAATCAGAGAGAACAGGGAAAGTCGATTCCAATCGATCTCAAGATCAATATGGGAACGAAGAAGAGAGAGAGTGCGGAAGAGAAACTCGCTCTGATACCATATAGAATGTTGATTTCTGAATCAGTGAATCAATTCATTGATCAATTGTTGATTATATACATCAGCTAAAAGGAAAAGAAAGTAACAAACTCTCTAACTGATTCTAACTAAGCTAACAAACTCTCTAATTGATTCTAACTAAGTTAACACTAGCTCTAACCAACTCTCTAATTAAAACGTGTTTCATAAACTAACACGTGTTAATATAATTACACGTATTATCATATAAACAATTTAATACAAATAAATGGGGTCCCCAAGTTACCTCAAGTAGATCATCTAGGTATAATAAGTGAGTAAAAAAGCCAGCTGATATCAAGAAAAACAATTGCATCCTTGTAAGGGGCACCTGCAAATAAAGTTTATGATATGAGGAAGCATCCAATAAGCATACTTATCATTGATCACAAGGTCATAAAAACCAACAATAAAGGGAAAGATTGAGAATAAATAGAAACTGAGATTCTCGCTTGCTACTTCCATGTAATGATTTGGAGCCCAAGAATTGCAATCCAAGCAATAACTAAGGAATTAACTGAGCAGAGGTCAGCGAGCAAGAGTGACTCACCATGGAAACAGAATCAAGGTGTCTCTGAGATTCTCGCTTGCTCCTTGCTCTAAAATTAGAGCTAGGTTCAATACCAAATTGAATTTGACATAGCGCCCCCATCAATGTATATAGCAAACGCTGGCAGGAAAGGAAAGGAGCATCTCCTCACCATTGGCATTCAGATCATTAAAAAAGATCCCTCCAAGGCCTTTCCTTTCACCTAAATGCTGAATACAGAACGAATAAAGAAAAACAATCAGCAACAATAAGTGCCATACCATGCAAGTTCAATTGAATGAAATATACACAACGAATCCACTCTAACACCTTAAATATGACACAAGGCATCAATCTAATTACGCTACTCAACTCATATACTCTAAAATGGGAGCACTGTGCATGACAACTGACAAGCAAGAGGCTAGAACAGATATCAGTACTAATAAGGTCACAATTTGTAAACCCAGTATAATTAATGCCTACATTTGCATTTTCAGTTTGGAAATCAAATTAACAATGCAGTTAAGAAAAAAAATTAAATTATTTGATACACCACCTAAGGTGTTAAAACTCCTTAATAATCACAGTTGCAAGTTAGCATCAAGATAGATGTTCCAGAGTTTCTGCCACTTATTGTCATCATACGATATACCACTCCCTCATGTTTCCTGAATGATATGTCAAATTATCAGCTACATAGACTTCTCCATGTGATAATATCTACACTACCATCTAAACACTTCACTGCTGCTTTTGCTGCCCAGCATCACAAATCTTCTTGCCATTCCATCGCCTCACCAACAGCCATCACAGTTAACATTAACAACCATTTGTTTCATGTTTATTATAGCATCCAATTCATCCAATATGGAGTTTACCAAATTTGATGATAACGAACAGAAAGAAAGTGTACATGTTATCAAACAGGCCCTGAGACTACAGCTACATATTGTATCAAAATGCTACATTATGTGAAAAAAGCTGAGCTGAAAAATTATACCTTGACATAAAGTAATCATCACAGCTTTTCCCGAGTCAGGAGTTAAAAGTAAGAACAAACTTGAGTTACCGATTGGACATCATACTGTTCATGAAGCGGTTGTTTTCTTCATCAATGACAAAATGTTTCAAATGAATGGCCAGCCTAATAAGAGTTTCAAACCAGCATTTCTAGACATGTACACCGGATAAGCTCACGCCGGCCATGATGAAACTATTATCAGTAATAATCAATCCTGTGACTATTTTAACAACTAACTTTACTCAATTGTTTGCAACTGCCCACATAAAGCAATCAACAGCTCATTTTGATAAAACCTGTTATGAATTATTCAATTCATTCAACAGTTTCCACAATCTCATTTAAACTTGAATTGTAACGGGTCTTATACCCAGCATCCTTGATGTCCATCGTCAACTTGTCCAAGATATCATATATCTCGCCACTTTGAGGGTGCTTCTCATCTCTAGATACAAAGTAGTTCACAAGCCCACCAATCTCAACCAAACTACATCCCATTTCCTTATGCAAGCCTTTTTCCGTAATCTGATTTCTCACTCTATCAACATTTTCCCACTCTCCTTCCTCTGCGTAGATATTTGAGAGTAAAACATGATATCCTGCCACTCTTTTCTCTGTCTCCATACTAAGCAACTTTTCAGCAACAACTTTTCCCAACTCAAAGTACCCATGATTTTTGCAAGCCCCAAGAATAGATCCCCAGATTTCCATTACATTACCATCCTCACCCAATTGCTTGACAAACTCATAGGCTTCAACAACCCTCCCAACCCTTCCTAACATGTCTGCAACACAACAATAATGTTCAGTTGAGGGCTTAATCTTATGTATTTTCACCATGGACTCAAATATTTCAAGACCTTCATCAACCAAACCAGCATAACTACAAGCAGATAAGATGGCAACAAAAGCTACTGCATCAGGCTTGATGCCAGATCTCAGCATAGAATCATACAAGGTAAGAGCTCTCCTACCCATCCCATGCTGGCCATAACTCATCATCATTGTGGTGTATGTGACCGAATTCTTCTCAGGCATTCTGTTAAATACGTTTTCCGCATAACTGATCGCACCTGATTTAGAATATGTGTCAACTAAAGCAGTTCCCGCATACACATTTTGGTCCATGAAATGGCGTATGGAGAATCCATGAAGTTGGGTAGCAAATGCTATGCTCCCCGTTGAACTACAAGCAGGGAGAATTGATGATAAGGTCACTGCATTAGGTATTACCTTGTGCAACAATGCCTCCCTGAGAGTGAGAATGGCTTTCTCATTGAGCCCGTTCTGAGTATAACCTGCGATCATAGCATTCCACGAGGCCTGATCTCTATCACTCGGGCAGTTCTGCTCAAATAACATTTCAGAAGTCCTGATCAAGCCAGATTTTGCATACATATCAATCAAATAACTCTCCATTCCCTCAGATTGTATCCCATGACGGATTAGAAAAGCATGAGTTTGCCTTCCAACATACGAGTTCCTGAGATTAGAAGCTGCAGAAAGGAGGGCAGTGACAGTGATAGAATCAATTATGAACATTTGCTTCTGCATCTCACACACAAGCAAAAGTGCTTCCTCATCCAAACCATTCTGCACGAATGCAGTGATTATGGTATTCCACGAAACAGCATCCCTTTCAGACATCTTCTCAAAAACCTTAAACGCTGTATCAATAGAATTGCACCTCGAGTACATCGCAATTACAGCATTGACAATAATAACTGGCAAAAGAGGCAAGCTTTTCAGAATAAACCCATGCAGCTGCTCAGCCAAATGGACTTCCTGAAGCTGTGAGACGGCAGTAATAACCGAGAGAAAAGTTACATCATCGCACACGGCTTCCTCGGACTCCAAGGCTCTAATGAAAACATCAATTGCTTGAACAGGAAGATTATTCTGAACATAGGCAGCAATCATGGTGTTCCAGACCTCTGTGTTTTTGCAGGGACATTGATCAAACACCTTGCGCGCATAATCGAGACAACCGAGATCAGCAAACATAAGTATTGCCGAGCTGACAACAAAGACATCATTGACATACTCATGACCAAATTTAAGAAGAAATCCATAAAACAAGTGAGCAATTCTAGGATCACCGAATTTGGAGACAGCAGGGAAGAGATTAACAAAAGTAACAGGAGTTGGAGTAACAGAGAGCTTGACAAACGTAGTGAAAGCGTGAAGTGCTTGGAAGTGGCGGTGGGTCTTGACATACCATGAAATCAAGGTGTTCCAAGCGACGACGTTTCGCTTTCGCATGAGGCGGAAGACTTTGAGGACATAGTCTTGTTGGGGAAGAGTAGCGGAGATGGGAAGGCAGGAGGAGTACATGTTGAGGAGGGAATTGTAGACGACTCTGCTGGGAGCAGGGAGGGAGTTGGATTGGGAGCGGAGGAAGTGGGAGTGGAGAGCTTTACCGGCCATGAGGTCGCCGGTGAGGGCACAGGCTTTGAGAGTGGAAGAGAAGGTGTAGGAATCGAAGTGGGTGGAGGGAGTGGCGGTTCTCATGTGGGCATAGAGGAGGAGAGCGTCGAGGGGCATGTGGTTACAGATGAAGCCGATGATGACGGTGTTCCAGACGGCGGTGGAAGGGCGAGGGAGAGTGTCGAGGAGGTGGCGAGCGAGGTGAGGTTGGCCTTGTTGGCAGAGGTTGCTTAAGCGAGAACGAATGCTGGTACTGATGGCGTTGTTCTTCTCCTTGAGGTTGACGAATGAGTTGGGAAGAAGGGATGAAGGAAGAGGAACTACCGGAGAAGCCATGATGATACTGATACCACTGGATTGGTTCATTCTTCTTCTTTCATTCTATCATGCGGTTCAAGTTATCCCTTCAATCTTAATCCATTTCGATCGCAAAATCCGCCACAAAGTCCTTGTCTTTAAGGCCCCGTCGCTAATTCCACATCAAACATAGGTTTTTGTGACGGATTCATTTCCGTCGCAAGTAACCACATGTTGGCAAAATTGTTTTAAGCTATATTTTTTGCCAAATTTTTCTTACATTATTTAAAATAAAAAAAAACCTAGAAACGGTGACAAAGAAAACATGTGTAAAAAAATATTATTTTTTGACATTGTATGATGTTTTGTTATACTAAGCAATCACTTATTAATCAATTATGAGAGATCAATAATAAAAAAGACATGAAAAAAATTTAAAAGAAAAATCATCATCTTCGAAAAAAATCATCACCTATAGAGAGGATGGATTAAACAAGCATCTAAAGTTTTTTTTTTAAAGACTCTACTTTCAAAAGTTGATTAAAGTAAACAACCAACTCCTCCAAGGTAAAAGGGAGGGGATTGGAAGATATACACCAACAAACATAGAGAAGATAGTGGATATGAAAACAAAGAAAGCAATAGATAGAAAAAAGAATGTATTTATTTAAATATGATAGAGTATATTTTAGGATAAATTTTACAGACAATTTATGTAGATGTGGTTTTTACTATTATCCTTTTTTTTAAATAGTTTTTAATATTACCCTATTACAACAGGACAAGACAAGTGAGTTGAAAAGTGTAAATTGAGAGAATTATCGCATTAAAAAAAAACATATCAAGAAAGTGAGTGATTGAGCTTCTTATTCAGCAGCAACAAAAACAACACACATTGAACAGTATCTAAATTTTATCCTATATTTTATATCATTTAAAAATGATAGAGTATATTCTATTTTGTTGAATATTTATTTTTCTTCTTCATTTATATAAAAAAATATTTTTTGGGTAAAAAATTTAGAAATAATAACTTCCATTCCAATATGTTTCACGGGGCTGTGATAGAGTGAAATTCTCTATCAAGCTAAATTCTTAATTTCTAACATAAAAAGGAAAAAATAAATAAAGAAGAAAAATAATTACATCAATTTTGTGGTTACTTTCATTAACAGCCAAAACAATACAATTTATATTAAGAAAGGAAGTAGTAACCCTAGAACTAAGGTTGACTATACATGAGATTCCATCCAACTTAGTGAAATTATCTAGAAATTAGAAACAAGTATTAAACTATGTAAAATTAACTAGAAAATAGTATTTAACTATGCTAAATAATAGAACCTGGTCGACATTAAAATGTTTCTTACAAAGATAATTCCTTAAGCAACTGGGTTTTGATTATTTTTGTTTTGGGCCTTATAATAGAACCTGGTCGACATTAAAAATGCAATGATGGTCAAAAATGAATAAATATAAATATATATATATAAACAAAAAGAAGATAAAAAGGCATTTTGGATTTGCATCATCAAACTTGGGCTTTGTTACTGTTAGAGACCCTTGAGCGGAGTAAAGTAACTCCTCCTCGGAACCAGAATCAGAGGGAAACAAAATGGAGGAGATGCAACAACTTCTCAGCATGGGCTTCCCGGAGGAGTTAGCCGCTCAAGCTCTAGCTGCCACCGGCGGCAAGTCCACTGTCAAAGCCACCGAATGGATCCTCACTCACCACAAATCCAACAACAACAACAACAACCCTTCACCACCACCACCCTCTTCCTCCTCCTCCTCCTCCTTTCAGCCCAAACTCGACCATTTCTTCCATTCCCATTCCCAATCACAACCCACCCCCGACCCACAACCAGAACAACCAACCAAACGCCTCAAGCTATCAGTATCACCTTCCCAACCCCAACCCCAACCCCAACCCCAACCCAAGCCTTCCTTCTTCTTCAAGCCTCCGAACCACCACAAACCCACCACCCACATTCACGAACCCTTATACGAACGCTTGCGTCCCCGAACCTTAGACGAAGTGGTGGGTCAGGACCATCTCCTCGCACCCACTTCCCTTCTCCGTTCCGCAACCCAACGCAACCGCTTACCTTCCATTCTCCTATGGGGTCCCCCCGGCACCGGTAAGACCACTATCGCCAGAGCTATTGTCAATTCAACTGCTTCCCCTAATTGCTATCGCTTTGTCTCCTTATCTGCTGTTACTAGCGGCGTCAAAGATGTCAGGGACGCTGTTGATGAAGCCAGAAAACTCAGGCTCAAAAACCATAACCAAAACCAAACTACTGTTCTCTTCGTCGATGAGGTTCACAGGTTCAACAAGTCTCAGCAGGACTCTTTCTTACCCGTCATTGAAGATGGCAGCATTGTCTTCGTTGGTGCCACCACTGAGAATCCTTCTTTCCATTTGATCACGCCTCTGTTGTCTCGGTGCCGCGTCCTTACATTAAACCCTCTTAAACCCCACCACCTTGCTCTGCTTCTCAGCAGGGCTGTCAATGATACTGATAAAGGGTTGGTGAAAAGCCTCGGATTTGAAGCTAATGTGAGTGTGGGCGAGGATGCGGTTAGTTTTATAGGAAACAACTGTGATGGGGATGCCCGGGTGGCCTTGAATGTCTTGGAGATTGCTGCAGTTACAGCGGCTGCACGAGCACAGCAATGTAAACAGAAGGAGGAAGAAGAAGGGGTGGAGGAGCTTCAGACAAGTGAGGAAAACAAGGTTGTTGTTGTTGAGGTTACCGTTGATGATGCAAAGGAGGCGCTTCAATGCAAGCACCTTGCTTATGATAAGGCAGGGGAAGAGCACTATAATCTGATCAGCGCGCTGCACAAGTCTATGAGGGGAGGTGATGCAAATGCGGCGATTTACTGGTTAGCGAGAATGTTGCAAGGGGGTGAAGAGCCTCTTTACATTGCACGCAGGCTCATTAGGTTTGCAAGTGAGGATGTTGGTTTGGCCGATCCATTGGCTCTTAATCAGGCTGTTTCCTGCTACCAAGCTTGCCACTTTATAGGAATGCCAGAGTGCAATGTGATCCTTGCACAGTGTGTTGCTTACTTGGCCTTGGCACCGAAATCCATCGCAGTTTATCGAGCAATCGGAGCAGCTCAGAATGTAGTGAAGGAATCAGTTGGACAGAATGAGGGGGTGCCTCTTCATCTCAGGAATGCACCCACCAAATTGATGAAGGATATTGGGTATGGGAAGGGATACATATACACTCCTGATAACCCCTCCGCAACGCAGAGCTATTTACCACCCTCGCTTCAAGGTTACAAGTTCCTCGACTGGCCTGACAGGAAACCCTCTGATAGGTAAAAATGCTCTATCAAGATTAGTGTGTATGCCATTTTGTTCTTTGGCTTTTTTGGGAGAAAGGTAGGGGCACAGACAGTTTTCATGTGCCAATTTTGTTTTGTTTAACTAGGACTCATGGAATTTTTGTTTGATGGTTGATGGAATGAGTACACTACAATTAAATGGATGTAAGAAATTATAGCTGCTCAATCAGCTCAGAACAAATGGACATTTGATTGAAAAAAACTGCTTTTGTTTTGTAATACAAGAAGGTACTTGCGAAATAACGCTTGGCACAGCACATTGCGGACAAACAACAGTCTAGAAATGTCATTCTCCTCATTTCAAGCATTACACAGTTGAAAATTGCAAACTTGTGATTTACAATCCACCTAGTAGAAGCTAACAGTTGTGACTCATCTAAACAATTACTTGATATACACCGAAAAAAATAAACAAGCTCCCTTATTATTAAAAAGCTGGCAAATGCAAATTGGGTGGACACCTGATAAATTAAATCCATTCTTTCGGGTTAATGCACGCATCTAAGAGTTTCCATTCTTCGCTCCCTTCTTCTGGTTTCTGCACTCAAAATGATATCAATATTTCAGTGGAATTTCATAAATGGAAGATTAGATGTATCTAACATTCATCTTGTTTAGAATAAAGAAGAAGATTCACAAAACCGTACATGATCATATTCCCATCGAGAAGTCAGTGGGAGAGAAACAAGAATACTCTCTATTCTCCCTCCAGTTTTTAGTCCAAATGTTGTACCCCTATCATACACCTGTAGCATAAAAACCGTTAGACATCACAAATTTAAACCTGATTTGAAAAATAGGGCAGCAAAACATTGTTGTTCTAAAAGCTAGCTAGGTTGAAGAGTGTACCAAATTGAATTCAACGTATCGTCCCCTTCGCAGTTGCTGCCATGCTTTCTGATGATCTGTGAAGGGTGTATCCTTCCTTTTCTCTATAATAGGTATATAAGAAGGAACAACAGAATTTGCACATTCTGCAAGCAACCATAATATGACAGACATGAAGTTGAAAGAACTAATAAATGTCTTTACGGCGAGAAACTATCAAATTTTACATAGACAAGCCATTACCAGTAGCAAAGGAAAGAAGCATCTCTTGATCATAGTCATTCAAATCATCAAAAAATATTCCTCCAAGCCCTCTCCTTTCACCTCGATGCTGAACACAGAATTAAGGGCAAAGTAAGAAAAAACAAATCAACAATGGCGACCGCTGTATTTAAACATGACAGATGGAACCCATGATCCGTTTAGTTACATGTTTTACTGACTAAACTGGTATGTTCTAAAATGGGAGAAGTGAGAGAACTGAGCATGACAACTGACAAACAAGAGATTACAAACATGTACATTAAGGTCAAATTTGTAAGCCCAGTGTTGTGAATGAGGTCCTGCCCCATATGCCTTCATTTACATTATTTATGGGCTTACAAATCAAATGAACTTTGTACTCTTGCAGGCATAATGCATACAAAAGATCAACCTACGTCAGACACCACCAAGCTATTCATGTTTCATAGTAATGCTCATCAGGTCAGACTTCAAAGTAATCTCAGTTGCAAGTTTGCCTCAAGATATACGTTTCAGACTTTTTATCACTTATTATCCTCCTCACAACACTACTACAAATGTCCTGAATACTAACTATATCATGTTATCAGTCACATATACTAAATGTGATCTCCACCCACCATCACAAACCACTTCATGCTTGCCTCTTGCTGCCCTTGCATCACAAATCTACTCCCCACTCCATCATTTCATACTGACCAACAGTCATCTCCGTTACCCATTTCATACTAAAAAGTTCCATTACATGAAAAAGGATGAAGAAAAATACCTTGATATAAAAGTAATCATCGCACCACTTCTTGAATCGGGGGTAGAAGGTAGGATCAAACTTGTCACAAGCCTGTTTTTGAATCTACAATAGAAGCATGATAGATGTACACTTAGTAAAACACTAACTCTTGAACACATAAAATATCATATCAATATTCTAGAGATAAAATTTAAACTGAATCATTTGCCATAACATCAAGTTCCTTTAATTATAGAATTCTCAAGCAGTTGCAGAAACCTTTTACAGAAACAACATCAAGAGAATGATCTCTGTTTAACATTTCTATGCCTCTCATTTTAAAGGAATCAAGCAACCTAAATTAAATTCAAGAAGACCTACCTGAAACTTCAAAATTATATTAAAAATACTCACATTGACATAAGTACCAAGACAACAAAGTGAGTTGAAATTTTAAAACAAAGAAGATTATTTTTATTCCTTTACAAAAGAAGGCCATTGTTGATTCTAAACCAAAAATGTAAGTGTTTAGCACACATACTGAATGGAAGTGTTTAACATCCTCCTCAAAAATGTAAGCAGGAGTCAAGTCAGTTCCCCCACCAAACCACCACTGCTTAGGTGCTCCAGGAGCATCTGCGGAATGCAACAGCATGATATCAAAAAAGGACTCAACAATTTTATACATTTATGTTGACATACCTCTGCTAATCTTTATTGGAAGATACTTTTCCACATTGTTTTCTGTTTTAAATTTTTACTACTATAGGTATTCACTTAAGTTTATCTAGTACAAGTGCTTTATGATGAATTCGAATTTACTAAATGATGCTTTCCACTCCATATACAAGTAGCACTACGATTCAGTTCCTGCATATACAACTTAGAAACTTGGTGCTTTCATTGAATCAAGCTTTTAGTAAATAAGCTTGAAATCTAATCAACTTAACAGAATGAAGTTGATTAGCCAAGTTGTTGCAGAGGATAGCATGGCATTAGGCATTTGCTTAAAATGATGAAGAGCAAAAGGCATTGATCCATTACCTTTAGGAGCATCAGTTTCAAAATAGCGATAGTTGAAATGCATGGTAGGGGCAAATGGGTTCTTGGGATGCAAAACCTGAACAGAAAGACATTGAAGACAGAGCTATTAGACCCCAAATAACATTGTTGAGGAAGAAAAGAAAAGCACAGAAATGCATTGAACACTGACTGAGCTGATTCCAGCTGCAAAGAAGGGAACAGGACCAGGCTTCTCATCAGGAGATGCAGCAGCACCTTTGGCAGCACGATACGCATCAGGAGGCATGACACCATAAACAACAGAGACATTAACCCCAGCCTTCTCCCAAACAGCACCATCTTGAAGAACCCTGCTAATGCCGCCGCCACCACCTGGCCTCGACCAAACATCCTCCTTGAACTTCGCCCCGCCGTCAGCAGCCTCAATAGCATCACACACGCTGTCCTGAGCTTCCCTTATCATCTTCTCAAAGCGCGCCCTCACCGAGGAAGACGAAGAAAGTGCCTCAGCAGTATCACCACCTCTGAGAAAGGTTTCGGGTCGTTCCGCTTCTGGGGTCTCTTTCTCAATCGAAACGCCAGCTCTGACAGCCCCTTTGCTCCCCAAGCTAGTCATGGTTTTGGTTTGAATTAGAGGGTTCCAGCGCCGTTTGGAGAGCAATTTGGCGGTGGGAGAAGAAGTGGAAGAAGTGGAGGTGAAGAAGGGAATGGCGTAGGAAGGAGGTGAGACAATGGTAGCACAAGACGGCATTATATTATAAAATAGCAGCAGCAGTAGCAGAGAGATTTGATTCGAAAGAAAGAAGCAAGCAATGAGGTGAGTGATTGAAGAGTTACAGAGAGAGAGAGATATATAGAAACAAACAAAGAGGCTTTGGATTGAAATGATAAGGTGTTTGTTTCTTCGCTTCAGTTCAGAATTACTTTTGTCTTTTGGTTTATATGAATCAATGAATCAACATATAGTACTGTTACTGTATCATCCTAATTCTAGCAGCGCCAGCCAAATGGCAGATAGCCTTTCCGATTCCATGCTACGCCCACAGAAACCCAAGTCAAAAGTGCACTAACCATTAGATCAAACCAATATTTATATTTATCAATCAAGGATTCAATCTCAACTACTCGATAAGCAAATGGTTTTATTTTAAGAAATGAATAATAAATTACTTATACAACACATCTTCTTGATTTACATAGATTTTTTATAACTTTTTAGCAGTAAAGAATATTTTATTGAGAGAAGAGAGTACCAACTAAATAGGGAACAAAATCATCTTATATAAAATTCCCGATTTGAAAAGGTCCTCCAGAGTATTACAAGTAATATTAGTTGATTTTAAAGACATGGAATTGACCCCTTTGAAGTATTTTGATGAATTCAAACTTTAAAATAATAAGATCATGTGTAAAAACAAAACTCAGACTAAAATTTGATTAGTCATGTAGGATATCTACTAGGTCGTAGCGGATGCACGATACAAGGGGCAACAAATGCAGTGTTGGTGGGTGGCGGGACACCACAGGCGGCACCGTGGTGGAATTGGTGAGTAAGAAGAATGAGGGGGCAACTGAGGGAGAGGGGTAGAGGCGAGAGTTAGGAAGAGAGTGAATTGATGGTCAAGGGGGCAGTTATGGTAGTAAAAGGGGCGGCGGAAGTGGAGAGTTTGAGAGTTAGGGAATATGAGGGGCAAAAAAAGGGGTGGATTTAGTGCTCAGGGGCGGCAAAGGGGCATATCTTGTGGTGGAGGGGCAATGAGGCAAAACAAGGACTGGGGGTGAAAGGTAGAGGTAATTTGTTACCTCTTTTATCTATTGATGTACCTCTAGTTGTTTTTGTTCGACAAAACTTTATTTAACCTTAAGAACTATCATAAGTAGTATTAGTTGAGTTCTGTTCTGGTGCTCAGTAAACAACTCATTTCTCCCTAATTACCGGCTTTCTTAAAACTTGGGCTCACCTCCACTCTTCTCGTTTAACACCTCATAATAGGCCCTCATCGAGCAAATGGCCTTGTACTGAATCGAACCAACACCATTTATCATAACATTCACCTCGAAGCCCCTCACAATTTCCAAACATGACACAACCATTTGTATGCCGCGGAAACAACAACTTAATCTAGCCAAATTTCTTGTCACTTTAGTGCTTAGTTGGCAAATTTGAGTCACACATTAACAAATTTGACTAAAAAAGTCAAAACATATACATGCAGCTAATAATATTTAAGGATCCAATTGCATTTCAGAGTTTTCATCAAATCGAAGCATGATCTTATATTATGCTAAATCACATATTTAAGTAATGTGGGAAAAAAATCACCTTCAATATCTAAATAAATTCACTCAATTCCTTCTTTTGTGTAATCCTCTTGTTCCATCTTAAAAATATGATGCATCAAATCATAGACATGACATTGCATGTTAAGAAAAAAGTTAGAGTTGAAGTTGTCAAATATATAAAAAAAAAAAACTAAAGTGTTGCTCAACTTTTCATTTGTAGAAATTAATACAAAATTTCTCAAAAGTATGAGCTTGAGGTTATATTATTTACTTTTACTAAGTTACCAAATAAAAGCAAGGCCTGTATTACTATTTTCTCCTACACTTCTGTATTTTTCTCCCATAAACTCAGTTGCATCTTAGAAAATACAGCCTTTTTTTTCTTGGTAGCCTACTTATAAAAGCAAATTGGGCTTGTCTGGGCCAAAATTTCCTTACAGAGTGAGTCCTGACTTCTGGCCCATATCTCACTTAGTGTCTCCCTCTCCCCCTCTTGTCGGTTCATGAGTCATCATAATCATAATTCATAACTAATTTCCATTTCCATCTGCTACGTTCAGTTTCAGTTGAGATCTCATCTCCAATCTCCAATCTCCATTGCCATGCCACATTCCACGGTGAGCTCATCCTTCTCCTTTCTCCATTTTCACAATACAATATTGATTCATTGCACACTTTATTCTCCTTTTTTATACATTGTTCATGATCGCTGTTTTACATTGATTCCCTTTGCCATTCTCATTTGTTTGTTTATCCCATACGCATGTCTTGTGATCTGATCATTCTCGCATATTCTTTAGCCTACATTTAATTTTATATCTTTGGATGCCATCTCATTTTGAAATATTGTTATTCTGTTGTAGATTTGACGTTGAATGCTTCGTTAGACTCATAGCTTAATTTCCCCAAACATCTACTCTGCGCAAATGGAGATCCCTTTGATCTGCTGGGTTTGCATTTCCCTCATTGTCTTTGTTCAATTTAGCAATGCTTTTTATCTTCCTGGAAGTTACATGCACACTTACTCAAATGGAGATCCCATATATGCCAAGGTTAATTCCTTGACTTCCATTGAAACTGAGCTTCCCTTCAGCTACTACAGCCTCCCTTATTGCCAACCCCTTGGCGGGATTAAGAAAAGTGCTGAGAATCTCGGCGAACTCCTTATGGGTGACCAGATTGATAACTCCCCTTACCTTTTCCACATGAATGTCAATCAGTCTGTCTACCTCTGCACTACACCCCCCTTGAACGAGAACGAGGTCAAGCTACTCAAACAGCGAACTCACGATCTCTATCAAGTAAATATGATCCTTGACAATCTGCCTGTCATGAGATTTGCCACTCAAAATGGGGTTAAAATCCAGTGGACCGGCTTCCCCGTCGGGTACACCCCACCTGATGGCAGTGCGGATTACATCATCAACCACCTCAAGTTTACAGTCTTGGTTCATGAGTATGAAGGAAGTGGTGTTGAAATCATCGGGACCGGCGAGGAGGGTATGGGTGTGATTTCTGAAGCTGACAAGAATAAGGCATCTGGATATGAAATTGTTGGCTTTCATGTTGTCCCTTGTAGTGTTAAACGCGATCCCGAAGCCATGACAAAGCTCCACACGTATGATGAAATGTCTAGAACAAGCTGCCCAGCTGAGCTTGACAAGTACCAAGCGGTTAGGGAACAAGAGAGGATATCATTTACATATGAAGTTGAATTTGTTAGAAGTGATATAAGATGGCCGTCGCGTTGGGATGCTTATTTAAAGATGGAGGGTGCACGAGTACATTGGTTCTCAATCCTGAATTCACTTATGGTGATCTTTTTCCTAGCTGGTATTGTTTTTGTCATTTTCTTAAGAACTGTGAGAAGGGACTTGACAAGGTATGAGGAAATGGACAAAGAGACACAGGCTCAGATGAATGAGGAGCTTTCTGGATGGAAGCTTGTTGTGGGTGATGTATTTAGGGAGCCTGATTGCTCAAAGCTTCTCTGTGTGATGGTTGGGGATGGAGTTCAGATTCTTGGAATGGCAGCTGTTACTATTGTTTTCGCCGCCCTTGGTTTCATGTCACCTGCTTCACGGGGAATGCTACTAACGGGGATGATAATTTTATATCTTTTCCTCGGAAGTGCTGCAGGATATGTCAGTGTACGTCTCTGGAGCACCATTAAGGGAACTTCAGAAGGGTGGAGGTCAATTTCCTGGTTTGCCGCATGCTTTTTTCCTGGAATTGCGTTTGTTATTCTAACAGGACTGAATTTTATTCTCTGGAGCAGCAAAAGTACTGGTGCTATTCCTATTTCCTTGTATTTTGAGTTGATCTTCCTGTGGTTCTGCATTTCAGTGCCACTTACCCTCATTGGAGGATTTATGGGGACAAAAGCTCCACAAATTGAATTTCCTGTGCGAACTAATCAGATTCCAAGGGAAATTCCAACACGTAAATACCCATCATGGCTTCTTGTTCTTGGTGCTGGAACTCTTCCGTTTGGAACCCTTTTCATTGAGCTTTTCTTTATCCTTTCCAGTATTTGGCTTGGGAGGTTCTATTATGTCTTTGGCTTCTTGTCGATTGTTCTTCTATTGCTGATTATTGTTTGTGCTGAAGTGTCAGTGGTCCTCACATATATGCATCTTTGTGTGGAAGATTGGCGGTGGTGGTGGAAGGCATTCTTTGCATCAGGCTCCGTTGCTCTTTATGTCTTCTTATACTCCATTAACTACTTGGTTTTCGACCTGCAGAGTTTGAGTGGACCTATCTCTGCTATACTTTATCTTGGCTATTCGCTGCTCATGGCAATTGCAATCATGTTGTCAACCGGGACCATTGGCTTCCTTATGTCATTCTACTTTGTGCATTATTTGTTCTCATCAGTGAAGATAGATTGAGGCTCTCTTTGCTATCTATCAACAAAGCAAAAGGCACTCTGGAAGAGGATTTTTTCTCAATTGGTATAACTTAATTCTTTTTGTAGCTTGATTTCTTTATAGCATATTAAGTGGATAAACAGATACTGATCTGCAGTTTGTTCCCCTTCTATCTGTATTCTGTAAGTGGTTTAAAATTTAAACATTTAACTAGTGTTTGATATCATTTTGTTTCATGTACTTTAGTCTAATCAAGTTGCTTGAGGAAGTTGTAATTGCTCAGACTGTCTCATCCCTTATTCACTTAAACACTGATTAAAAAAAATTAAATGGTTACTTTTAGATTTCTACATGATTTCTATTTTCTACTGTGCTTCTTGGTATTTAAATCTATCTTAATAAGGTTAGTGACATTTTCATTAACGGTATTCTGCTACCTCAATTGCAGACTGCTTGTAACACAGTATATATTCGTCCCGATGTGTAAAATATTGAATAATGCAACAAAAATGAATAGCAGTTTTTGGAAATATATGTTTAAAGAAAACTTGGAAGCTAATCCATCAGTCAGTCTTAGTCTGAGACAAAAATGGATCCTGTAATATAGTATGCCAAACTACACTAAAAAAATTTTGAGTAAATATTTTTCTACTCAAAGTTGGGTGGATTCATGTAACTTTGGTGATGACATGCTAGCTTTTGATGATTAGTAGTCTGCATAATTTGTATAGATAAGGATTACACCAAGAGAAAAGCTACACATGTTTCTCTCAACAAGTTATTCATAAAAGCCTAAAGCTGATAACACATGAGAAAAATATGCCAGCTAGTTATTGTTTAACATCACACATTATATTGGGATGGGAACTCCATTCCAATCTTCAAGACATTCCAGAAGTGGGTCAACAATCCTTGCTTGTCTCACGGCTGTAAATACTTTTTCAAAGTCCTCATCTGGTGAGATAGTCTTATCTCCGGTCAGCAACCCTGTCCCTAATTCTTCCCTTACAAACTTGTACAGCGGGTATGACCTACATTCCTTAATTCTGTTTGGAATTGCTGGATTGCCCTTCTCATAAGCCAACCTTGCACTTTCAACTTCCTTCGGGAAGAGATTCTTCAGTTCATCCTCAAAAGCTCCAATCTTGTCAAAGATTGTCAAGCTCACATTCTTGTCATTAATGGCACTAATGTGTGCTTGCTCATAAAGTACCTGCTTTAGTTTCGGCATCAGTGGGTACATGACGTTGGATGGATCATCAATGTAGGAGAATACATATTCTCTCTCAACCACTTTGAGTAAATCTTTCTCACAAAATCGAAATGGGTTGATTTCTTCTTTGTCTTCTATGGATAATGTCTTCTTTGCAACCGTGCTTATGGTATTCCTGACCGTGTTCTTAAAAATTTCTTCCAAATGCCTCAAGTCAATAGCTTGGCAGAGTGCAACCAAGTATGTGGAAGACATGAGCTTCAATATCTCAACGGCTTCGACGGTTTTCCATGCAGAAATTAAGCCCAAAGAGTTCACATCTTGGTTGTGCTGTTCAGCACTCTGCACGTGGCTCGTTACCGGATTTGCTAAATATTGGAGTTCTGAACAATAAGCAGCCATGGCAACTTCAGATGCCTTAAAACCATAATCCAGACTTGGGTTTCTACCAGCTGAGAGATTTGATGGCAAACCATTATTATACAAGTCATTCACTAGCTCGGTAAATTGGGCAAAGATGAGTTTGCCAATTGAAGCAACAGCTAAACGTACATTATCCATGGCAACTCCAATTGGGGTGCCTTGGAAATTACCCCCATTCAAAACCTTATTCCCAGTGACATCAATCAAAGGATTGTCATTCACTGAATTTATCTCCCTTTCAATCGATTTGGTCGAATAACGGATGACTTCAATCTGTGGACCAAGCCATTGAGGAGAAGTTTGAAGAGCATAGCGATCTTTCCTAGGCTTCTGCGATGGATCTGCTTGCTGCAGTTTAGCATATTTGATATACGAGCTTCCATCTAAAATATGTTCCATAATAGCAGCAGCCTCAATTTGACCTGGATGGTACTTGAGCTTGTGTATAAGATGGTGCGTAAATTCTGGCTTCCCCTGCATGACTTCAGCAAAAACTGCTGATAGAACTACTGACAATAAAGCTAATATGTTTGTCTCAAAAAGTACCACAGCAGCTACGCCAGATCCAACGGCTGTGCCATTTACAAGGGCAACGCCTTCCTTGGGATTCAGCTCAAAGAACCCAGAATTCAGACCTGCTAAATTGAAAGCTTCCTTAGCATTGAGGGACTCTCCAGAGGGTCCAACAGCTTTGGAGTTTCGCCTACCAATTAGCAATGCAACAATGTAGGACAGAGGAATAAGATCACCAGAAGCCGTGACTGTACCACGTAATGGCAAGACAGGGGTGACATTATGGTTGAGGAGTTTGGTGATAGCTTCTAAGATTTCAAATCTAATACCGGAATACCCTTGAAGAAGGGTATTAACCCTCACAAGCATAGCTGCTCTGGTTGCTGACTGGGGCAGTGTATGAGATAACTCAGCTCCAAAGCCAAATATAGCGCAGTTCAAAAACCTTAGGAAGGAAAAATGGTTCAGCCAACATAATATTTAGTATGTAGTCTATGAAATTGCGGATTATGATCCTCTCATGTCATATTACATTGTATCATGAAACTTGATGTGTTTTTTTCTCTTCATAAATGTCTATAAGTTGTCACTCACTCATTTAATAGGTATGAAGAGAGAGTTAACATCAAATTTTAACATGACACTATTATGTAAAATTTTGACATGAAGGATCATGTAGCATATCAAAGCAATATGTTATCTATAATGCAGAGTGGAACCTCACCTAACCATCTCTTTCTGAAGAGCCAAGCCTTGGTTGGTTTGTCTGTTGGAGGCAGCACCAAAGCCAGTGGTGACTCCATAAATGGCAGTACCTTTGTTAACGTTTTCCATAATCCACTCGCAGCTGGCCTCAACTCCTGCCCTTGCTGTCTCTGAGAGGCCAACCTTAACTTGTAAGTTATGGTTAGCAACAGCAGCTACCTGGGATATAGTTAGTGTCTCCCCCCCACCTAGACATATCACTGGCTTCCGGTAATCTGCCACCATGCGTTTCACTTCGTCAAAGTAGCTACCCTTGAGTGAATTTGCCGCAGATTCCCAGTTCAGAGGGTCTGTGTCACTCACACTTTGGTTAGCTTTCTGGGTCGCCATGTTCATACACTATCACCAGATCAGGTTGTAGAGAAACAATGGCTTTTTAAGCTTAAATAGAGGGTGGCGCTTCACTGATTGGTTGGTGAGTAATGGGTAGGAGCAACACAGCACGAGCAGAGGAGAATTTGTGTATGGGTAGGTGCTTGACTTTTGGCCGGGTCAATCTTGGCAGGCTACATTGATCCTAGAATACCGGAAAAAATAATGAGTTAATATAGTATAATCTGACACCTGAAAATGTCATCTTGTGCCTTTCTGTACTTGTCGGGCAAGCATGAATGTTTTAAAACTTCTTAAGACTATCCACAATGGTTTCAATATTCAACACCACTTTTTCTCTTCCCAACACTCCACATCACCTTCTCTTTCCAGTTCAACACTTCATTCAACTTTTACCCACTCCAATGGTTTTTCATTCAACACCCTACCCCCTACCCCACCACTTTTATTTCATATTTTGATTTAATTTTATATTTTTCGTTTTATGATTTCATAAAATTAAAATTTACGATAAAAATTAAATTAAATAAACTATTATCGATTTAATTTAACTTAATTTTTTTTATTTAAATTAAATTAAATTAACGTAATATTTTTTTAACGTAAATTAAATTAAAAACTTAACAATTTAATATTTTTTAAATAAAATATACACAATAATTTATTTTATTTTATTAACTTCAAATGGAAGAAAAGAAACTAAGCACACAATAATACATTTTATTTGCTTAACTTAAAATGCAAGACAACAAACTAAACACACAACACACAAATAACGTAATTAGTACGATACAAAGCATATTTAATCATCATACATTCCAAACTTTGCCCAGATGTGCTTCACTAGATCTGCTTGTAGTTGGTGATGGACATTTGGATCACGGAACTCGGATCTAGCACGCACGTGATCCGCAAAAGCGGGTAACACCTCGGTCGAGTATGGTTGCGGTGTACTAGATTCACTTCCCTCAGCTTGCTCAAAATCGGTCCAGCGTTGAGCATATGTATCTCGTTCATCCTCAACAATCATATTATGTAATATGATGCATGACCTCATGATGATACCCAAATCAGTTATGTCCCAGAAGCGAGCTGGTTCACGGATGATTTTAAAACGAGCTTGAAGCACTCCAAATGCACGTTCGATGTCCTTCCGACATCCCTCCTGATGTTTTGCAAAGCACTTATCGGGTTCAGTTTGAGGAAGTCTAATAGACTTGACAAAAGTTGGATAAGAAGGGTAGATACCATCAGCTAGATAGTATGCCATATTATAGGGACGTTGGTTCACGATGAAATTCACACGTGGAGCGTTTCCCTGTTCCAATTCATCAAACACTGGTGACCGGTCTAGAACGTTTATATCGTTCAAGGTTCCCGGACATCCAAAAAAGGCATGCCAGATCCAAAGATCAGGAGATGCAACTGCTTCAAGAATAACTGTGGTGGTTCCCTTATCCCCTCTAGCAAATTGACCTTCCCATGCTTTAGGACAATTTTTCCACTCCCAGTGCATGCAGTCAATACTCCCGATCATGCCTGGGAACCCCCGCATTTCACTAACCTGTAGTATTCTTTGCAGGTCCTCTTGGGTTGGTGCTCTCATGTACTCTTGCTCATACAATCGTATGATTCCTTTACAGAATCTACGTACACACTCCAATGCTGTAGTCTCTCCTATTTTGATGTACTCGTCGACTGCATCTGCTGCCACACCATTGGCTAACATTCGCATTGCTGTGGTGCATTTTGCTAAGGGCGATATACCTTCTTTCTTCGCTGCATCGACTCGCTGGGTGAAGTAGCTATCACTACTTGAAAGGTCCGCAACGATTCGAAGGAACACATGTTTTTGCATCCGGTACCGGCGACGGAATATTCCATCGTCGTATGTAGGCTCATTGGCAAAGTAGTCGTCAATTAGCCTTTGGTTTGCCCCTGCATGATCTCTACTGAGATATTTTCTACCACGAGGTGCGCTACCCTCCAATATTAGATTTCTACGCTCCCTAAAGTGGTTGAGTACATAAGTGTCTTCTCTCTTGCTTTTTTCAAGGTAAGCTTCGAGATCAAACTCTGGTGGATCCATTTTTTGTGAAATTTGAAGTAGATGGGAAGAGATGGGAAAAGATGGGAAGTAGATGGGAAGAGATGGGAAGTAGATGGGAAGTATATGGGAAGAGATGGGAAGAGATACATTGAATGGTGGATCTATGAGTCCATATATATAGATAACTTGAATGGTGGACATTGACGGATTCGAAATAATATGAACTATAGTTAATTATCGGATAAGGACTAGATTCGAATTGAGTGATGCATATTCAAACTCGGTAACCCATACATTAAAGCCACTGACAACACCGACAAATTATTAAAGTAAACAGTACAGACTTGACAAAACACTGACAAATTATTAAAGCAAACACTACAGACTCGACAACACTGACAAATTATTAAAGCAAACACTACAGACTTGACACCACATGAAAAATAATAAATCAAACACTACAGAAAATTAATTTCCAAAGAGCTCTTGGGACAACCGCTTCAACAGCTCTTTCTTGTGGTCACTGAGATGCTCCTCTTCACTTAACTTTAGAAATAATTCCATTTTCTTAGCTTCAGTCTCCTCTTTCCTCAATCTATTAGTCTCTTGTTGCATCGCCGCCATCTGCTTCAATTGTTCAACCTCTATCTCCTTGACTTGTTTGTATGCAGTCCAATCTTTCTCCATCGCCTCCAAGGCAGCTGTTGTGCTCTTCTTTTTACCCTTTTTTTTAGCTGCATCCCTACCCATTGGACGGGGAATCGATCCTATAGAGTTTGAGCCACATGCATCACTCTCGCGAGATCTCTTAGATCCACTACTTCCTGAGCCAACACTTCCTCCTGCTTGACTACTGTAACGTGGTTGATCGCGGAGAGCCTCCCATTCTGCCATCAAATTAAATTGACCCTTCTTCCCATCTGCGTATAATTCTTGCGCTTGGGTCAAAATATCATTCTCCGACCAACCGCTTCGTTGCATACGCTTAGCGCCTTCATAAGCGCCAATCCATTTATTTATTTGCTTGCTCATATAATTATAACGGTTTCGGCATGCATTTCCATCCCGCGGAGGATTGAATGAGCAATGTTGATTACAATACTCAACAATTTGACCCCAAAATGTTTCTCCTTTTTGGTTTCTCCCGACAACACTGTTTGTTCCATATTTAAGCCACCCACTAATTAACACCTTATTTTGATCAGTGTTTCATGCTGGTAAGTGACTTCTCCTGCTCGTAGGAGTTGAATCCTCTTCATTTGGAGTGGCTTCATTACCAGCTGTCATGCCAGTAAGATTCATTTGTGTTGAAAACTCGGGAAATTCAGGTGCACCATCATTAGACGACGGTGTTGGAGATGGATATCTGAACATAGATCCATGATGGGGATGAGGACGTTGGTTGAGAAATTGAGTTGGATCTTGAAAATTGTTGTGATTTTGGTAGTTGGATTGATTTGGATCTTGATAATTGTTGTGATTTTGGTAGTTGGAAATTTGATTTGGATGTTGATAAATGTTGGGATTTTGGTAGTTGGGAAACTGATTTGGATGTTGATAATTGTTGGAAATTTGGTTGTTGGGAAACTGATTTGGATGTTGATAATTGTTGGAAATTTGGTTGTTGGGAAACTGATTTGGATGTTGATAATTGTTGGGAAACTGATTTGGATGTTGATAATTGTTGGGAATTTGGTTAGAAGAATTCTGGGTGTTGAAATGGTAGTTGTTGGGATCCATTTCAAAGCAAAAGGGATAGTTGAAAGATAATAAGATGAATAAGATGATGGAAAACTTGGTTTTTTTTCTGTGTCCAAATCAAACGAACCAAGTCTCTATTTATAGAGAAAAAAAAATCATGAATTTTGGTAATTTTTTTATATTTTTTAAAATTTTTTTTGAATGAAATAATTGAGTTGGAAAGATTAGGATAAAAGAAAATCGCCCGGACGAATTAAAACGCGACATGCGTCAGCCATCAGAACATATCTCTCTCCTCTGACGCGTGGCACGCACGCGCCTGTCGGTGCCCAACCGACGCGTGCCACGCGTCCCACCACCGCAGTCCCTGGGTCCCACAGCCTGCCATTTCTGCAGGTCACGCGTCTTGTTGGCGCGTGTGTGGCACGCGCCTGGCATTCGCCAACCAGGCGCTGCCACGTGTCACCGCACTCAGGTTTAAGCTGTGTTGAAAATTTTCAACACCTCTCTCCTCCTTTCAACTTTCAACACTGTAACACCCCGATTTCGGTGGCGTCACTTTCGTAACCAAAAGAAATACTTAATGCGGAAAACGTGAATTATTTTTTTTCGATAATAAAATGAAAGACTGAAGGTAAATAAACTTCTCGACAAAAGGTAAAAGAGAACTAATATACATCTACGTAAATATATACATGCCCACACTAGTACCAGCCACATCGCGAGTAACCTCAAGCGACGGGTGACAGAAGAAAGTAACGCCCGAAGGCAAAAGTACAAACCAAAAGAAAAGTCAAGTGTCCGCAACACTATCCCTCAAAATGAGAATGAGTTAGCCCAGATGGCCTAAAACAAGACCTCTTAGTCCAACCAACTCTCTGTGATTTCCGTAAAGAGAACCCCAAGAAAAGCTAAAGGTCGGGGACCTACCCTGCCCAAAACGAAAGACTGAACATCAGAGCCAAGACGCTACTCCTACACTAATCCCAACTATGCATCCCCAAGATCGTCGTCTGAATCTAAATCCAAGACGACTATGTCGATGACTGCATCGGTCTCCACAGTTGGTCGAGCGGGTTCTGCACCCGATCCCAAGTCTATAGCAGCCGCGACAGTGGGTGAACTAGTGCCTGAAGAAGTCCCTCCCACAGGCACCTCCTCCGAGGGGTAGACGTCGTCCGAAGGCGACGGTGGTGGTGGCACTCCCAGTCCAGGTCCGCAGTGTACACCCGGTGGCAAGTTGAAGCTGATAGTGTAGTGCCTCCAAACTCTGTGCGTCAGGCTTGGTATCCGGTCAATGCGATCCTCCATTATTCGCCCCGAATAGATAGCTCGGTGGCCAGCGGGGTCGACCACCCATGAGCCCGGGGTGTCTTGGTCCAACATCTCAAACCTGGTCCCCCCCGAAGGGACGACCGTCTCGTACCAGTCCGCCATACTCAACTGACAATGGCGTAGTCCGCCCAAACACACACAGAAGACGCGAGGGTCAACTCCAAAGAATTATATAAATAATAAAACCAGATATATAGGGTAATAATTATTTAGCCTCTCAGGCTCATACGTCTAGGGATAACATCCTAGGGTTGCATATATCACAATGAATATAAAGATCATAATAACAATTAGCATGCCTCAAGTAGGATAAACAGGTACCAATCACACTCAGCAACTAAGTCAGCATGTATGTTGCATGAAATGCAATGCTGGGTAACAAAATGCATTCCGGAAGAAGGATGGACACCATCGAGTCAGCCCTAACACCGGCCAAAGTGGGACCATTCCGCTCGGGCGTCTCTTACACCACACAAAAGTAGTCAGATCAGCAGTGAACCCGTAGGTCTGCCATTCCGTCTGCTACTGAGGACCACCGTAGTGTCCTAAATATGGAAATCCGGGTCTTATGACCATTTTGGAATCCACCGAGGTCCGGTAATCCGCCGTGTATTAACCTCAAAATGAGTGCATGAATGCAAGTGATTAGCCAAACAACGTCTCCGACCTCACTCGACACGTCGTCACGTGTTCTAGCTAACTTATTGTCTCTAAAAAAACCTACCCTAAGGCAAACGTCGATTCTGCGACAAAATGAATTAATCAAAAAGAAGAAGAATGTACTTTGGAACTCATGGTTCCCGGCTAAACTTTAGATAGCCAATCAATAAACTGCTCATCGAGCGAAAAGGTACCGAAGTACTTGGAAACTTATAGTCTCCGGCTAAACTTTAGATAGCCAAACATTAAACTGCTCATCGAGCGAAAAGAGTATCAACATACTCGAAAACTTGTTAGTTCCTCAAAACTTGGACTCGACGACGCTTCTCGTATTTCCCAAACTAATATTCAGGCTCTAAGCTCTTATCTAAGATTATTATTATTGTTCAAAGTATTTAGAAGTTGATTAATGTCTTATGAGTTTTTCCGTGATGAAATAGTTTTCATTTTAATCTTATAATACTTCCTAAGAGTTTTCAGAGATCCCATAATCTCAAATAATTCCCTGAGAAGGTCTCGATCCATTAAAACATAACAAGGTCCGAACTCCGTTCGTCCTTTAAAACTCTCTCAAAATCTCATAAAAATTCGGCATGACTTGCCCGTAATCCTCACTTTCCAGAAACATAGGCACGAGTGGAATAGCATCAATGAAACAGCTCAACCAATAGGCATAAACAGCATATTCCAACACATCCTAAGTTAACCATGTAGCACATAGCATGTGAATCATTTAGCACACAATATCATGGCATCAAGTACTCAACAAGTTCGGCCGAAGCCTCAGAAATCATTTCAGACATTTAGCAATTAGGTGCATAACACATAAATCAAGTCGAATTTCATCGACACCTAAAGCATTATCTAGTAATTCAGAGAGTAGCCCTCACTTGTAACTCCTCCAGCGTTTTCCTCACAACCTCCTTCACGTTCCTCGCCTTGATCTCCAGGAAACTCCTCAAAAGAACCTTAAGCCAAAATCACAGAAATCAACACATTGAGTCAGAAACTCAGCAAGCAATAAGTCCTAGGGTTACACGGTACATTACAAACTCTGTGGTACGACAATCTAACGCGTTAAGACAAGTTTTCGAAAAAGTCGGATTTCCTCCCCCCTTGGTATAGCTCTCGGCCACTTTCCTTAATTGGGAGGGTCGATTTTTCTTCGATCAAACTTGGTTCCTAGGTTAACATACGCCGTAACTAAGACGGTTCTAAGCTCGGAAAAATTTTCGGATCGAAAACTGATATAGGGGTAGTTTGGTCATTATTTTTAGCTCAAAATTTCAAAATTGGATTTTTGAAAAACAGATTGGATGGAGACGTCCACAACGACGTTTATGACGACAAATCCTACTAGCACTAAGCCAAGTCGATAGATTAGAGCTTAAAGGTTGCGACTTTACCGAAAAATGGGTATTTAAGGTAGAAATTGATCCCGGCGGCATTTCGTCGACATTTGACAAAATCTAATCCGCAGAACACGCTCAGGAGCATGCAGGGAAGAAGTTTAGACACTGAAATCAAGCTATTTGGACAATTTTACAAAAAGCTCCAAACTTTGAGCTCAGAAAAACATAGAAAAAGTCGACAGATCTGACGATCAGAAGTGAGATATAGTTTACCTACCTCAAGGTCTTCGATTAGCAACGATCGGTGAAGAAAACGGGCAAAGATTCGCGAAAATCCGGATCCTCTCTTTCTCTCTAGCTGCTCACGGTTTTTGGGGGAGGGAATGGGTGATTTTTTGCAAAAAATCTAATTTTCAAGCTATTTATAGGTTTTGGAAAAAGCGGAAAAATGATTTTTTTGCGATTCCGATTTTTCCTGCGCGTTCCTCTGCGCATTCTAAGATAGGTTCTGGCGACAGAATTCCAGAACTCAAAACAGGATTCTTGGAATTAAACCAAAAGATCCAAAATCGGCATAAGTCGGTGTAAGTCGGTTTATCCCGAAAAACTACTTTTTGCAGTGATCGTCGGATGAGAAAACTTCCTTCTGAAGAAAGATTAGGAATGACGAGAGAAATAGGGGAACGCGGGTGGAATCTTCATTTGCAGCTCCCAATAGAAAAAGTCTTCATCGTCTGTCGATCTTAGGTTTCTCGAACTATCAGGGATTCTGTTTCGGCAAACTTCCGAGAATTGGAATTTGACGTTCGTACTTTCCAGAATTTCGCATCGAAATAATTGTTTAAGGACGGAAAAGAGAAGTTCTAACATTTCTCTGAGGATTTTTGGAATTAGTTTCCATCGTGTCCCTAAGCGTAAATTAACTATTCACTAATACCTTTGACCTAGGATTAAGCGTATGTTAGTCGTGCTATAACTCTTATCGGTTTTTCGATAAATTCTTGGACTTTTCCTGAACCTTTTTCCTTCCCAAATTTATCTTAATCAAATAAACTCTTTTATTTTATTCACTTATCCAAAGCGTTAAAACTTGGGCCTTACAAACACCACATTTCAACACCATTAATCACCCATTTCAACATTCAACTCCCCCCTTTACACACCATTGCTGATAGTCTAACAAGTTAATTTTATTGCAGTGAAATGCTGGTGCGAAACACTAAATATTTATACAAGTGAGAAAATTTCAAACTTTTATGGTGCGCAAAGTGATGACACTATTAAGGAAATCGTCATGAATAATACGAGACCAATGACTAGCTCATATGTTGTCTTCCCTAAATCACTCACACTTTCGAGTTGGGTTGTCTAAATGACCCAAGAAAAGTTTGGGTTAAATAACTCATCATCCAATCACATTGAAGATAAGTAAGTTGGAATTTCTATATTTTAATTATTAATTTATTTTGAACTCACTTATCTCCAATGTAATTGGATAATGAGTTATTTAACTCAAACTTCCTCCTGATTCATTAAGACAACACTTTGGATATAGTCTAAACATGTTCTTAAAGCTCATAGTCAATTGTTGTTGGGCGATTTCTATCGTGTTTCGTTTTTAAGTACTTTTGGAAAAACTTGGAATAGAGTTTTTTAAAGAAAAAAAAAAGACAAGTTTGAGAGTTATTCAATGTGTATAAAAGAGAGAATAAGACAATTTTTACGATAATCAATCATTTTATTTCTTTTATTCTGAATTTTCAAACTAGAAAGTATATACTTAAAATAAAATTTTTATTCTTCTTTTTCCGTAACACTCCGTTTGCCCTCTCAAGTATAGAAAATATACATGATAGACCGCTTGGGTTTATTCAAATAATACACCAATAGAGCATCTACATCCATCATACTCACTAAAATATCTACACTTTATTTTTTCAATTCCCCTAGTGTCACATCATCTACACCACTTTACTAACTTTTTACTCCAACCCAACAACTCTTAAAAGTTTCTATAGTGGATCTCATCATCAACATCACATTTGTATATTTTATTTTTTATCTCAATTTTAATTAATTGTAAGTGCTTGTAATAAATACAAGCTCACTTTTCAAGTCTAGTATAGAGTATCTATTCTCACATACTCATCTTTGCCATGTTGAAATTGAATATGTATTCCAATGGTAATAGATACTCATATGAGTATGTATTTAACATTAGATACTATCATTAGAGATGCTATTACACATAATGAAATTTATTTGAGTCCCTTCAAAGTAGTTTTGTTCAGCTCATAATCTGTTTGGGCATTCACTCATTATCAATGAAATTGCTCAAAAAAAAAAAAAAAATTTTGCCATATGTTGATTATTTCAAAATGAGCCCAACCTTAAAATTGGGTCCCTGATGTCAAATTTTGAGAACAAATGGATATTTAACCTTTAAATATCCTTACTACAACAACAAGATGATAAAAATAATCATATAAAAATATTCATAACCATTTTTGCTTCCCATCTTTGAACAGAAGCATTTTTCTTTATCTTTCAACAACTAATGTTTGTAATCACAAAAGCTCCTCCAATTTTATGCGACGGAACCATCAACAACTTCACTAGTCAGGTTTGTGGCAATGTCTACGACATTGTCCTTGCCCAAATTCGCTTGCGCATCACCAATCAGTTATTAGTCTGGGTTGGGAAAACATGGTGACGAGGTTGCAGGTATGAGAATGAGAATGAACGATTACATAGTTTGTCACGTGACCAATTTTGATTAGAATTTTAATATGTGCTTTCATTTTGATCTAATGGAGAATATTAGTAGTTTATAATAAGTAGAAGTTCTCAATACAAAAAATTCTCAACTTATATTGCATCAATGTAAATAAAAAATACTTATAATAAATAATTTTTTTTTCCACTCGTGAAATATACATATTAACATTGATTTATTTCTTAAAGATCAATGTTTCTTTCACATTAAGAGGTGAAAGAAGGTATTTTCTGAAGCACAAAAAAAAAGAGGTGAAAGAAGGTGGAAGGAGAAGAGAGACAAGAGTAAAAGTATGAAATGTGATAGATAATATGATAAGTAAGAAGAAATATAGAAATAAAAATATGTGAAATTAAGATGGGTAAAAAATGAAGTGTGCATGTATCAAAGTCTTTTTTTTTTTTACTTTTAAAAAAAAGTCTTTTTTTAAACCCTGAACAATATGAACAAACCACATATATCTTATGAATTTTTCTCAATTTTCCATTTTTATTATGTCTCATTTTATTGCATTTATGAGTTTCATTTTCCTTTAGGCTTAATTGCGATTTGGTCCTCGAGTATCACAATTGTGTGAATTTGGCCATTCTATTTTAAAATGAACTATTTTAAATTCTCTTGTTTGTTTGACATTGCGCTTTTGATCCTTCTGTCACTTCTACATCAAATAATGCTTATGTGTCATTAGGGAGACTCAAATCATTTGTTTTAAAACAAAGGGGTTAAATTTATACAATCACGATGCTATAAGGACCGAAAGTGCAATTGAGTCTTTCCTTTATCACTCAAAATTCGGACATTTTATTTGGGATGTGTAAGAAAATTTAATAATAACAAAAGCATGAAAAAAAAGTATTATAATAAAGGTTGGATGGAAAATAGAGAAATGAAACTAGCCGTTGGGAGCGTGGGTGTTGAGTGTGATTGAGTGCTTAGGAGGCTCTCTTGTTCTCCTCTGCTTTGGTCAATTCTAGTTCATTCTGTGTATAATTTCATTCATCCTTCTCCTGAAGAAGAAGAAGAAGAAGAAGAAGAAGAAGAAGAAGAAGAAAAGTAATGATGTTCACCGAAGGACTCGACGAAACCGCAATCCAATGGATCAATCAGGTTTCTTCCTCTCCTCTCTACTTTCATTTTTGGAATCAAATTCAATTCTGCCTTTCTTTTTCCATATATAAATGCACTTTATCTATCTTGGAATCTCTCTCATGTTTTGTTTCTTTTTCCATTCTGGGCATAACATTATTACTATTAGGGATCCAAATTGCCACTTGAAGAACCTCCGATAAGGTCTCCTCTTACTGTAAAAGACACCACCGACCGTTTTCCAAGATCTCCTCTTCTCAGCACCGCCAACAGTCTCAATTCCCCGGTGTTGCCTCCTCTGAAGTTCCATTCTGCTTTGTTGACACCTCGCAACCTCGCTTTTGGCTTCAATGGGGAACAAGAGGTGGACGACGACTCTGATCAAGAAACTGTGGACATGGATACCAATTTCACTGATGATGATGATGATGATGAAGTGGTGTCACATTCTGCTTCCAACCTTGATTACTTGGATGAGGACCAATTGTTTGGATGTAAACAACCACAACAAAACCCTAAACCTTCAGGGCGTAATAATGGGATTCTCAGAAAAGGTTTGGTCAATGAAAATCTGTCTGTGCAAGTTCCAAACACTGTGAGGAGGTTTACAGATGGAGGTGATTTGGGTTTCAAGAAAAAGATAATGACTCCAGGTGGTGGTGGTGGTGGTGGTGGAGGAATTCAGCTTCAAAAGCATGTTCACCTTCACAATCAGAATCTCAATTGCCTTGATGATCCTGCTGAATTGGCTACTCCAAGTGCCCCTCCAGCTCCTATTACTGATGCTGATTTCTCACTTGAGAATGAACCGGATCACCATGGAATTGGATCTTCTGTGGATTGTGATGGGAGAAGAAGTGAGAGTTCAGTTGAACAAACACCTAGTGCTGTTGCAAAAGACCCTGATATTGTTCAAAGGTATTGCTATTGCTGCTAGTTTGTGTTGTTTTCCATTGGAACTGTCATTCCTTAATCCTAACCACTTTCAGTGTGCTTTTGATTTGAAACTTTGCAGACAGGACACTACTTTTACACAAGACATGGAAAGGCAGCCTCCTCACTTACAATGTTACAACACCAGGTGTTGTTTTGACTTTCTATTCAGCAATTATCAGATGCATGTTAACCTTAACATCATGAATTTTGGTAAAACATAGTATAATGACATATTAAGTTGCCACTCTTGTGAGTTTGAGATTTGAATGACATATTACCTTTGATAATATCTGCTTACTGTTGTTTACAATATCTTTTTTGAAATCCACATTTATATGCTCTTCCTTGTATGGCATGACATGTTATCTCAGCCGTTGCAATAGTCAATATGCCTGGCAAACCCTTATCACTTATGATGCCTGCATACGTTTATGCCTACAATCATGGGCGAAAGGCTGTACTGAGGCACCAGAGTTTCTGAAAGATGAGTGCCTTGCTCTTCGAGCTGCATTTGGGTGGGTTTCATTTTGTTTTAAATAAACACTTTTTTCTCTTTGACTTCCTTTATTGTCCTCAATCATCTCTCTTATTTGTATAGATTGCACGAGTTCTTGTTGCAACCTCGAGGTGTGAAGCCACCTGAAGGCATTAGTACAAGGCCTTCCGAACAAACGATTCCCCTGAAGATGAACAAGGCTGTAGGGAAAATAAGAGTAGAAGGTAACATAACTTCACCACTCAAGTGCTAGGATTGTAAATTATGATAATGTTCAAACATTGGACCCTCTACAGATATCTAATTTGAGGCGCCATATGAAAATTGCAGTGAGGAAACTTCGCATTATACCAAGACGAAAACTTAAGAGCGCAAACTCACAGCAAGGAGGATCAATATACATGCAAGCTGGGATGGATTATGTCCGGCAGGTCTCATCAATTGTAAAAAGCGGTATAAATTCTATGAAGTCATCATCAATCTCATCGGCATCAGAAGGTTAGTGCATGTGACACAAGGTTTCTGCAACTCTTCTTTTAACTTTATCATTTAAAAATATTTTGACCTTGATATGGGATGTGGATACAAGTGAAACTGTTAGAGATTATTAGGGTTGAGGAATGTCAAACTTTACCCTCTACCTATTATATTGATCTTTTAAATTGTTTTTTATATATACTTCAATCCTGTTACTGCATAATGAATGAGTTATATGTATCTGTTTTATTCTTGTAGAGCCATTATATTGTTTGCTCCAACTCAAGAGTGCAACAGAAGAAAATGAATCAGAGTCATGTTCTGCAATTTTTTTACGCCCTGGAAGTGGAGATTACCATGATTTGTAAGTTTCATATTGTGCTTTTATCATTTTACGTTTTAGTGCTTCGAATTGACCTTCTGTTAGAAAACAGTAAAACGTTGCAGTCAGTGAAGGTTTTTCTAATGCATCTTAGCAGGATATAGAATCATAACAATTGATGAAGAAACTTTGTGGGATGAACAAATATTAACAGTTGAAAATCATACATTACTCATTAAGTTCTGATGTTCTACCAGAATACACCCTAGTGTATGTCTTTCTATGCATTCATTACATGGTAGTTTCAGAACACTGTACATTCATTTCCTTGGTATACAACTAAGATATCATGTTATCATGAAAAAAGGATGTTTCTTCACTTTGTAGCAATACAAGAAATGTTGTCATGAACAAGAGGATCTTATACTGTCCTGTGATTTCAGTTTTCCACTGAGCCAAGGGGATGCTTTACTTGTAGAAGTCCAAGATTCTAAGAAGACAGTCCACGGTGAAGCCAGGATTCCAATTTCATCCCTGAGCGATAATCCTGTGAGTTCTTCCCTGCCATGTTGTCCATGGATATTATTCTTTCCCTTAGACTATCCACATTCTCCTAATGAATTAACTTGAATATGCAGAGTGATAGAATCCGGTGGTGGCCAATATATCATGATGAACATGAATGTGTTGGCAAGATCCAGCTCTCCATTGGAAGTACTATGACAAGTGATGAGAACAATCAGATAAAGGTTCCATCTATACCAAAACTAACTTTAGTTCAATATATCTTGTTTTAATGAATAAAACTTTTCAGTTTGTTGATGTAAGAAGTTCATCTTTCTTATTGACAAGTGTACAGAGAAACATTTTATCAAGCATAACTCATAGTAGATGGAAATGTATCAGGAAAATTGTTCCTTAAGAACTGTTTCTTAGATTAATTATTGAGAGAATCATACATATCCATCTATTATCAGGTTATGAATGTATATTTGTTTTAAAAGAGAAATTGGATTTGTTTTTTTATTTTATCATAATGTGTTAACAGTTTTATTGGAGTTTCAACCAGTAATCACCAATATGGTCATTTCAAGCTATTCAGTTCTGAAAATAGACTGCTTTTACATTTTCTGCAGAGTGCGCCTGTCGTGGAAACACAAGCGTATGATTTATTGCTAGAGGGTGCCATGCGTGCAGAATGTTTCCACTCCCGAAACTTGAGGCTAAGTGGGCCATGGAAATGGTTGTTAGATGCATTTGCAGACTACTATGGAGTTTCCAGTTCATATGCTAAATTGAGGTACTTAAATGTCATTTTTGGGGACCAAAAATCATGACAAAAAGAATCACTTTTCTATATTGTCTACATGGCACAAATATGAATATTTTTTTTTTCTCCAAATCTTCACCTAACTGTGGTCTTCTTCTTGTAGATATTTATTACATGTGATGAATGTGGCAACTCCAACCAAGGACTGCCTAGAGCTTGTGAGAGAGTTGCTTGAACCCCTAATAAAGGCCAGAAATGAAAGGAGTCTGACCAGACAGGAGGTAAGCTTTGTATTGCTTCTTTGTAATCATATAATCATATATAATTTGCTTTACTTAATCTTATGTCATTCCCGCATGTCATCGTTATAATATGTTAAGACTTTAGAGTTTAGACAACCGTAGTACTTCTATTCACCAAGAGTTAAGAACATCACAAAAACGAAACAAGATAGGAGTGAAAAACTTGAGCTGAAGTTCTGTGAATGTGCTGTTTGTTGTCTTTAGCTTTTACCTTGAAATTTATAATTTTTCATATTTGACGTGGCCTCTAACTATTTAGACTGTAATTTTCATCACCTATTAATGGAAGGTGAAGGTAGCTAACGATTCCTTATTTCTTTGTTCTTGCAGAGAAGTATACTTTCAGATTGTGAAACTCAAATTGAACGTCTTCTTGCAACTGTTTTTGAGAATTACAAATCGCTAGATGAAAACTCACCAACAGGTTTAACTGATCATTTTGGTCCAGCATCAGACTTGGCAGCACCAGCTCTCGATCCTGCTGTACAAGTCTACAATAGTCTTCATGATATATTATCTCTTGATGCTCAAACTATTCTACGAAACTACCTGCAGGTAATTTCACATAGTCATTGTTACTAATAAATGCTCAATGTAACTTCAATGCTTCAAGCATATATGCTTGAATCAAATTTAGGGATACTTACAAAGAGTGGTTTTTCCTTGAAATTGTAGAATTCAGTCCCACCTTCTCATGGCCTGTGAGGTTGAAAATATAAACATAACGATTAAAGTTGCAGTTCATACAAAATCAACATTACATTTCCTTTTCTGCAATCTGAATGAAATGGTTAATATTGAGTGTTGACAGACTGCAGCAAGAAAAAGGTGTAGAAAACACATGATGGAGACTGATGAATTTGTGTCAAGCACCTCTGAAGGTTACCTGCTGGATCACACTACCATCTCAACAGCATACCTGAAGATGAGAAACCTTTGTGTTACTATAAGAAGTGAAATTATGGCAGACATAAAGATACACAGCCAGCACACGATCCACGGCCAGCATATCTTCCCCAGGTATTTGGGGACAATAACTCTCTTTTGCTAGTTGACAATACAGTTAAACAATGCTTCTCAGTTCTCACACATATTGTTGCTTTCTTGGCTATGTATATACACATCCCTGACCAAGAAAGCAAATGTCGAGCACGATATCTTTGTCAATTTCCCTTTTTCCACAGTAGGAGATGCTGTTTTTCTTTTATTAAATCTCAAAATTTTCAAAGTTTCACTTGGTAGCATTATCCCTATTTTTCTTTATTTTGTTTGGCTTCAATTTTTTATTTTGATTACATGATAGATTTTCTGAGATCTATTATTCAATTTTCAGTTCAATTGACTTGACAAACATCACAGCAGCCGTTTACAGCACGGAGCTGTGTAAAAGGCTTAGAGCTTTCCTTGCTACATGGCCACCTTCGAGTCCGCAGGCACATGTAAATGAGCTTCTAGTTGCTACTGCAGACTTTGAACGGGATCTTGAATCATGGAGTATAAGGTTTGTCCAAGAAACTTCTCCCTTTGCACTTCAAAATAGAATTGCTAAAATCTTTAGATTCCCCAAATACAATCATTTCTAACGCACAATACTCTTCATGTTTCAGTCCTGTGCAGGGAGGTGTAGACTCCAGAAATTTGTTCCACAACTACATCTTGGTTTGGATACAGGATATGCAACTTAGTTTGCTGGATTCATGTAAAGCAGAAAAGGTAGTTGTTATTTTAGTTAAGTACTAAGTCTCTAAATGAAATGACCCTCCTTAATACAAACAATTTGATGGTATAGGTGCCATGGGCTGGAGTAATCACAAACCATTCAACATCACCATTTGCCGAGGAAATGTATGAGAAAATCAAAGACAATCTTATCCAGTATGAAGTAGTAATCAATAGATGGCCTCAATACTCACTTTATCTGGAAAATGTAAGTTCTAAAGTAGTGTTTGTTTTAACGTTATCTCCTCTTTTTCGCGTCATTCGGAGGCAAAAAAAAAACAACGGAGCTGATGTGTTGGATTGGATTGGATAAACGCCAGTTAACGTTATTTCCTCTGCATATAAGATCTCTCTTTTTTACAATTTAACCTCCATTTTTCAAAACATGTGGTAATATTTTGACTTTGCTTTGGATAAACGCCAGTTCACGTTATTTCCTCTTCATATAAGATCTCTTTTTTCTACAATTTAATCTCCATTTTTCAAAACATGTGGTAATACTTTGACTTTGATTTTGATTCCCTTCTTCTTTCTTGGAAGGCTGTTGCAAATATTGAAAGGGCAATCGTGAAATCCCTTGAGAAACAATACAGTGATATCTTGACTCCTTTGAAAGATAGCATACCAAAGAGACTTCACATGCAAGTTCAAAAGCTAGCAAGAAGACAAACAGCTACTGTTCAATTGGTTCCTAATCAAGTAAGTTCACTCAGCATGCCTATTATTTTCTCTAGGTCGTAAAATCCAACTCAGTTCAAGACTTCAAGTACACTAAATTTTATGGTCACTCTCATGTACACTTAGGGATCACAGAAAACATGTTTCTACCTATAATGTGTTTATATTTTGAAATATTTCTCACAATATTTTGTCTTTCCACCCAGTTGGGAATATTCTTGAACACCATGAAGAGGATTCTTGAAGTCCTACATTGTAGAGTGGAAGACATTCTAAATTCATGGGCATCCTATCTACCTGTCATGGGTGATAAGAAGACATTGTTTGGGGAGCAAATGAATGGAATAACCGTGCTCTTGAGAACCAAATACAAAACTTACTTGCAAGCAATCATAGGGAATCTTGTCAACAATGTAAGATCATCTACATTCAGACCTCAGTTTTCTATGTCATCTTAAAGCATAAAACATCGGTTGCTATGAGGTCTTTGTTTGGAATTCTCAATAACTTGTATTTAACATGATTAAGAGTTTTAAATTATTCAGATACAAGCTAATAGGAGCACAAGGCTGAAAAAGATCCTTGAGGAAACAACTGCAGCAGATGGGGAGGTTGAAGTCCGTGAACGGATGCAGTTGCTGAATTCACAACTCATTGACTTCATATCCAACCTGCATGAAGTCTTCACCAGCCAAATTTTTACAGCTATATGTCGTGGATTGTGGGACAGAATGGGACAGGTGACCAACTAAAAGGTTATGTGTTGACATGGTTGGCTCATTTTTTTTCTCTCTGATCTAATTTATTTTAATTTATTGTCACAGATTATTTTAAAATTTCTGGAAGGAAGGAAAGAAAACAGGATATGGTACAATGGGTCTTGTTATGCACTTGGGGTAAGTCAATGTTATTATTAGCTCAAAGCAATTTATGTTTTACACTTGTAGCATTGTTTATGTTCATGGTGAAATGCTCTTGAATCAATTCTGGTTAGAAGCTACAAGTCTTAGTGCGTGTTTGGGGTGAGTGTTGTAAGAATTGATTTTGGATATAATTATTTTGGTAAAAGTGAAGTTATTTATGTTTGAATATAGGAAAGTTGATTTTCATAGAGTAATGTTGTGAAACTCAGTTATGAAATATCACAATTGGCTATGTCCACCCTAGAAGCTACTCTCTCTAACTTCTTTGGAAATTACTCTAAATCAATTGTCAAACATTTATATAACCAATCTCTTTTAGTGATTCTGGTTAATGAGAATTGATCCTAAGATTCACAAACATGAAACTAAGCACACACTTAGAGCATGTTTGAAAATCTTTCTCAAGGATTCTAAATGCAGGATCAATTATGAAGAGAAACTCTCGTGACTAGCTTCTGTATGTTAGAATTGATTCCGTGGGAAGAAAAGTTGATCTAAGCATGCTATTAGTAGTTTTTGAGTAAACATGACTTGGATTTCATGCAATAAATGGTGAAGTCACACATGCTGTTACTAGTAACTGAAATAGTTGAGTGTGTTTCACTCTGCAGATATTGGATGATACATTTGCTTCCCAGATGCAAAGATTAAGAGGGAATGCATTGCAAGAGAAGGATATTGAACCCCCTCGCTCTGTGATCGAAGCCCGATCTATTCTTTGTAAAGACACAACAAACACAGCTGATCCATCTACTTACTTCTACATATAGTTAGCTTTTGAAATGCTCATTTGTTGTACATTGTCATCATAAAAACGTGGTACCAATTTTTTGGGTAAATGATTTTTCATTTCATTCTTTTGGCACATAAATGTAATGATATCTTAGTCAAAGGTTGAATAATGAGATAAGGGAGTTGCTAAACAATTAAAGAGGCATTTTTTTCATTTTTCTTAAATACAATTTATATTAGGTTGATAGTTTTCTCTTTTTTTTTTTAAAGTCATCGTATTCGAAAAAAAAGATATGGCTAAATATTTTATTTAATTAGCTTATAAGCTTATGTGAACAAAATTTAGTTGCTTATTTGGCTAAATATTTTATTTAACTAGCTTATATGTGATTTTAGTTCATTAGCTTTTTTAACGATCGAGCATAATGAAAATGGAGGTGGAGACGTCTAGGCTTTCTCTCTCTGATTGGGGAGGTGTTTGTAAGGCCCGAGTTTTTAAGTTTATGCTAAGTGAATAAACTTCTTATTCACGATTATGGTTGATGTAATGTGAAGGGAAACCTGAACGAAAGTTTATTAAATGAAATATATTTATGAAGGAGAAAGTTCAGGAAAAGTTCAAGGATTGCATTATGATCGATAAAAGTTATAGCACGAACGTTTTACGCTTAAACCTAGGTCAGAAACCCTAGTATATAGCTAATTTTCACTTTTAGGCACGATGGCAGTTAATTCCAAAAATCTTCAGAGAAATGTTAGAACTTCTCTTTTTCCATATATCACAATCGTTTCGAGGCGAAACTCTAGGATCTACGAACGTCCGATTCCAATCATCGGAAGTTTGCCGAAACCGAATCCCTGGTATTTCAAAACCCTAGAATTTCTCGACAATGAAGACTTTATCTATTCAGAGCTTCAAATGAATATTCTACACGCGTACACCCATTTCTCTTGATGATTTCAATCTTTCTTCCGAAGGAAGTTTTCTATTCCGACATTCGATGCAAAAAGCAACTTATCGGGTAAAATAGTTTTATACCGACTATGCATTAGTTGCCAAAAATACAAGGAGACCTCTTTATAGTTTTGGAATTCTTTCGCCAAAACATATCTATTAATTCACGGAGAATGACGCCGGAAAAATCAGATTCGCGAAACTTTCATTTTCCCGCGAATTGCCAACCTCTATATATAGCCAAGAAAGGAAGAAAAACACAAATTTTCCACCATTTTCCCCACCCAAACCCGCGGCCAAGAAGAAGAAGAAGGAGGAAGAGATTTTGTTCAATCCTTGCTTGATCGTCGATCAATCAGTTGCTGCTTCAAGGTTTCGAGGTATAGTCGCTAATCCTTACCTCCGATCGCTTTTTCCATAGCTTTTCTGTAGAGTTTTCTGAGCGGATAGTTTATGGGTTTTTGCAAAACTATCCTGAATCTTTCATTTCTGATTCTAAACCTCTTCTATATGTGCCCAAGATCACTTCTGCCGGATTAGATTTTCCGTTATGTCGCCGGAATTCCGCCGGAATCAATTTGAACCTAAAATACCCATTTTTGGAGTTTTTGGTGTAAAGCTTCAACCTTTAGGCTGAAAACTATCGCCTTAGCTTAGTGCTAGTAGGATTAGTTGTCATAAACGTCGTTGGTGACGTCCCTGCAAAACTTTATTTTTGGGATTTCAGTTTTGAAAATCCTAAGTTAAAAGTCATGACCAAAATACCCCTGCGACAGTTTTTGATCCGATAATTTTTCCGAGTTCAGAATACCCTTAGTTACGGCTTATGAAAGCATAGGAACCAAGTTTGATCGAAGAAAAATCGAGCCCCATAATTACACAAAGTGGCCGAGCCCTATTAGGGGGGAGGAGGAAAATTTCCTTTTCCGAAAACTTGTCTTTCGCGCTAGTTTATCGTACCTTAGGGTATAGATTACTTCGAGTAACCTTAGTAAGTATCGATAGCTTAGATTCCGATAGATTCTGATAGTATTCTGTGATTCTATTGTAAAGGTGCTTTTGAGGATTTCCCCGAGGACCAACACTTTGAGAGCGAGGAAGCACTAGTTGATCATTCTGGAGAACTTTCAGGTGAGGGCTTCTCACTGAATCTCTAGTTAATGCTTAGGGTCGATGTTTCGACATTGTTTACTGTTTATGCACTGGAATTGTGTGTGATTGGAAAATGTTTTCTGAGGCTTCGGCTGACAATGTAGATGATTCATCTACTGAATGTTTTTGAGATTGTCTTACATGCTATGTGCTATGTGGGTAATCTAGGATGTGTGGTGCATGCTTTATATGCTAAGTGCTAAGTGTTTATGATGCGATTTATTGATATATGACATGTTGTTGATTGTGATGATTTAAATATGCTCTGTACTGGAATCTGAGATTCTGAATGGTGAGAATAGCGGGCAGGTCATGCCGATTTTATTTTGAGAGTTTTGAGAAAGTTTGATAGGACGAACGAGGTTCGGGCCTTAATTTTGTTTAGTGGATCGAGACATCCTCTGGAAGCGACTTGGGATTGGGAGATCCTGAAAATGTATAAGACTTGCGATAAGACAAAATGGAATCTATTTTATAAAGAAAATTCATAAGACCTTAAATAACCTCAAAATCTTTAAGTAATGATAACAACCTCGAAGGAAGGCATTGGAAGTCAAATCATAGTTTTGGAAAAACGAGGAGTGTCGTCGGATCCAAGTGTTGAGTTTGTTGTTGTGCTGTTGGAGCAGCGTTTGTTGTTGTGCTGTTGGAGCAGCGTTTATTGTTGTGCTGTTGGAGCAGCGTTTGTTCTTGTGCTGTTGGAGCAGCGTTTGTTGTGGTGCTGTTGGAGCAGCTATGTGTCGTTATGAAGTGTGTCTTTTGGTCGCAGAATCGACTTTACCTTAGGGTAAGCTTTTAGAGACTTTAACTTCCCTAGAACACGTGGCGACGTGTCGAGTGAGGACGGAGACGTTGTTTGACTAATCATTTTGCATACATGCAACATTAATGAGGTATTAACACAGGACGTACTCTGGACCTCGTCGGTTTCCAAAATGGTCATAAGACCCGGAATGCCGTGAAAGAGCGTTTGTAGACGTCTCTTGTAGCAGACCGAAATGGCAGACCTACGGGTAGGGGTGGGAATAGGCCAGGCCGCCGAAAGGGGCCTATGGCCTGGCCTGTTTAAGGCCTGGCCTGGCCCGGCCTATTTAATAAAAAAGGCTAGGTTCAAGCTTTTTAAGAAGCCTATTTAATTAAATAGATCAGGCTTGGGCTTATAAAAAAGCCTTCTAGGCCTATCAGGCCGGCCTGTTTAATATATTAACTCATATAATATAATATTTATTTATTAAAGTATATATCACCTTCCAACTTCCAGTATCCAAGTCCAACGCTTCACCTGATTTATTTCAGCCGTTTTCTTTCTTGAATCATGAGACTTGAGTAACCCTTGACCTTCTATTTGCTTTCAAATTCTTATTAATTGTGAATATAGTTGCCTTTCTAATTCTGACTCTTTCTCTTAGACTCTCACTCTCTCCATTCTCCATCTCCATCTCCATGAGCCGGCCCTAATTTCTCTGCATCGCCCCTTTAGTGGTAATGACAATTGCAAGTTAGAGATTACACTTTTCACAATTTCCTGGGACAGTTCATTGCATATTGTATAACTTGAACTTTTTACTTATGTAACAATTTATTTTCTGTCATATTTTATCAATGAACTCGATTAGATGAATATTGTGTTCTATTCTAGGTACAGAAATAATCAATAATTTTTAAAACAAAAATCCTCATTGTTCTATTTTTGTTACAGATTCACAAATGTCTACTCCACTTGAGAGCAATCCTATTGTTGTTGAGGTGAACGAGCATGTCCAACCAGAGGCAAGTCAACAGCAAGATAACGCACAAGATGGTGAACAAGTCCAAGATCAGGTCGGTGAAGAATTGGTAACCAAGAAAAAGAGGAAGAAAACATCTCCAGTTTGGGCAGATTTTGATGAAATTGAAATTACCGGGGGTGCAAAGAAAGCAGTTTGCAGATATTGCAAAGAGAAATTGTCTACAGGTGGGAAAGGAGCCAGTACTAGCCATCTGAGAAGACATTCGGAAATTTGCTTACAAAGGAGAGTGCATTTGGCTAGTGAAAAGAAGCAAAGTACCATACCATTTCAGCCTTGTAACTCAGGTAACCCGTTTCTGAATTCTGGTGCTAGATACAATAATGAAAAGATGAGGGAAATCATTGCTTCTGCTATTATGGTTCATGAAATGTCGTTTAGTGTGGTTGAGAATGATGTTTGGATGTGGGCTTTCCAGTATGCAAATTCAGATTTTCAAAAGGTAACTCGTAAAACCATAAGAAATGATTGTTTAGCTTTATATGAGATGGAGAAGAGAAACTTGAAGGCATTGCTGAAAAGTGTGAATAAGATTAGTTTGACAACAGATATGTGGAAGTCAAGCCACCAAGTAGCTGAATATATGGTGGTTACAGGTCACTTCATTGATGTCGGGTGGAAGCTTCAGAAGAGAGTTTTGAGTTTTGTGAAAGTGCCAGCTCCTAGGCGTGGGGTTGATGTGGCTGACGCCATTTTCAAGTGTTTAAAAGTTTGGGGGATTGAGAATAAAATTTTTTCCATATCTGTTGATAATGCAGCTTACAATGATAAATGCTTAAAAAATCTCAAGGAGAACTTATCAGGCAATAAGTTATTTCTTGATGGTGCTTTGTTTCATGTTAGGTGCTGTGCTCACATATTAAATTTGTTGGTGCAAGATGGCTTAAGCAAAATCAAGAGTGTCATTGTCAATATTCGTGAAAGTGTGAAATATATCAACTACAATGATGCAAGGTTAAAGGCCTTTTGTGATGTGGTTGAACAGAAATGCTTGAAGGAAAGGAAGCTTGTTATTGATTGTCCAACAAGATGGAATTCAACATTTCAGATGTTGTCTACTTCTTTGAAATTCAAGACCGCCTTTGCTGCATACAAGGAAAGAGAGCCGCATTATGTTTATTCACCTTCACTTGAAGATTGGAGCAAAGTTGAGAAGATTTGCAAACTTCTAGAAGTGTTTGATCTAGCTACTCATGTAATCTCAGGTAGTGAGTATCCAACTGCTAATTTATATCTTGCTGAAGTTTGGAGAGTTAAACAAGTAATTGACAATGCGTCTGAGGATGAAGATGACTTCATGAGAGAAATGGCAGCCCCAATGAAAGAAAAATTTGACAAATACTGGGGTGAGTGCAATTTGCTTATGGCTATTGCGAGTGTTTTAGATCCTAGGTGTAAATTTCACATTGTTGATATATGCTTTCCATTGATATATAAACCTGAAAATGTTGCCATGGAGAATATAAGTAAGGTTAGAACTTCATTGGAAAAGTTATATGATGAGTATGTGTCTATGAGTATTGAGGAGTCATCCTTTGTGGCTGCGAATTCAAATGATGGTGGTAACAATGTAACATCCTCAACTGAATCTGGATCTTCATTTGTCACTGGATTTGACCAAATTATGAATCTTGTGCGTGAAAAGGAAGCGGTTCCCCCAATGAAGTCAGAACTACAAGCTTATTTTGATGAAGGTGTTTATGTTCCCGATGGTAATAATAACTCATTTTGTGCATTGGAATGGTGGAGGAACAACAGCTTAAAGTATAAGGTCTTATCCAAGATGGCCGCTGATATACTGGCTATACCTATCTCCACAGTGGCATCCGAGTCTACATTTAGTGCTGGAGGGCGAGTAATTGATGAATTTCGTTCTAGATTGAATGAAAAATCTATTGAAGCACTCATCTGTGGAGGGGATTGGCTGCGTCATAAGTATAATTTGATGAAGAAGCCAAAGGTATCTACTTTTTATAAGTTTTTTATTATCTCTATAATAATGATTTTGAAAATATTTTCAGACTAAGTGACATTATTTTCTTATTTTGAAGGTGGGTGAAGTGAATGAGGAGATCAACTTGAAGATCTAATGTCATTTTAAGTGTTTTTCCATATCTGTAAGTTTTTTTATCTCTATAATAATTATTTTATATTTTTCAGTCTAGTGACATTATTCTCTTATTTTCAAGGTGTTTTTTGCTGGGACTGTTTATGAAGGACACAAGAAGATGATCTGGTGTTTTTTGATGAGATTTTGGAGGTGCTTTTATCATGAGCTGCTGATTTCTTAAGGAGCATACTGGCAGATTTTTTAAATACTGATATGATGCTTTTTGTTGAGATATTGTCTAATGTTATTTGTGTAGTTGTCTAGTTGAGACTTTTTTTCCTTGAGTACTGTTTATGAATCTAGTATGTTATGGAAGATTTTTGGAGGTTATTTTCCAGATTTATTAAATAGCAAAGTAATGAGTTGCTTAGTACTCAAATCTGATTTTTTGTTGAGATCTTTTCTTATTATTAGTGCATATTATCGTACTCAGATCTTCTAAGAACTCTTGAAGAATTTTTGAATTACCCAGGTCCTATGACATTTTGATTGTTGGTAACAATGCATATGATATCATTTTATGTAGTCAGATCCTTGAAGAGTTGTAAGCATTTGTTATAGTGCACTTTGGCAGCTTTAGAATAATTGAAGTTATTCTTTGGACAACATATTGTATCTTAGACAAATACAGGAATTTTTTCTTTTGTTTTTATCAATATTGTTGCTTAAAAAATTATAGGCCGGCCTATTTACATGTAGGCTTGTTGGCCTATTTAAAGATTATTATAAAATAGGCTTTTAAATAGGCTACCAGGCCAGGCCAGGCTTTTAAAAAGGCCAGGCCAGGCAAAAAAAAAAGCCTCTGATAGATAAAAGGCCAGGCTTAGGCCTAAAATTTTTTAAGTAGGCCAGGCCTATTTACGTAAAGCCTGGCCTGGCCTGGCCTATTCCCACCCCTACCTACGGGTTTACTGCTGATCTGACTACCCCTGTTGGAGTAAGAGGCACGCGGGCCGAATTGGCTCCACCGTGGCTGGTGTTAGGGCTGATCCGTTTGATGTCCATCCCTTTCCGGAATGCATGTGGTTGACTGGGTTAACCTGCATACATATCATGCAACATGCATACTAATTTAGTTGTTGAGTGTGATTGGTAATTGTTAAACCTATTTGGAACATGCTATCTGCTATTATTGTGTTTATGTTATTGTGGAACATGCAACCCTAGGAATGACATCTTTAGCTATAAGCCTAAGTGGCTATCTATTATTTGTACCTATTGGGTTTATTATCTACATAGTTCTGTAGAGTTGACCCTCGCGTATTCTGTGTGTGCTTTGGCGGACAACGCCTTTTGTCAGATGAATATTGCGGACTGGTTCACCATGGTCCACCCTTCGGGGGGGATTAGGTACGAGATGATAGATCAGGACGACCCCGGGTCGTGGGTGGTTGACCCCGCGAGCCACCGAGCGACGTATTCGGGGCGCATCATGGAGGACCACGTGGACAGTGGAGGACTCTTGAGGTCAGGAGTGTTGAGGCGATGCTCTATCAGCTTCAACTTGCCACCGGGCGTTCACTGCGGACCAGGATTCGGAGGAGCACCGCCGCCACCGTCATCTTCAGAGGAGGAGGATCCCTCAGAGGAGATTCCAGTGGGAGTGCCTTCGGCAGGGTCTAGTGCACCCTCTGTTGCGATCATTGATGATCAGGGTTCGGGCCCTAAGCCCGTGAGTCCAGCATCGGAGCGCACTGCGGTTGCGAGGGGAGGACGGATAGGGCTGGTAGACTTGGTCGTTCTGGATTCTGATTCAGACGACGATCATGCTAGCACATAGTTTTGAGTGTTGGTATGAGCTCCTCGAGTTAGGATTAGTGTAGGAGTAGAGTTTTAGCTCTGACAGTCTTGCTTCATTTGTTACTTAGGGGACAGGGTAGATCCGCCTATAGCTTTTTGTGTGGTTTCCTTACGGGAATCACAGAGAGTTGGTTGGACTTAGGAGGTCTTATTTTCAGGCCATTGGGTCAGCTGATTCTCAGTTTTGAGGGATGGTGTTGCGGGCACTTCACCCTTTTCATTTGGTTTGTATATATTGCCTACGGGCGTTGCACTTTTCTTTCCGTCACTGGAGGTTACTCGTGACGAGGTTGTTACTTACAGCGGGGGCTGTTTATATATTGTATATTAGTTCTATTGCTTTTCGCTTTTGAGTTTTATTTAATTCAGTCTTGTCTTAGTTATTATCGAAAAAAAAAATATTTCACGTTTTTCCGCATTAAGTTTACTTTTGGTTACTAAAGTGACGCCACCGAAATCGGGGTGTTACAGTGTTCATGGCTGCAAAAAACAAACGACGAATAAAGAAGAGCAACGCAAAAGCATGTCATCAAGGGATAAGTTAAAGGGAGGGGCCTCGGCTACACCACCAAAGTAATGCGAACACATATTCAAACAAGGAAAGATGAAGGTAGAGTTTGTGAGTGGTAAATATCTACTACCTAAAATGTTGGTATACAAATCTGTGATAATTGAGATGTGTGCCCCCATGGAAGGAGGCCCTAGTGGTGTGTCGGCATGAAAGAAGTTGGGGTTCAGGACTATGAAATCAAAATTGGCAAACATGTAGAAGTTTTATGGAGATTTTGGACATTGATATGACTTTTTTATGGCGAAGTTTGACACTGAGGAAGATTCAAATAAAGAGTTCAAAATAACCTAGCAAATGTTGAGATCATCTTCACCTATCCCATCTCCCTAAGGCGAGTAATTGGCCTATCTTTGATGTCCACATATAGCTTGATCTCTAGGACTTTGCGTGAACATCCATCAAACTATCACCACCCTTACCACCCTTGTTACCGCCACAAATGGCCACATAAATTTCTCTTTTCATAATTTCATTACAAAGCCGCCAACCCTTCCACCTTAGTTGTTTCAACCTTTTTTTTTTGAATGAAAGTTCGCCTTTTCTCATTAATCAGACAAAGCAGCATCTACAAAGAGGGCCTGCTCTATTTCAGGAGGTGGAACATCCCACCACAACTTGGTATTATAAGAGCAGGCCAAAGAAGCAAGAGTATGAGCAGGTACATTTGCATTACGGGATACATGATTGAAGGAAATAGAGGTAAATAGACTAGCTAGATAGATACAATCCTACATAAGGTTTTGGATAGTCCAGAGGCTTGAATTGGTTCTCATTGCTTTGACCACAGAGATAGAGTCCAATTTAAAGATCACACTATCTAAACTCACTTCCAAGGCTGTGTGTAGGCTCCAGCGAAGAGCCATAGCTTCAGCAATAAGGGGATCCAAGCGTTGAGCTTCTAGGCAGGTTCCAGCGAGCATTATGATTCCTCTGTGGTCCCTTGCTACAAAACCGAGCCCTGTAGAGTGTGGTCCCGACCACCCAGCATCTACATTAATTTTAATTCTCCCTTGGCTTGGTGCACTCCATTGTTGTGGCCTTTTCTCTTGTACGCATGGAGCATGGTGTTCTTGAGCTTCTTTCCACTCCGCCAGCAGGTTCTGGGCTTTTTCCATTGCTGTAGCTGGGTGAACTTGGACATTGTTGAACAAGCTTTCGTTTCTTGCTTTCCATATAGCCCAGGTCCCGTGGAACACTTGTGCAACTATCTCATCTTCTTGATTGGCACAAAAGCTTTGGAGCCACTCAAGGAAGCTAGTTTGTACCAAATCCATACGAAGGCCCAAGGAATGGTGGAACCATGCTGCCCTTGCCCAGGAACATTGGAGAAATAAGTGGTCTTGTGTTTCTACCACATCTTGACTGCACAGTGCACACTGTTCCTGAATCTGAATTCCTCTTCTGGCAAGATTGGCACGACAAGGAGTAAGGTTGTTAATAACTCTGTACATGAAGTGTTTTACCTTGTTCTGGATTTTGACACGCCACAAAGTCTTCCATGAGAAAGATGGGCTGTTTGAACCACTTGCAGTAGCAGCAATCTTTTGGCTTTGAATTTGATAATAGGCTGATTTTACTGAGAACATTCCATCCCTGCTCCATCTCCAAATCAACTTATCTTCAGAATCCCTCCAGCTCAAGCGAATGGATTTAATTAATTGAGCTTCTGCTGGATTGAACAATTGGTCTATCTTGGAGATGTTCCAGCTTCCTCCTTCCCAAAGTCTTAAATCTGATACTTTCTCATGAGCAAATTCTGGGACAACTTGGGTTCGAACATAGCCACTATCAGGTCCTGGAAGCCACGGGTCTTTCCATATACTTACTTTCTTTCCATTCCCAATGCTCCATTTACAACCTTCCTCGATGAATTTCAGTGTTCCCCACACACTACGCCAAGCATAGCTTGGTTGATAGCCCACACCAGCTTTTAACAAATCACATTTTGGGAAATATTTTGCTTTCCAAACCTTGTACAGCAGTGATTTTTCTGAGTTTAATAGCCGCCAAGCTTGCTTTGCTAAAAGTGCTCTATTGAAGTCCTCCAAATTTCTAAAGCCCAAGTCGCCTCTGTTTTTTGGTTTACACAGATGTTGCCATGCTGCCCAGTGTATTTTCCTTTCATTTTCCTTCTGTCCCCACCAAAAGTTTGCAAGAAGGCTTTCAATTTTGGAGCATATACCATTTGGTAGCTTAAAACAGCTCATGACATAGCTGGGAATCGCTTGTGCCACCGCCTTGATGAGGATCTCTTTACCTGCTTTGGATAGCGTCTTTTCCTTCCATCCTTTCAATTTTCTCCACACTCTCTCTTGAATCTTTCCAAAAATCGCTTTCTTTGAGTGACCAATGACAGTGGGCAAACCAAGATACTTGTCGTGGACAATCACCGCCTTTACTCCCATCCTATTCCGGATCGTATCCATACTGGTTTGTGGTACATTTCGGCTGAAAGAAATCTCTGATTTGTCCATGTTTACAAGTTGTCCTGAAGCTTGTTCGTACTGCCTGATCACATCTAGTAAGCTTGATGCCTCCTCTTGTGTTGCCCGACTGAAAATTAGACTATCATCTGCGAAGAACAAATGGTTAATGGGGGGGGCTCCTCTCGCTACCTTGATTCCATGGAGGTTTCTCAATCGGATTTGGTTTGAGATTAATCCGGAGAAAGCTTCTACACAGAGTATGAATAGGTAAGGTGAGAGTGGGTCACCCTGTCTGAGGCCTCTCTGAGGGGAGAAGGGAGGGGAGGGCTCTCCATTGACAAGAAGAGAGTAGGATACAGAGGAGACACATATGGAGATGAGCTCAGTGATTTTTGAGGGGAATCCCATAGTAGTGAGAACCTGTTTCAGAAAATCCCACTCTATTCTGTCATAGGCCTTTGACATATCGAGCTTGAGTGCCATGTACCCTTTCTTCCCTTTTCTTTTCTTCTTCATGTAGTGGAAAACTTCAAAGCCGGTTAGAGCATTATCCGTGATTAGTCTTCCGGGAATAAAGGCACTTTGCTGCTCTCCAACTACTTCTCCAAGGACGTCTTTGATTCTATTTGCTATGCACTTTGTCACAAGTTTCATTATGACGTTGCATAAGCTTATAGGTCTGAATTCCATGGGGTTTTCTGGAGCTTTAACCTTCGGAATGAGGCATATGAAAGTCTGATTGAGGCTTGCGGGATCCACTCCTTTGTTCAGAATTTCTAGCACTTGACTTGTGACATCTCCACCCACTAATTTCCAATACTTTTGGTAGAAAAGGGCTGGAAATCCATCCGGTCCAGGAGCTTTCAAAGGGTGCATCTGATTTAAAGCATAGGCTACCTCATCTGCTGTAAATTCCTCTTCGAGATGCTCCCTCATTTCCTGGTTGAGCTTGTTCTGAATTTTCTGGCACACTTCCTCTATGTTATTTGGTTGTGAGCTCTTGAAGATACCCTCAAAGTAGTTGGAGAAGGCTGTAGTGACTTGGTCCTGTTTATAAACCCAATTTCCATGGTCATCTCGAATTCTTGCTATTCTGTTTTGCTTTTGGCGTTGGTTGGCTTTCCCATGGAAGAAGCTGGTGTTTTTATCTCCCTCTTTTAGCCATGTTGCTCTTGACCTCTGCCTCCAGTACAGTTCTTCCCTCCCCATCAGTTCTGCAAACTCATTTTCCATCTCTTTTCTTCTCATTATATTCTCCTCTGTGGGATTCCATTTTTGAGTTGCTTTTAATCTCTGTTCCAGATCATGGAGTTTTTTCCTAATGCTGCCAAATTCTGTTTCAAGTGCCATAATTGTTTCCTTTGCTTGTGCAAGTTTCTGTTCCGCATTGTCCCCTCCGCTTTGCCAGGCTTGTCTCAGGTGGAAAGCTAGCTCATGGTTCAAGGTAAGATGTTGCTCAAATCTGAAAAGTTTTTTCTTCTTTTTCTTTCCTTCTTCAATTGGTTGGCTTGTTACTGTTATGAGGAGTGGAGCATGATCTGAGTTGTACCTCAGAAGATGTTGAACAGAGGAGGCTGGCCAAATTTCCTTGAAAGATTGGGATATTACGCCTCTGTCTAATCTTTCCTGTATGTGAGCCTCATCCTTCCTTCCATTACACCAAGTGAAAGGATCTCCCTGGAATCCCATGTCTTCTAAACCACACTGGTTAAGACAGCGAACAAACTTCTTCATATGCTCTATTGGCCTGTCAATTCCTCCTTTCTTTTCAGCGTTGGAAGTAATTTCATTAAAATCCCCAAAGCACATCCATGGTCCAGAGGTTTCCCCCTTTAGTCTTACCAATAGATCCCATGATTTGATTTTGTTTTGGCTCTCCGGATAGCCATAGAAACCAGTAAGGAAGCATGTAATCTGGTCTGCATTAGTGTGACTAGCTGTGATATGGTGGAGGGAGTAGGAGATTATGTCTATATTGAAATCCTCCTTCCAAAGCAGGGCTAAACCACCCCCACTTGATCTTCCTTCACCTCTACATTCCACCCCTAGATGGTTCTTGAAACCCAATCTAGCTACAATGTTTTTCAGTTCTCCGTTCTTCTTATGCGTCTCCATTAGGAAGACTATATCGGGGTCTTCAGCTTTAATAATACGCTGAAGTACTTTAACTGTCCGGGGACTCCCAACCCCCCGGCAGTTCCAGCTAATTGTTTTCATTGCTCCCGGCAATGCTGGTCGTCCAGCACCGCCGATCCTTCATCAATAACCATATCAGTTCTGTGTTTTTTCTCCCCTCCTTGCTCTCCATCCTCTTCTCCATCAATTTCCATCTCGGTCCTTTTCCCTCCTACACAATTTCCTATTGTTATTGTGGGGGAACCTTTGTTTTCTCTAATAAGCTTCTTCCAGTTTTTCAGTCCACTTGGCTTCTTGATTTCAGTTGGGCTTGGGGAGTCTTCATTGGACTGTGTCTCTCTTTCAGCTTGCTTGTCAGGACCCTCTGTTGTGTGTTGCTGGCTGGCTATTGGGGAGAGCTTGATTTGTTGTAAAACTTCAGCTACACATTCCAGACTCTGAGCTGTTATATGTTCATCACAACTATTAGAGTTACCTTTCTCTGCTTGTTCTGTAGGTTCTGGTTGATTTTCCTGTTCAGCTTGGTTGTTCCCTTCCCCTTTGTTTCCTTCATTTTCATTTTCATTGAACAACGTCTTCTTCAACAGTTTTCCAGTTTCTGCATACCCATATTTTCTCACCCTTGTGATATTTTTTGGGGATGCTCTCATCCATTTACCAAAAGGCCAGGTTTGGTTTTCCTCCTCCTCTTGGTTGTCATCATTATCTGGGCAGGATTTGATGGTATGACCTAACATTCCACACACATAGCAAAAATCAGGCTATCTCTCATATTTGAAGAAGATCTTACCATTCCTGTTCTGTGCAACTTTGATGTTAGTGCCCCTCTTAAGTGGTTTCTGTAAGTCCACCATGACTCTTGCTCGTGCATATTTCCCCATTAGACATTCCTCTGATTTGTCATAGTCCAGAAATTTCCCCAAGCAGCTTCCGATTCTAAGGACTGATTGTTCATCTCTCAGATTTAGGGGTAGGTTATAGATTCTGACCCATATTGGGCAGAGATGGGGGTTCAGTTCTGATGGTTGCTCTTCCCCTGTTATGGCTTGGAGAGCGATGACATGGCCATTGAAGTTCCATGGTTGGCCATTCAGGATCTGGTCTCTATCTCTCGCTGTCATGAACTTGAAGGAGAACAAGTTTTATGCAAGATCTGTTATTTCTACAGCTCCCCTTGTCTTTCAGATGCTGAGGATAGTGTTTTTGAAGGCTCGAACATTGTATGTTTCCACCGTCCAGACTTTCCCAACCACCGTGTTTTGGATCACGTTCCGATATCCGCTGCTAGCTCCCAGATCAAGAGCTTCACTTTCTTCTGCAGAGAACTCAAGGTTATCCCATTCCTCCATACCGTATCAAACGAACCAGAACTCCACGATGAGGGAGACAAAAACCAATACAGAGATTGGAGGCTGCAATAACTCCACTGAGTCAAAGTGAGTCAAAACCCCAAGGGGTCAAAACCCTAACAGAGACAAAGGGAGACAGAGGTATCTTAAGATAAAGTTATTAGTTAGTTGTTTCAACCTTGAAACACCTCTATGCAGTGAGAAACAAAACAAGGAAACTTTATGTGAGGGTAACACAAATAATGTGAATACCAAGAGAAATAGACATGACACCAAAAGTTCAAATTTTCATTTTATTTTTTAATCCTCTTGGTTTTCACAATGAAATATTTGTTATTTCTATTATCATATTTTTTTATCAAATGTTGATTTCATTAAATTGTGAGTCTTTTTTCCTCTTTGTTTTCAAGTGCTGTGACGGAGATGACAAATTTTAGTGGAGGGAAAATGACGATTTTAGTAGATAGAAAGGATGAATATCACCAAATGAGTTTGAAAGGAAAATTTTAGAGTTATTTTTTGTGAAGGTGGTAAAACAGGTTAACCTGCAATTCCGTTGTCATTAACTCGTTAAAAGTGGCAAACTAATTAGTATTCCTTTTTGGAAACCATAATTTATCGTGTAGTGAGTTGCAGGTTGTGTTGAAAAAAAAATGAAACAAATGTTGAAAAAAGGCCAAAGATAGGTGAAACATCATCTAAAACGACTTTGTTGCAGAAAAGTCCAAGTATGGAAAAATAAGGGGGATGACGTGTCAGCTCACTCTGCCCCCACTCATGGCCTATCGAGTCAGAGGTTTATTCAGGGGCGAGTTGGTGAGTAAGAGACTCCAACAAAATTGTTTAAATTTCCATATTGAATTGACTAACTATGTAAGGGTATTATGAATCTTGAGATATGTGAATGATGAGTAGGATGGGGAGGTTATAATTAGTGTCAGGAACCATGGAGAAAAGGAATATAAATCGATTCACAGGTGAAAGTTTAGTGGCTCAAAACTCTTTTTTTTTTCTTAGAGACATGATTTGTATCATCTCTCTCCTCCCTCTTAATTCTATTTCTAACAAATATAAAAACTTAGTAGCATCTTAGAGAAACTCATTAGACTAGTTTGTTTTCGGATATGCTTTATAAGTGAATTATGTAGATATTTGACATCTTCGACTACCTGCATGGAGTCGTATTGGCCAAAGTCGATGTTTTCAATAGAGAGGGAGAAAATGAGAGAAAGTAAGCGATGTACCTTAATTTTGTAAACCACTAAAACTTAAAAATATTGTATAAACGGTTATTGTCGGTCAATTTTTTCTCTTTCCCATCATGATCCCGATGAATCAATTTTCACCATAACTTTCACCTCTTTATAAAACCACTAAATTTACCATGTATTTACCTTGTCTATATTAAGAGGCTATAATTACTTTTTCCTTTGCTCACATAAGTCTTTAAACCTAGTTGTTTTCGCCGCCCGTGACTACTCAATGTGTGCTTGATTATAAGTTGTTCATCATTTACATACGACCTAAGATGCGCCATGCGATATGGATGCAATTGTTACTCTTGGCTGAATGAACTTCTGAATGCTGTCAACAATCAAACAAGCCATCAGCTTCATATTTGAGCAAGGGCGTCTACACGGTTAGCATTTTATTATTCACGCCTAGCATTTGTCTTTCTTTCGCATTATGCAATTTTCTTTCTTCTTGTTTGTTTTCCATGCTTCCATGGTCTTATGTGGATGATAGAATTAAATCATATGTGATTAGAAAAACTTATTCCAAAAGATAAAAAATTCTCAGCATCATATGCGACAATCAATCGCAACTCAGGGGTTTCATAAGGAATTAAAAAAAAAAAAATATTGTGATGGGTTATCAACAACCAATATTTATCTAAGAAGCATATCGTGTCATGTATTGGATTATGGCGGTGGGTTGAGTTGATTTCAATCCTCGAACCGAACAACCAACATTATATCCTATTTTACAACCAATCGCCGCCAACACGTAATTACCATAAACCATTTGCATTAGTTCTTTTTTCTTACATCTTCAAAATACATATCAATCTCCTCCAAGTAGTTGGAGGAGGAGGGTAACAAACACGACTAGAGCGGATAAGAGAGAAAGAGGGAGTGAAGGAGAGAGAATACAAAGTGTGGTCCAACAACTATGCCAATGACCGAGAAACTAGGGACGTTCGTTCGAGAGAGGAATAGATTCGAAGAGGTGAGAGAACGATAAATAAGAAATTTATTGGTTTTCAAACTATATGAGATTTGTTTTAAAAGTGACTTAAATATAATTTCAACAACATTTTACCTAGCAAAAATCACCAAACTATATATTTTTTGCAAACCATAATTTGTCTTGTTTATCGCGTAGCGAGTTGCGGGTTGTGTTGAAAAAAGACCAAAGCGAGGTGAAACATCACCTAAAACTCCATTGTTGCAGAAAAGTCAACAAAGTATAGAAAAATAAGGGGGATGACGTGTCAGCTCACTCTGCCCCCACTCATGGCCTATCGAGTCAGAGTTTTATTAAAGGGCGAGTTGGTGAGTAAGAAAATCCAACGAAATTGTTTAAGTTTCCATATTAAATTGACTAATTATATAGTGGTATTATGAATCTTGAGATATGTGAATGCGTTTGTGAATGATGAGTGGGATGGGGTGGTTTTAACTGATATCAAGAACCATGGAGAAAAGGAATATGAATCGATTCGCAGGTGAAAGTTTCGTGGCTCAAAACTCTTTTTTTTCATACAGACATGATTTGTATCATCTCTTTATCCCCCCTCTTAGTTCTATTTCTAACATATAAAAAATTAGTAGCATCTTATCGCAACTCATTAGACTAGTTTGTTTTCTGATATGCTTTATAAATGAATTGTGTAGATATTTGACATCTTCAACTACCTGCATGGCGTTGTATTGGCCAAAGTCGATGTTTTCAATAGAGAGGGAGAAAATGAGAGAAAGTAAGTGATATACCTTAATTTTATAAACCACTAAAAACTTAAAAATATTGTATAAACGGTTATTGTCGGTCAATTTTTTCTCTTTACCATCATGATCCCGATGAATCAAATTTTCACCATAACCTTCACCTCTTTATAAAGCCGCTAAATTTTACCATGCATTTACCTTGTCTATATTAAGGGCCATAATTACTTTTTCCTCTGCTCACATAAGCCTTTAAACCTAGTTGTTTTCGCCGCCCGTGATTACTCAATGTGTGCTTGTCTATAAGTTGTTCATCATTTGCATACGACCTAAGATGCGCTATGCGATATGGATGCAATTGTTACTCTTGGCTGAATGAACTTCCGAACATTGTCAACAAGTGATCAAATAGGCCATCAGCTTCATATTTGAGCAAGGGCGTCTACAAGGTTAGCATTTTATTATTTCTTTATTATTTAAGCCTAGCATTGGTCTTTCTTTCGCATTATGCAATTTTCTTTCTTCTTGTTTGTTTTCCATGCTTCCATAGTCTTATGTGGATGATAGAATTAAATCATATGCGGTTAGAAAAACTTATTCCAAAAGATAAAAAAATTCTCAGCATCATATGCGACAATCAATCGCAACTGAGGGGTTTCATAAGGAATTATATAAAAAATCTTGTGATGGGTTATCAACAACCAATATTTATCTAAGAAGCATATCGCGTCATGTATTGGATTATGGATGTGGGTTGAGTTGATTGCAATTCTCGAACCGAACAATCAACATCATATCCTATTCTACAACCAATCGCAGCCAACACCTAATTACCATATACCATTTGCATTAGTTCTTTCTTCTTACATCTTCACAATACATATCAATCTCCTCCAAGTTGGAGGGGGAACAGACACGAGTAGAGCGGATATGAGAGAAAGAGGGAGTGAAGGAGAGAGAATACAAGGTGGGGTCCAACAACTAAGCCAATGACCGAGAAACCAGGGACGTTCGTTCGAGAGAGGAAGAATAGATCCGGAGAGGTGAAAGAACGATAAAAAAGAAATTTATTGATTTTCAAACTATATGAGATTTGTTTTAAAAATGACTTAAATATAATTTCAATAACACTTTACCTAGCAAAGCTCACAACCACCTCAGATGAGACCCATTGTTTTATAATATACATTTATTGTTGATTTTTTTTATTACATGGCTAAGAAAAGACATTTTTTTACACCATTAACGCATGTATATTATTCTCTCTTTTTCTAAAATTCATAAAATAACAATTTAAACATTACTCTCGTACAATTTAGTGAATCGTGCACATATTGTGCACATATTTTAGCCAATTAAAATATTACTCTTCGAATGATAGCTCAAGTGGTAAGAGTTAAAGAACATAAAAGTTGGTTAGGTAGGTTTATGGTTCAATCCCTGGAGAATATAATTTATTTTTCCGATGTAAAAAAAAAATCCAAACTATGTGATACTTATCATCAATAGTTTTGAAGCGGGATAATAAACAGAGAAAATACCTATATGATAAAAAAAAAAACAAATCTATAAAATTAGTTAAAATTATTTACTAAAATTTCAATTAAAAATATTCAGATCTCCTTTGCATAATTGCATGTATAAGACAATATGATTGAAGTAAATAAAAATTTTCTAAAAGCAAAAGTTAAGGCAATAGGGTTACCCCACTTTTTTATTTATTTAGGCCTTATAGAAACATTTCTAAACCTACCTACTTGAGTACTTACATAGTACTTTTATTATTTTCTATAATACTAGGTAAAGTAAGATGTCGCCACTCGTAGAGTCTTCCTGGTTTCAAGAAATGTTGGTATAACAATAAATTGTAATTGGTTATATGAAAATAGAATCCAACAAAAAATTGAGTTGTCGCTCTGCATATATATATATATATATATATATTTTTCTTTGTCTTTTTTGCTTAGTTCATAAATTATCTTACTTGATGTTACATTTCAAAAAAAAAATCTTAATTGATATCACATTGCCGGTTACAAAAATGTGGTTACATTAGGCGGTTCAAAAAATTATTACCAACTCAAATTCAATGTATCCGATAAAATTGAATTCGAACAACCTGTAGCAATTAATCAGTCGGTGGCAGGTCTTAATGTTTTGATGTTTTTCACCCGACAAAACTGATTATTTTGACATCTCTTCCGATTGAAACCGGCTGATTAACATCTCTTCCCTCAAACCCATTTAAATGATTCATACCTTCAATTACCCCCACCACAAACTTTGTTGTTTGACTTTCTAAAGATACAACATTTTCTTATTACAATTATCCACTTCCCACAATTTTACATTAAATGTTAGTATTCATTTTTAGAGCTAGTTGTTGATATTATTAATGGCATAGTTGAAATAGTTTTTTTTTTCTATGAATATTATAAAAAATACAATGTTAAATCGTGTGAAAAATAAATGGTTAAATAATTATTTAATTACTTATGTAGAGAAATGTCGGATAGTGTAAAAATAAAAAAACCAAGTGTTATAAAAAAAATGAAAACACATATTATAAACTCTTTTGCAATTTTCATTCTTTGGTTTGATTTTTTTTTGCGTTCTTGCTTTTTTGTATTGTTTGAGTTTGACTTTGTATTGCATCATTTGTCAAAAAGACTTGTTCTTAACTCCCTTTAATTCAATAAACTTTTGCATAACAGAATACACATTCAAACGGTAATACATTTTTTTTTTGGTACATGAAAAAGCTAAAAACAAAGACAAAAGAAAACACCAGAACAAAACTAGACACACTCTAACAGAGGAGCAATCTCTGGAGGAGGTGTGGACCACATAGAGAAATCTAAACTAAGGCTTAAACCCATCCTTTGAGGATGACGATGGAGAGATACTTCCCGCTCTTGATGCATCAAAGTGCTTGCTTTCGCCAAATATGCATCACAAGAATATAGATTATGTGATCAGTGAGAGCTTTTACAACCTCCAAATAGGGGTGAGAATAAGTTGGGCCTAGGTAGACTTTGCGTAAATAGGTATATCCTGTTTAAAAATCTTAAAGCTTGAGCCTGACTTGTGACCTGTCAAATGTTTTTTTTCGAGCCTGATCTGACATTTCTAAAAGCTTGATTTGACTTGTTTAAAGGCTCGTTTCAAAATAAGAGTTTTACGTTTGTTAACAAACTTATCTGGAAAGAAACTATCAAACTTATAAGCCTACAAACAGTCTAGCCTATTCCCACCCCTATCTCCAAACAATCAGAGAGACATATAAGCTTCAAATAGGTTTTTAAAAAAGTTTATAAATAGCCGATTTATATATGATATTAAAATTACCTATTGATATTTAATTTATTGCATTTGAATAGAAACAGATAATAGTTGTTCGGTTGTTCCATCCATTAATGATAGAGAGTCAAATAGGCAAGGCCATAGTAGAAAATGAAAAGAAACAGAAGTAGAAGTGGTGGGAAAGTAAAAAGGAATTAGGAGGAGGAGGAGGAGGGAAACTGAAAAGATGGCGAAATTGAAGGGAGGGAAAATTGTGAAAAAGTTCAAAACCATGATCCCCCATTTCCCTCCCCTCAATAGATTTAGAAATAAAATATAGTATTTAATATCTAGTTTGTTTTCTTCATATTTAAAAACCTTTCAGATTTCATTCATTCTGATTCAACTCTTTCTCTTCCCCCAAAAAGTTGAAACCCCAACGACCCACTCTCAACTCTCCAGATGGCTCACCACCTTCCATGCGACGCCGACGGCACATGCATGCTCTGCAAACTCAAACCTCCTCCTTCCGAAACTCTGCAGTGCCACACCTGCATTACCCCGTGGCATCTTCCCTGCCTCCCAACCCCTCCCGCCTCTTTTGTCAACTGGGACTGCCCTGACTGCTCCTCCTCCATCTCCGATTTCCATGCTCCCGCTCCTGCTCCCTCCGCCGGCGCCGATCTCGTCTCCGCCATCCGCGCCATCGACTCCGATGCCTCCCTCACTGACCAACAGAAGGCCAAGAAGAAACAGGAACTCGTCGGCGGCCCGTCATCAGGTGAAAAACCCCCCGCCGCCGGTGGAATCCTCGACGGCAGCATCAATTGCTCCTTCTGCATGCAGTTACCAGATAGACCCGTCACGGTTCGTTTCAACCCTTTCTTGCTTTTCTTTCAACTGAACCGTTTGATTTTGATTTTCCGGCGTGTTTCAGACTCCTTGCGGCCACAATTTCTGCTTGAAATGCTTTGAGAAATGGATTGGTCAAGGGAAACGGACATGCGCTAACTGCCGGCGAGATATTCCGGCGAAGATAGCTTCACAGCCGCGTATCAACTCTCAGTTAGCCATTGCGATTCGGTTGGCGAAGCTTGCGAAATCGGAAGGGAAGGTGTCTGGTGAGCCGAAGATTTACCATTTTATGAGGAACCAGGACCGGCCAGACAAGGCGTTTACCACTGATAGGGCTAAGAAGACTGGGAAGGCGAATGCCTGCAGTGGGAAGATTTTTGTGACTGTTCCTCCTGACCATTTTGGACCTATTCCTGCTGAGAATGACCCGACCCGGAACCAGGGTGTTTTGGTGGGGGAGACTTGGGAGGACAGGATGGAGTGTAGGCAGTGGGGTGCTCATCTTCCTCATGTTGCTGGTATTGCTGGCCAGAGCACGTATGGTGCTCAGTCTGTGGCGCTTTCTGGTGGTTACATTGACGATGAGGATCATGGGGAGTGGTTCCTTTACACTGGTAGTGGTGGGAGGGATCTAAGTGGAAACAAGCGGACTAATAAGCTTCAGTCATTTGACCAGAAGTTTGAGAATATGAACGAGGCATTGAGACTGAGTTGTCGCAAAGGATACCCTGTTCGTGTTGTCAGGTTATTTGTTTCCTCCTCCTCTACTTTTTATTTAGTTTTGTTTTGTTGTGATGCATATAAGGTAGTAATATATTTGGAGACCATGTTGTGTAGTGTAATTGTATATGTGCTCTATAAGGAAACTAGTTCATATACACTAATACATTTTGAAGTTAATAGAGAAAAGTGATACACATGATGTGTAATATGATATCAAGTGATACCAAGAGAGGGATGAAAAGATGTAATGTATGTGTTGTGAAGAATTGAAGATTGATCTTATAATTTGTGTATACCTGTGATATATAATATGATTGAAGTTGCTAGAGATAGAGATAAGATGGAGTGCATGTGTATTGTCTAAAACATGAGAATGACTTTATAATTTGTGTATAAATAATGTATGATATGATATGGTGTGGTATAAAGCCAGAAGAGATAGATTAAAGTGGAGTTTACATAGATTGTCTAAAACATGAAATTGACTTAATAATTTGCATATACATGTAATATGTGATATGATATGATGGGAAGCTAGGGGAAATTGTGATAAAGATAGAGTGTTTGTGGATTGTCTAAACTGAGATTGATTTTGTAATGTGTTCATCTGATCTGACATATCTTTTTTCTCATTCCTTGGAGTCAGGTCCCACAAGGAGAAGCGATCTTCCTATGCACCAGAGTCTGGAGTGCGATATGATGGTGTTTACAGAATTGAGAAATGCTGGCGTAAAAATGGAATACAAGTAAGATTGGTTCTAGAAATAGTCGTAGTGTTTATTAATTAAAGTACATGCTAGATTCTGAACTAGGTGCTTTCTGTTTTTGTGACAGGGTTGCAAGGTTTGCAGATATTTGTTTGTCAGATGTGACAATGAGCCAGCTCCGTGGACAACGTTAGTTGCTTTTTATACATGATGTGTCCGTGTTTGTGTGTCCATATACACAACTCTGAGATTATGTTTGATAATTTCAATGCATTTTGGTGATATGCAGCGATGATGTTGGAGACCGTCCCCGCCCTCTGCCTAAAATTGATGAATTGAAGGGCGCTGTTGATATAACTGAAAGGAAGGGTGATCCTTCATGGGATTTTGATGTATGTTATATTATCTACTGACTCTACAAGTTTTTCCAACAATATTTTCTTCATTGCTTTCTAGATCATGGTTCTATTGCTTAGTTAGATAAGATATTCATGTTTTTATACCCTTGATTTTGGCTAAATTTTAAACTAGTTGGATATATTTGTAATGTTGTCCTACGTACCATTGCTGTTCTTTAGATTCGAGATGTCTCACTCAGCATTTGATTAAATTTCAGGAGGAAAAGGGTTCCTGGTTGTGGAAGAAGCCTCCCCCAGCAAGCAAGAAATCCATAGATGTAATCAACCCTAAAGATGGCACAAGAGTAAGAGTTAAAAAAACCAAAAATGTATCTCTCAAAGAAAAGCTGTTGAAAGGTATGTGTTCTGTTCCTTAGTATCTCCTGCATAGGCAACTCCTAACTTTTCTTCCTTTGTTAAATCTGTGTTATCTGAAGCTGTTGATGTTATTAATATAGTAGCATTGAACATGTTTGATTACTTATTATGATTTGGCCTCTGGTGTCATTAATTTTGCAGAGTTTGGTTGCAATATCTGCCACAAGGTTTTGTCTTCCCCTCTCACAACTCCTTGTGCTCACAACTTCTGCAAGGTCTGCCTGGAGGGTGCCTTTTCTGGCAAAAGTTTCATCAGGAAGAGGGCATGTGAAGGTGGACGCTCTTTACGAGCTCAGAAGAACGTTATGAAATGCCCATCATGTTCAAATGACATAGCTGATTTTCTTCAGAATCCACAGGTACAGCAGTATGATTATTGAATAAATGTTTGATTTGGTTGGATTTAGTATATAATATCTGTGTTCTTAGTTGCTGGATTGCATTAATTATTTGTAGCTAGATCAATAATTATTTTGTCATCAGATTTTATGTTTGCACCAACCATGTATGGATTGATTAATATCTCATCCTTATTTGGATTCCTTTTAATTGTGTTCCTATTTTACTGTGAAATGCTGAAGAAAATGAGCAGAAGGTTGACCTTGTAAATACTGGAAAACATTTTAAACTATGATGGTTTAGCTTATAGATAATCTTTTATTGCATTAAGCCCTTATGTGATAAGGTCATAAACTATTTAATTAAGCTTAGTCTGTAATATTAAAATCTATCACTTGTTTTTCTACAGGTTAACAGAGAAATGATGGGTGTTGTAGAATCACTCCAGAGCCAGATTGCACAAGACGAGAATTCTGAACAGGTGGAGAACTCAGAAGAGTTGAGTGACAAAAGTGATGAAATTGTCAAGAATGTGCCTGATGAGGTAGAAGTTTCAAAACCCTGTGATGATTCAACTGAAAGTGATGAAAATGTGAAGAATGTGACTGATGAGGTAGAAGTTTTAAAATCCTGTGATTCAACTGAAAAAGTATTGGAGGAGATTAATGACAATGATCTGAATCGGCCGCACAAGCGAAGGAAAGGTGCTGGGGTGATTGATGAGGCACCGGAACTAGAAGATACCATAAAGGCTTGCAATTAAAAGGTGATGGTAATGTATTGCGGCGAGCTATTTTGGTTATTTTGATTTGCATTATTAGTATTGGTGGTGCAAAGTGAATTTTTAAGGGCTATAGCTCTTAGCCATGACTTTATATGGCATTTTGGAACTTTTTTCTTTAATTTGGTGGTTAAATGGGATTGAGAATTGGAGACTCCTTCTATCCGTAGGTTTCATATGGTAAATGAGATCAAGAATGAATATATCTTACATTGTTGCATATTTGATGGTTGCCTTATGTTCTAAACGTCAATTACAATCAAACAACTGGTAAACTAGTTACAAGTATATAGCGTATATTAGTTAAAATCTAAACTAAACTCGTTAAAATTAGTTTAATTTTTGGATTTGTTTTTTTAATTCATTTCAACTTTGTCATGTAATTCCATTAAGATTGGATGAAAAATGTGATAATCGGACAAAGTTTGTCTATTTTTTTTTTATACATCGGAAAATTGTTTTAAGTTTATTTTAAACATGTTACTTTTCCAATCTTTTTGAAATGTTTGTATGTAATTTTTTACATTTTTCTTGATTTTTATTTTAGTTTAGGAAATGCGTGTTTAAAAGTAATGAATAATACTTTTTTCCAATCTGCAGTCGACAAAGCTGTTTGTAGTTTTGTACAACAAAAAGCCAACACGGAGGTTGAAAATTTATATATCGGCCATTTTGTTGCTATCAAGGAATTATCATGTTTTTGGTTGAAAGCAAAGACTTACGAAGAAAACGTGGAATCCAGATTGTATATATTGAAAAACTATCAAATAAGAAAATCAAAATTTACACTAAAATTGTTTTAAGGAATTAATAACAGTGTAAACAAAATTTACACCAATATCAATTCATACTACTGTCAGCATACCATTTTAAAATTCATGTTTCAATATTATCTTGAAATTTTAATTAATCTATGTCCATGTAATCTACTCAGAATTTTCCTTGAATTTAAATTAGCGAAATATTAGGTTACCCTCATTGAAATGAAATGCTTTTGTTAGTTTTCTTAATATAAAATTGGTTCACATCACATCAACCCCCTTTCCCTCTGTTTTTACTCGGCATATGATATTTGTATGATTAAAATTGCTGGTTGACCGACTTGGAGTCTTCCCTCCAAAGTCACCCAATTAATGAACATACTATTATACATTTATAATAATAAAATTAAAAGGAAAAGGTTGCAAAAAATGCCTACACAAATAATAATGAAAGAAAATGGAAGAGAAAAATTAAGTGATACAATATATAATTTAATGTGATAAAAAAAGAGAAAAATAAAAATAAAGACAAACTGGACGTGAGATAAGTGAGGATTAAAAAATAAAAAACAAAAAATAAAAATCCCAAAAAAGAAACTGATACTAGACTTTCTTTCAGCATGATAATATAAACATTAAATGGACAAAATTATGTGTATATAGTATGAGGGGGAACTTTCAACGTAATTACCCCTCCATGTTTCATTGTTCAGTATATATATATCCCTCTATTCATACCTCCCTTTCATCATAACTTGAGTTGTGAGTTGTGAGTTGTGACTTGTTAGTTGTTATCAAGGTCCAAACAGACATGGGTTATTTCAAGTTTCTTCTTTCATTTTCTGTGTTGTCTGTTTTGTTTTCTGTCCTTCCCTTACTAAACCTTCATTCCTTGAAGCCATTATTCCCCATGCAATTCTTTGGCTACACCGTTGACAAGAGCTACATCTTCCTTCTATGTAACAGCCTTCTAGTTTTTATAGCCATCAACTCTGCTCCAATCAATCAATCTGATCAAAACAGCAACGAGAATATAAGCCACTCAGAATTCAACGTATCATACACTGCAGCACCAATTGCTGATGAACATCCTGTGGAAACTGAATCCCCAGAAGAAGAACAAGAACAAGAACAAGAACAACAAGAAGCAGAAGAACAAGAAGAAGAAGAGAGCTTGGTTACATTAGAAGCTGAAAATGTGCTTCCAGATACAAATGAAGATGATGAAGAGGAAAATGCCCTTATGTTCATTGTTGAAGATGAGCATGAGGAATGTGGAGATGAGACGGAGGAGTTAAATAAGAAATGTGAAGATTTTATTAAAAAGATGAAAGCTGCGTTCTGTTCAGAATCAGAGCCAATAGCTGATGGCAGTTTTTATTTTGGTTATCAGAAATCATTGGTGGTTGTGAATTAAGTAGCAATGTTCCTTTTACATGAACATCTCTTGATCCTTTTTAGTTTACTTTAGCTCAGGGTTCCTTATTAAGTTTTTTATTGTAGGAATTAAATCCAGGCCTACATGGTTCTGTAGTCTGTACTAGCTTCTGTTCTCTGTTTTATGTACAATGTGTTCTATTCTAGTGGAAATTTTATGCAAATCGTGTTAAGTGTTAACCTTCTCTATATGTCAAACTTGATTTATTTATTTATCCAAAAATTCATATTTCTTCTCACAAAAACACACCTCTTCTTAATGTGACACATCTTCCCTGAGTGAGGCAGGAATTGACCTATAGCAGCATAATTAAGAAGGGGCCTAGCTGTCTAAGTAAGCTTCCTTTATTGAATAAATAAGTTGAAACGTTTGTCTTCTTCACCTTCCTTTCACACTGTCCTTTTTGTTTGTAGAGAACACACCTAGCAATTGCTTAGTTGACCTGAGTCAATGTCTTTCTGAGAAAACCATTGAAATCTAAGGCATAACATTTTAGCCATTTGTCTTCAATAGGACACAGAAATAGTCTTCCTGGACCGTCAATTAAGTTTTAAGAATGTGGACCTACAGTTTGTCCTTATTTGATTCTTATCCTATCACTGACATTTTTGTTTCTAATTATACATCAACTGTCTTAAGGTTAGATTTTCAGTTTAGACTTATAGTTTGCTGAATAAAATATCAAAGCTCAACGAGGATATTTTAAGCATATTAACATAAGGAACCACTTAGAAGAATCCTAGACAGTATTTCCATATTGTAACACCAAAGAAAATCCATAACTATTCAGCATTAGTCAATGGTCACCAATAATCTCCACAAGAACATATGCCACCATCAAAATGGTGAAATCTATTGGAATCTCGTAAAATTATCTGTCGACTAACAATATTTGATATGTATTTGAAAGCAGTGTGACAGTCACCACAAACCCGAAGGTTCTTCATTATTCTAATTGGCAGTTCAGATTTGCGAGTGAGAACAAAAGCAATTGCTAACTTTTCACTATGATAGCTGAGTAGTTCTTCTTTGTTTTCAAGTTCAAGATCATAGAGTGCATATTTGGTTTCAGGCACATATCCAGCATCCCTAATTTTGCTCATTAGCTCCTTGAGTTTTCCATAGATTTTTTCTCTTTCTGGGTGTGTTTGATCTCCAGCCACAAACACATGAACTCCATCCTTCATGTTCACCCAACTACGCCCAGCTTCCTTCCTCACTGAAGCCTTCTTCATTGCCAACCTCGCCTCCGCTACATCTTCCCATTTCCCACCAGCAGCATGCATGTTAGAAAGAAGCACATAGTTCACAGCATTCTGTGGCTCTAATTCAATAAGCATCTTTGCAGCCCTCTGTCCTAGCTCTGTATTGCGGCCATTAGCACGGCGACCACATGCCCCTAAAACTGTTCTCCAAATGAGGACATTAGGTTCCATCGGCATTGTTTTGATAAAATCCTCTATTCTCTTAACATCACCGGCACGCCCGAGGAGATCTACCATACAAGAGTAGTGCTCTATCCGCGGAGCCAGTTCATACACTGCACTCATTGATTTGAAATTCTTAAATCCTTCATCAACTAATCCTACATGACTACAAGCTGATAAGACCCCAACAAACGTGACATGATCTGGCAGTTGGCCAAGCTGTTTCATTTTTGTGAAAAGCTTTAGAGCTTTTTGTCCATGTCCATGCCGTGCATAACCTGAAATCATTGAATTCCAAGAATATATGTTTCTCACAGGCATCAATTCAAAGAATCTTGAAGCATAATCTATCTTCCCACATTTTGCATACATGTCAACTAGTGCACTTCCGACAACAACATCAGATTCTAAACAAGCTCTTATTGCACATGCATGAACTTCCATACCGCGCTCTAGTGTTGCAACTGAAGCACAAGCACTAAGAACAGTCGCAAATGTGAAACCATCCAGTCTTTGCCCCCTTTGCATCATAAACCATACAAAATCCATGGCCTTGTCCAGGATTCCATTGTGTATATATCCATAAATCATTGAGTTCCAACTGACTTCATCTCTCCGCTCAGACATTCTAGAGAAAATAATCTCACAGTCCTCCATCTGCATACACTTTCCATAGAAAGCTAGAAGCAAATTCTCAATAGGATTGTCTTCAGAAACAGAATATTTTAAGATTAAAGCATGAATTTGACGGCCCAGTTCAAGAAATGAAAGAGAAGAAACTGCTGCTAAAATATTTATAAACGTCACTCTATTAAGTCTCCATCCAGCTCGCATCATCTCCTGGAAATATTCTATAGCTTGTAAGACTGATGCCTCTGAATTTGCTAGTGCACTAATAAAAGCATTCCAAGAAACTTGATCATACTCTGGCATGAGAAAGAAAACTTTCTGACATTCACTGATATAATCAGTTTCAGCATATAATGTTAGAAGAGCATTTGAAACTGAAACATCCAAATCAAGCCCCCATTTGATCCCTTCACCATGTATCTGTCGTCCTAGTATGATCCAACCCAAGCTTGAACATGAACTCAAAGCACTAATGATTGAAAATTTTGAGGGTACCATTCCATTTCTCCTCATTTTATGGAAACAAGCAACTGCCTCCTCAAATCGCTCATTGTGGTCAAGGCCAGAGATCATGGAGTTCCATGAGACAATATCTTTGCTAGGCATGAGATGAAAAACTGACCGAGCATCATCAATGACATCACATTTTGCATACATATTGACAAGTGCATTTCCAATCAAAATGGCATCAACCAAGGCATTGCGAATCAGGTAAGCATGAACCTCTTTACCCTTTCTCTTCCCTTCCTCTACATTTGAAAATTCAGTAAAAGCGCTTAAAAGAACCACATGAGATTCTGCATTTATTTCAACTAAATCTTTCATTCCCTTGAATATCTTAGCTGCTTCTTCACCCTGGTGCTGCTTCGTCAATCCAACCATGAACCCATTCATAGTTACTGCATTACGACCCCCCATTTGCTCGAAAAGCTTTTTAGCATAATCTATTAGACCATACCTTGCAAACCCATTGACCAATGCACTACCAACATATAGATCATGCAAGAATCCAGATTTCTCAATCCAGGTCAGCATCTGCTCAAGCAAACTCAGCCCAAAGTCAACTAGAGAGCAAGCAGCAGTTACCAAGCTACCAAAGGTATACTCATTAGGCCTGAACGTAAGCTCTGTAGCGTCCCTTTGCATGCTTGAGAATAGCTTAAAAGAAGAAATTGCATCTCCCTTACGACAATAAACCGATATGATAGAATTCCAGGAGGCAGAATTTTTAATTTTCATTTCATCAAAAACACGATAAGCATCATCAGCGGAAGCTGAGCAACCTGAATACATGGACATAAGCACATTAGACAAAATCATGTCTGACGAATATGGAGATTTGGACATCAAGCCATGAATCTCCATCCCGAGTTTAAGCCTAGTTGGACCACTCTCTTGGCAAGCTCTAAGAGCACTACCAATGGCATAGTTGTTTGGTAAGAGGCCAGCACAAATGATCCCTTTGAACAAAATACATGCCTCATCAGGCATGCCATGTTGTGTATAGCCAGAAATTAAACAAGACCAAGAAACGAGGTTCTTCTGCGGCATTTCATCAAACAGTTTCTGTGCAGAAACCAAACTGCCAAATCTGATATATGCATTAATAAGAGTATTACACAAGAAGACATCATTGGTAAATCCAGTTTTGTATATCTGCAAATGAAGCTGATGGGCATCTTCCAAGCAAGTAGCACTTTTGTATTGATCACATTCCAAATGCAAAGGTGGAAACTTGAAGTGGTGTGGGGAATGAGATAAGCTGCAGTGAGAAAGCGTGGAAAGAGCACGAGTTGAACTGCTGCATAACAATCGGCTGTAGCAGAGTATCATGCTATTGCTTTGTGTAAGTTTGTTTGGCAACCAGAAAATGAAAAGTCTAAGCCTTTTTGTTTGTTTTATCACCAGTCACTTAATAGGAAAAGTGAAAAATAAACTTTCATCTTTTTTAATAATAAAAATGTTATAGCTCTTACAGGCACATGCAGTCTACCTCTGATAGAATGTTAATGACATATTAAGGATCTCCGGCAGGGAGGATTGTCTCCTCCTTAACTTGCAGAGGCAAGCTAATGACATGTTGTAACGTCAGAGGATATCCCGAAGAATGTCCACCAACTTGGGATTTTTGTAGGCATGGTGTCCTAAGTCATGTGATGTTGGCAATAAACGTTCATTTTAATTCCTAACTTAGAATTTTTTTTTATATGTTAATATTTGTACTGAACAGTAAACATGAAAAAATATGCTTGTAAATTTCAGCTCTAATTTTGTCCACTATGTGGACGCCATGTCATTGATGTGTAAGATAAGGGTAGGAGGATCTATAAAGATTTCCAAACAGATAGGACATATGTGATAGATAGACAGAGAATGGTTCATAGCATCACAGAAGAAACATTGAAGGAATGGCTACCAGAGTGACTCTATCTTCTCCTCTAGCCTTCAAAACTTCACTTCTGCCCAAATCACCATCACTTTCTCCAGTTTCATTCAGCCTTGGTTCTCCCAAAACAAATGCTGTTGTTGGTGTCAGAGTTCATGCTAAAATAGGTATCATATTATGCAATCACTCACCTCTCCTTGTTTCAGTTTTTTGTAATTATCCTGTTTGTTTCTCATGCTGCTTTGCTAAATGAGGTTGAAATGATAAACTTAGTCATGTGGCTCTGGTGCTATTGTTAGGTGGTTCAGATGAAGACACCAAGAAAGGAGAGAAGAAGAAATTCATCACCAGAGATGAAGAACCACAACAGTAACAATTCCTGCTTTTCTTTTCATAAAAAGTTTCCCGTTTTCTTACAGCATGATTGGTTCTGCTGTGTGAATGAAGCCACATAAAGAATAATGTTAAGAAGTGTAGCTTCTGGAGTTACGTGGTTTGGATTGTTGACAATCCAAACGCGCTATTAATATTATACAAAATTGGCTTTAGAAGTTTAGCTTTAGCACATGTGTTTTGAACCAAAAGAGGTTTTTGTGTGGTGCAGATATTGGCAGACAGCAGGGGAAAGGGAAGGAGAGAACCCCATGAAAACCCCTCTTCCTTACATCATCATATTTGGTATGTCAACTCCTTTTGTAATCTTGGCCATTGCTTTTGCAAATGGTTGGATTAAGGTACCTGTGCGATGAGATACAAGCATAGACAATGCTTCATTGTCTACTCGTGTTCAGATGTTAATTCTCTTGAATCTTAAGCACTTTAGCTCTCAAACATGAGCAGAGAATTTCTTTACCTTTTTTTATCACATTTGTATGGACATAATATAATCCACCATTTTAATGAATGAGAATGTCAGATTGACAATGCTATTTCAGAGTTGATTATGAGGAAAAAGAATTTAATCCGAACATGTTATTAGCTACCGTGAGGGTGTGAGAGGAGTGACCATTTCATTTCTGTATAACTGTCCCTGATTTGAATAGATTTAAATTATGGCTTTGATTATATTGTTAACCATTTGAATTGCCCAAGATTGAACAAGGACATTGGCCATTGGAGCAAATGTCTGTTTCAAAGGATGATGAAATTGTCAAGAAGTGCAATAGAGATTAGAGAAAAGGAGAAGTAGGGTCATATTTCATAGTTCAGCCATTATATGCTATAACTAAACATTGAATCTGCATCACAACATGTGCAGTTAGCATATTCAATTCCAAAACATCAGACCTTAAAAGCATGACAACTGAACTGAATATGTATTATATATATATTGACCGCCAGAATAAATAATGTTCCCTTAAGTTGTTTACATGAAAAGCAATTCTTCATTTAACTATTCCAAAATTTCAATCAACTTCCTACATATCAAACAAGTGATCTTGACAAATGTCCTAAAAAAGACCACTTAAACGAGACAAGTTCAATAGCATATAGTAAACAAAATGCTTCATCATCTTTCCCAGCGCTGGGTAATAGCATATTTGTCTTGGAACAAATGAGTAGATCGTAGTTCCTCAGATTGATCCTCAACATTTTTGTAAGTGTATATATGATTCAGCTCCAAATGTGTGATTGATGAAGGCTTATCACTTACTGTCACCGGTAGTTGAGGTGGAAGTTCTGGGGGAGGAACCTTGAACTCATCTTCATCCAAGAATTTGTTATCGTAACTTGATGGTGGTGATGGTGGATCTTCAGTCTCAGATGTTCGTCGGATATAATATTCCTGCAAAAATGGTTAATCATGGAGCTAGGCCAAACTTAGAGAAACAAACAATGCCCAAATGGTGTATCGTATGCACACAGGAAAGAGTACAAAGGTGGAAGATATTGAGTTATCAACAGATGGTATCAGTAGCCTATTTTTGTACATCCATGGTGCAATAGTTCCTTCAGCAGACAGAAAAAATGAACATATTTGGTTCCACAATCAAACATTTTAGAATCAATTCTAATTATAACACTTCGGTTTTGGATTATACTCCGTGTCTTGGATTCAGAGTAAATTGTGAAACCAAACAAGCTATTAGTTCTGATTCTCCTTAAGCAGAAGCAAACAAAGCCAAGCTTTCAAATGGATTGATGATCATGTTAATGGTTATAGTAAATGATAACACTTGGAAGAAGTAACTGGCAAGATCATCTTTAAGCATGTCATTGTTCGGATTCGTGCTGGCATACAATACAAATAATCGTCACTCCAGAAACTACACTTTATAACTTCTCCCCATAAGTGATTATGGGGCTTCTAACTGACCAAACACGCTATCCATAGAATGTTAACCATGAAAGATCATCTATGTAAAGCATGAAATTACCTGCACTTTCAATATATTGTAGACATAACCTGAGTCATGAAGAACTGATACGAACTCTGGAGCATGTGTTGAATAGCCATCTACAATGAAATGGTAATGATAGATACCAAGGGGAAGTTTTTTAACAATGGCAAAGCTTTGACCTACTCTATGCAAGGGCTCGCTGGCAGAACAAAGGTAAAATGTCATGATATCAGATGAAACATTATGTTGCGAAAGCAAGAACTGACCACATTTGGAATTTAAAAGCATAGATGGTTACTACTTGCCTGCTCTTCCAATTGTCCCATGATCCTACAACAGCAACATCCGCACCAGCATGGTTCCATGTAATCCTCGCACTTTTCAACTTCTTATAAAACCTAGATCCCACATATCCATTTTGCACTAATGCATGTTGCTGGGGTTGTGCTACCACTCCTGGTCTTTGCATTGCAACCGCAGGGACCTTGAAAACAGGCATTTCAAATTTGGTATTTTCAACAGGCATTAGCATTGCTAAGAGGTGAAAAAATTTGGTATGGTGGGTGAAAATTTAACACATTAAGCCAAATAAAAATTGCATAATTGTTAAGAAGTGCAGAAATTTAACACATTAACACTTTCAAAAAAACTTTAACATGACCCCCATCCATTTATTATTGTGAATTGTTTATTTTGGACTCACCTTTGGGGTAATATCTTCATACTAAATAGCATTGCTGCAAACCTCTATAGCACATACGGTTTTTACTTTTTACCCAATGAGTGAACATGAGTCAAGTAGTAAATTCACCTAAAATTTCTATCAATTGAAATATGTCCTACAAGCCAATATCAGATTTTGATCTCACTATTCTATACAACACTATCAAACATTATAGCAGACCAAAAAAACCATCCCACTTCTATAGATGCTAATTGTCACTGCTTTCAACAGTTTTGTTCCCCTAAACTATATAAGCATGGGATATTATAGCCTACTATATAGTATCTAACATACTGCAAGGCCAAGGAGTTTCCAAATTAAATTTTCCTTGAACTTAAAAGTGGCATATTCAGAGGAAATTACTTGTCATAACATTAAACACAAAAAGATACAAGTAAAATCCATGTTTGGAAATTCTCCTAGTATTGATTATATAACCTACATCGATTCCAGGGAGGAACTACTGGGACTGAAGTAGCCTCTGAGCCACAAAATTTATTCTGAGACAAAATAAGCTGATTCAAACATGCTTAACCAACTGACTCTGACCTGTTGTATGAGAAAAGGAGATGGTGGCTCATATGCTCTGGGGCCATATGGAGGAAACTGAGCCCACTGATCTAAAAGACCATCAGGATTCAAGTTAGCAGGTAGGAATCTCATCTCTTGTTCATATTCATAGTTATCCACAATCATATTATCTCCAGAAGTGCCTTCAAGATCCTTTCCTCTGCTGTTACTCCCCATTAGTGAGAGTGGAAAAAATCCAGAGAAGGGGAAGCTGCAAGACAGCAAGAAGCCATTATTAGACAGAGAAGAAAGAATCAGAAAGCAACATGGCGTACCCATTTCTGCAGTACATAAATACAGCAAACCCACCGTTGAAACTAAACCAGGAATCAACTCTAGGTAGTAGAGGGACATAGTTATTATAGAAAAGTTTGTTTTATTTCCTTATTCTAGTCTCAAGTCTCACCCTCACACAAACTGTCTCTGAGGAAGGATGGCACTTTTCTCTGGCTTAAAGCAGATACAAGGTTTTATTCTCCAATGAGTTTGGAAGATTCTGCTGTGTGCTAATTATTATGACTCTGGTTTAAAGGACTGTGTTGCCCTGCAATCAGGAACAACCAAACAATGTCTAATGATATGTATTCTGTGCATCGTGTCCTTGTGTAATTGCTCTATGAAATTTATTAAAATAATCTTTCTTATAAAGAAATCAAACACTACGATTAACATGTTTGTATCAGTTTCTCTATTCTCAAATCAACCCTGATACCTAGAAGCTATTTACGGAAACACCTTCCCAAAATTAGTTGTAAGAAAAATTCTAAACATGCACAATATTGGTTTTGTACATGATGGATTATTACACAAGCTAAATCAACTTGCTTTAATTGTAATGGAATCGAAGTCAAAAAAAGGCTTTGGATGAAAGTGAAAGAATAATATATGAAATGAAAAGGTCCCAAATTGCTAGTTGTTATTTAACTTTAACTCAGAAAAATAGCATTGTGCTTACAGTCGACACAGGAAAGCATGAGTTGTTAACTAGACTTGACATGTTAACTTTGTCTTTTTCTATCTTGTTTTTGAGTTGCTTGGATTGCATGATAAAGTTTAATCATTTAAGTACTAGTGCACTTCTTTTGCCAACAAGAGGAGTGTAAATCAACAACCCCATGAAATGAACTTGGATGGTTTAGTGATATATACTCGGATGCGAAAATTTCAAGACCCACTTTTGTTAATAAGAATATGTTATTGGTACAAGGTTACCTTCCGGACGGAGATGAATACCTGCAAGATACTAAGTGGGCAGCGGAGATGAATACCTGCAAGATACTTCAATATTCAAGCAAAATTAAGAAAGAAATGAGGATTAGGATTAGAACTTAGAAGGTAGTGTGTGTCTTCTAATGTGTATTTATGTATTTAAGATGTAATAATATTAGAAGGAGTATTCATGATAAGATGTGATAGAAATATGTTAAGAATTAATAGATACTTCATACTAGTAAGATATCACATTGAAAACATTGTCTGTATTGAGTCACAATAGGTGGATGTATCATTTTATTCCGTAACCATTACTATTCTTATACAATATACAGACAAGAATGAAGATAAAAGTCAAATGCAATGTAATGAAGAGAAGTTGGGAGGTACTCTTTGCCGAGCATTGAGTGGGTGCTATGTCTAACCAAGACCACATCACATTTCTCCTAAATCATTTTAAACATTCATTCACTAAAAACCTAAAATATCACCAAATACCAAAATTTCACTCTATTCAGACCCTAATTGCACATCCTACAAAACCCTTCATATCTTATCAAATTTTCGTTAAAGTTATGGTTTGTAAATCTTTAAATTGGTTTCATATCCTAAACTTCTAAATATTTGAACAGAATTGAGAGCTTTATATAGGTATGTTTACTTTTCATTTTGTATTTCTATTTTTGTTGTTGTTATCGCCATCAAATCCTTAATTTGCTGCCAAATTGCTGATTTGCTTTTATTTCATGTAATTAATAGGATTTGACTGACTCATATTTATTTCTTTTTAGTTACCTTTACTCTAGGATTAATTTAATCAATTATAATCCTAGCTATTTAACATCATTTTCTATATTTTCCGATGTATAAAAAAAAACATTATTTTCTATAGGCTATAACAAACATTAATATAAAGAAAACAATTCCTTCTTTACCATATTTTGGTTCCAATTATAAAATACATCTTATTTCAGTTTGTTTGGTGTTTTGTATGGGACACATAAAATATTAATATTTACAGAAACACTAAATTTGTTTAATTTTAAAAACAGGGGATATTAATTTCCTGAAGAAAAAAAAAAACTTGAAAACAGGGGATTTTTTTGGGGTACAAAAACAGGGGATGGGAAGGGTGATGCATGAAAGGGATCGATGACCAAACAGCAAAGATGCACACACTAGCTATATTTCATATTTTGGATGTTGTGATTGTTTTCTATCACAACTGATATAATAATCTGTTCTATAAAATATGATATCATGAAAATATAGCTTCCTTGTAGACACAAGGTTCGTGGTATCGAATTCAACGATGATTTTATCTTTTTGATGATTTTATCTTTTTGTGATCGATCTCCTTGCCTTGTGCTGCTCCCTTGAAACCAACAAGAAGTTGCTCCATCCGGCGGTGACAATACCCTTGTTGGAAGATTATTATGGCTTTGCCTTCTTTGACTACTCTTTTTGCTTGCAATAAAGCAATACATTTATTTAATTGTAGTTGGGAAAATAAATGGCCCTTCATCAACTAGTTTTACCATCTAGAATTCCGAAGCTGTACCAAATAATATACTCCCTCCGTTCCTATATATAAATCACAAATAACTAATTCTCTTAGATTAAGAAAAGTAGTTACTAGTAATAAATTTATAAAAAAAATGATTTATTTTTCTAGATTACCCTTATTTACTTTCTTATGATTTTCTCTCTCCAAATTAATACTTCTAAAGTTTATCATCTCTTTCATATTAAATATGAGGGTGAACTTGGAAAAAATTATTTAATGTTTCATAGATATTAGAAAGTGACTTATATTTTGTAACAAAATTTTTTCAAAATATGTGACTTATAATAGGGAACGGAGGGAGTAATATAATTAGAGTCACTTGATCCCTCAAATAGAATATACTACTATATTTTATACATAACTACCTTTAATTAAATTATTTTGCAGGTCAAAATCATGGTGTATTTTATTTTATTAATTAAATTAAGGATATATAAATGCACACCTACTGTCCAAAAAACTACTCGTAATACAATAAAAAAAACTACTTTAATGAAACATTTATTTAAAAAAAAATTAATGCAATAAAAAGCCATTTAAAAACCTAGGCTTTTTTCCCCATTTGTCTCTCCTATTTTCCTAATCTTCTTTGAGGTCATTAACGCTGATGCATTCTGCTCATAAAAAAAAAACCTTAGAGCACTAGCAAGTAGCAAGTTGATCAAACAAAAATGCACTAGAATTCTTAAGCAGTAATGAACATGCATTTACATTGGGGAATTACTCCTTTGTATAATCAAGAGAAACCTAATCAATTACAATTATGTGGGGAGTTTTTGTTTTTTAATATGAAAATATGGGGAAGTGAATTATACAATTACAATTATTTGGGAAGAAGGTATTGAGCAATCAAACCTAAGTGGGAATGGAGGCCATGCAACCACATTAATATTGTCAGCGAGATATTCGAGAGGCCTACTAATAAAATGAGGGGAGGAAGAACTCGTGGGCCTCTATAGAATTAATAGGTCAACCGACTCAAAGTGCTAACGATCCACATCCTATCTTATAAAGTATATGCGCACACTCAATTGTTGCCGAGTCCAAATAAATTCTCCCACAATCAAAAGCTTAGAAATATTATGATCTTTACCAGCATATATATCCTTTTGCTAATTTAAGATGCAACAATAGCATCCCATGATTCCAAAGTTCAAACAACCATGTGAAAAAAGCTAAGTTAAAGCATGGATATATTCTTGTTTAATAGGCCTTTTGAAGTTGTACAAGTAGCTAGCTAGTTTCCACCCTTCATTAATTCCACACAACTTTACTAGGGCCTCTCATAACAATAGTCCCTGGAGTATCTTTCTTACCATGTGGTTTGTTTAATACTTCTAGAAGGACTCAAGTGGAGACAAGCAAATTGTGGAGGAAGTGTCTAACTAAAAAAATAGAGACTAAATTTCGACATAAATGTGAAGATAATAAAAAGTAGACATAAAATTTCATAATTTGAGAACATGAGCATGTCTTAATCCACTATAGTTTGAGAGAGCAAATTCTGGAGGAAGTGCGCATCTGCTTTAAGAACATTCAATCAATGACAACAATTAAGCTCATTTTAGGTGCCTACCAACATTGCTAGACGAATCTTAAAAATGAGCATTATTTCTTCTGTACAAGGTTACTTATATGGCATTGCTAGGTGATGCATATTCCGATATATATTCAATAATAAAAGAAAAATAATTATCAAGTGCGTGGATTAACTGATACAAAATTGTTATAAATAGCTTAAACAAAATTAAAAGTTTTGAGTTTGAGTCTATATCAATGTGACTATGTTAACACTTGGTACATAATTACCGTCATCGATCGTGATCACATGCACCCGACTCAAAATCGTGAGAGCAATTCAACAAACTAAAAAATGATAAAGGAAAAATATGCCACGCCATCACTATCATGATGCCTTATGGAATAAGCACCTTAACTTGCTGTCAGCTTCCTGGCATAGTCATCAAAGTTTATTTTAGTTTATATTCCCATTCATGGGTTTTTGATAAAGTCTTCAAGGGGCATTTGCACAGCTAAGAAAAATGTCAGGAGTCTAACTTTAAATAAAATATGTTTTGCACGATGAGAAGGGTCAAATACAAGAAAAATTAAACCCTATGATATACTGTGATTGCCATGACAAATATGAACTAACCATATACATACATCACCGTAAAAAAAACTAATCATATGATCTTGAACAAGCATAATGTTGACAAAAAAAAAATAACAAGCATAATAATTGTCTACCAAAGAATTATTATTATGATTAACCTGTTATATTATCATTGGCTAAATAAATTCATTGTGTTTTGGATGATTCTTATTAAAAAGATGAATTAGGAACCTCTATCCAATGTTGAGGAGGTTAATTACTAGAAATCATGAACTATTTCATGATGATTTAGTGACTGGAAATATCCACTCACTAACTATGACCTATATTTTAGTCACTACTTTTGTCATCTAAACTAAAAAAAAGTAAAATTGAGTATTATTATAGATTTATAGTGAACGTGCTTATTTAGGAATTGATTTTTTAGCGATGGAACGGTTGGTCGCTATAAGTAGTGAAAATAAAATATAAAGGAATTTTAGCATTAGAGAAATTGAACACTAGACTTAAGGATGAAATGCGAACTAACAGCTTTAGCTAAATGTGCAATGTAATAATGTTGGAATGAAAACGATATTATACATTGAATGAAATTGGAGTCAATGTTAGGTGTGGCAAAACATTCTGCTATTCGTCCGTCTAAAATAGGTAAACTTGCCCCACTTCGCGTTAAGAAGTGGGCTGGATAATGCACCCGCCCTATTTTATAGTACGATAGTTATTTGGCTGGCCGACTAGCCAGAAAAGTAATAAATAAATAAATATTAATGAAACGAGATGGCTTAGCAAATTGACGGGTTGGTCGACCAAAATATATTATTAAAAAATTTTAATGTATCTTAGGCATAATTTTTTTAAAAAATGATGTTGTTAGCTTTATCGGTCAATTGTTGATAAACATTACTCTGTTTTTTATCCTTGATTTTTTTTAGCAAGCAATTTTTTATCCTTGATAAAAGCAATATTTGTGAATCACCTTCTTGGCATGTACAAAATAGACAACATCTATAAAAGTAGCAGTCTAGACAAATTAGCCGCAATACAAAGATTAGTCTTTGGTATGTTAGCTGATACGCAGAATTAGTCGTTAACAAGAAGTAGTGCTGGGTACGTGGGTGGCCCGCCCCGCACAAGCCCGCATTTTAGCGGTTCTCTATTTTCCGGGCTATAACCTGCACTAGTCCGCAGTTTCGCGGGTCGGTCCGCGGACTTTGGCCTCTCTTACCATTTTTTGCCCTTGTAGGCCCGCCCCGCATTGACCCGTCCCACGCTGGCTCGCTCCGCGTAGGCCCGCATTTTAGCGGTTCTATATTTTCCGTGCTGTAGCCCACACTAGTCTGCGGTCTCGCGGGCCGGCCCACGGACTTCGACCCGCTTACCCAAGGAACAAGAAAGGTGAATATGAAGAATCATGCATCTAGAGGAGACATGTGGACATAAACATTAACCTGCTAGGTCGGGAAGGAAGCATATGTTTAGAAAATATACTCATAATCTAAGGTTTATCACATGAGGTATTGGATATGACCTGCAAAGTAGGAGTAGTTGTTACCAGGAGCTAGGGTGTCAAAGCGGGCGCGGCCCGCGTGCTCAACCCGCAAGCCCGTAAAAAAGGGGCGGGGTGGGGCGGACCATGGAAAAGGAGCCGCAAATCATGCAACCCGTCCCGCAAACATGACGGGCCAACTCGCAGCTGGGCAGGTCAACTCGTGTTTCTCTATTTTTTTCCCATATTATTATGTGGGTTGCTACTCACTTTTTTTTTTCTCAATTTTTTCATGTTCTATATTTAGGCGCTTTTCAATTTGGTATGTGGTATGTGTTGTGTTTTGTCATAATGGAAGTGCTCAAAGCAAAAAGCAAACGTTTGATCGAGATAAATATTGTTCCATATTGTTTAACAAAAAAATAATATTCTTCAACATATAGTTTTCTAAAGCTATATATGTACCAGTATCACATATATGGTCAAAATATGTTTTCCCTAAAATGTGTGACTTGTTTTTAATTGATCTTGATCAGTTTTTTTTTCCAGCCTCAAATACAATGCTATTAAATTTTCCCTTACAAATCAAGTTATTTCTACTGACATGAAGACATTAGCCTAGAGTTATGGTATAATACTAGAACCAAGTAAAAGCACAATTGATGATTTTTCTTTGATGAATAAGTGAAATTAATTGTGAGATATTCACATATTGTGTGATATGTTTTTGTATTTATAATTCATTTATATTAATTAGTATTAAGAACTGCAGTGCGACTCTTAATATTAGGCCAATATCACTATTTTTAGAGGCTAAAATAAGTTTTTTTAACGCAAAAATCACCATTTTATAGATTAAAAAATTGATTTTTTATTTTGTATGCGCTAGCCCACGAGCCCGCAAACCTACCATTATGCGGAGCGGGCAGACTTTTTCAACCCGCGTCTCATGCGGGCTCCCGCCCGACCCACCCCGCTTCTGTGCGGGTGGGTTGCCTGCTTTGACACCCCTGTTAGGAGTCATCCGATATATAGGTGATTAGTCTTACAAGTTGACTAGATGCGAGAAGGCATTAACACTCACAATGATAGTGGTCCATGTGAGACTCAAAACGTGAGTTAGTGGTTGTGAGTGGCAGTTATAGTTAGTCGAAGTCGATCCGTGTAAATATAGAGATGATTATTTTACATACACACAATCAAATTATCGATACAACATACAATTAATTCCCTTACTTTTTCAGCCTTTATTTATTTGTTTCATTCTTTCACTTTCATTTGTCTTTATTTCTAACCGTTTAGGTCTTTATTCATCCGTTTTTCGGCATTACCTTACGTGCATTCAACTACCTGATTTTCAACCTCAATAGCAATTTAGAAAATTGTTACATTGATTTCTCACCTTACTCACACGACAATTTATATCTAAATTTATATGAACCAACACACCTCAAACAACCTTTATTGCCAGCTTAAAATTTTGCCAGCTTCATGAATTGAACTGCCAGTTTTCATAGTACAAGTAAAGAAGATATTGAATGTGCAAGCTCTGGATTCAAAGCAAGGAATTGTATAGCTACGATGATATATATTGATCAATAGTTCAATACTACTACATAGTATGGTCCCCTCAAACCTTTAATTGAAATTCACGATCAGTATAGCAAAACATTCCCTAGTTGCCCGGCATTAGCAATTGGATTTTCTTTCTAAGTTCCTTTTTCGAAGAATTGATAAAGATTTACATGTACTCAAACCTCGAAAACAATTCAAATTAATTAACTAGAGTGTGTAAGCGCGAGCATTTTCATAATGCTTTATAAAAAAATCGTTTTCTTTACGCAATTAGCAATTTGCAAATGGTTTGCGAGGAGCATCATTAGATTGTTGCTTTTCTCACTGGAAAAGAGTTGTTTTATTAATCATATAGTATGGATTTTTATTCATTATTTATATGAGTGTAATACTTTGTCTTATAAGTTTTTTTTTTTTTTTTGAACATACTTTGTCTTATAAGTTAAAAGGCAAATTCTGTGGTACGTACCTTGAAATTTTAGTTAAAATTGTAGTTATAAATGTTTGATGCAATGCAACAAAACAGAGTTAAGATTCCAGTATTCCACCTCGCTCTAATTAAGGATGGTTCTTGCTGCTTGAATGTCCAATAATTTTTTCAAAGGATATGGAGAGATGTTCTGTTAGGGTTAATTTTTTTTTTCTAGTTATATATATGGATGACACATGTTCTGCCTTCCCATGGGAATATCAGACTTGTCATAAAAATAGAAAAAATTAATGATATAAAATCATTATTCTTTTTTTTTTTGGAAAGGAGGGATTAAACCCAAGAACATGAACTACACACGAGTAGAGCCGGAAAGGTAACTCCCGAGACATCATACAAAAGTAAATGCGAAATCCTCGGAGGTGGACTCTCCAACAAATGATGACCCAGCTCCAAATCATGGCCATATTGGCCAACTCATCCGCTACCTGGTTGGCTTCCCGCCGAACATGCACACACCGAAACTCCCAATCACGCCCTATCCAAGCACGAATCTGGCTTACCAAGCCACTATACGGGTGAAGAGCATCACAACCATCATTAACGAGCCGAACTGCCACGCTAGAGTCGCTTTTCGACCAAGAGCTTAGACACTCCCGGCTCCCAAGCAAGAGGAAGAATTGTGAAAGTCCCCCAAAGCTCTGCCCAAAGCACATTAGAGGTGCGTAAGTTTTTGCAAAAACCGAACAACCACCTCCCATGATCATCACGTCAAACACCCCTGCAAGCTGCAAGGTTTAAATAATAGAGTGATTGAGATTTCCTACGATTGATATTTGAATAACCAAATTATTTGTTTCCTAAATTTCTTATAATAGTATTTATTTCCTGAATTTATGTGCAAAATATTTCCTAAATTTATGTGCGAAATATTTTCTGAGAGGCAATATTGTTGAAAATTCTTCAATGGTGATTTGTGAATAAGAAAAAAGAAGTTCAATGTTGGATAAAAAAGAAAGTAATGAATAGTTTATAAGTGAAATGACTCATTACCTTAAGATTTTGAATAAAAGTCTTGTGTCATTCACTAATGTATTTTTTTTTTTGGAAAAGATTCACTAATGTATTTTTTTTGGTACAACGACGAAAAGAAAACAAAAACTAAGGTCTCACAAAGGAGACACCCGCCGCATTCACTAATGTATTTTACTCCTTTGTCCAATGTAGTTATAGAAAATATATATTCATGCTTCCCCTTATGCTATAAGTGTGAGGTATACCTCATCACACCATAACAACAAATCCCTGTGGGATATTTTAAGAATACTTAGTAGGAACTCAATGGAGAATATTTATGATTTTAAAACGGATGGAAATGATTTATGAACCAAGGTTCTAGTGGTAAAAAATGTCAGTAACGTGTAAGATTAAAAAAACCACCATCGATGACTAATTTTAAGAATGTAATTCTTAAATTATATTTCTTTGTTTTTGTCGTCAGAATGTATTTTTTCAAAAATTAGTTCTTTGACACTTATTTTTTTGGCAATGCACACTATTGGCAGTCGTCTCCAAAGTTTAGCTCATGTGGTAAGAGCTAGGGGCGTAAGGGTTGAGAGGAATTAAAGGGTGAAGGGACCAAGATTCAAACCCGGTAAAGAAATTAATTTCCTAACATTATTAACAACTAACATTGACCTATTAAAAAAAACACTATTAGCGGTCTAAAAACCCTTATGTTCATTTAATGTCAAACTCACCAGGGTTCAAATATGGGGGACATAGTCAGCAACCAAAACCCTAAGCAAACGAGTAAAGTGAAGTGCTGGTAACCCTTCTGGTAAGGATCTGGTGTTTGTAGTTGGGTTGTAGAGAAAATGGGGAAAACTGTCCTTTTCTCTTTTTATTCGAAGTAATGGGCATTGAAGAAGTAGAGAAAATGCCATGTGTTGAGCTCAGGTGACAGCACATGGCTTCTCTCATTCCAACCTATTAAACAAATACAGGGAACCCGGGATTCAAGTTAGGGTGGGGAAAGAAGCCACCAAATTGGTGTATAATAAGGAAAGAAAGAAGGTCCCTTTTCAGTCCAATACCGGACTTGGAAACTGTGATCATTCAAACTCCTGTTATTTTAGGTACCTCCCCTTCACCAAATCTCTTCACTTTCATATCTATTAATTCCTCCTGTTCTTACAAATGGGAACAGCTACCATATTCAGTTGCATTGCATATCCTAGCAAAACAATCTCTAACCACTTAATTTGAGTAAGAAAAGAAACAACAAGTCTAAGGAAACTGGATTTATATACCCTAACCCCATGTTTTACTATAGTCTCCTAAACTCATCCCACCAGAGTTATTTTCTTTCACTGATTCTCTTCATCTGATCTATGCTAAAGTTCTTTTGTTATTATTATATCATTATTACTTTTTACTAATTATTTTCGTTTGTTTTCCTCTAGACAACTTCAATTCATACTTTTTGATTGTCCATGTCACAAATATAATTGCCTTTTTGCTGATAAGAAGCTTGATAAAATGCTTTCTTGTTTGTGCTTGTTCAAGAATATATGGATGCTTCTTCTTGCTCTCTTGCTTCCTTTTTCCAGGTACCTACTAGGGTTTGGGTTTTTTTCTGTCATCTGCACAGCTATTGTAGTGATCTTTTTGTCTACTAGTGTTCTTCTCTATTCTGTTTCAAAGCATAGAGCATTGCAACATGTTCATAAATTAGTTGAAGAAAAGGTTTTGATCAGTTCTCAAGGTTCAGATAAAAGGGAAAACAAAATTGCACCAACAACCCCATTGGAATTGGAAGTTGTTAATGTTGATGGTGTTCCTAGTAATTACTCAACAACAACATCAGCACCAGATTTGCTATCAGAGAGTAAATGCCAAGACCAGTTATGGAGTTCAGAGAACTCTGAAGTGGATTATCACTGCCTTGACTTCTCAGATGGGTCAATTTCTGATGAGGAAAGCCTCATAGAAATTGAACTTCCCGGTGGACACTATGTGGATCATGATCACCAGAAAGATCATGAGTCAAAGAACAACTACTGCAGTTTGCAGCAGAAGAAGAAGGAGTTATCAGCTGAGGCCCTTTTCAACCAACAATGTCTAATGGAGTTCTTTTCAGAATTTAATGAAGTGATTGAGGAAGAAAACTTCATAGAGATTGACATATCCATGGGTTCCATCAAGTACTCAAGGTTTGGAATAAAAGCATGAGTTTAATTATAACACTACTGTTTTAAAAGCTCAGTTAACTGTTACCTTTTATTTTAATTTTTCCCACTTGGATACATGTGGTTGGATTTGGAATGTAATACTTACTATTAAGCTTAATGTTGTGCAGTAGTGTGAGCTTCTGCTTCTTGCAAACTTTGGATACCCCCTGCATTATGTATGGCCTCTTTTTGACTTCTTAATGATTAAGGTAGTAAAATTAAAGATGAAAAAAGACTGTATCCACTTGATGGAAATTTAACTTTCTAGCATTTCTTTCTATTTAAGTGCATATTTGATAATCGCTGTACAATTGATTCTAAAGTTAAGATTGGGAGAAGCCTTGTGAGTAATTTTTATGTGTAATATTTGATTATGACTTTTAAGGGAAAAGAAGCTAATTGAAACATATTATAATTCTTACTTTAGTTCTCTTCCTGAGTTACATTTTTTTTTTAAAACAAAAGATATATATATATATATATATATATTTTACCATATATATATATATATATATATATATATATATATATATATATATATATATGGCTTAAAGGGTCAAATGACCCCTGAGATTACAAAGGGAATCAGTTCCAGGACCTAGAAATTTTTTTCATCAAATTGGGTCCCTAAATTTTTTTTTTTAATTCAATTAAGGCCAAATGTTGCCACATCTCAATTTTGTCCTAATCACTGTTACATGTGGCTTTTTTATTTTATTTTTAATAGAAAAATTATAAAACTTTATTTTTTTATTTCCAACTCATATATTAAAGCATAAATAAAAAAATAAAAACCTTAATAAAATCTCTAATCAAAATAAAAACCTAATCTAATCAATTTAGCCCCAAATCTAACCTAATCTAAAAAAAAAATTCAACCCAGATTTTTTTTTAAAAACACCTCAACCCAGATTAACATTAACAAAAGGTAAAAAAAACATTCACCATGAACATTCATCTTCTCCCAACCCAGAGAAACCAGAGATCTAGCATCTACTCACATACAACAACAACCCCTACTCACATACAACAACATCACCATGAACATTCATCTTCTATCTCTCTCCCTTTCTCTTTCTGAAACTCTGGAGAAGGTTCTCTTTATCCTTCAACAAAGCCACCAGATCTTGCCTCCTCGCGGTAGCTCTCTTCACGACGGCGAGAGCATACCTTCACCGCAGCGCGCCACCATCTCCATCACCACTTTCTTCATCATCTGAAACCCGAGCCTCGCTCCTGATCCAAATCACGGCCGCCGCCACCTCTTCGAAGTCGTGCGCCGCCGTCATCATCTCATCTTCCTCTGAAACCCACTGCAACCACCATTCTTTACCCGATCTAAGACCTCCAACCACAAATTCGAAGCCTCCTTTCCTTCTCCCCTTCCTCTGGAACCTACAACCACCCCCTTTTCTTTACCAGATCTGTGCTTCCTTGTTATTGATAAAGTGGAATAAATAATTGGGTGATGGTGGTGTGTGGGTTGGAGATGGCATGAAAAGGTTGGTGATGGTTGTGGGTGGGTTGAAGGTGGGTTCTGGGTGATGGGTTCTGAGTTGGGGGTGTCGTGGAGAGGTTGGTGATGGTGGTGGGTGGGTTGGAGTGGGTTCTGTGTTCTAGGTGGTGGTGGTGGGTTCTGAATTGGTGGTGGCTTGGAGAGTGGTTGGTGATGGTGGTGGGTTCTATGTTGGTGATGAATTTAGGGTTTTTCAATTTCATTCATATGAATCTAATAATCTTGAGTTTGTTGTTTTGCAAATCTGATCTATTGTAAAATTTTGTTGTTATATAAAAGTAAGGTTTGGTTACTGATCAATTATTTCATACAATAGCCTTACATCAACACTGTCATCTGCTTTCAAGTTCTGCTTTTCTCATGGAGAAAAATGAATTGAGTGGTTGTTGCGTATCACTTATGTGTCTGATCTCATGGATAGGGTATAATTTGAGGCTGAATTGATATTATTAGATTAGGGATTTGATTTTGTTTAGTTTAGGTTATTGTTTAGATTAGGGATTTATATTTAGATTAGGATTTTATTAAGTTTTTTTTTCTACTTATATAACTGACTTGGAATTTAAATTTAAATTTAAATTAATTTTTATAATTAAAAAATAAATAAATAAGCCACGTGGTAACGGTGACTAGGATAAAATTGAGCTGTGGCAACATTTGGCCTTAATTGAATTAAAAAAAAAAAAATTAGGGACCCAATTTGATGAAATAATTTTCTAGGTCCTGGAACTGATTCCCTTTGTAATCTCAGGGGCATTTGGATCCTTTAAGCCATAAGCCTATATATATATAGTCGATAGTACAAATAGTCATCCAATGCTACAAAGCAGATATTAAAACTGCTACCTAGTGATCATGAGAACAAACTCAGATCAAAAACCTACGAGACGGACATCCGTCGGGGACCCAATTTGTGACAAAAGTCACACAATCCAACAAAAACAAAGCCACATCTCGGCACTAGACCTTGTCTGCATTTCTTAATTAGTTCCTGGACCAAGAACAACTCTTAGTTGATAAGATCATTAATCAAAGTATGAATTGAATGATTAGTAATTATGTTGTCAATATATCTTCTTGTTAGAAAATAGAAAATAGATTGGGTTGTGAACTTAGCCGTGTGGCTTTCATACATTATATAGAGCAAGTACACATGGTGGTGAAGATGGATTAGTGATTCTCCACACACTCAATTGCAATGCTTTGATCCCATATATATAGGTAGTGTTCTACCGACTTAGACATGTCGGTTTACATTTTTTTATTTTTGGTTGTTTCTAGTTGTTTAAACAACATTCTAGACTAGGTAGCAATCTAGATTTCTCTAGAAAATTGCAGCAGCACTTTCTAACACTCCTCCTTGATGCAATTTTCTTGTGACTCCAAACATAACTCGTAGCTCTTCAAATCTTGCTCTGGGCAATGTCTCTGTGAATATATCTGCTAGCTGATCTTCAGCTTTGCAATAGTTGAGCTTGATCTCTTTAGTTGTCTTTGCTTCCACCGTTGATGGTGCAATTTTAGTTGGCTTCACTTTTGAACCATTCTTCTTGCCTCCAACCCATTGATGTGAGACTTGTTGTTGACTATTTCATCACTCTCATCAAATCCAACTAGAGTCATTTTATTGGACTTGGATTGATTGGGCATGTACTCAAGTGGAGCCTCAGAGGTCGTCGTCATAGTCAGTCTTGTGCTCCTTCTAGATGAACTTGAGTCTTAGAGGCATGTGGCTAGTTTTTTTAGACGATAGATTTCACCAAAAATAGAGATGGTGATAGATGAAGGTCGAGTGATATTAGTCAAAGCTTAGAAAAAGTATAGAGATGGGTTAAGAGTGCAAGAGTAGTTTTTAAAATAGTAGGTGAGTAGTATCACTACGCCCAGTGTATGACCGAACGCAGCTCTGATACCACTGTTAGAAAATAGAAATTAGATTGGATTGTGAACTTAGCCGTGTGGCTTTCATCCATTATATAGAGCAAGTACACATGGTGGTGGAGATGGATTAGTGATTCTCCACTTTTTCTTCATCCCAATTCCAAGAAGCATTCTCGTTGACTTCAACATCTCGACTGATGGTAAGCTTCTTTGTTTGTAAGTTGTAGACACGGTAGCCTTTAGACTTTGTGCTATACCCGAGGAACATACCTCGTACAATCTTGTCTTCTAGTTTGTGCCTCTTCACATCTGGCACATGAATGTAGCATATAGATCCGAAGACCCTTAGGTGCTTTGCTGACCTCCCTACTATTTCAAAACTATCCCACCTACTCCTAAAAATTTCTCTTGCACTTATACCCCACTTCCATAATTTCTCTAAGCTATGGCTAATGCCTCCCAACCTTCATCTATCATTGTCCCTATTTTCAATGGGGAAACTATGATTATTGGAGTGCAAAAATGAAGACATATTTTTGCTTCCAAGACTGTTGGGATGTTGTAGAAGAAGGATATACTACTCCTGCAAATACTTCAGCTCTCACTGCAGCACAAAAGAAAGAGCTGAAGGAGAATAAGCTCAAAGATTCAAAGGCGCTATTCACTTTGCAACAGGCAGTGACCGACGCAATTTTTCCAAGAATATTGGGTGCTAAAAGTGCAAAAGAGGCTTGAGATACGTTAAAGGAGGAGTTCAAAGGTAGCGACAAGGTACGTGCCATCAAACTACAGACTCTAAGACGAGATTTTGAATTGTTAAAGATGAAAGAGTCTGAAAATGTTAAAGACTACTACTCTAGAATTAAAGAAATTGTAAATCAAATGAGAGCATTTGGGGAAGATATTCTTGACAAGAAAATTGTCGAGAAAATTATAATTACTCTTCCCCGAAAATATGACTCAATCGTGACAACGATTGAACAAACCAAAGATCTGTCTACTCTATCAGTGATAGAACTAATGAGCTCTCTTGAAGCATATGAGCAAAGATTGTGTAGGCATTGTGAAGATACACTTAAAAATACCTTCCAATCAAAGCTTATATTTCGACAATAGAATAAAGGATATGGAGAGAAGAGGAATTATGGAGAAACTTCTAGAAGAAGAGAAAGTTCTAGAAATTTCTCCAAGTACAGTCAAGATAAAAATCCTCCATGCAACAAATGCAAAAGGCTAGGTCACGCCGAGGCAGATTGTCGGTATCGTGATAAGCCACAATGCAACTACTGCAAGATGTTTGGGCACGTGGAGAAATATTGTTACAGTAAAAATAGACATCAAGCTAACCTTGCAGAAGAGCAAGAGCAAGATCAATATCTTCTCTATGTCACCCAAGACTCAGCCGGAGAAACTGGAGGAAGCTGGTACTTGGATAGTGGTTGTAGCAATTATATGGCCAAGGATGAGAGTATCTTCAAAAACATTGATGACTCTGTCAAAGTGAAAGTTCGTCTAGGAAATGGCGTTGTGGTGGAGTCAAAAGGTAAAGGCACTGTCATGGTGGAGACAAAGAAAGGTACGAGACTCATTAGTGATGTCTTATTAGTTCCCAACCTAAAAGAGAATCTCTTAAGCATTGACCAAATGATAGAAAGAGGCTACGCTCTTCACTTTGAAGGAGATGTATGCCGAATCTATGACAAGCATGACAAAAGGGTTGAGATAGCCCCAGTTAAGATGCAGAAGAGCAACATAAGCTTCCCTCTAAATTTCAAATATGTAGCTAACATTGCCATGAAAGCGCAAGTTGATGATTCATGGCTTTAGCATCGAAGATTTGGCCACTTCAACACACATGCCTTGAAGCTTCTATATCAGAAGAATATGATGAGAGACCTTCCATCCTTAAAGGAGAGTAATGAAGCCTGCGAAGGATGTCTCCTCGGAAAGCAACACAGAGTGTCGTTCTCAACAGGCAAAGCATGGAGAGCGAAAGACGTGCTGGAGTTGATCCATACAGACGTCTGTGGACCGATGAGGACGCCATCACATGATAACAACAGGTATTTCATTCTCTTCACCGATGACTTCTCTAGAATGACATGTGTCTATTTCCTAAAATAAAAATCAAAAGTTTTTAGAGTATTCAAAAAGTTCAAGGCCCTTGTCGAGAAACAAAGTGGAAAACATATAAAAGTACTTAGAAGTGATCGTGGCAAAGAGTACACATCCCGCGAGTTTGACAAGTTCTGCGAGGATGAAGGCATAGAGCGACAACTTACAGTCGCATACACTCCACAACAAAATGGAGTGTCCGAAAGAAAGAATCGCACGGTTACGGAGATGGCCAGATCGATGCTCAAGGAGAAGGGAATGTCAAACACCTTTTGGGCATAAGCAATCTACACTGCTGTCTATATACTCAACAGATGTCCAACAAATGCAGTACAAAATAAGACTCCAATTGAAACTTGGTGCGGCAAGAAGCCATCAGCAAAGCACCTAAGGGTCTTCGGATCTATATGCTACATTCATGTGCCAGATGTGAAGAGGCACAAACTATAAGACAAGACTGTACGAGGTATCTTCCTCGGGTATAGCACAAAGTCTAAAGGCTACCGTGTCTACAACTTACAGACAAAGAAGCTTACCATCAGTCGAGATGTTGAAGTCGACGAGAATGCTTCTTGGAATTGGGATGAAGAAAAAGTGGAGAATCACTAATCCATCTCCACCACCATGTGTACTTGCTCTATATAATGGATGAAAGCCACACGGCTAAGTTCACAATCCAATCTATTTTCTATTTTCTAACACTTCTGATTGAGTATTTGGCTTGAAGTATATAATTTGCTGATCATAGCTAGGGAGCAGTAGGCCACATTGTAAGATATCAGGGAGGATAATATGCAAGCTACTTTATCTTTCTCATCACTTGTTTCCTAGCTTAGTTCTCTAGCTTAATTAAGAATTTGGTTATGCTTTATCATCTTTTTCTCATCAATTCATGATTAATTAAGTCAAATATATGATATATTTATAGGCATATTAGCATGAGTCCCGTTTCATGTTTCATACATGGATGTCATAATAAAATATAGGGACATACTTACCAGTTTCACGTAGAAATATATTCAAAAAAGATCTCAGACAAAATGTGATGTCAACAAAATATCAGTTTTGCAGTAGCAATTGCCAATTGGTATGAAAAAGGACTACCTATATCTCTGAATATCCGGAACTTTAAAGTTTTTAACAAACAACAAAATCTCAAAAGGATTGAATGAGCCTTCCAAGCTGGGATTATTGGGAGTGGTTGAGAAGGTGGGAATTGAAGTGGCCTACATGTACTGGATTAGCACCTTCTCACCTTTCTATTTTTTTAATTAGCTAAGTAATTTTTTGTTCAAATGCTTTTGAGAAAGTTTTTGTCTCCCATTAACTGGTTTGAACCATATATCAAAATAAGCTATAAATTATGGCAACATGTCCAGAGGAAAATCTCAACTGTTTGTGGAACCTTTAGCCGCCAAATCCATCTCTTAAGGTGGCCATGTGGGCTTTCGGCCCTTTCTATCCTTTCCTTTACTCTATCCTTCTTTTCTATGACATTCAAAGGCCTAGTTTATCATGGATCATTTTTTTTGGTCAAAATAACATTGGATCTATAGTTGCAAAAATGCATCCTATTATTGAGTGAAACAGAATGCTAGTTGGATGGATACCTGCTTAATTACTGTACCAAACCAACATTGCTTCTTTGACACAAAAAAGAAAAAACCTTTGCTTTTACTTGCATGATAGAACTATGTCGTGCAAGACATCAAAATGGAGCTAGATCTGCACCTATGTTAAATGTACATTTAGATGTAGCTAGCTGGCTTGTTTGAGTCTTCAAACTTTATCTCTTTTGGCTGACATTGTTGCAGGCAGCTAATTTATCCAACTTACCTTAATTTATCCCAAAACCAATTACAAAGAAACGAATCAAGTGTCTTTTATTAACTTCCTTTGGTGTAAGACACTGTCTTACTCTAGTATTCTCAATTCATCACCAACCTTCCTTACTCTTGAATAATATTGACCCGGTCCATGTAATTGCTGTCCCACACCACTGCTATATAGTAGTATTTGGTGTTTTTTATTCCAAATTTGGTGACTCAGCCTTTAATATTCCAATTGTAAAGATGAGGATGACAACTATGTAGCAACCAATTCAAAACATATTTTATTTCTCTTTCAATAATTATCATGGATGGATGCCCTTTCACATGGAAAAATGGCTTCACTCACCTATTCAGCCAAAATTGTCATAACCGCCAGAGGATTTCCGTCTTTATAAAATGAATTTGCCACCAATAACAATCTTAACGTGTTCCCATGAACACTCAAATCAATAGCATTATATGTATCAAAAAGAAAATCAATAACATTACCCAACAGATGGTGAATTTCTGTATTCTTCATCACTACTCACTCAAAAGAAACAGAAAATAAATATCCTTAAGCCCCAACATATGCTGTACCATGCACACACACCACAGCAATGTGAGTGGGGCCTAAGAGCGTCGGTGGGATGCCCATCCAGCACCTTGGTCTGGTCTACATTAAAAATGCCATATTCTCTTCTAATTGAAATCTTATGTCCTCAAATTATATCTCATTTGCTATTCATATTAGTCGATAAATGTGAGACTATTCTCTCATTATCCTGTTGTTAGTGGTAAAACATTAACTAATGAATTTTTTCATTTATAATAGTCTAGAACTAAATCCTTAATAATTTACCTAAAGAATGATGTGCTGAATCACTACGGTATCTAAAATGATTACATGATAAGTAAGAAAAGATGTTGATCCAGTTAATTTTCTCTAAGAGTATCTTCAATAGGGGTTGCTTAATTTAGTTGGAGCACATAAGCAACTTACTTATTTTGAAGTACCATTAGAGCAACATGACATATTAAATTTAAGCAACAGTTACTTATTTAAACAACGGTTGCTTAAGGTTGCTTAAATCATATGTAGCAGTTTGAAGCCACCAGAATAGTGTCTAAGCAGCTCAACTAGCAAACATTGTTGATGCTCTAATTATGCAATATCATATCAAGTAGGCTCCACCTACCACCTAATACCAACCTGGCACCATTTGTCAGCACACACAAACACACTCACACAATGGCTAATATGACAATTGACCGACACAATATAACGGTAAGTCTGTAATGTTATAGCCATAAACAAATTATGCAACATTAAGATAGTAACTACTAGTACTATATACATACATATAACCCTTCCACTCTCCTCTCATTTGCCAATTGACATTGCCATTGCCATTCTAAAATCCTCCAAAATGAAGCAATTCCCACTACTTGCCACTTACTCTCTTGTCTTCTTCTTCCTCATAGCAACCATGTCACTTCCTTCCTCCACCACCGCAGCCGCCGCCGCCAATGGCAGCCACAACATTACCCGCATTCTCGCCAAACACCCCGACTTCTCCACCTTCAACCACTACCTCACCCTCACCCACCTCGCCGGCGAGATCAACCACCGCCAAACCATCACCATCCTCGCCATCGACAACGCCGCCATGTCCTCCCTCCTCGACAAGCACCTCACCCTCTCCACCCTAAAAAACGTCCTCTCCCTCCACGTCCTCGTCGACTACTTTGGCGCCAAAAAGCTCCACCAGATAACCAACGGAACCACCCTCGTCTCCTCCATGTTCCAGGCCACCGGCTCCGCCGCCGGAACCGCCGGCTACGTCAACATCACCAACCTCAAAGGAGGCAAAGTAGGCTTCGCCGCTGAGGACAACGACGGCCTCCACTCATTCTACGTCAAATCAGTGGAAGAGCTTCCATACGTCATCTCTGTTCTCGAAATCTCTCAACCCCTGAGCTCCGCCGACGCCGAAGCACCGACCGCAGCTCCGAGCGATATCGACGTCATCTCCATCATGTCCAAACAAGGCTGCAAAGCCTTCGCAGATTTACTCAGAACCTCGAAAGCTCTTCCCACATTCAAGGAAAACGTTAATGGCGGTTTAACCGTGTTCTGCCCCACCGACAGCGCCGTCAACGGATTCCTCCCCAAGTACAAGAACCTCACCGATTCCCAAAAGGTTTCTCTCTTGCTGTACCACGGTGTTCCTGTTTACCAATCGTTGCAGATGCTCAAGTCCAACAACGGAATCATGAACACTCTGGCTACAGAGGGTGCTAACAAGTACGATTTTACAGTGCAGAACGATGGGGAAGATGTGAATTTGGAAACCAAGGTTAACACTGCTGGGATTATTGGGACATTGATTGATCAAGACCCTTTTGTGGTGTACAAGATTAGCAAGGTGTTGATGCCTAGAGAGTTGTTTAAAGGTGTTACTGAGAAAACTGTGTCTCCTGCAGAGTCACCTAAGCCAGCAAAGAAGAAGAGTAAGAGCACTAAGAAGGGGAATGCTGATGATGATGCTGCAGATTCACCTGCAGATGGACCTGCAGATGATGACTCAGATAATCAGACAGCTGCTGATGACAACAGTGGTGTTACTGGATTGAATCAAGGGTTCAGATTCACCATGGTTTTCTTCAGTTTGGTTATTGGATTTTTGGTTCTATAATGGAGTGTCGGTGACACTGCTAGCTATGGTCAATGCCCCATGTCATGTGAGAGATTCTTTTTCTTTACTTTTCTTTTCTTCTTTTGATATTATTATTATCATATTTGTGAAGGAAATAAAACAGTGACAACCACATGTTGGGGGCACTGTGTTTTTTCTTTTTTAAATATACAATCTTTGCTGTTTTGTATTTATTGATTGTTTGCTTCACGATCATTTAATTTGCCCTTTTGTTTTTTATTTTATACTTTTAGTGTCGGTACTGGGTGGTAGGTCCAGTTTGTGTTTGCTGCTAGCTGGAATGTGTCATGTTTCATGTATGAATGAAAATATAAACAAAAAAATTAAATTTGTTAGATTCTAATGACTTTTTTCCCCTGATGCACTCAACGACTATGATAACAATTACTACCTAATGATTATTTTATTTTATCATTCTACTAGTTTAAATTAATTCAGTCCGTTGCAACATTAGAATTAGAATCTTCAACCAACTAAATAGTTATTTGACAGAAACATGGTGGATGGCTAAAAAGTACAAATGGATACAAATCACATTGTGGGCCACATGTGTTCTTGTAATTTTGTAAATATATATTTACAAAATATATAATCATAGTTTTATAAATATTTTTGGTAAAATGCTCATAGTTTTTAACTGCATTTACCTATGATTGAAGGATAGAATCAAAAAATTTGGCCAACCTTGGGTAAAATATAAATTTAATGAGTTATTGAAAAATCCTTCAATAACTTATTTTACAAGAGTAACATTCTGAATAAAAAAATAGAAAGAATAGAAGAAACAAGACCCATAAGGTTGAGTACTGAGACTTCACTATTGGTGTATCTAAGAAAAGAACTAGTAAATCGACTGGACTCTACATAAGGGGTGGCATTATAAAATGAAGAAACAGTAAAGCCACACTAGATTCATACACTAAAACAAGTTTCAGGATCGGTTGGAAGTAATTAGAGTAATGGAGACTGGTTTACAGAGTTTATGCACAGTAATTAACTTGCAAGTGCAAGTTAGGTTAAGCTTGCTCATGTTTGGAGGCTAACAAGTGGCTAGCATCACGGTTGTTGAGGTACAGATATGTTTTCTTGCCAGAAGATGTAGTGGTAAGAACGTTAGAAAAGCCAGTGTAGTTGCTATCCAACTTCGATAAGCATATTTTTGCAATCAAGTCAAAGAGCTCATTTTCTTGCACAAAAGCCTGGGCTGCATAATCTTCAACTGGCATCCACTGAATAGAATAACAAGCCATATTAGATTAATGTTCGCCCCTGGTTAGAAAATCACTCAAGTTACAAGTTCTCTGATACAAATGAAAGATGAAAGCTACATAATAGAAACTGTGTTTTTCTTTAGTTGAGAATTTGAGATGTTTTTATCAATGATTACACAAGTACCATTTTCTTTTGTTTCATGTGCAAAGGATACGGTGAAAATAACAAAAGTCTTGTTTACATTCAATTTCAATTGACCTTTAGAATATATACCTGAGCTGCCTCAATTTCTGAAGCCTGGCTTTGAATGTCAAAGGATTTAGGTTGCAACATGCAAACAAAGAACACATCTGATTTCTGGTAGAAAGACTTATGACTTTGCCTGATATGCCAAAAGACAAACAACAACAAACAAGAAGGCCACAAATTAAACATTATTAATAAAGATTTCAGAGAGCGCAAAGAGTGCAAATTATAAGAATAGCAATAAGCTGGTCACTGGGTAAAATGCATCTGCTGTTTTTTCATAACACCAAACATAACATTAATGCCAATAATCACTCTTACCTGAATGCTAAAACTTCACCAAATGTAGTCTCTATCTGAAAGAAGAATAAGAATAATAGTAATGGCATTAGACTCTAAAGTAAATAACACTGTATTAGCATGAAGTCTGTCAAAACATGAGTAAACCAAATACTCACCCCTGTCTCTTCTTTGACCTCTCTGATTGCAGCATCACAAATATCCTCACCCTGCAAATGGAATTAAAATCTATCAAAACAGAGAACTCTAGAAATTGAATAGTTTGATGAATGAATAAGAATTTGGATATACCTCACCTCATTAACAGATCCTGTAGGCATCTTCCATACACCTGTGCCTCTAAATCTGCCATTGGCTTCCCGAACCACAAGCACCTCCCCTTTGTTGTTGGTGACAAAAGCGCCAACACCGACACGATGTGAAGCATTAGCAGGAAGTGTATCAGGGGTATCAGGGATCCAGCACACGAGCATCAAGTAATCAGGCTCAGCATGGTGGTACCTAAATCCAGCCTGGACCGCAGAATGAACAAGATTGGAATGTTGGATGGGCAAGTTAAGCCAGATTCCCTTCTTTCCGTGGTGCCTCCAATTGGACATGGAAGCTTCCAATAAAGAAGGGAAGAGCATAGAATCTATAGGGTCCTTGACGTTGATGACAACACCTCCAAATTTATCCTCAACAGCGTTAAGCATTTCAATGTTTTGGCCTTCCATTTAGGATCAGTTAGCTTTTATAATTGTAACCTAAAAGGGATTGTAGCTGAAATTGTAATTGTTTGCGGTTGATCGAGCTTGAGATGAGAGGAGAGGAGCAATTTATACTAGGTTAGAATAATGGAAATGGGGGGTGGATTATCATTATCTTATCTTGATACGCGGGTTAATGAATGAATGAATGAATATTCAAAAGGTCATGTCATGCTTTTCTCTGAAATTTCGTATAAATCATCCTTTACTCGGTTTCGCAGTTTCGAATGATATTACAATTTAGTTTCCGACTCTATGACGGAGCCATAAGTTGCGTTGCGGCAACCAACCGCTTCATATTTAAAATACAAAAGAAAACTAAAAATACATTTTCTTTGCTTCATAATTTAAAATGTTTTCTCACACCTCTCTAACACATCCAAAAGATATGTCAATTTTTATCTCCTTATTTTTTATGCTCATTTTTTTTTATAAATTCTATCATTTGAATTCAATTTCTTTTGAGCTAGTTAGGAAAACCTTACTTGTGAATTTCGATTAAAACATATGATAACAACTTTTTGCACAAATTGATAAATTATATGAGGATCATATAGCCTAAGTTACAAACTAACTTACAAATAGAGCGTGGCATGGGGCCTAAATACTTAACTACTAGCTTGATCATTTTCCATGTGTCTTATTATCACTTCAATAGTTCAATGTCTTCAATGTGCATTTTCATCAACTACTTTAAAGTAAATGTCTTTCTCGCGGATTCAAGTCTCTTGAACAATTACTTATATTTTTTCTACCTAATCTTTTCATTCTCATACACTTTAAGAAACTCAACTTCTTTCTTTAAAACCTTATTTTGGAGGAAGAGTACACAGGCCTCGTACCCATAAACGAGATGTTTTTCAAGGAGTTCTAGAAGGCATACACATGCAGAAAATCACCCAGCGATTCATCCCTTGAAGATAAGGAAAGTAGTAAAAGCTTGAAGAACCAGCTGAAGCAAGAAGTTCGGCTTAACCAAAAGCTTCTAGGCTGATCAGAGGAAATGTCTTCCAACAACCTCAGAAAATGTAATTATCTCAAAAAATGCGGGTAGGGGCGGGAGTTATTAACCGTTGTAGGTTAACCGAATTTACCTCTGTAAATAGAGGAAGAGTCATTTGTGAAAAACACACAACTCATCAATCAATCAAATTGTCTCAGAGGGTTAGCTTAAGTTGTAAAAGCTATGAGGCATAAGGGTTGGAGGAATGAAAGGTGAATGGGTTAGGGTTCAATCATTGATTAAAGAACTAAGTTTGCACATTACTAACAACTAACATTTTCATATAAATAAAAAAACCAATCAATCAAACTAAAATTTCTCACATTTACATATCCTTTACTTTTCAATGCCTTTACATTTCGTCCTTTAAGTTTTATTTACAGTTTTACAACCATTTACCTTTCGAGCAATTTATTTATTTAGCTTTATGTCCTTTATTTTCAGCCGATTAAGCCTTTTCTTTATCCATTTTCGTCTAGTCTTAGTTAGTAGCCACCCAGTTGATACAAATTCTTCAATAACGAACTCTAAGAATTTTTTGAAGCTAGTATCTTATGTACCTTCATTGAGGAACGTAGTCCATACCTCAAGCACCTTAATTAGGAAATTGTTATGGACTTGGGTTAATCCATACCAGTTCACCATTGTCTCTAATACTAGTTTATTTAAAATTGCGGCATTATTAAAATTTATAGGGTATTTTTGCGCGGCGAGAGTAGATGTGAGGCAACCTCTTTAGCCCATTAAAATAGATTATTGGCTGTGTGGGCTCGGAATTGGTTACGGGTCGAGTCACCCAACTTTCACCAATATTTTTGTTTTTGTTTGAGTAATTAAGTTTCATCAACTAATAAAACAGGCATGAGCCCAAACTCAATAACTCAAAGGCTATGGTAGGTGAGTCTAATAATAAATCCCGTATGTCCAATAACCTACCTATGTACAAACTACAAACACAAATTATTACCTTTTATTTTGCTTTAACATATGTTGTTATCATCCGTTTAGAAAATTGTTACTATATTTTTTCTGAAATTCGAACTTATATTCTTAATCTTAAGGAGTCTAACTTACTTATTTTTACTAGATTAACACTTTATGGATATTACCTTTTTTTTCCAACACAAAATGATACTAATAAATGATAAAAAATATTGCCAATTTAATAAATTAATTTATAATGGCCTCGTTCACGGGCAAGAAATAAGCAAAACAGTTCCCTTGTATATAAAAGACAAAAAAGTTGATGATCAGGATTCAGGATTGTTTAGAGTATAGACAATTGAAAAATAATTAAATGTGTTGTAACGTGAATGCATTTTTGTTCAATTTCCATAGTCTGAGAGTCAAGTTGTGGTTTGTAGAGTTGTAGGAACAGGGTTCAATTCATGAGTAGGTAGCGCATAGGCAGCACATGTAGGTTTCTGTGAAAAATAAAAAAATAATTAACGTGCATCGCATGCAATGATCCTATACTTTCTTTTAGTTGCCCAAAATTCCACCAATTGGTTAACTCCAGGCGAACAAAAAAAAGTGCAATTAAGGAAAAAATAACTCAGGAAATCAAAATAATGAAAGGTTTTGAGGTAAAAAACACAATAAAAGTAAAATAATAGTAATTAAAAGAATAACTGGAAGTTGGTGTTTGAATATGTGGGCCGTTGTTGGATAGGTGGCCCATTAGAAAGGCATAGCCTTTTACATCCAAAGTATGAGAGAAATAAATAAATCACAGACTGAAATTGAAAATAATAGTTCCAAGTTCGAATGGGGGTGCGTGTGCCTCGTGGCTGGTCCCACCTGGCAGTTTATATAAACACACAGATGAGACGGACACTTATGCTTCCTCAATCTCACACTTCCCTCCTCCTTCTTCTCGTTGATCTTCACGTCAACAACGTCTCTCTCTCTCAACACACCTGAACCTGAATCCAATCGTAAGTATCATAGCTCCAAATTCATCTCAGATCTGTGTTTCTCTCAACACCATAATTCATCTATATGCTTATACTTCATGCATTCATCAATTCTTCTCATCTATTTCTCTGCTAGATCTTTTAATTTTTTTTTTTAATTTCTGAATGCTGAAATATTCAAAGGTGAATTTGCGCTATCATTTTATATTGTGCTCCATAGGTTTTGCCTTTAGTTGAGGTGGCTGGAATATGTAGTTAATTCATGGAAAATAGCTGATAGCCATAATTTTTAGTTGAAATTGTTATTGAATTCTTGAATGTTAAATGTATTGTGAGGCCAAAATTACTATTCATGTTTCATACAATCAATCATATACAAATTTAGTTCTTCAAACTATGTATGTTAATGTTATGTTAGCTTGTTAATTAATCTATGTTTGTTCACCCATGTTTTATGTTGTTTTCGATTGCAGATTCCGTTTTCTTCTATCAATGGCTCCCGTAGCAGCAGCGTCTTCAGATTCTATCAAGCCTAGAGGTCATTCATCAAACTTTTTGGCTTAGATATATACAGCATATCAACTACATTCAACTTTGTTTCATTCATTTAACATTTACATTATTCTCTATATTTCTTCATTTCATCCATCATGCACAATTATAAACAAAAAATGAAACATTCAGTTTGTTTCTGCAGATGTTTGCATTGTCGGTGTTGCTCGCACACCCATGGGTGCGTTTCTTGGTACTCTGTCATCTGTACCTGCCACCAAGCTAGGCTCTGTAGCTATTGAAGGTAACTGTAAAAACCTGTGCTAGTGCTTGTTGAATTGCATTGATACGTATTGAAGATATCTTCACATCTTATGTTGATATATGTAGCTGCTCTTAAAAGGGCCAATGTTGATCCATCACTTGTGGAAGAAGTATATTTTGGGAATGTTCTTAGTGCAAATTTGGGGCAAGCTCCTGCCAGACAAGCTGCTCTTGGAGCAGGACTGCCCAAATCAGTAGTCTGCACTACTGTTAACAAAGTTTGTGCATCAGGAATGAAAGGTGTTCAGTTTTTTATGAAAGGATTTTTATTTGTTTCTTTGTATTTTTTTCAATCAAGAATGTGTACATTATACTTGTTCTGGTTATTTCAGCTACAATGCTTGCTGCTCAGAGTATTCAATTAGGTATTAATGATGTTGTTGTGGCTGGTGGTATGGAGAACATGTCGAGTGCACCTAAATACCTGGCTGAAGCAAGGTTAATTTTGTCTTTTATTTGACATTTTTCTTAGGGTTAGTTCTTGTGTTGAAATAAACTGATTCTATGCTTAAAGTTCAGGAAAGGATCCCGTCTTGGACACGATTCACTTGTTGATGGGATGTTGAAAGATGGTTTGTGGGATGCCTATAAGGATGTTGGCATGGGAGTGTGTGCTGAACTGTGTGCAGATAACCATTCAATAACAAGAGAACAGCAGGTATTTTAGGATTAGTGTTTCTGTTCAGAAAGGTTTTGGCACGATCATAACAATAGATTTTTGCTGATGTCTCTGTCTTTCCCACAGGATGACCATGCGATTCAGAGTTTTGAACGTGGAATTGCTGCCCAAGATAGTAGTGCCTTTACGTGGGAAATTGCTCCAGTTGAAGTCTCTGGTGGAAGGGGAAGACCATCAACAATCGTTGATAAAGATGAAGGTCTAGGAAAGGTGATCCCCAAAATAACTTGAACCATGATAATACTTGTTGTGTGCTTGTGGTAAGCCTACAAAATACATGACTATAAACTTTTCGTCCCCATTGAGTAATCTTAGTTTCCTGAGTATTATAAACTTTTTTAAAGAATATAGGTATTTTAAGCATGAGAATATAGATATTACATGGTATCCTTTGTAAACACTTCTATGTCAGCAAATATAAGCAATCAATCAGGTGTGGGGATTGAAATTTGTTTTTCTATTCCCCCTTTCACACAAAGAATATTTACATGTACGGTACTTGATGCAAATTGTATTCTGTCTATATGTGCATTTGAATGTAAACCAACATATTGTTGTATTTTTCATTTTTCTATGCCAGTTTGATGCTGCCAAGTTACGCAAACTCCGACCAAGTTTCAAGGAGAGTGGGGGTTCTGTCACTGCTGGCAATGCTTCCAGCATAAGGTTTATATACTGTCATGATTTGCTCAAGTTTTTCCTGTTTGTCTTTTTCTACTTAACTTTTTTGTATTTGGACGTTCTTGTCAATTATTTTCTTTTTATGAAGTTCATGGTTTTCGACATGATTTATTTGACTAGTTTAGTGTTAACTTATCATTGAGGCTTGAGTGATTTAATGTGGGGAGCGAATCTGATCTGAAATCGTTATAGTGAACTGTGACATGTATTTGATCAATTTGAGTGAATGGTCAATCATACAGTTTGCAAGCAATGCTTAGACATACATACCAGGGAGTATAGGAAGGGAACACTGCTTGTACATCTGCTGTCCATGCTTGCTAGCATAATAGCAGAGAATATCATCTGGCACTGGCAGTCGATTTTTTTGCCTATACCATCTTTTAGCCCCAAGTGATTCAGTGACATTACTGTTTGAACCTTGAAGTCAGTTTCGAGTTGTATTTATGACTTATTTAATAAATTCTATGCTTCCTTGACTATTCACTATGCTAAATCTGAATTTTCATTAGTTTAAGTGCTCAAATGCTCACAATTGGCCATGTATTTCTAGTATGTTTGTGCATGGCAAGAGCCCTTGATTTTAGTGAAAATTAAAATGCTTTTGCTTACAGTGATGGTGCTGCTGCCCTAGTTTTGGTGAGTGGAGAGAAAGCATTGAAGCTTGGGCTTCAAGTTATTGCGAAAATTACTGGATATGCTGATGCTGCTCAGGTACATAAAACATCTAAGTATGACCATACCTTCAGGTCATAATAGAAACATGAAATGTAAAAAAAACTTATTGTTATTCACATTACGTGTAGTGTGGTATGTTAATAGTATAACTTCATGCTCATATGGGTTTGATTTGATCTCTACAGGAGCCAGAGTTATTTACAACAGCTCCAGCCATTGCCATCCCTAAAGCTATTGCCAATGCGGGGTTGGAGACTTCACAAATTGATTTCTATGAAATTAATGAAGCCTTCTCGGTAGGATTTCATGCCCAACTTTTAATTCTATTAGTTTCTCATTTTTATGACACCATGAATTTTAATTCTTCTTATTGCTGTCTATAGGTTGTGGCTCTTGCAAATCAGAAACTCCTTGGGCTTAATTCGGTGAGTTTTATCCCTTGTCATCTTGTGAAAGTTGTAATCCATGGATATCTGTGTTGTAAGCTATTTCTGATTGAGTGGGTGGTAGATTTCATGCTGTTATAGGCGCCCTCTACCCCTCTTTGTACTGTAGAACATGTAAAATTTGTCTGTGGTCCATAATTGGTCTTTATCTTGGCCATTAATGGCTCAATACTTCCATTTATTCCTTTTACTCAAGTAACTAATTTGCAGGAAAAAGTAAATGTACATGGCGGAGCTGTATCATTGGGTCATCCTCTTGGTTGCAGTGGTGCTCGTATCCTAGTGACGCTTTTGGGGGTATGTTCAGTTGATAACTTTGATTACTTTACGGTATTAACATACACTCACAAGAAATGAAAAGTTGCTATTGGAAAGGAAAGTGCTTATTTTATTCTTTTAAATTTATCTGGTATAAGAAATCTTTTTGTTTCCAAATAATTTTTTATTCTTATAATACATTAAACCCTAATCAAGTATGGAGAGTAATTTCTTATGAGAGTAACAAGAGAAAATATTGAGCATTAAATCTTACATGTATTAGAGTCATGTGATTTATTATGTTATATTTAAATAGCATATTAGCCTGATTTCCGTTTATCATATCTTCTGTAATATGGTATGTTCCTCTTGATTCAGCTAGTCTAATAGTCACTTCATGCAGGTACTGAAGCAGAAAAATGGGAAATACGGTGTTGGTGGCGTTTGTAATGGAGGAGGTGGTGCATCTGCCCTTGTTGTGGAACTTCTGTAAGCGTTCAGTAGATGTCATTCTAGATCCAGCATTCGTGCAAAGTTCCAAGAACCCTGCCTCCCTCTTTAGCAAGTCTACATGCAAGTTTCAAATTTACTACAAGGACAAAAAAGAGTGGAGAGAAATTTGGCGACATAATTTTTAGATTTAAGTATCAGATTTTGCAAAAGTTAAATTTCTTAGAATCGAAGTAGAACATGGGGCAATATTATTTGAATTTCCTTAACTATGCAATAAGTTACTGGTGTACTTTGCTTTGGGATCAATTATTCTTCAAACCTCTTAATATTTCTCTTCAATAAGTTCCTGTTCTTGATAAGAATGTGAGTGACTGAAGCAAAAGTGGAAACTGGATGATGTGGTTTGCCTTGTTTTCACTTGAGCTTATTTACACATTTGGTCCCCTAGTGTAATGCTTGGGTGATTATGGTTTGTCCAGTTCTTATTCGTTCACATTAAATCGAAGCATTTTTTTAAGTTGAGCAATATGGTTTCACCAAATTGATGATGTGACTAACACTAATATGATGTGAAATTGCAGATCCATCGGCAAGTTAAATTGAAAAAGGACTTGTTTTGATATTTTTGAACAAATTAGGTGTAACATTGTCTTCTTAATTATGAACCTTTAATTCTTATTTCATTAGTCAATTGTTCGGTTGAAAAATTGAATTTAAATGATTTTAGTTAAGTCCTAATCAATCAAAGAAAAACTTATGTTGCTGTCAAAAAAAAAACTGATGATTAACATAATAAGCAATTCCTTATTACTAGTATTAGTTAGAACCTTTGATCATATCTTCACTGCTGCTTTTATCTTCATTATCTACGATGATAGAATTTGCGATGGAATAAATCCCTCTCTACTATTCTGCTGCTAATTGAACACAGCAAGAAAGGAAAAATAAATATAAATAAACTAATAAAGGATTGATTCCTAGACAAAAACAAAAGTGACCTGAAAGTCAGAGGAACGTTTGTAATAAAGGACACAGGTCACAGCTATACATGATGTTGTGTGGGACAGAGAAAGAGAAAGTGACCGTTAGAAACTTGAACGTTAAGCACTTCTAGACAGAATCTGGGACCTCTTAGAAGAAATCAATTAGCTTCAATTCCATGACCATGTATATATATGAACACTCTCCTAAAGTAACACAACCATCTCATTTCTCCATTGATTTCTTCCTTTCAGTTTCATAGTCTATACACACAACACAAGAAGCAAACAGAAAAGATGGGAATGGTGGTGGTGATTTCTCTCCCTTTCATATTGTTCTGCTTAATTCTGGGTTTTGGATGTTTCTTCTTTGGAAAAGCTAGAGGAAGACGCGAAGTGCAGACTAACCCCCAAGTTTATGGTATGCCAACTCCACCACCAGGTGCTCCAGATGCCTTCACTTGCTCACCTCCTCCACCTCATTCCAAGCCACACTTTGCTTCCAACGTTTAAAAGAGAGTTGTGTTGTATCGGGTTTGGTGTAAATTGGCTATATATATGTTGTACTTAGAGTCCAGTATCTCATTTTATTCATTTGTATACCTCTTCTAGCTCTTTCTATTCCCTGTTTTGTGAGGTTGAAAGTTCAATCAACTTTGATTAATTTGTAACATCTAATGAGTGAATTTGATTTTGCTCAAGTGAGTGTTGAAGTTATGCTAGAGGAACAGCAATCAATTCACAGGGTAAGAAAAGGGTCATATCCGCATAACAAATGAAATTTAACAACATTTTACTACCATATTAGATAAGTTTGAATGTTTAAATATAGCAAAAATTATGAAAGATTTCTTTAATGCTAAGAAGAATAAGAAAAAAGCCGATTAGAAAGGATTACAAATTAACCGGGATAAAACTCTCAACTGAATTGGATTAGGTCTACCTGGCCTAGCTACATCAATATCTCTTATAGGATTCGTCCCAATTTCTCTAATTGAGTTTGTACCTTAACTTTTTAAATTTAATTTGTATCAAACCGTTTCAATTTCTCTAATTGGATCCATTGCAATACTATTTTAACCAATGGGGCATTGCTTTGGCATTTTAACCTAATTTTTCATTACCAACTTATATTGTCTTTACCTTCTTATCATACCAAACAATAAAACCACATTTTTTATTTATAGTATTTCTTACACAGAAATACCCTTATATGATGCAAAATGATCAAATAAAGTGATTTCCCACTTCAAACATTCGTTTTTTTTACATGGATCCACACATTCCATATTTGAATTATTTTCCATGGACAATAATAGTACAAAGAGAAAATGTAATTAAAGTAAGAAATTGAATTGAAAAAGGAAATAAATGAATGATTATTATGGTTGGTAAAAAGAAAAGGTGGATGGATGCGATGGTTGAGCTGTGTGTGAGTTGGCTGGAAATAGCGTAAAGTCGTTCCTTCAATTTGTAAGGAATTCATTCCACCATTGTTTATCTTTCTTTCTTTCTTTCTTTCTTCCATTCCACCGATTCTCCTTCTGAAGCAACAACCAACCAACCAACCATGGCGGTACGGTATTCATTTCCTCTTTCTTCATCATCACAATTCTCCATGATCTCGATTTCATTAACCTATAACTCAACTCTCTTGATTCCATTTCTGACTCAATCTCAATCCATACCTCTGTTGTGTTGCGTTGCTCTATATTGCATTTGAATCATATGATATGCTTATGATTATTGTGAATGAATTCCTTCCACAGGACAATGGTAGACCGTTGCCGAAGTTTGGGGAATGGGATGTGAATGACCCTGCATCTGCTGAGGGATTCACAGTTATCTTCAACAAAGCCAGGAATGAGAGGAAGACTGGTACACCTAAGGCTGCTCATTCACCACCCAATGATAATCAAAATCCCAAATACAGCAGCAAGAAGAAGAATCAAGTCGTTCTTGGAAAACCCCAATCTGTACGCTACTCTTTGATTTACTCCCAGAATCACTAGTTTCTGCATTCAACACTTGATTTCACAACATTACCTTATAAAAACTACTTTTTTTCATAAATGTATGCAAACATAAATCACTTCACATTCAACTCACTTTTACTATAATCAATTGTGACAACAATGTTGATCCAAACTCGCTTTTATCTTCGGACAATTTAAGAAATAATTAACTACACTTCATTTTTAAGGATTTTTTTTTTACTTTGACAATGTTAGATGCATGAATGATTCAAGTCAATGTGCAAACTGTATGTGTTGTTCTGTTTCCTTCTAGTTTTCTACATAATCCTCTTTTATGGCCATTTAGTTGGGACCTCTTCCGTGCCTTTATTAGTTTATGTGTGATGGAACTTCAATCTTATTAGATGAAGGGCTTTGAGTGATCGTCATCCATTGCAAAAGCCATTGCTGTTGTTGCTGCTACAGCTTGAGGGCAGTTGGATAGTTCAATTGTTTTATTCAAACTCTTATCTTTTATAAAGAATCTAGTAAATTACAGCCTTCAACAGTTTCCTATTGCACGCCTACCACCCATTGTTTATCTTTCACCTACTCTTCTTTAAGATTTGGATTGTGAAATTGAAAAGGGGGGGAAGTGAGTCTCAGTTACATGTTTGATGAAAAACTATTAGGACATGTTTGATTCCAGAAAAATGCTTTCTCTTTTTGTTTCTGGTTTTCAGTTTTAATTATAAAAGCATCACCTTATTTTAAGTTTGCTTCTTTGCTACTGTCATTGTTTTTTTCCAAGCTTAGCCTAGAATTTACTTGGTCTTTGATAGAGCGGCAGTTATTAAGTCAAGTAGCTTGCTTTGGTAGAAATGTTACAATTTATGCCCACTTTCTTGGCCCAATAATCCCCCTTCTTCATTATTAATGGGTTCAGGTACCCTATCAGGGCACTTTTGTGAAGAGGATTCATGCTTCATGCTCAAACTCTCTTAATATAATATGTTGATGTCTTTTAACAATAATAGTCTTTATGTATGTAAGTTCTTGTTTAAACCCATAAAATGTAGATCCCTAACTTTTGGTTTTTGATAGAGCCCTATTGTGTTACTGACCCATGTAACGAACCCATCCCTATAGCAATAAGGATGGGATATTGTTATGCATATACATCTGTGTGTGTGTGTGTGTGTCCTGTTTGTTTATATTCTTTAAACAAGAATGTATATGTTGGCCTTTTCACTATTCTTGTTCTAGTTCCACCCATGGTTTCACTGGTTTGGTTTGCAGCAGACACAGTTGATTGTGCATCACTGTATGTGTGGTCGACAGTCAGTGCTCTTTTCATGCACAATAAAGGGAAAACTTTTGAGCTGGTCAAATAGAGACCAGGCCTCACATACTAATTACCTATTTATTGCTTAGAAATGTCCATAACCCAATGACATTTTGAAGAATCAACGAAGCGATAGCAATTTTATCTATTCCTGTAAAAAAGAAAAATATAAGTTTTTGTCTGTAACTCTATATATAACAATGCTAGGATATGCTGAATAGCAATTTTAGAATTTGGATCTAAAGTGAAGTGAGAGATCCACTTTGAAGGAAAAAGTGAGGAGTTGTAGCCATTATATGGAGTATCAAATTGTGATCATCAACATATATAAGAAGTTGTTTAAATTTCAATCATTTTAATAACAGTCTAACTTCTCACTTTTCTTTTTATCATAACTCCCCACTTTAGTGGAGACAAATTCTAAATTCAAGTGCTTTATGTAGTTAGTGGTCTAGTTTGCTTCAATGTAATTTTATTCATGTCATTATCTTGAACTCATGTAATCATGCTTGGCTTACAGTCCTTTATATTTGACCCCCTACTTAATGTCATGCTAACTTGCTGTTTTGTGTTTCAGTTTATAATAAAGCATTATTTTTATTCTTGCAGAAAAAATGGTTTTGCTGCATACACACATCTGCAGAATCATGAGGAGGCTATTCAACTCATGATAGTTCTGAAAGTGTAATATAGCTTATCATCCACCTGGCCACAACATAATTCCGGAAGTCTGGAGCTTCATTAGCTATGATGGGTCCTGCTGGAATCTTTTGTCATATATGCAACTTGGGGTGAAAAATTATTAGGAAAAAATTATCGCGTGATATTTATCTTCTGTGGAGAATAATTACCGGGATTTTCTTTTGTTAAGTACTTGATCGAGTCACTTCATTCACTCACAACTTTTTGGATTCAAGCTTTCTACTGATGCGTATTCTCTGTTTTGTTTTGATATTTTGGGGTGTAACGATATACTTATTCATTCAACCATTCTATTTATATCTTATATTGGGTTGTTTTGTCTAATGGAGGTTGCCCATGAACTGATACCTCTTGTGCTCACCAAGATCACTTTCATTTTTTACCATCTCTTGCGAGATTCTCACCATAAACAGAATCATAAACACACAAAATTGATTGCAATCTTTCTCATTAGGCACCAGAATCACTCCCACAGAATAATACGCTTAGCATACAGTATTTTGTTTGGATATGTCAAAACTCAATCCTAATTTTCATTCCTTATATTCAAGCCATGTGAAATTCGTAAGTGCTGTTTGATTTGAGCAAGATAACCATGAAATGAAGCAGCTCGAGAATGTAGGTTACGTTCCTCACATTTAACAATTTTTCTGACCCATTACACCTTAAGCAGGGGAAATAAAGTGAATAACAAGTGTACAACAAAAGAGGAATAGAGGAAATGGAGAGGAGAAAGATGATCATTGACCTACAAAATCAGTCAATTGTAACCCTTTTTACTCCAAATGAAACCGTAATTTAACAATAAATAACATCTTTCCACAGGTATCATGAGTAAAGCGAAATAGTAATCAAATAAATATCCACGTAATGATAACCAAAAAAGTAAAAGAAACAAAAGTTTATAAATAACTTTCTGATTTCTACTGTTACAGGTTCCCAGTACATTTTCTAACTCTAAACTCTAGAGGTTCCCAGCTTGCGCTCAAACAAGCGCTGCAGAAGGTAAACTTGAAGTGCACTAGCGCCAATTAATGCTGCTGATTCAAAAAGTGCCTTATGTATTGCTCTTCGGCTCATTGCATCATTCACTGCAATCCACACAAAAATAAGGAACATGAAATTACATTAACACTCAAGAGTTAATAGAGAAAACAAGTGTCTTTAGTCAACTAAGCTCGGTTCCTAGTCCTCCAATCCATAGCTCATTCACTTAAGCAGTAAAATATGACTGCCCATTAGTCTGACTTGTGCGTGCACGTTTAAGCGTGAGATGCAGTAGTATCAAACTTCAACTTCTTTAGAATAAGACCTTGTTTGGAAGAGGTTATTTAGGCTTATCTTATAATATAAGTGTTTCTGCAAGTATTTGAGAAAACTTACGTAAATAGTTCATCACCAACCTAAAAGTTATTTTGAGATTATTTTCAGAAGTTGTTTAGATTATCTTATGAATAAGCGCCTATACTTTACCTATAACATACTTTGAGCCTATTTCGATAAGCTTCTCAAATTAGTTAACGATTTAGAGCTTTTTCTTATTGACATAAGTGTTAAATTAAACTGTTTATAACTAAGGAAGCCCTAAGTTCAATCAACTTTGACCTCAAAGTAAAGCAAGTGAACACTATCAAGAGTCAGGAAACGATGTTATCAACAGGGGGACACTTTTCTGGCATGGTAGCTGAAAGGAATTAGGATAATTGCAAATTGGAACAAGAGGTAGAAAAACAGACCGTGTACATAAAGTAGGGCTTTATTTTTAACATGTGTACATATATAACTGATAGGTATGAAGGATTTTATGCATAGAAAATTTTAAAATGAACATCAAAGTGAAAATTAAACAGTACCTATTGCTTGGCGGTCAGTTTGAGCCTCTAACCAATGTTGTTCAAACTGAATGTTGTAAAGAGCTTCCTCCAACTTTGCTATCTGCTCCAGCAAAGGTGTGAAATGCTCTGCAGACAGACACAGTTTTGATGATAATTCTCTCATTTTTAAGATTTTCATGAAACTTAAAGAGACTGGTTCTACACTGACATGTAAAAAGAAACAAGAAAACACAAGTGGATTTAATAGAAGAGGCATTACCATCTTTTGCATGCTGCTCGTAGTAAGAGAAGTGACCCACATGTACATCAAAATCAATAGTTTCATGATATGGAGACTTGTTTGTGAAGCAGAATTTGTGAACTCCTGATTTGTGAGCCACAAATTCAAACTTTTCACTGGTCTTGTCACGAAAATCGTGAATTTGTTCACCAGCAGGTCCTTTTACCTGAAATTATTACATAGTTGTGTAAAGACATGATTGGGCAGGGTATTAAACAAAAAAAGAAAGTATAGATAAATCCAACGAAAGGTTATTCCTATACTCCAATTACTAGTTGATGTAGATATGGATTTCCATAGAGGCTTGAGATATAAATGTCAAAAGATTGGGGAAGTAGCACACTAATAGTTATACAGATACCTGAATGTGGACTAATTATATTTAATTGTAAAGGCAATACCACACAAAAAATATATTCCTAGACATAATGCATGAAATCTCTATAAACATGAACTTTTTCCTAATTGTTTTAAACCATGACTTTATCTCCTAACTATTGAAACAACTCTTGTTTCAGTATTTGGTTGCATTTTTGCTATAATGTCCTCCAAATAATTCAGCATGGTCAATGAATTAAAATTTTGAAAATGGGATCAAGTTTGACAATGAATCCCGAAATCTAGAATGAAAGATCAATTCCACAATTATGGTTCAGAAAAGCACAAAAAGCTTCTTCAGTCCCCCTCAGGTATGAAGAAAGGCAAGGTACATTATATTATAGCTTTAACCTAATAATGTAAAACCCCAACCCAATAGCCAACAGGTATGTATGTATGTAAGAGAAAGCATTTAGTTTTCCCTTTGTATCCATGGTGCCATGGTTTTACTCCCATAGAATTTTGAAACAGGTTCCTATCAACACCAAACAGCATAATTCAAACAATTACAATTAAGAGAAACCCTAACTAATAGTCAATTGTAATTCTCCATCCGAATTGTTGCAGGCAAAAATAAAAATTAACAACAAGTGGGATTTGAATTTTGATGATATAAAAGCGATTACAATTACAATGAATGGAATCAAGCAAAGTAAATGAATTATCGATGTGAGAAACGAAGTAAATTAACATACCACGAGATCGACACCTTCATCACCGTAATGCCATGGAGAATCAGCCTTAATAACAACGAAGGAAATATGGACAGTGTCACCCTCGTACTTGACATCGTGGGAGAAACACTCGTCTCTATCGATGACGAATCTGATACCCTCAGAGGCTTTCAAGTTCCAGAAGACCCCAATTAACGCAAACAACAATACATGAATCAACGACAATCCCATCTGCAAACAAACAAACCCCAACAAAAATTCAATTGAATACGTCATTGATTCACACGGAGTTTAATTCAGAATAGAAAAAAAAAGGGATCGAGAAAATGAAAGGAGATAGATACCTTTCTTTTTTCTTCTCGGAAATTCGGAGATGAAGAACAAGAAGAGGACGACGAAGCTGAATAAATAACGCTGTTGGGGACAAACGCAGTTGACGATTTTTAATTTCAACGAACCAAGTGTGTTGTGTTGTGTTGTGTTGTGTTGTGTTCAAGTGATCAGGGAAGCTGGAAACGATGTCGTGTTACTTTTGTCATGTGTCGGTTTCTGATTGGACCGTGCAGCTCACCTGTCCAATCACAAGTGTACACGTCGGATGTGTTTCAAAGACATGCTTCCTCGTATCAAACTGCAAACAAAAAATAACACGAGTTCAATTTTGCTAACCTAATTTTTTTTATGAATAGAAGTTTGGGTGAGTTCTCCTCACATCATTACCACCGATAAGAGAATGTCTTTGGAACCACATGTCCCTTTTAAATGTACTTAATAATTTATTCACCAACACAACTTTTACATCGATAAATAAACTTCTACGAAGAAGTGATATCCTTACAAGCACAAACAATTTAATTCGGATTAAACAACCTCATAAATCAGAAAAAAAAAAATATGTTTTATATCTTATGTAATTCCATAATTCGAGATTGTTTGGACTTGGGACTTAACTTCATCTTTTAATTTTGTGGTTTTTCTTTGGTTTGTCGTTATGATAATTAACTTTGTAGAGGTGGTTTGACCAAACTTACATTTTCACATGACTTTTTTTAGATTGAGGAAGTTCCGACAAAACTTGTTTCCTTTGTCCAAAGTGATGCTCGAGCCTTTATACATGTATTATTACTTAATATAATTTGCTCACCTTAAAAAAATATTTGATGTAATTGCTAATACGGTTAAATTCAGGAATGAGAAGTTTGCAATTTTTTTTTCTTTTGACAGTCAATAAGAACTTTCATTCAAATAAGCAGGGCGATAAATCCGACCGAATACAAGCATTTAGACAAATCTGGAGATTATTAGTCCACACTCCAATTGAGTTACTCACAGAGAATTTTGCCAAAGACGGAAGGGGATAGATGATGGGCTTTCGGAGTTTTAAGGCCTTTAATGATGCGGCTGACTCAATGGTCAGAGTCTTTAGTGGCTAGATGTTTGAAAGCGCATTATTACCCTAGAGGTCGTTTCATGATGCTGGTTTGGGTAACTTGTCTAGCTAGCTATACTTGACGCAGTATTCAGCAAGCTAGTTGGGTGGTGAAGAGGGAGAGTTCTTGGCGGGTTGGGGGTGGTTTTGATATCAAAGTGTGGGAGGACAATTGGTTCCCTATGCAGGCGGGTTACAAGGTCTGGTCTTCGTGACCTCCGGGATGTGAACTCTTCCATGTTTGTGAGTTTATTAACAGGGAGGGAGTCTTTGGACTGGAGTAAGAGATGATTTTATTCATAAGCAAAAATAAGTCATTTGTGTAGATTGCAGAAAGAGATGATTTTATTCATAAGAAGTCACAAATAAAGAACCCATATATAATTTCAAGACTTAAAAATGAATACATAACAGAAAAGAGTAAATCCCCATGAAGTTTATCAATTACAAGTAACTTATTCATTAATTAACTATTATAAATCAAGACAACAACATATCATAGGGAACCTTTTGTGACTTTAATGCAACATGCAGAAGAAAAAAGAAGCTAAGGCTTCTTCAGAAATTCCATGACATACATGTTGAAAGCACAACATGCTACACGAAAACCTTGAAATCCAGCACCCTTAGCCAAGGCCTCATACTCTTTCGCTGTTCTTTCTCTTCCTCCTGAGCTATGACACAACATGATCACATCCATTTCGAACACACACCTTGAAGCCAACTTAGAATCAGGGACTTGTGGAATATTGCATTCAGTCAAAATCACCTTCCCGGTATCCGGAAGGGATTCATAGCAGTTCTTCAACAATTTCAAGCATTGCTCGTCATTCCAATCGTGACATATCCACTGCATTAATTTATACATGGTGTTTTTGTCATTGCCATAAACAAATAGAAAAATGTGGGTTGTCAAAATGTGTTTGGATGTACTATATATTTACACAAGGTGCATTCTCTCAATGTGAAATCAAACATACCATTTGAGAAAATTGATGCATGGTAGAAATCTAATTATGAATGAAGCCCTATAACAAATTGTAGAATTATATATCCTCAATAATTAATTATTTCAACTTGGTTTTACTCTTTTGAAATGTTCTCAAAATAAAATCTCCAAACCTGAATGGGTATATAAGAGCTCTTGGGCATAATCTTTTATACTATAAGTGTTTTCAATAAACGCTTAATTAAGAACATGTTTGGAACCACAATTATTTCTATAGAATTAACTTTACCTAGTCAAAATCAATTCTAACCCTTTTAAATGATGTTTGGGTGCACTACTACGACAAAATCAATTATATAGAATCAATTGTACTTGCCAAAATAATTGCTTTGCGTTAAATATAATCAATTCTGAAATTTTACAACTGAATTCCATAATATTACGCTGTAAAATCTACTTTTTTCATAAAGCTATGCAAATATAAATCACATCATTTTAATTTACATTTACCACGCGCAACTTTAGTATCAATTTTGTTTATAAACAATTCTGCTAACGTTGATCTAAAACACACAATATTAATTAAGTTATGATTTATTCGCATCTCACTTTTTAATTCATTTCATTTCTCCTTAATTTATCTTCATATCTCTTATTTTTTTCCCTATCACATTCAGTAGGGGTGTACAAGACCCGGCCCTACCCGCCAACCCGTCCCGGCCCAAGCCTTTAGGACCGGGTTGAACCCGGCCCGATCATTAAAAGAGACCGGGTTCGGGTTGATCTTCGAGTTACCCGACTTCGGGTAGGGTCGGATTCGGGTTGACACTCAGGTCACCCGGCCCGTCCCACATATATATTTTATAAAATTTTAATTTGTTATAAAGATTAAAATGTGATACATGGTGCTCAAATTTATCTTACCAAGTAGATGAGATTAAAATGTTTAACATCTACCTTATGAATTAAATAAACGTTGGTCAAACAATGGACACTTTCATGCTCTAACAAGAGAAAATCATGTGTGTGTATTATGCATATGTGAGACAAGTGAAGAAATGATCAAACAAAATGTAAACATCTCAAGTGCAATAGATTATGAAAGAATTGGATCATTTCAAGTTATTTTTTCTAAAAAATAGTTCCAACTTATAACTCTTTTAGTATGTTATTATCTTTAAATTTTACAATTAGTATCAAATAGTCTTAAACTTATTGTCCCTCGGGCCAACCCGGTCCCATCCTACATAGACCCGTCCTAAATTGGACCCGCATAATGTCGGGTTGCTTCGGGTCTAGGGACATGTTAGGGTCTGTGAATTGACCCGATCAACATTTAGGGCCGGGTTAGGGTTAACCAAAACCCGTCCCAACCCGTCTCTTGTACACCCCTAACATTCAGCAGCTTATCTTTTATTTTTCATTTTTCTTCCTATGGGAGTGTTTTTCAATGGTCAATGAAACTTTAATTTATTCCAAAATATTAGCTCACCTTCATGAAAATGGCATCAGCTTTTGGAACACTGACAAACATGTCTCCACCAATATGCTCCACACCTGCACCAAATTAGGATCAAGCTAAGTAATAGAAATTATAATTAATTGACTCATTTGTCAGTCAAAATAAAAAAGGACCTGGATAAGATGGAGCTTCTTTAATGACATGGGGCAAGTCAAAATTAACGCCCTTAATGGTGGGATACTTAGAGACAATCATGTTAATAACAGCTCCAGTCCCACCACCAACATCAACAACAGATCCTAAACCCTCAAAACCTGTATAGGTCTCAAGAACTTTCTTCATTATGATGGTAGAATAATCAGACATCCCCTTGTTGAAAATATTGTTGAACCTTGGATTTTTGCCATGGAATTCAAAGGAAGTCATTCCATAAGCATTGTCAAATGGAAGCCCACCCTCCTGAATTGAATCTGTCAAATGGTACCTACAACAACACAATCTAGTTTAAACATATGTATATGTCTAAGCATAATTTCAAACGCTTCAATTGAAGTAAAAGAAATAAGAGTTATGAAATAATGAAGTTAAATAGAATCTAATCACCAACTATGTGTAAGTCTAGTGAATGTGAGTCTTAATGGCAGGCAAACTAGACCTCTTGTAAGGGTAATGACACGAATTCAGATCATTAAATGGGGGGAACTGCCACAGTTTAAAAAAAAAAAAACAGAATCTAATGAATCTATTATCTATACCACATGTCTTTGAGGACTTTGTCATGTTGCATGAGAAAGGAAGAAATCATGGAGACACCATCTTGATTGTTGACAAAGTATTTGGCATAAGGACTAAGACCATAGTGCCTTTCAGGTTCAGAACCTTGGAAGGTGAGGATGTTGTAGCTAGCCAAGAGCCTCAACAAACGGTTCAACATAGAAGGTGCATCCGGGTTCTTTATTGATGGAATCTGAGAAGCTATCTCAGAAGGTGAAAGGTAAGCTCCAGGACCAGCCTTGGCTATGGTTTCTATCACACCAAGGTCCAAGGCTGATTTCAGAACCATGGGAACAGAGGAGGCCCCTGCTAACTCCATGGCAAAAAGCAAAGCTTCTTCATCAGATACTACTAATTGCTTTGCATTATTTACTTCCCCCATGTTTAATGGCTATGCTCTCAACAGATCAAAAGATGTGCAATGTATTTATACTTAGCTTGTATGCAAAAATTAAATGATATATTATATATGTTTGAACTTTCAACCACCAAATCTTAATAAATTTCAACTTTTTGACACATTCAGAACGTAGAAGAGTCAAAAGTACTTAACAATTTATAATTTTTATAATAATCTGACCTTTATCCTAATTATTATGCTTGTTCTTTATAGTGTTTAATTGGGTTGAAATGGATGTTAATGCATGATTTCACACTTGCTTTGATGCGTTAATTCATTTTTGAAGTTGCTTCGGGTTTCAGTCATTATGTAAATAGTGTTCTCAATTTGATGGTTTATTTATTGTGATGAGATAACACACCGTTTGACTATTTGTTGAAGGCTAATGTAATGAAATCAACTGAAGAATCATATTAAAAATATTTAAGGGTCTGATAAAAAAAACCAAAGCGTTGTATACAAGGGTGTAGTTAAAGAACCAATTATCCATGTGTATGAAATTATGATTACTATTAATTTAATAATCCAAGTGACGTTGTAATCAATTATCATACACGTAGACATGATCCAGAAAAGGGTTGTCTAAATTACTCATGATAAAGTTTGGGTTAAATAACTCACCATCTAATCACATTGGAGATAAGTGAGTTGAAATTTTTATTTATTAATTTATTTCCAACTCATTTATCTCTAATGTAATTGGATGGTAGGTTATTTAACTCAAACTTTATCATGAGTCATTTAGACAACCCCTCAAGAAATATGTAGACATGATTAACCTCCACATAAGTAATGTCTGTAATGGGAAGTCACCTAAAAAAATGTTAAATATTTATTTTTCAAGATATCTCACAATTGAAAGTCATGAGATTAATCTCTAAAATTCTGAAATCACATTAAGCAAATATATGTCTCCCAACAAATCATTATATATATGTATGCACCGCTATTAAACATTAGACTAAATATTTAAAAAGTGTAATTATCGATCATTTGTGTTATATTTTATATTGGTTTAAGAGTTTGTAGTTTATCCATATTTGATAAGAGATTAATATATATGCGTCGTCGGTGTAAGAAGGGTTTACACTGTCGTCCAATCAAATTATGTCATATAAGACTAAGTGGTTACGAATCTTTTTAATTTTAATTAGTAAATTAATAAATTACTGACGTGGCGGAAATCAATTGGATGCATGTGTAAAATAAGTTTATACTGTCAGTGCACCTCCTATTTTCTCATTTGATAACGAGGACAAAGTTTTCAAAAATACGAGGATAAAAATCATGGAATCATTAAATTAGATTACTATAAAAATTGTGAAAATAAATAAAAAAATGTAATCAGCAAAATTGTAAAAGAAATACACTAATAAAGTAAAAGTATAATTTTTTGGGAATTGTTATTCAGACCCCCCGACCCCTATTCAGACCCCTCAAAATTGGCGAATTGTCCAAAATGCCCCTGTTAAAAAAAGAAACTTCCCACTTTCCCCACTATCTCCCCCCCCCCCCACTTCTCCCACTTTTTCAAACTTCTGAAACCCCCCACCCCCCAAACCCCTCCCCCAAACACATTTCTCTCCCTCCCTCTCTCACGCATATCCTCCGCTGCCTCCGCTGGCCGCCGCCATCGCCAGCTACACCGCAACCGTGTGGAGTTGCCGCCACCCCCATCGCCACCTTCTGCTACCAACAGCCCAACATTCTTCCCGGAACCCAAGTTCGTTACGCGACCCGACCCATTCTGTTATGGTTTTGATCGCACCTTGTAGACGCTTATGTGTCGCACCTTGAAGGTGCGTGTATTCGTGTCGCACCTTGAAGGTGCATGTTCAGAATACACGCACCTTAAGGGTGCGTATCAAGCACACCCTTAAGGAGCGACACAGAAGCACCCTGAGAGTGCGTCATAGACCCTTATCTGTCAAAGCTTCAATGCTATGTTTTTGTTCTTTTTTGAGTTTTATGTTTCCAATGTTGGTTCAGATATGACAAGAACAAAGAATTTGAGTGTGCCACCGGCCAACGAAGGGAGAATTCCCCACACTCTCAAAGTGCGTCACAATCGCACCCTCAGTGTGCGTTAGTGTCGCACTTTGAAAATGAGGTTCAAACTGCGACCATCACGCTAGTTAAAGGTGCGTTCGAAAGGGGTAATTTCGGGTTTTAGAAATTTCCTTCAGTCTAAATAGGGGTGGGGGTCTGAATAACAATTCTCTAATTTTTTTTTTGAAACAATGTATAATTAAGCCTTATTTTTTATTGTAAAAAAAAAGCCTTCATTTTTTTAAATGCGCAATAGAAAAAAGAATCAAGATTCCTTCAAATCACACAATCTAGTACGAAAGACATTACTAGCTAGACAAAACAAAGGAAAATAATAGGATTAGTTTAATAATACAAGAGGCGAACGAATTCCAATTACTACAGCTTATGTTTCAAAACACGGAGGTTGACACTATTAAAAGTCAAATTTATATCCATGAACCGTTGTACACTTGTACAGACTTTAATTGCTTTTAAAAAAAAACTTTAATTGAATATTTTAATAATTTTTCTTTTGCTAAGGTATTAATAGTCGTGAGATTAATCATATGTACCATAGTAAGCATATTAAGCGGTGTGAGCTGAACAATGAGGTTTTTTGTCTTGCGTCCTTTCTCTTATTTGTCTCTTGAAAGTACCACATTTCTCCCTTTTTCTCTCTTTCTTTCTCTCTTGGTAGGTGCTCCCAACAACGATGTTAGGGTTTCACTAGCCAATTGTTTATTAACAACGATAATGTGAAAGACACCAACAAGGACCCCCTCACATTCATTAGGATAAGAAAGAGTATTTCAATTACACTATGAGACATAAGGGTTGGGTGGGATGAATGGTGAAGGTTCCAGAGTTTGAACCCTGAGGAGAGACTAATTTACCTACATTACTAACAACTAACATTACACCGATGAGGACCCCCTCGCATTCTTCAGGATAAGAAATTTGTGTCTTATCTTCTGTCTCGCGTCCTCTCTCTTGAAAGTACCACATTTCTCCCCTTTTCTCTCTTTATTTCTCTCTCAGTGGCTGCTCCCAACAACAATATTAGGGTTTCACTGGCCAAATTGTTTATTAACAGTAAACCGCTCAACTTTTTCCATATAATGTGAAAGACACCAACAAGGACCCTCTCACATTCATTAGATAAGAAAGAGTATATTTCAATTACGTACACTATGAGACATAAGGGTTGGGTGAGATGAAGGGTGAAGAGTCTACGGTTTGAACCTTGTTGAGAGACTAATTTACTAACATTACTAACAATTAACATTAGTCTATAAAAAAAAAACCTCACATTCATTAGGATAAGAAATGTGTTTCGCCTCTTCTCCCTCGCGTCCTCTTGCATTTGTCTCTTGCAAGTACCACATTTCTCTATCTATCTTTTTCTCTCAATAACCTCTACCAACAGGAGCGTTAGGGTTTTACAAGCCTTATTGTTTATTAACAGCGATGGCTCAACTTTTTGCAGATAATATGAAAGACACCAATGAAACCCCTCAAATTCTTCCTCCACTATACTGTTTCTCCCGCCCAAGAAATCCTCCTCCCCAAGCTCTCATAAGCATTATGTTTAAGAACATGTATGGTACACTATGAGGTATAATGCTACATGTATCATTTTATCTTCTTTTCATAAAAGCTTTGAATTGTGAGTTTTCATCGTGGCCTAACTTAACTTTTTAAACAAATTTTATGGCATACCATGTGAACGGTCAATATCTTTGTACCAAAGAAATTTTGATCGATATGATTAATTGGCTAAGTATTGTATTATAGGCTTTGTGATATGATATGAAATATCAAATGAAGACGGCTTAATTCGGTCGACTAAAAAACGAGCATATATTAACGATGTGGGGCCCACGTAAGGTTCTGGTTCAGCCAAATGTAACGAAGCCGGCCCATGTCACAACAATCAAGGACAGCTGCTGGGAAAAGATCTAGTGCCTTGCTTTCCAATAATAATAATAATCATACATTTATTTGTAAGTGATTCCTAATCCTAAATCAACATGTCGATACTCAATTTTCAAAGAAGAAAATTCTCTTATTTTTTATTAAATTACTCTTACGATTTCAATTTCGACTCGACTATGATAAAAATTAAAGATTTTCTAAAAAACGTGGTTTATAAAAACCAAACTTTTGACATAAAGATTCCAACAATTATTTTTTACAATTGTAACAGACGTTTATTGGGTAAGAAAATCTCCTTATAAATGAATTATTTGAGACGCTAGAAAATTCAGAAGATTATTTTCAATATGCAAATCTAACAAATGCTCTTATGACAGGTTGGTTGAGTACTTGAGTCATAACATGCATCAAGTATAGCTCTATATATAAAAGTTTAAAACTATTTCGAATAAGGATCTTATGCATCTTTGTATTATGGTTCACCCAAGACTACTGCTCTAAAAATCTTCTCAGAACAACTATAATGAAATTATATAAAACAGTTTCAATACAAAATAAAGTCAATCAATTTTTGAGGCAGGTTGGTTGAATGTTTACGATCCTTGTGAATATCTCAGTCATTCATTCCCATCCAAAAATCATATGATCTATCCCTTGTGCTTGTTTGATGTTTCTTTGAGAATGAATACATTACTGATTACTCACACTCACAACACCAACACACGTGATTTCTTGCGTTTGGCATCAGTGAAAGGTTGGGCCTACCAAACGGTCCCCACATTTCAAAACCATCATTTTGTGGGTCACAATTTTACATTATTGCATATAATATATACATATTTCAACATAAGGACGCGTCCTTCCCTTTTTCCTTTCCTGATATTGCCTTTTACTTTTTAGCAATTTACTACAAAATAGTTATCATGGTTTGCCAAAGAGAATTAAAGGAATCATGTCTTTTTCTTCTCAAAACAATAAAACCATCATGAAAAGAAACCATGTATAAGTGTTAGCAAAATGAAAAGGGGAAAATGTACCAGCATATAAAGGAAAATTTAGACAAATTGTTTCATAATGTAACTGTTTGACAAGGCTTTATATTCAATATAATGAGAAATGAATTTTGATAAATCCATTCAAACATAAAATAATACATTTTTCAGTGTTTGTTATATACATTTTTTTAATATAATGAGAAATGAAAATATTAAAGTTTTTTTATCTCAACATTAATAAAATATATGAAATTAGTACATTTCGTTCATTTTGTGGCGGTTTTTGTGCTTTGTGACGACACTTAATAACCAATAAATGAGTTAGTTGCGGTTTTAACCACCACAAAATAATGCACCACATTCCACGTACACCTATTTCATTAGTATTATCCAAAGACTAAAATCATATTTATCCCTAACTTATTTATATTTTTAATGTGATAAAAAATTCTTAATATTATATTACTATATTATCATAATTTTTTTGATGATTTTTATTGTCTTAACCAAACCAAGGTATTCTCATATCGGATAGTAGAAACTAATCTCGCGTTCCATAATTAACGCATTAAGCAGTATATGGTTAAACATTCTATACAGAAGAGTTGTGAATCAATTTTGTGATGAGGTTATTGAATTACTCTAATTTATTCTGTTAGCTAGGTATGAAAATAATTATTTCTAATTTATTTATTTTAAAAAAAATTGACTATCAACACTAGGTGACTTCTCTTTCAAAAAGAACAAAACACTTGGTGACTTCACAATCCATTAACATATTATTTATTGATTGAAGAGCTTGTCTTAACTCTTAACCCTAGACACGTTCTAGGAACTTGGATACAACTATCACCATTTTTATAAAAAAAATATTTAGAACTATTTTATTACTCACTATTTTATTTTGACCTTGTAATGTCAAGTACCTATAAATATTTTCTTCTTACAAACTAACTTCGTATATTTGCAAAATTTCATTCGTGACAATCATTTTATACCTTAGTACGTGTATAGTGCTATATAACCTATGAATAATAATTTGAATCACATTTTAATGTATTCTAGAAAGTATAGGGGTTCAAGTAATTTTAATGAAATGCTAAAAAAATGTTTAGCTAGTATCACAGTTGATAGCAATGATTTTGCCGCTGATTTCACCTAAAGGCTACATGACCGACTATAATATTTATAGTATGTTTCATTCTCATAAGCGTGGATCAACATTTAGTAAGATTATTAATTATTAATTATTAATACACATTACATTTTCTAATAAATTAGAAAATTAAATAGTGCATTTGAAATGATGTGTCTCTCTAACGTTCAATGAGTTTTTATTTTTCAATATATTGAAAGGTGAAATTTAAATTACTACACAAAAACGAACAAAACCAAACCAGAGATTAGAGAAACGTTCATTGATGATGATGGTGATGATGAGATGATATTGTAGCAGCAGAGCGAAAGGCACATCACCAGTTCATCACCACCACCTATTTCCTCGTTCTGTTTTTACACTCTTTCTTTCTATTCTTCTTTCTCTCCCTATATTTCAGCCTTCTATTCTCTTCCATCTCTTCTTTTGTTAGACAGATAGATCACTCTCATTAACCATTTCTGGACTTCACTTTTTTCTATCTGTATCTTACAAGATCTGTTGTTCTTTTCTGGGTTTTTCTTTTCTTATCTTTTTTCCATTTTTTTATGGGTTTTACCTGAATATTCAACCCCCTTTTTCTCTGTTCTCAATTCATATTTGTTTATTTGTTTTTCAATAGACAAGCTCAGTCATACAACAGATTTCAGCTCAATCTACCAATTTTCCAAGCTTTTGATGATAAAGAAAGGGTCTTTCATTTCTTCCCCAGATATAAAGTTTTCATTTTTATTTTCTCCTGAATTTTGAATCTCACCTCTCTTTTGATCCAATCTTGTTGCACCCCATTTTGTTTTTGACAAATTTTCAGCCTCTTTTTACCTAATCTCAAGCCCCCAGGTCCTCAAAATGGACCCTTTCATGGTTTCAGACTAGTGGGTTGTTTTCTGATTTGACAAGGTCCTTCCTTTGCAATTCAAAACACAATTTTTGTTGTTGTCTCAATCCCTTTGTGCCCTCATCTTTCTTGATCCAATACAAAAATGTATGGAACCAAGAGCAAAATTGATCTTGCCTGTGAATACCAATCTCAAGTGGCAGTTTTGAGGCCTAGCATCCATTCCAGAAGGGCAAATCTGACTGTGAAATTCCAAGACCTTTATGGTTTCACGGTGGAAGGGAATGTGGATGATGTGAATGTGTTGAATGAGGTGAGGGAGAAGGTGAGGCAACAGGGTCGAGTTTGGTGGGCATTGGAGGCCAGCAAAGGTGCAAATTGGTATTTGCATACCACCATTGGCCAAGGGAGTGCCCTCACATCATCATTGAAATTCTCAGCTTTGGCTAATGCTATCACTTTGAAGAAGCTCATCAGGAAGGGGATTCCACCTGTTCTTAGGCCTAAGGTTTGGTTTTCATTGTCAGGGGCTGCTAAGAAAAAGTCCACGGTTCCTGAGAGTTATTATGATGATTTGACAAAAGCAGTGGATGGGAAGGTCACCCCTGCTACAAGACAGATAGATCATGTGAGTTCTTCACGTTTTTCTTAATGATCATCACGGAATTGGGTTTGATTTTTATTACAAGTTTATTAGTTTCAGCTGTGAGCAAAGCATCACCCTTCTTTCTTGTTTCACATGTAGTTGCTTGCATATGTGTTGATCATTTGAGAATTGTAAATTGATGGAGGAATTGACTCCTAGCCAGAACCAGAAAAATTGAATATGGGGGGGAGGGGGGTTGAATATTTAACATATATTAAACAAAATAAACAATGGCTAATTGAAGTATGTAGTATAAGAATTTTGAGGGGGTAAAATACATTATTTGTATTAGGATATTTTTCTCTAGGGAGCAACCGACCGCCCCATTTTTGTTACACCTAGTTCCGTCATTGTGTGTTTTTTGAAAAGGTTTTCAGACAAACCTTGCTGCAGATTTTGATGGATGATTGTGTGTGAGGATTTCATTCATTTTTTCTCCATTGAGCATATCATTATTTATGGATGATCATGACTCATGAGGGTTAAGAATGACTCATAGGAGTTGAAGCATTTGTTAGCCCTATATTTATGGAAACTGTTAGCTTTAGCTCATGTAAATATTTTAAATGTATTTGAGTATATGAATTTTATAGCTTTGAGTGCATGCTGATCTGAGAGATATTCATCAGTACAGTTTAAAGATTTTGGGTTCAACATGTTTAGGCTTTCATATCTTGACTGTTTGGAATGTGAGTGTTATATGTCAACAATGTAAAATTTACCGGTTAGGAAAACCAACTGCTATCAGAATGTTTTTTTGGAAATAGTATAATGGCTATTCCATATCCATGTTTTTTGAGAATAATTTGAACTTGTCCACATGTTACAAAGCCCGTCATGTTTATTCTGTTACTAATTCTTTCATAAGAATATTTACAGGACCTACCGCGAACCTTCCCTGGTCACCCGTGGTTGGACACTACTGAGGGGCATTCTGCTCTTAGGCGAGTTCTTGTTGCTTATTCTTTCCGCGATTCTGATGTTGGGTATTGTCAGGTGTGTTCGCTCTGTTCGCCTTCATTTCTGAAGTCTTTTTCCTCTGCTACGTACATAAAAGACAATGCTTAACATATTAGTTATTTGAAAAGAAAGTATATTTTCTGGGATTTCCTCTTGGTTCAATTGGTGCTTCTTCTGTTAATAAATCTATACCTGAGATTGAGAACATATTTTCTTAATGGATAATACTAAATGTAACTATACTAATGAGTACATATCATCCACTACCTCCATGATTTCTGCAAAATAACATAGTTAGCTTGCCACATCAGCATTTCTTGCAACTTTCCTTCGTAACATATAGCATTATTGACTCAAATCATTTTTCCCCAGGGATTAAATTACGTTGCAGCATTGTTGTTGCTAGTCATGAAGACTGAAGAAGATGCATTTTGGATGCTTTCTGTCTTGTTGGAAAATGTCCTGGTTAGCGATTGTTACACAAACAACTTATCAGGATGCCATGTTGAACAAAGAGTGTTTAAAGACTTACTTGTTAAAAAGTGCCCAAGGTATTTTAATTTGATGTGTTAATTGTGTATCACGTGCTTGTTTCGTAGTATCTTCTTAAAATTGGAGAAATGGAAATGCAGGGTTGCAAGTCACTTGGAAGCTTTGGAATTTGATGTTTCTCTTGTGACCACTGAGTGGTTCCTTTGCCTCTTTTCAAAGAGCCTGCCTTCCGAGGTTAGAATAATGCTGCAACAAATTATACATTGAAATGTTAAATTGTTCCCCATATTAACACTTCTTCCATGAATCAGACAACTCTACGAGTGTGGGATGTTATTTTCTATGAGGGGGCTAAGGTTATATTTAACGTAGCGTTGGCAATCTTTAAGGTACTATTATGTTCTTTCTTGGTTTTTTATCAATACATAGTTACATACACTCAAAAACATAGAAGAGTATGGTATGGAAAGGATGTTTTAACTATTGTCACCTAAATTGCAGATGAAGGAAAATGAATTACTTCTAACCCATCATGTTGGCGAAGTAATCAATGTTCTGCACATGACCACTCATCACCTATTTGATCCAGATGATTTACTGACAGTAAGACAAATTTCACTGCTTCCTATCTCAATCAGTTAGATATCTTGTTATCACCATTTCATGTTATTTTCAAGATACTAAAATAGTTTTAGTTCCTGTTACGACAAGAAGAAAGATTATAAATAAGTTTCCCATGTTTTTGGATAAACTTATTTTTCCTCACAAATTTAATTCTGACACCAAGGAGCTACTCATACAAGCTTCTCCGATAATTGACTTTGGTTTTAGAATCAATTGTATTAGCATTTCCAGCTGAAGTGGTTTAGAGGTTTGCTGAAGTGTCCTTTTGTTTGCAGGTGGCATTTGATCAGATAGGATCCATGACAACCAACACCATATCAAAGCAAAGGAAGAAACAGGAACCTGAAGTCCAGAAGGAGCTTGATCAGAGGATCAGGAAGCTAAATTCCCTTAAAGGGGATGACAAATAGCATTTGATTTGTCAATTTTTTTTTTTTGTTTTTGAGGGGGGAACATTGCACTGTCTAATTTAATCTGAAATGTGGTGAATTTATGTATTCCTTTAAATTCTCCTCTGGGCATGACATGAGCCCTGTTGTTTTTCAGAATGTTTGTAGGTGGTAAAGTGTAAATTTGAACATGGACACAGTTATAAATTATTATTAACTAATTTTATAGTGCGCAGCAACATCTAATTTGATCTCTGTTATTTCTTTTCCCTGGATTTACTTTCTTAAGCACGGTCCATGCATGCCTTGCTATTCTAATGCAGTTGAGCCTGTTCAGTTACACCCCATTGGTAAAACATAGCTACTTATACACCCAAGTTCCTTATATACATTTTATCAAGTTCTCCTTTAAACATATAATGTGCACGAGATAACGACTGTTCATGATAAATAGCAATGGACATGATAACTACTTTTCATCTCAAGATAAGGCTCATAACGGTTAATTGATTACAATGAAAGGGAATGAGTTTAGATGAGGACATTCATTTCTAAGTGCAGTTTGACAGACCAATGTCTATTTGTTCATTTTTCTACTTTTAGAATGTGGAAGTTGTGTTTGCGTTTGGTTCAACATTGGTCTAATTCTTGTGCTCAATAATTAGAGTCATTAAAAATCAGTAAAGATTAACAAAGTTGTAGATTGTAAATGGTCAATTGGAACTCCACGCAATCGTCATATGTTAATATCTTTTTGAAGTAACTAGAAAAGAGATAACTAAATAAGACAACAAAGGTTACTAGCTAGCAAGACCAGAAGAAATAAAAGCAAAGTTATATTATGATAGATAGATGACGTAAATTACTGAATATATATGTTTTTCCGTCTGTGCTATTTCCACACAGCATCCTTAACTAATTAAGCCTTTATTTTTAAATAAAAGTGTGTAAAAGCAAGTACTGAGAGAAATAAAACACACAAGGAAAAAAAGAGAGGAAGAATGAAAACAGCCTGAAGCTACTGTGTTTGGATTTCCAATTCAACACAGATTTACCTTGAAGCTAACATGACAAAATCTTACATCTCTGAATCTCTGATTCACATTAAATTCAATGAGGCAATTTATAACTTTGTCGTAAGTACCTTGAGATATGTGAAATCATGTTTGTGTTTGTCCAAACCCCAAACCATACATGCACGCAACATATCCATATCATATTACAATGGTGAGTTATTTCGACAATTATGGAAACAAGAAATTTAACCCCTCGTCTAGAGGAGCCTGAAGACCTTCTAATAATAAATATGTAAAGTAAAATGATTGCATGAAATTTACGTTGAAATTGATTTAAGTAATACTACATGGACACTGGACAGAAGTTTTTTTAAGTGTTGGTAGCACTCCAATTGTATATAATATTCTTTTAGTTTCAAACGACTAAAATTTTTACTATTCCTTTAGCAAAATTGAGAACCTGTTTAAGAAAAGAAACAGAACAAATTTGCAATTGGAGGAAGGGAGAACCTAATATGCACCATTTTTAAGTGGTGTAATTTTACACCACCTACTTTTACTAAGTATAGCTGGTCGACACATTATCTTTTTTAAGAAAAAATATCATTATGTAAAGTAAAATGATTGCATGAAATTTACGTTGAAATTGATTTAAGTAATACTACATGGACACTGGACAGAAGTTTTTTTAAGTGTTGGTAGCACTCCAATTGTATATAATATTCTTTTAGTTTCAAACGACTAAAATTTTTACTATTCCTTTAGCAAAATTGAGAACCTGTTTAAGAAAAGAAACATAACAAATTTGCAATTGGAGGAAGGGAGAACCTAATATGCACCATTTTTAAGTGGTGTAATTTTACACCACCTACTTTTACTAAGTATAGCTGGTCGACACATTATCTTTTTTAAGAAAAAATATCATTATGTAAAGTAAAATGATTGCATGAAATTTACGTTGAAATTGATTTAAGTAATACTACATGGACACTGGACAGAAGTTTTTTTAAGTGTTGGTAGCACTCCAATTGTATATAATATTCTTTTAGTTTCAAACGACTAAAATTTTTACTATTCCTTTAGCAAAATTGAGAACCTGTTTAAGAAAAGAAACAGAACAAATTTGCAATTGGAGGAAGGGAGAACCTAATATGCACCATTTTTAAGTGGTTTAATTTTACACCACCTACTTTTACTAAGTATAGCTGGTCGACACATTATCTTTTTTAAGAAAAAATATCATTATGTAAAGTAAAATGATTGCATGAAATTTACGTTGAAATTGATTTAAGTAATACTACATGGACACTGGACAGAAGTTTTTTTAAGTGTTGGTAGCACTCCAATTGTATATAATATTCTTTTAGTTTCAAACGACTAAAATTTTTACTATTCCTTTAGCAAAATTGAGAACCTGTTTAAGAAAAGAAACAGAACAAATTTGCAATTGGAGGAAGGGAGAACCTAATATGCACCATTTTTAAGTGGTGTAATTTTACACCACCTACTTTTACTAAGTATAGCTGGTCGACACATTATCTTTTTTAAGAAAAAATATCATTATGTAAAGTAAAATGATTGCATGAAATTTACGTTGAAATTGATTTAAGTAATACTACATGGACACTGGACAGAAGTTTTTTTAAGTGTTGGTAGCACTCCAATTGTATATAATATTCTTTTAGTTTCAAACGACTAAAATTTTTACTATTCCTTTAGCAAAATTGTGAACCTGTTTAAGAAAAGAAACAGAACAAATTTGCAATTGGAGGAAGGGAGAACCTAATATGCACCATTTTTAAGTGGTGTAATTTTACACCACCTACTTTTACTAAGTATAGCTGGTCGACACATTATCTTTTTTAAGAAAAAATATCATTATGTAAAGTAAAATGATTGCATGAAATTTACGTTGAAATTGATTTAAGTAATACTACATGGACACTGGACAGAAGTATTTTTAAGTGTTGGTAGCACTCCAATTGTATATAATATTCTTTTAGTTTCAAACGACTAAAATTTTTACTATTCCTTTAGCAAAATTGAGAACCTGTTTAAGAAAAGAAACAGAACAAATTTGCAATTGGAGGAAGGGAGAACCTAATATGCACCATTTTTAAGTGGTGTAATTTTACACCACCTACTTTTACTAAGTATAGCTGGTCGACACATTATCTTTTTTAAGAAAAAATATCATTATGTAAAGTAAAATGATTGCATGAAATTTACGTTGAAATTGATTTAAGTAATACTACATGGACACTGGACAGAAGTTTTTTTAAGTGTTGGTAGCACTCCAATTGTATATAATATTCTTTTAGTTTCAAACGACTAAAATTTTTACTATTCCTTTAGCAAAATTGAGAACCTGTTTAAGAAAAGAAACAGAACAAATTTGCAATTGGAGGAAGGGAGAACCTAATATGCACCATTTTTAAGTGGTGTAATTTTACACCACCTATTTTTACTAAGTATAGCTGGTCGACACATTATCTTTTTTAAGAAAAAATATCATTAAAAATTTGTCATATATTAAATTTCTTTAAAAAAAGATGTGTTGACCTGTTATAACAAGTTAAAAAAAAGTGGTCTAAAATTAGACCACTTTAAAAGTGGTCCACATTAGGGGTCACCTTGGAGGAATACATCATCCATCATCCCCAATATCAATGTAAGAAACTAAGACTAACTCTATACTTGAATCCCAGACCTGAAATAGAATAAACCACTCACTAAGATGAAGTCCATGCAAAAATTGCATGCGATTTTCACCAAAGAATATGCCTAAGTACAAAACCATTCAAAAAGAAAAATTTACAAAATCCTTCTATAATCTGTGGACTGTGGTTTTCCATAATAAACCATAAGCTCATTTACTAGGCACCAAGAGGTTGGCATCTTGCTTTTGTTTCTTAAACAAAAATGAATTCCCCAACACATTCTGTGGTTCCATCAACTGTTTAACAGGCTTCTTTGTTTTTAATGAGATTTCTTCATTTCCAACTTAGGAGCTGGCATTTTCTGAATCATTGTCATCAATGGCTAAATTGGAAACCTCACTGCTTATTAAATCAGTATCATTTTCACCATCTGCTGAGGCTACAGGTGATGCTTCTGGGGTGCTGTTTTCCTCAGAATGCTGCAGGCTCCAGTACATGATGCTAGCAGTTAAAGTGAGAATCATCTTCTGGTTGACCTGTTAAGGTCAAATACAAAAAGATTAACAACAAACTGAACAAAATAATGAAAATTGAATTTTCATAGAACACTGGTATAGTTGCTATTAAAATTAATCTTACCTCTATTATGTCCTCAGGTAACAGGAATATGGAGCATCCAAGTTTTCGGGCAACGCTGATAATATATGTTGAATTCAACTTCTTATCTTCATCTGCAATTCACACAACAGATTAACTTGAAGATTTCAATTGTTGCTTTCAAGATGATATTTTCACATCCCAACAATGTTAAATATATTGCATGATAAGAAATTAGAGTTGCAAGCTGAATTCCAGTTAGCTTCAATTTCTTGATGGTGTGGAAAAGTTGACTTACCAGTCTCCCCTTTAGTAACAAGACTCCAATTGACCACCCTCGGCTCCACAGCACTCAAAAGCTCAAGGAAGAAAATACCATTGGAAAGACTCTTATCCTGATGAAATAAAATAAATAAATATCATAAATCTGAGTCCTAGTCCGAACAACAAAGTGACTATTATCTACATTATCCTTACATCAAACTAACCATTATGTACACTGTCCTTTTCAGCAAAGTAGAAAACACCTTTTTTCATTCTAAAGCTTTAACAATAAAAATATTTACTATTTCTCCCAAATCAGCAGCACAAATGTCTAAGACTAAAAATTGTTTTGGATGAATGTAAGATTAAGAGTAGCAAGAGTGGTATATTCAAACACACACAGACATCGTTCAAAATAGTCAGTTAATAATTTCAAAAAATATTTGGAGCCACCTAAAGATCATTTACATGCATGGTAAGATATTGATACTCATAAGTCATAACTGGTTAGCTTCTGCTTAATTACCTTAAAACTATCCATTTCAGAAGTTCTTCCTGCTTTCTTCACTTTATTGTTTGCCCAGTTTAATATATCAGCATCAGTGATCTCTTTGCCTTGGGAGTGTGATCTCAAGTTTTTCAGAAGTTGAAGCATAGTAAATCTCATCAGCTGCCACAAAAATGCTGTGGGGCAAAACAAAGATGAATATTCCAAACATATACAAAAGCAGATCTGAACAAAATAATGACAAATTGACAGGACTATCAACACAACAGCCCAGACATCCATCATAACATATCTATACTGCTATCAGTGTATTGTCAAATACCAGCCATAAAATAAAAAACTGGAACTCACCTAGTAAGAGCTTCTTATTCCCTTGTACAATATCATTACCAGCAACATTTACTAAGGAAAAGTTTAGGTCCTTCCCAATCTTTATAACTTGGTTGCAATTCTCAACTTTACGAAACGGCATCTTTATAGGAGGCTTTGTCGCCAGCTTCCAATTGACAGATCCAGGTGAAACCTTATCAAGAACTTCTAATAGAACCCATCTGCGGAAAAAGAAATAAGGAAAACAATAAACAGTAGGTAAACAGAATATTTAAAAGAAGACGCAAGTAGAGGAAAGAAGTGAAAAAGAATAAGGAAGAAGCAGATGGTGAACTAACTGAATGAATAGTGGAAAGCTTACCCATTTCTAACATCCTCAAAAACATTATTGACATAAGTAGCAATTCCAAGACTGTTAATCCAGAGTCTGAAGCATCTTTCTTCCCGAGATGTCTGTGCATCATCAGTCATCATCTCAGCAAAGGACACTTTCGAGCTGTCAACTGTAAGGCCATTCCTACAAAAGTATAAGTACCAGAGTTATTTGTATTTAAAAAAATTGAACTAACAAGATTGTAACTTTATGACTTTCACTAATTCTATACTGGTTCCCAAAAAATGAATCAACTAGAGAGATCCATTCAGTACCATGATGTACATGACCACTCCACAATCTGTTACTTCACTTCCCTCTAAAGGGAAAGCTCTAGTGCTAAGAATCAAAAGAAAGAAAAATCCGAATATATTCATAAGATATAAAGAACCTGATAGTCAAAGGCCTATCAAAATATCAGAGCCACTCGCATGAGTGCATCCCACAAAAAAAGGGTTTTTGGAAGCATAACTTCAATTTTTCTTACTATATCATTTATCAATTCACAATGAAAATATTTGCATATTCGCAACCTGTTAAAACTAACCATACCTATGCTGGAATATTTGAGCAACAAATGCAAGGTTAAGATTAGGAGACCCCTCCACTATGTCTTTTGGAGTGAGGTATCTCTTGCAATCTAATTTCTCTGCCTGCTCCAGAACCATACTTGCCCTTTCTGTGGGATCACTGATGGCCAAGGAAGATGGACCTGCAACTTCTGGAGCAAGAGCATTAAGCAAGTAAGCATAAGCCTCGCCATCCTGCAAAAGAAAGTATTTCAGATAAACTCGACTTGTGCAAATTAGAGCCATATTACATCTCTTAATGTTGATCAAAACATCTGCTATGAGCAGCAAATGCTCCAAACAAAAATTCATCAATTAGCAGGGAGCAAGACAATATAGTGAATCTTTTCCAACTACGAGGAGCCCGTTTGTATTGAAGTTATGTTGCGTTTAACATTAACCGAACAAAATACTTCATCTCACACAGTGAAAATGTATTCTCCATTGGTTTTTGTCTTGCAAAGTTACAGAACGGAAAACTAATTGTTTTCTAAACAGTCTAGATGGCTGTAAAGGGCAATAGAACAAAAAAAGAAGGTCCACTGTTTCTTCACTGATTTTATAATTTAAGTAGGGCACAAGAATGAAGCCCGTAGTGGGTCAAAAGACTCAAACCAAAAGGTGTAAATAAGGATTGCTATATTGTTATTTCATTCGCATGCACCTAATGTTTTTCTGTTACAAGGTGTAGGATCCACACAGGAGTAAGTGAGGATTTGGCTACTCTAATAGGTTGTAACAACCTAAATTTTCAATCAATGCGTTCCTTCTAAAGTTAATCCCTCATTTTAGAGGAGCAAAATCCCAAAAGTAATTGCTTCTATTAGAGTAAGTCAACGTACAAAATAATTATAATTTCCCTGACCTTCACATCGGAAGAGAAGTTTGTAACTTCTTTCTGATATCCAGATTTCTTCAAGTGGAAATTCATCCATTTCAGTAAAACCTTGTCAGGTGGTAAACTGATAAGCTCCTCCACATCCTGCAAGTAAGTCGTGATATAAAAGGTGAATTTCAGTTGTAGTTCTGACATATGTAGATGAAATAAAACCATGGCACTTGCAAGCTACAGATAAGAGGAAAAAGTTTATCCATTATCACCTTGTCATCTTCCACCAATTCCACAAGTTGAGGAGTTTTCTTCAGATTGAGATCAGCTAACAATTGAATCTGTCAATGCCACCACAATGCAAAGTTAAACAACCGGAAAAGACCGTGTAAGTTTCCAAGTCTTCCGATGAATAATTGAACTCATAATCCTGTCAATCTCCTCGTCTGAGCCCCATAATAATATGCAAGCAAAAAGGGACTAAGTTTCAGTAGTCTACCTTGATTATTTGTGAAATCACACCAAGTACCAGATGTGGCTGCAAATAACCACACAGGAAATTTTTCATTAAAAAAAAGTTGAAGTCCGTCAAATCAGAATAACAAATTGGGAAGAGGAAGAGAGGGAATAAAAAGATTGAACCTACTCTTCCTTCAACAAAGTCCTGTGTTCCAATATTAACCACTGTGCACCCGATAGCCTTTGCTGAGTTTAGACCCAGGGTGTGGTTCTCATTCCTCTCCCAAGGATTAAGAACCCGTTTTGTGTTAATAGCTCGCTCATCAATGGTCCCAGGAACAGCAACATTAATAAGCTTGCTGTAGCAGACAAATAAAAGGTTACAATTTCCTCTTAAAAAAATTGAACTCATGAAGTGGTATGCTGAAATTTTACCAGAGAAGGACTCCATCTTTTGCAAGATCAAACAATGCATCGGTCGAAGGATCAATAGGAAGAAACTGCTTCATGAATTTATCTTCAGCTAAGTAGCTATTAATATGCGCAACATAAGAAGCTTTCTCAGATTCATTAATAGCATGATGAATAGTAGTTGTAGCCGCCTTCAAGAATGAAGAAGTACTTTTTGAACCACCATCTTTGGCTGTGGCTCGAGTTTGCAAATTTAAATGTGCCTGCCATTCATTGTCACCCAATATAAATAAAACACCTACTACCAATATGATTCTAAGTAGTACATTGATTGAAGAATTATTATGTAAGAAAAAGAGTGAGTGAGTGACTGACCCTAAGGAAGGATTCAAAGTCAATTTCTTCATCCATGTTGTGATATGAGTCTGCCAAGATAGCTTTAATCTCATCCTCGGTGAAAACTTGAGTGAAAGTCTTCAATTTCTTAAAAATAGGTGGTAAATTTCCGACAGTAACACGTCCTGATTGAGTTCTTTCGGAGACATACTAGAAAGGGAGGAAAAATAACAGATTCTAAGTTTCATTTCATCATGTCGAAACAAACAACAGAGAAAGAAAAAACAAGTGACCTTGGATTTGAGGGTTCTCAGTTCGACTTGGGTGAACTGGCTCTGAAGCCACTGATCAGAAACAAGGACACCCACGAAACCAGACATGTTGTTTCGATGAAAATGGTAAACAACTGTGCGATCAAATTTACAGAAGCGAAATCAATCAACGATGCGAGAATGTGTAATTAATTACGATCGCTATAACAAAAATCGATCTAGAAAACGAAGAACACGTGCGTACCTTGAAGAATCAGAAAAGATGAGAAGGTTTTCTCATCATGATTGCGCAAATGCTAGAGAGAGAGAGAGAGAGAGAGAGAGAGAGAGAGAGAGAGAGGTGTTTGTGTGTTTGTACGAAGAAATGGGGAAATGGAGAGAAAAAAACGTTTTGGCGATAGGACCCGCGAAGTCCAAGGGAATGGGAATTGGAATCAGAAGAAAGGGAAAAGGGAATTAACAATGTTTGTGCATTTTCCTTTTTGCAATCAATCAAATCCCTAATACTCAATCACACTGACACCTGTCATCAAATCGAATTACAACTCTTCTCTTTTGCATTTTCCTTATTTTGTTTTCATGTTTCTCTCTTACCAAATTTCATTTTGTGTCCTTTCTCTTTTGTTGCTATTTTACAGCCCAAAAAATATCTCATCACTGTAGAATTTGATTTTTGTTGGAAATAATAATGAAGGAGTGACTTTTATCTGGGTAGGTCCAAATGGCCACAAGGCTCAATCTTGATATGAACAGTTCAAATGCTTCACAATTAAGTGAATATTATGTTGGTCAATTAGGACGATTAAAGAGTGAATCATCACATTCTAAAGTTAGTTGAGTAGAACCAAACTGACACATTTTACTGAATAATTACAAGGTTATTCAAGTGTAATCATCATCTCATAAGTCGTTCACGAATGTTTCATTAAGGCATAGTGTCTTAATAACGTGTTTTATTATGTCTATAAATACAGGTTTGGTATTTCATGTACATAAGCATTAATATTATTGTGCTACTTGAATATTTATCTTAGACTTTTAAGTTTTCTCTATGATTTAAAAGCAAATTTAAACATCAAAGCGTCTTTTGCAAGTATATCCTATCATAACTTCCCTAACGATGTTGTGGACGTTGCCACCGCTACTAGAACATTGAGTTCACGACCAACACATGCGATCAAAAGTGCATATGTCTTTATAAAACATTCATAAACTCATGACAACATTTATTTCCACTTTCCTCCATATAAACCACACCTAGAAATTCCGTGTTAATCTTCATAAAAAATATCTTCAAATATTAGTAATTCATCACATACATTTTTTTTATAAGCAGTAATTCATTATATACATGAAAATTAATTTATAAGCCTTATTTTTTAACTATGACTAGTCTTAAATGAGGAGGAGGCAAAACGCAAAACACAAGACTACATTGAAGTTTTCTCGAAAGCATGACTACATTAAAGTTGAGGTGAACTCTAGCCGCCCTCGTGAAATGATATATCTATATGTATTATTTTCATAAAGCATAGATAAAAAAATTGGTGGTTCCACAAAATTTTGAACAGGGCAGTCGGCAGAGGGATACACACTTCAAAGTTAAGTCACAAAATCTAGATTAGCAGTGAAGCTTCATATTGTAGCTCATGGTTTAAAGCGATATTGAGATCTAAGGCGAATTCAAAACATGAAATGTGCAATGATGTTATTAGCAATGTACCAACTTGAAATGAATCTGGCACTGTACTACTACTTCTAATAAAGCTGATTTGCAATTATATTTGTTATTCATAACATAGCCAAAATTATCTTTGTAAATAAATCAACTTTCTGATTGAACTAGTGACGGAATTAAAACTATTAAGAAAGGAAGATCGAGATACAACTGTTGCTGCATAATGTAACTTGACAATCACATGGTATTAGATTCAAAATAAAAACACAACAAAAAGTGGTGTAATAGAAATCACTTTCTCATACATATATTGAATAACACTTTATGTTCAGAAAAAATGGATTCAGATCAAAGCAAATAGCACCAAATGTAGTAGATACATCACCATAAATCTAAATTAAATATTCAATAGATCATTCATTCCCCATTACAACATAGCCAGCACACCAAAAGTTGCAAGGACAAGGTTGCCCCAGATTCCATAGCTGAGGATCTTGTAAGAAGATGAACCATCAGGTGATGATGGAGAAGATGCTTTGCTGTCAGCACTTTTTTCAATTGGAGAATCTGCAGCTGGTGCAATTTCAGGAGCTGGTGCAGGAGCAGGTGTTGGAGGAATATCAGTGCCAAAAACGGCCTCAGGAAGGAGAACCTTACCAACCTCATATATTGCAACAGGATCTGTGGAATGAACAGCACTAGTAACCTTGGTCTTTGACCATCCTGAATTGATATGCACAGTTCCAGAATCATCAGTGAAATTCAAGGAGTAACTTCCACCAGCAAATGTGGGAGTGGAACCAGTTTGGCTAAGGTTTTTGAAGTCAGCAAGAGAGTAGTATTTTGGCAAGGCATGGAAGAGGATCACTTGCTTTAACTGGTCACTGGTGAGTTTGGACAGGGAAGGTTTCTTCAGAGCTGAGAAGGAACTATCTTTTGGCACAAAGATGGTGATTCCTTCTTCAGTGTTGTTGGCTTGGTTTTGGAAAGTGTCAATCACTTTTGTGGACTCGAGGTATTCAAGGAAGGTGTGGAAGGGACCAGCAACCGCGAGTAACTCAGTGAGGTTAACGAAATCCGGTGCTGGGGCGGGAGCCGGAGTCGGGCTCAGAGGGGGAGAGGGAGGGCTAACAGTTTTGGCAAATGCTGATGAACTGAGAAGCAGCAGAGTGTTGCTGAGAATGAAAATCATGGAAAACTCCATATTTTCTTCCTTGTCCAAAAGTTTTTTATCTTACCTTGCAGTATCACAAGTGATCTCTCCAAATTCCTACAAGAAATTAACTCCAAAATGTTAGATCTCAACAAACTGTATGAAATGTTTAGAAATTCTTTTACATTTGATTCTAAATCCAAAATTAATTATGAGAAGAAGGCTTCTAAACGTCATAATTAATTCCGGGGAAAAAAATAAGTTGATCCAAACATGCTGGTACCATATAGGTTGTAGTAAGTTTGATAATGCACAACGATAAAGAAAAGAGCAGAAATAATCTCCAGCGCACGTTCAGTTTCATGATTTGCTTAGAATCCTAATGCACAGTTACTCAAAAGCTAAAACTTGTAGCTTCTAATCAATAGTGATTCTAGAGCATTTGATAGTCAAATCAAACATGCTAATTATCTCAAGTAATAGTTAAATACACAAATAATTATCCCTTCTTTACATATACACTGGAGATTTGTCTACAAATAATCATGGACATACATCTACAGCAACTAACAAAATGGCTGAAATCAGATCTTACAACAGTTAACATGAACTAAGAAAAGAGGAAGAAAAAATTGAACAGTATTTGTAATGCATAATGTAAGATCTAGGAATGTGAATTGAACCAAAGTAAGCTGAAGCAATTGCAGATCGGAGCATCATATGAACACATTGTCAGTTTTATGGAAGCAAAGAACACTTGAAATGTACTAACTTTGAAGCAAGAGTAAGAGAGAGTGAAAGATAATAAATTTATAGTAACAATTTGCAGAGTTCCAGAAGACCAGACCCAAATTCCAAAATGCTAAACTCGAGATCAGACAGTGTGGTGAATGTTTAAAAATTTGATTTTTTTTTTAAATCACCACTCACAATGCCAATTGAATCAGTTACTAGTTCACATTCCCTATAAAGTTTTCATGTTCTCCATAAACTCAAGTCAAATGTAGACCAGTCAAGTACACAATGACACACTCCACATCAACCCCAGAATGAAATGACTCAGATCTAGACAAGCTGATCTAAACAAAAATGACATTCAGATGTGAAAAAGCAAGAACGAACAACTACAACTTTTCACTAAAACCATAATGGGGTGACATCCACATTCCACAACAAAAGTAGCTAAACAAGAAAGCAAAGAGATGCATGAGAATGAGGTTGAAGAGAACAAACCTGAACAGAAGGAATTCAGAGAGAGAGAGAGAGAGAAGAGGAGAATGTGAAGAATGAGAATGGAAGGAGAGAAAGTGAGAGAGAGGGTATATAAAGATGAAATATGGTATGGAGGTAAAAGGTACCAGCTGGAAGTGGAAGAAGGATTGATGGCTACAGCACAGAGATGCTTCTAACTTTAGATTTGTTCTTTCGTGAAGACATATAATACTTTAATGGAAACAATGTTTCTCGATCTGATTCTATTGAATTGAATTGTATGGTGGCATTTCCACTTCAACTAATAATAATCACTTATTTAACTCATCATGTTCATTCACAGACCAACCTTGCACTCTACCCCACCATTTTTTCCTTCATCTCTTTCTTTCTTCCCAATTTATCATCTACTATCCCTACATATTATCAGCTGGTTTTTTTAGGTTATTTCTTTAATTATTTTGATCAAGAAAAATGAACGTTGTCCCAACAACTAGTGCACTGATAGGGCAATGTGTACCATTGATTTCATTTTGATAATCAAAAAATTGAGAAGAGGGAAAGAAATAAATTCTATTCTTGTAATGCGGTTTATTGAGTAAGTATATGGCTATATGCATTGTGGTCCCAATATGGTGTGCTCATGGGTTGGTTCATGAAAAAAGGAAATAACTTCATATAAAATGTCAATCTAGTTAGTCTCTTAGTCTCTAAACATCAATTAAACTTAATAGATGCGTTGTTGTAGTCAGCTAATTGACATTTGGACACCAACTTGACATCCTACTTGCCTAATAATCACTTCCCTATAATGTTTTACCCATCAGTTTGAATTGTAAAATTGTAGTTGACCTTAAACACGCTCATACTTCATGCCTTGTATCTTTGTCCTTCCACTATTTAATGAAATTTTTTCATAGGTGCATAACACAATACCTATGGGCAACTCTGGACATTACTTTATGTATATCCGAGATCAATCCTATAAATGAAATAAATGATGTCTCAAATTAGTCATTAGTAGATAACTTATTTCAATTTGGTCCATTCAAAGAGTTTATAAACACAATAAAAATATCCTTTAACTATTCGAATTAAACCAAATTAGATATTTTATACCTTCTGCATGTTTGAGATGAAGTTCAAACCATGTTGTTTGTAATCTCCAAAATCCTTGTCGAGAAGTGTGAAAACCACTTCCAGCTATCCATATTCTCCACATCTACAATGACATAAGCAACCACATAGATATGATTATTTGCATCTTGTGTTGTTGCATACAACAACTGCCCACCAAAGTACCCTTTTAAGGAAGCAGGCATGAAGACCCATCAATAGTCGACAACCAGCCTTGAATCATCTTTTGCAACCATCCAAGCAGACATATATTATCTAGAACCGTGATGTTGCATTAGGGATTGGAATAACATCCATTTTCGCAATTGATTATGGATTATTATCCATTAGTTGATGAGAATAGTCCCACAATTTTCACTTACTTCGAGACTGGTTTGATAGAGAACTTGGATGCATTCATCACTTTTGTGTCCTTCATGGGAGCTTATGATGCTTCGATATGATGGACATTTCCATCGACTTTGAGGAAAACAATTCTTCAATGGTTCAATCGCCCCCTCATAATTCCATCAGAGGATGGGATGAACTTTCAACTCAGTTGATCATACACTAGATTGAACTTTCAACAATTCCATCACTTCATGACACCAAAGAATTGCTAAAAACTTATCATACACTAGGAAGATTGAAACAAAAAATGAGTCATTGCGTGATTTGCTAACAAAATTTTACAAAAGAAGATTATGTGTGTGTTTGGAAAACCCATTCAGGATCCACGTTTGGTCCCGATCCACGTTTACAGAAGCAAGAAATAGTTGCTTTTGGATTTCTGGATCCACGTTTGGCCTCTCTAGATTTGAAACCAAACACACACATACTTAGTTCCAAACTTGGATCCCAAAGTCAAACTCCATCCGGTGTGTGGAGCTATCAGTGTGAGAATTCCATTGTTAAAAAGTACTCTTACCAGTCATACTTGAGTGGGGTAACAACTTTAAATCTCATCCACATACCCTTTGGATACTTATATGTTCGTACGTATAACCACTACCCACAATTTAGTTAACCAAAATATTACTTTTACTATTTAGATTTTTTTCTAGAAAATCAAAATGTATCTTCTATAATAAAAAGAACTAATTAAAAATACAAAAAAAACTATTCAAATACTTAACAAGTTAAAATCATTCAACTAATATAATTTTTTTAAAAAGTATCAAGCGAGAAAGTTATAACTTAATTTTTTTTTATAAATCTATGATTTTAGACTTATTAATGTACTCATAAAATTGTAGGTCATTAACTAATTATTTAACTTGTAAATAAATTGAGAGATATTCCGGAATTTATACTCAAAGTATTATTTTATGTTTCACAAATTAACAAGGTAAGTTTTCCTTTCTGCTTCAAATGGAGAATGAAAAAAAAGTGATAATATATAGAATAGCAAGTTTCTCTAATCATATCTCATATCTGGCTTGGTTAGTGAAATATGGAAAACAATGTCAAAAAATCAAGTTAATGGGGGACAGTAATTCAAAGTTCAAACAATGACAAGTGGTAAAAATGACAAGTTTGTTCGGACATATGCGGTCAAATCAAGCAGAAATGGTTAGGCTAATTATAGATTAGTGACAAAAGCAAATTAATTGTTTGCACCAACAACGCTTAATTATGTTTAACCAACGGTTTAATAGCCTTTGTCTTGTTCCATGATTAGGTGCAACGGCAGTGTCAATGGCTTAATCTGTCAGATCAATGCACACATTAATCTCGTTAAACAAGTTTTCTTTTTAAATTATTCCATTCCAACGCACATGACAACATCAAAATGCCAAAATAAACAAAAGGAAGTAGTTCCTCCGTGAAATTAAAGCAAAAGTTATCCAATTCAAAGATAAGCAGAGATGGGAAGTAAGAAAAGGGTAAAAATAAAATATTCAACTTATTGAAGGGGAAGCCATAGAACTTCACTGTATATCTAATGGGTACAAATACAGAACTCTTCTTGGCTGGGCTTGAGAGATAAAAGTTTATTCACATTGCAATTAAATGGTACCCAAATACAGTCTTCAAGCCAATGTGGAATGGTACAAGAGGCTGAGGTCACAATCTTTAATGAACATTTTGTTGTGACATGGTTCAAGTTTTTCCATAGTTTATTTTAGTTCAACACTAGTATAAATTGGCGTTAGTACTCACTTTCGGTAAAGAATAAACATAGCTAGTCTTTTTATTGTTGTCTTATATACCAATAAAAAATAAACAATTGAAGTCATGTTTGTTTGTGGCTAGGAAGACTAGCACAGTAATTCTAGAAATGAGAAGATGAGGGATTACTTTCAATGTGACTGGCAGCTAGGATAGCACTATCAGGCTGATTCTACAACAGGTTTGATTTCGTGGGTCTTCCAATCTTTTACGCGTCCTTTCCAGGTAGGTGAATGCACATTACTGTAATGAGTGTGTTTGAATTCATGTAAAAAATCACATTGTATTGTAGCTAAAATTACCATGAATAAAAACAAATTTTCTTAATTTTTAAGAGGCTTAATCCAGTTTTTGGTCCCAACCTTTGTCATAAATATGACTTTAGTCCCTCGCCGGAGTAAAGGTGGGGATTGGTCCCTAATTTTTGGTAAAATGATGGTTTTGGTCCTTCCGGTCGGTTGGGTCAACGCCGGAGCTCCGCCAGCTGATGTGGCCCTTGCCACGTCAATTAATGAGTCTCGCTGGATTTTTTTCTTTTTTCCATTAAAAAATAAAAATATTAAGACACGCTAATTAAACACCCTAAATTAATAAAAAAATAATTAAAAAACAAAACTCCAGAAAATGATGAATATTTATCTTCTTCAAAGAATCTTTGGCTATGTTTGGCATGTCATTTCAGCTAGCTTATACCTTATTTGACTAGATTAAAGCTTATTTAACTAGCTTAAAAGCTCTTTAAAAGTGTTTGGTGAAAAAGCTTATTTCAGTAGCTTAAAGCTTTAAGCTATAAGCTATCTCAGGTAGCTTATAGCTTAAAGCTTATAGCTTATTAAATTTATTCTCATTTTTATCCTTACTAATTTATTAAAATTCTACCAATACCCTTATATATTTATAAAAACACTAAACCTATTTTTCATCACACTTACGTATGTAGTTCCCGCCACACCGTTGCGCACCACAAGTATTAAAAATATTATATTAAGATGATAAATAACTTGAGTTAATAAAAATATTTAAAGTGATATTAATTTTAATATTAATATCATATAGATATTAATGTGAAAATAAAGTAATGTTAAATATAAAAATAATTATACAAGTATGTCCTTTTATGTCATTTTACAATTTCAGCTTGTTTAACAGCTAGTTTTTCCAAACACTTTTGTTTTAATCATGTAGCTTTTCAGCTTTCAGCTATCAGCTTTCAGCTAGCTTATCAGCTATCAGCTTTCAGCTATCAGCTAGCTTATAAGCTTTCAGCTAGCTTTTCAGCTTTCAGCTAGCTTATCAGCTAAACATGCCAAACATAGCCTTTATCATCATCTTCATCCTTTCACCCACAAAACCCAGATTAATCAGGTTCTTCATTTTCCTAAACATCCTGCCACCATCTTCAAATGAATGATTTCGTGAACGTCGCTCACTCACCTGATTCACTCTAACTTGGAAAACCCCCATCCTCTATCAACCTCTCTCACACCCTTCAGAGTCAAACACATCCTCCTTAACCTCAAAAACGACCACGTTCTCTCCCTCGAGTTCTTCAACTGGGTTAACAACCGCAACCCTTCTACCCACACTCTCGATACCCCACTTCATCCTCCTCCACACGCTCGCCAAGAAGGGCCATGTCAGGGAAACCTTAAAGTGAGAAAACGTCACCAAATCAGGATCGACCGTCCAAGCCATCAATTCCTCGCCGAAGCAAATGTTCGTCAGCTTCGAGTCCAGCCGCAGAAACTCCAACTCCATCGTCGTCTACGACCTCCTTACCTTAACCCCCGCCACAGAGATTTGCCACAACAAGATCTTCGGCGCCGACAACGATTCCGCTCTGAGATCTGTTTCTCGAGCTCGCGTTTTCGCGACCGAGAAATCTAGATCCACTCTCTCTCTCTCTCTGAATCTTGCTGCTGGGGTAGGGGATTGGGTTTGTGCGCCACTCCTTTCTCTTCTCGGGTTCCTTTCATGATGCTCTTGGTTTGGAGATCAGGGCATGTTATTTGTTGAGTATTATTATGTGTTGCTCAGTTAATTTCTGAGTGTTTTACAGTTTAGAATTTTTTTTTTAGGAAGAAGATCAAGAATTTATGATTTAAATATAGAAGATTTATTGATTTTTTTTGAAATTAGATTTAGGGTGTTTAATTAGGGTGTCTTAAGTTTCAAAAAAAAAAAATAGTGTGTAATATTTTTATTTTTTAATGAAAAAAGAAAAAAATTCCAGCGAGCCCATTAATTGACGTGGCAAGGGCCACGTCAGCTGGCGGAGCTCCGGATCGCGGTGGTTTTTTTTTACTGTGCATCCCAACATGCGCGGAGACGGAGTGATATTGCCTTTCAACTTTCAAGCCATCAAGGATTTCATCATAATTTCCCAAGGAAAATGGAAAAGAAAACTAAATACAGCAATTCAGGGAAGCTATGTTGCACTGAGTGGAAGCATCTTACAACCGCTATTCAGCATGCTGAAGCCAACAACAATTCACATTGATTTGAAGTTGTTTTTATTCTACCTTACAAAATAAAATGCAATTTTCAAACTCATTTTTAAAATATTATTCTTATACATAAAAATTATTTGAAAATAGCTTATGTAAAATTAATTCCATCAAAATTTAAAACAAGTACACCCAAAATTGTTTCTATAATATTGTAATAAGAGGTGCATTTTTTTAATCAAGCTATTCTCACATTCTGAAGCTGTGAGACTAATTACCCGCCCTGCGGTCAGCGCATGTTGTAGGGAGCGGCCAAAGAATTTTTTTCATTCACAATAGTTGAGAATCAAACCCCTAACTACCTGTTTAAAAGATGAAGTGTCGAACCACCATGTCAGCTCACTTAGTTATAAGAGGTGTGTTAAAAAGAGCTTATGTGAATTTATCTTATACTATAAATACTATAAATAATGTGTTTTGGTTAAGCTCATGAAATAGCTTATAATCTACCTATAGAAATTTTCAAGCTCATTTTCATAACCTTATCAAATTAGCTTAAAACTATTGCTTATGGTTCAGTTCATTACTCATCATTTCAATCAGCCATCTAAGTACAATAACTAGAATCAGCTTTTGGAAAAATCATCTTAAAAACTCTTTTGAAAGGTTGATGTCCATCAAGTTTAGATATAAACAGTTAGATGCCAATTGGCAATTACAATAAAGCAGCCAAGGTGGAGGAGACTGAGATGAGAGTCATCAAGCTAGGGCACGTTCAAGACTCACATGGGCCTAGTGGTCAAGCTTCACTAAATTGAGTAGGCTTATGCAACTATCCAAATCTAACACATTGGGCCAGGTTTTCCAAGTTTAGATGTGTTTTCTACACAATGGGACTAAAATAAAGTTAGAAAGAAAAGGTGATATATTCAATTTTAATAAGTAAGTTCAACAAAAATTATTAGAAAATATTAACTACTAATGGCATTAGAAGGAAATTTTTATCTCAACTTTTTCTAGAAAAAAAGCATCTGAAAAAGTAACTACTAATGGTAATTTTATGGATAAAAGTACTAAATAAATAGTCCTGTGTGAGTTTGTCTCTTCTAGTAAAAAAATAAAATAAAATGGTACAAGCAGGATTTTTTTTTTGACGGTACAAGCAGGAATTTAGTATCAAGGACATTTGGATTTCTTAAATCATCAAATAGAAATTAACATGTATTTGACTAAATGAAGGAGAGTTACTACAGCAATTGCAGGTTGGGAAGAGAAGATTGCAATCAATGTTCAAGCCCAATCCTTCCTGATATCAAAAGTATAGTTGATCTCCAAGTAGCATTTGTTGTCATCATCAAGAAACTGCAAAAGAAAAAAGAAAAAATATATGGTTTATTGTATCATTAATTCAGTATCATATAAGGAAAAAAAAAACAGAACAGAAATGTTATTCTCAAATCTCACCAACATGTCTTTACATAATAAACAAAGATGCATGTGTTTATAATTCATGATCTAAATGGTAATATTACCTACCTTTGATCTTGCAGAGTATGCTCCTCTTGCAAATATCCCAGAGGGCGTGGTTTCTTCTGCCATCTCATGTGTGTAAGGCTCTGTCTGAGGGCTGAAAGTTCCAAGCATCTCTTTTGAGCTGTCCACTGAAATTACGAGACTTGTTGTAAGAGAATGTTTCAAGGCGTTTGCAATCTTGCATATTAAGTGTTTGGATGGTTAGCCGGAATTAATTCTAAGGAGAAGTTTCTGTAAATAACTTCTGACTTACATAATTGATTCTAATAAAGAGAAGCTGATTTAAACATGCTATAATTAGAATATTGGTGGAGAAGTAAGGCATAAAAAGCTTACCCTTAACACCGGTCTTCCAAACAGTATTGGTGTATTTCAAGCCTGAGACAATATTATTACTCACTACAAAGGTGAATTTCAAACAGTAATGGCTGCCTTCTTTAAGAGTGAACCATAAACCCTTTGGGTTTCCACTTTCAGGAACAGGAAGAACAATGTCACCTCTATCAGGAGAGATGATAGATAAGCTAGTAATTTTCACTTCAGGATCTAGCGTTTCTGGAAATTAAGAAACACTAACATAAGTTAACTGATACATTAACCGAAAAGAGAACATGCATTAAATATATATATATATATATATATATATATATATATATATATATATATATATATAAGCAGCATGGGAGCATCAAAACCTTCTATTCTTTGGAAATAAATAATAATGCAAATTTACATGTGTTTGGCATAAATCAATTTCATGACCATAATCAATTATATATAACTTTTGAGTAGTTAGTAGTTATATATTGGTTAGGCAAATGATTTGGAGCATTTATTTTAGTCCCAAAATCAATTCTGTGGAGAAGCTAGAGAGTAGCTTTTGAGCTTGACATAATCAAATGTGACATTTCATAACTCGATTTAGCAACATTACCATATAGAAATCACTTTTATCATAATGTATGCGAACATAAATAACAACACTTTCATGTGACTTTTATCAAAATCAACATTACTAAAATAAATTATATCCAAAATTAATCATGACAACGCTAATCTGAACACGCAAATACATAGTTGATTCATAGCATGTTTAGTTTTACACACTTATTCAAAAGCTAAAACTTATAGCTTCTAACCAGAACCAGAAGTGATTTTAGAGTTTTTCCTGGTAGAACCAAACATGTTACCCTGTAAGAAAATGATTTAAGGATGTGTGTATTTACCTGCAACATTGTTTACATCCACACTCCCAAGGAGTTGTTCTTTCCATCTCCTTAAACTCTCATCATCCTTCAATCCCAGAATCCAACATATAAAAAAACAGAACAGAACAGAGAATTAATAAGGAAGAATGTAAGAAACATGACATCATTAATTCCATACGACATGTACAAACCTTATCTTTCTCAAGGTGTTCTTTAAGGGTGCACTGAGGACCCAGTTGTATTCTAGATGCAACTTCATCATCATCATCCTCAGTTGCATAGATTGAAGACTCACTCGCATGCCTGCTCAAAGGTGGCTCAGATTCACTTCTACGATGATGATGTTCTTCATTTTCTTCCCCTGCCTTCTTTTCATCATCAAACCCCATCTTCTTGGAACTTGAAACAGCTCCAATTGACAGACAAGGTGTTTAACTCATGTAATTAACACTCACAGGGAATAATAACAACAATGGTGATCAAATGCACCAAAAGAAAGAAACCCCCCAACAGAAAGACAACAATGCAAAAACCTTTTGAAGGGTTATTAGTGAAACCTAAAAAAGCAATAACAGATTGTGTCTCACAAAACCCAACAATGATGAATAACCAGAAGCAAAAAAAAAGACAGGAAAAAATTGCTTGTTTGTCTCCTAGGATGTTTTTTTATGGGGGGTTACTCAATATTTCAGGAGGATAGAGAAAAGTGTGTAATTTGGGGAAATAGTCTTGTGGTGATCCGAATTGTTTGTCAGGTGAGAAACAAAGGTCAATAACTTACTAATATTGACTTAGGTGAGATGACAAATACGAATGCATTCTAAATTTTCATTTTGATTTGGAGTAATCTTTAGGTATAACCAATACAATTATCTTGTTATTATCCACTAATAAACTATTACCACATTAAAAATAAGTTAAAGTTAAAAAATATAACCCTTATAATACGTATCTTATAATTTAAAATTGAATAAGAGGCCTCATTTATGATATAAGTTGCATGGAAAGCAACATATATGAATTTGTACTTTGTATCAAATTGGTTTTTAGCCATAGCAATAAATTACCAAAGAATAAATTTGCACCTTAGACATGAATTTCAGCCGATTGCAGTCCACACATATCTACTGTAATTATCCGAAAAAAGTGAGGAACGAAACAAGCTTGTAAATTGAAGAAGATTCTATGCCGCGGCTTAAACAACCTCCTCATGCTTAGTTTGAGAAGTTCTCTATTGTGATTGAATCCTCTAACTTCCACTCAAGCCCCCATGACTCTACCTTATTGATCAGGTGCTTTAGTTAGGGTCTTACTTTGTTCTCTCTATATGTTAATGACGCGATTATTACCGAGAATAATGTTGATGCGATTACAAAGCTGAAACTTCAGTTAACTATAAATTTTAGAAATTTTTTTGGGTACATTAAGTACTTTTTGGGGATTGGAACACTACTAAAAAAAAAGCTATTTAGCGACGGGCAAAATCCGTCGCTAAATAAGCAAAAATCCGTCGCTAATCATTTAGCGACGGACCTGCATCCGCCGTGTAAAAGGACGTAGCTAAACAATTAACTACGGAATATGATATCCGTCGCTATTAGCGACGGAAATATACCGTCGCAAACGTATCACTTTTCCGTCGCTAATGTGTTTACATGATTAACGCATGTTTCCGTCGCTTTTAGCGACGGATAGTTCCGTCGCTATTTACGACGGAATATATATGACGTCGCTATTTACGACGGAATATATATGACGTCGCTATTTGCGACGGATTGTTCCGTCGCTATTTAAGACGGAACGTAGCTTTCCGTCGCTAACGTCCTGTAAAGTCCCCTCTCTAATTTATAAATGTTAGAGAGGGACAAAATCCGTCGCTAATTTCCCACTGTGTAAATGACAAATTTTTTTTTTTAGCAGTTTTTTTTCCCTGTGCAATAACAATTCAATTTGAATATTTTCCCCAAATAGAAGTAATTCAAAATATACTATTGATTTGAAGTTTCATATTTAAGATGATGTTCATCAACCTACATAACCATAGTAGTTAATCCATACATAGTCATGGTAAAATGTCAAGTATAATTAAAAACATAGTATCAAATACATATATTCATCTAAATCAAATGCCATCCAAATCATCCTCTAATTCTTCATCATCTATGTTATGCTGATTTGTAGGTGATTGTTCAACAGAGCGTGAAGCCATGCTTTGAGGAAAGCTCTCCAAGAATCTGTCCAAGTTTGCAAATTTTTCATCATATGTCTCCATTTTTCCCTTTAGCTTCTTGTTCTCCTCTGTTAAAGTAGAAACAAGATTTCTCATTGTCTCATACTCTGAGGGTGAGACGCCATGAGATGACGTGGCCTTATAACGTTTGAACTTTACAGCCTCTGCACCTAATCCATAAATCCGCCCCTTCTTGTTCGCACCCCCAACAACCTCCAAGTAGATTTCATCATTTGATTTTTTGTGGGCACCATCTTCATTCTCCTGTGAGTCTCTTGCAGCAATTTGTGTTTCAAAATCAACCTTCACATAAGATTTAGATATTAGACATCATGAAAACTGAAAACTACAGCAGTAGGACAACTAGAAAAATCTCAGCCATGTTTAGATATTAACATCTCAGCCATGTTTTGGATGACAAACAATTTTCCTGTCAAATACATGCAGCTATTTTTGCACCTATAAAGGGCTGTGCAAAACTAACAGTAGCTAGACCAAAAACAGGCAGGGAACACAAAAATTGCAGCAACTTATAACATATAATTGCAGCCCACAAAATGTTAGATAAAGATGGCTAATTAAAGAACAAAGATATAGTAACTTACCGCAATCTTCTCTGCTACTGGGGAAACCCATTTTGTGGGATCATTTTTGAGTTTGTGAGTGATTTCAAATAATTCCCAATTATCAGGTTTCTTTTCACTCGATTTTTCCTGCATAAAAAATGTAAACTTGTAACTTATCGCACATATCCAAGAGACACTATTTGTCTCAAAAAAAAAATTAAGGTAAGAGTTACTTACTAATCTCCTAAAGTGCTCAGATGAAGGAATGGATCCTCCTGTATGTAGGGGACCACTAGATGACTTTCTATTATTAGAATTTATTGCTGCCTTTCTCTTCCATTCGGCGTCTTCCTTCCATTTTTGTTCCATCACCTTACGGTTTTGCTCGGGAATCCAGGTTCCACTATCTCTCTTAATACGCACCCTATACAGTGAGTCCCCTAGCCCAGTAGATGCTTTGTGGTCAAAAGACTTCCGGATTTGGATGTCATGCTCAGGTAGCCATCTAAACTTCCTCTGCATAACAAATATTCCAAGAAGGAAGTTTGGTAAAACAAATATGAAGGCAGATTGTGATCAAAATCCCTACTATGATATATTCATACCTTAAATTCATTAAACCACATGTTAGTCAAGTCTGGATCAAACTTATTTGTTGTTGCATAACTTGTCCAATTTCCTACAAACTTGCTTTTTATAATCGTCATGATCTCGCGGACAATACCGGACGGCTCAAACCTATGAAACAAAGTTAAACAACTTGTCAAATCTTAAACATAAAGATTATTACTAAAAATAAGGACAAAATTGTAACAACTTACTCGTTTGATGGAGCTGGACGGATCAACATTCTTCCATCACCGCTAAGATTACCAATATCCTCAGATGGAACATGACTAGCCGCTGAATGGGTAGTGGAAGGTGGTGTGGATTGCCCAACAAGTGGATCATGACTAGATGTGGAATCTGCGGTGGGTTGACAATGGGGAGGCGTTGCATGGGTAGTGGAAGGTAGTGTGGATTCCCCAATAGAAGGTGGTGCTGCCATAGTACTATTCCTTTTACCTCTCCCTCTTCCCCTACCTTTGCCAAGACTTCTATTAGTATTTCTTCCTCTACCAAAACCTCTACCACCACTGTCTTCCATCTACATACATATCAAATTATAACCAACTAGGAAAAATATCAGAAAATACACAAGATGTCACAACATATCACATTGTTCATAAAAATATACATAAGGGAAAACACACAAAAGAGAACATAAAGTTCATAAAAAAAATCACATAAAAGAGAAGACATAAAAGATGACATTGTTCATTAGAAATACATAAAAGAGAAGCCATGAAAGACATAAAAACTTGGGACTACTCCATGTCAGAGTCGGAATTCCCATCTTCTTCTATAAGTTCTTCCTCTTCTTCACTACTTGTTGAGTATTCAATTTCTTCTTCATCTTCTTCTAAATCTTCCAAATCCATTTGGTTCCATGGTAATTCTTCTCCTTCATCAGCTATGTCAACAAGAATTTCCTCAAGATCGTCATTTGCAACCATTGTGGGCATTTCTTGTACATCATCATCTTGATAAGCATCATCAGGTTTATTTTTCCCCAAAAATTGAATGGCATTACGCGCCTTGGTTTTTATAACAGCTAGCCAGATTTGTTGCCCTTCAGGATAGGATGAAAAGTACACTTGCTCTGCTTGTTGAGCTAGTATGAATGGATCATAACTTGGGTATCTCCTAGATTTTTTAATCTCAACATTTCCATAAGCATCAATCCTTGTTCCTTGAGGGCTAGGATCAAACCAATCACACTGAAATAAAACCACCTTCTTAGTAGGGCTACCAGTGTACTCCAACTCAACAATGTCAATTAACATCCCATAATAATCATTGCCCACTGAATCATTTTCCCCACATCTAACACATACACCATAATTTGTCGTACTCATTCCTTCATTTTGTGATTTTGTGACAAACTTGTATCCATTAATAATATAATTACGCCACTTCTTGACATTTCTAAGAGGACCCCATGCCAAACTCTTCAAAAGCACATCATCAATTTTATTTCTTGATTCAAGCACCTAAAACATATATCATTTTGTTAATACAACCTAAGATATGCTAGACTAAACTTTTGAAGAGATTAGTAATAGTTTCACATACATATGATTTCAACCAAGTAGGAAACCTCATGGAAATTTGTTTGTCCAAGTCTTCATCATTTATCTCTGGATCTAGTTCTCGTAGAAGATCTGAGTATATGCTACATAAGCAACACACCAGTTAAACACAACTTGACATAAAAGTGATGTATCATAGTGTGTTTTAGAATGACTTACTTGATGTAAGGTACCACCTCAGGACAATTCAACAAAATATACAAATGTCCAGCTTCCATTTCATTATCATTCAAGGTAGAGGTGATACATTTTCCATAACTACGACCTGGATGATTAAAAATAGACAATGGCGGATTCTCAGATGAGCCTTCTCCATCATTCCGTGGCACCCTTGTTCTCCTTGATGGAACATCAGAAGGATAATAATATGAAGCAAATGTAGACATCTCTTCCAGCAAATACGCTTTGGCAATTGAGCCTTCTACACGAGCCTTGTTTGTTACCTTTTGTTTTAATGTTCGTATAAACCTATTAAGAAAATTGAAGATCGATCTTAGAGAAAAAGAAATAATGACTTTCAAAGAGATAAGATATGATTATGCACTAACCTCTCAAACGGATACATCCATCTGTACTGGACAGGACCTCCGACTCTTGCTTCATATGCCAAATGAATTGGGAGGTGTTCCATTGAGTCAAAGAAACTTGGGGGAAATATTTGCTCTAATTTGCACAGAATTATTGGAATGTTTTCCTCCATAATGTGCAATTTACTTTCCATCAACAATGATGAAGTAATTTCTCTCCAAAATTGGGAAAATTCAGTAAGTGTGTTCCAAATAGGCTTCGGTAAAGCTTTGAATGCTATTGGAAGCAACCGCTGCATGAATACATGGCAATCGTGACTCTTCATGCCAGACAACTTTGCTTCACTCCTATCAACACATCTGGCCAAATTGGAAACATAACCATCTGGAAGCTTAAGATCTGAAACCCATTTTCAAACACTTAGTCTTTGCTGTTTGGTTAATGCATATTGTGCCTTTGGTTTCAAAAAGTTGCCATTCTCAGTTTGTTGTACTTCTAAACCTCCACGCATACAATATTCTTCCAAGTCCTTCCTAGACTTGAAGGTATCCTTTGTTTTCCCTTTGGTGTCCATTACAGTGTACAAAATATTGAGAAAAACATTTCTTTCAGTGTGCATTACATCAATATTATGTGGGAGTAGAAGAGTTTTCCAATATGGCAATTCCCAAAATATACTTCGTTTAGTCCAATGATGCTCTACCCCATATCCTTGTGAATGATCTTCCTTTGATTCCTCCACACTCGGTAAATGTCTAACTCTTTCCCACACTTCTTCACCCGTCAACCTTCGTGGAGTAGTTGAGGTCTCACCTTTACCTTTTGTAAATTTCTTCTTACATGTCCTGTATTCATGATCTTCTGGTAAAAATTGGCGATGACAGTCAAACCAAGAGACCTTCCGACTATATGCAAGAGAAAATGCCTTAGAGCGCTCCATACAAACCGGGCAAGCAAGTTTTCCCATTGTCATCCAACCACTTAACATACCATACGCAGGAAAGTCATTGATTGTCCACATCACAGCCGCCTTCATCAAAAAGTTTTGCTTCAAGGAGACATCATAAGTCATAACTCCATCCTCCCACAACATTTTCAGTTCATCTATAAGGGGGCGCAAATACACATCAATACTTTTTTTTGGAGCAGAAGGCCCAGGAATTATAATGGTTAGGAACATGAACTCTCTTTTCATACACATCCATGGTGGCAAATTATATGGAGTAATAATCACAGGCCAAGAAGAATATTTATTTCCCGATATGTCAAATGGAGTAAAGCCATCAGAACATAAGCCTAATCTTACGTTTCGAGGTTCCTTAGCATAAGAAAGGTTCTCCTTGACTTTATCAAAGTGAATCCAAGCTTCTGCATCTGATGGATGAGACAAGATATCTGGCTCCCTATGATGCTCATGATGCCATCTCATTTGACTAGCTGTTTGTGTTGAAGAATACAATCGTTGTAGCCTTGGAACAAGCGGGAAGTACCACATATTTTTCAGTGGCACCAACTTTACCTTACCTTGTTTCTTTACCTCTTTATATCGCTTCTCCTTACAAAACTTACAACTTTGCAGCATCTCATCTTCTTTATAATACAACATACAACCCCCCGGACAACATTCAATCTTCACACATGCTAGCCCTAGTTCAGCAACTGATTTCTTCGTATGGTATAAATTTTTAGGCATACAATTACCATCGGGCATTGCATCACCCATAAATTGCACCCATTCATTAAAGCACCCCTCAGATAAACCATAGTCTGCCTTCAAACTTAGGGCTTTTAGAGAAGCTGACAGCACAGAATATTTATCACAACCATCCCACAGAGAAGAATTTGCGGCGTTCAGCAAATTAAAGAATTGAGATGCTTCAGGGTTAGGATCTTCGGTCATCATGTCCTCTTGCTCAAGATAGTTACCAACTACTGGTCCAGCAGCATCCATCACCAACTGCTCATAAGTATTATACATTTCCCTTGGCCCACTATTACCGTAGTAAGAGTGATCATCAACCATTGGGGGCATTTGAGGAATAGGTTCTCCATGATTTGTCCAATGGTAATAATTAGTCATGAAACCTTTCATACATAGATGGACTTTCACCAAGTCTGTTTCTTGAAATCTCATGCACTTGCATTTCTTACAAGGGCACCTGATTTTCTGACCTCCGGCAACAAATTGATCTTGTTCACAAGCATACTTAATAAAATCATTAATTCCTATAATGAATTCTGCAGTCACATGCCTATCACAATCCAACCTATTATCCATCCATCTCCTATTTTCAGGCACATCCATGCTTCTAACACACAAACAAAATAATCAATCAATACGTATTAATTCAGTCAATGAAACTCTATACTTTCTTTACTCAATGCAACACATCCTAACAATATGACAACAAGTTCATATTCTGAAAACAGCATAGGCTTACACTTCTGTACTCTAATAATTATACAGCATAGGCTTAATAACTATATTATAACAATACAGCATACTGAATTGAGAATAACCTCATCACAGTTTTCACCATATTATACAGCATAGTTAAAACATATTATAACAATTGAGAATAACTATAATACAGCATAGTTAAAACATATTATAACAATAACCTCATCACAGTTTTCACCATACTGAATTGAGAAGAAGACAGTTAGTGACAAATTGAGTAAAAAAACCTTGATATTAAAAGCTGTACTGGTTCCTCTTGGCTTGGTGTTCTGGTTATGGCAACAACAGCATCTACAAGAAGAACTAACCGGTAAGCCTTCACATCAATAAACTTAAGTGAAAAAATGAAAGCTAAAAGTTTATATGCCAATTCATAAGAGAACATTTGCAATTGAAAACTATTTCTTTGGTTAGCCAATCCATAGCTGCTAAATGTTATTGCTTTTCGTAAGCCAAACCATTGAATGATTTTTGCTAATTGATTTACTAAGAGAACAAATTTGATTGTTTGCTTTGACATAACTGAAGTAATTCAATTTTGATTTGTCCCTTGAAACTGAGCCGTTGTTTCATAGCACATAAGGTTCTAGACAGGTTCAGAATGGCATGCTCTTGAATCAGAATGGCAAGATAAGAAGAGCAATACCATATGTTAACTTCTAAGCAAGCTATCTTGATTTAATGATCATATCATGCTTCTTTTTTAACCTTGTATAGCAATACCATATGTTAACTTCTATACATAATTTTTCTGATACCAAGTCATACATAATTTGTTAACCATAAAAGATTACCCAAGTTGCTGTAAGATTGAAGATCTATTCATAAATCAACTGGTTATATTATGCAGCTAAAAATAATAGTCTCTTGAATCATAAATATAAGTCATGCTTATGAAGGGACCAGGTTCAGAAAACAGATAAATGATTAGCAGTTCTTCACAGTGAAGCAATTTTGCAAGAACGTTCAGAAATGGTGGATGATTTATAAGGTGAACTTTTCATAAATTCCAAATCATTCATACCTCTGTTCCTACTGCAAACTTATCAAACTAAAACACACCCATTGGTCCATTCCAAATGACGGTCTGAGTCTTGTCCAATGCTTCACCAAATGTTTTGATGGAATCAGGTCCAATATCCAACCCCATCCATCCGTCAGGGATGCTTGATGCTGGCACAGTCTGCAGAAAAATAAAAAAATCTTAAAGTACATATCAACATTCTAAACACTAATATATGCGTATGGGATCATAAAGTTATGGAAATAACCAGTTCAAGCAACATTTCCTTAGTTTAAAAATGTAGAGAAGTTGTCATTGCACCATAGAATTCCTAATTGTCATTTATAATTGTACTGTATCCTCAATCCCCAGTTGACCATTTGTTTCAAAAAGAAGAGTCCTCACAAGTGGTACGTGGTAGTGAACCAGTGCAAATAATCTTGAAAGTGAAGACTTACGCAAGGAGTGCTTGTTCCAGGTTATATAACAGAAGGGTAACCACCATACATCTAAATAGTGAGAGAGGTCAGAGGTTCAAGGTTTAATAAAATGAAGTGAAAGCATGACTGTGCAATTGATTATTCCAGTTATCACTAATTGAAGAAAAAATGCATAACCAATGAAATTCATAGCCTGATACAAAATAAAATAGCATTACAGCATGAGTACACATCCAAAAGGAGAAAAAATTTATCCTGCACTTGCTAATCAAGAATCAACTCTAATGAGGAACATCTAAGCCATGTATGTATGAAAGCCAGGACAATGAAATGGGACAAAATCAAGAATGCAGCAAGGCAGCCAGCCAGAGCTGTCTAGTTCATTGACATGTGAGGACTAAAGACTACCTTTAAACAGCTATGTGCAGAGCACCATAGACAAGCCATAAATATCATTACAAATTTATAATCCCATAACAGATGTTGTTAACAATTGTAGCACTGTGCTTAACCATCCCAATTCCCACAAAATCAAGTGATTGCCCAGGACAAGGAGTTAAAGTAATACTCATCCGGTATGTACAAGAATTTCGAACGTGACACTGGTTGCAAACAAATGATAATAATCATCAGGCATTGAACCAAGGTGTCTATCTAGCTATCATCAACCCAATATTGCTCAAGAGTTATCTTAGTCATTCATCAACCCAATTCAAGTGCTCCACTTGTAATAGGCTAAAACAGAACGAGCATAATAAAACATCAAGCAAACAAAGCAAAGCACACTCTCAGAAACCAAATGTAAAGCATTTTCCAATGCAAGATTCAAGTATAAGAGAGTGGCAAAAACCTGGTTCACCCAAATAAAAACTCTTAGAAACCCTATCACTCCCTAGTACTCAGTAGAAACTAAAGTGAAAAACCCTAAAAAATCGATCATACCTTTTGTTGCTCCTTAAGCTCTGGTGATGGAGGATGACGGTTCAGACTTTTCCCTTAAGCTTGTTAACTGGCGATGGAGGATGACGGTTTGCGAGCGACGAGCGGCGGACACGCTAAGGGAAACCCATTCACCATCGCATACTGTGGATTCGACCACTGACTCCGGCGGAGGATCTAGCGAGCGTGAGGAACGGTGGTTATGGTGAAAGGGAACGACAATGGTGGAGCTAGCGAGCGTGAGGAACGGTGGTTTCAGTTGAGAGGTTTCCATCGATTGCTTCAGTTGTCTGTGCTAGCGAGAATGAGATTGGTAAAGTGTCTTTTAACCTATTAGTCTTTATCAAGTCAAATATATTTATTTCAAAGCATAACAAACAAAATATCAAGTAGTTCAAATGGCTAAGTAATTCCCTTTGACAAGCAAGACCCAGGTTCGAATCCTGGAGAAAACAATTTATTTTTAAAAACAATATATTTAGCGACGGAAATTATGTTATTATTCCGTCGCTAACTTCTTACAAACTTTACCGAGGGAAATAGCGACGGGAGGTAAACAGCGACGGTACAAAACCGTCGCTAATTTACAATATAAAATAATAAAATGAAATTAGCGAGGGAATTTGCGACGGAAAACCAGCGAGGGAAAACATCCGTCGCTAAAACCGTCGCTAAATTTTAAAATTGAATATTTATTTTCAAAACGTCTATCCGTCGCTAATTGCGACAGATTTTTTTCCGTCGCTAAAATTTGTCGGTAATTCGCGTTTTTTTAGTAGTGGAAGCATACTCTCATCGAGGTTATCTTCTTTCGCAATCTAATATATAGACATTATTCTTGTACAAGCTCGTCTCTCTTATACTCTAACAAAACACCCCCACTTGATATGAATGCTTGATATATATCATATGATATAGTGTCTCTTAACAAGCCCGCCCTACTTTATATGGTACTCTTTTTGGTAGCTTGATGTATCTTACTATTAGTAGACATGATATTGCTTGTGCAGTGCATGTTTTTAGTTTGTTTGTTTCTTCTCCTACTACAATTCATTGGGCGGATGTTCTTCTCATTCTATGTTATCTTTTGGACACTCACTTTCAGAGCCTCCTATTTCCTTGATCTTCTTCATTGAAGTTGTGTGCTTACTCAAATGTTGATTCTCTTATATTTTGGAAGATAAAGAAGTAAACAAATGTTTCTCGACCTTCTATGAAAGCTGAATGTCTTGCCATGACACCAATTACTGCGTAAATCGTTTTGGCTTCTTCACTCTATTGGTGTCTCCCTCTCTACTCTTATTCCTATTTATTGTGATAATATGAGTGTAATACAAATCACTCGTAACTCAATCTTTCATGAGCACACCAAACAGATTGAGATTGATTGTCATTCGCTACACATCATTTTCGGTAGGAACCATCACTTTATCATTTGAATCTTTCTTCATATAATTTACTGACTTGTTTATAAAGTCAAATTCCACTATGTGTTTTCATTTCACAATTAGCAAACTTAATTTTGATGCTTCCTTTTGCTGAAAAAAAAATTAATTATTTATGTTAGCTCATTTATTTTCTTTTTTTGGTACATCAGAAAGATAAATTGCACCTGTCAGGAATTGATCCCTAGACCTCCCATACCCAACCCATATGTCCCCCAACTCCTACCACTTGATCTATCCTACAAGGATTTATTTTCTACTATAACATAGACTTATTTTATTTTTAAAGAAATTCTAACATATTTATTCTTCTTTTTTCTCCCTCCATCGTCTACCCTGCGCTATTATTGCTTCTCTTAACATTATTGACATATTTACTGCTATAGTATAGTATTATGGTTTTGTTTTTTTGAAACAATAGTAGTATGGTTACTTATATGTGTGTTGGTTTGGTAAATAATTCCAACGTAGCTGATGATGTGATGCATGAATTCTTATTCTTATGTTTCATCATTCTATTGGGGGCAAAGGAATCCTCCTCAGCTATTTAACGTCTCTTTAGCCATAGCCATAGCCTAGGTAGCACACACAACCTAGGGGTGTACAAGATTCGGCTCTACCCGCCAACTCATCCCGGCCCAAGTTTTTAGGGTCGGGTTGAACCCGACCCGATCATTAAAAGAGACCGGGTTCGGGTTGATCTTTGAGTTACCCGACTTCGGGTAGGGTCGGGTCCGGATTGACACTCGGGTCACCCAGACCCGTCCCACATATATATATTATAAAATTTTAATTTGTTATAATGATTAAAATGTGTTAGATGGTCCTCAAATTTATCTTACCATGTGAATGAGATTAAAATGTTTAACATCTACCTTATGAATTAAATAAACGTTGGTCAAACTATGGACAATTTCATGCTCTAACAAGAGAAAATCATGTGTGTGTATTATGCACATGTGAGACAAGTGAAGAATGATCAAACAAAATGAGTGACATGTGTATATAGATCAAACAAAATGTAAACCTCTCAAGTGCAATAGATTATGAAATAATTGGTTCATTTCAAGTTCTTTCTTCTAAAAAATAGTTCCAACTTATAACTCTTTTAGTATGTTATTATCTTTAAATTTTACAATTAGTATCAAATAGTCTTAGACTTATTGTCCCTCTGGCCAACCCGGTCCCGTCCTACATAGACCCGTCCAAAATTGGACCCGCATAATGTCTGGTTGATTCCGGTTTAGGGACAGGTTAGGGTTAACCAAAACCCGTCCCAATCCGTCTCTTGTACACCCCTATCACAACCTGTCCATCAACACATGATTCACCTATTATATTATTTAGTTATTGACTCGGATATCACTGCTTATTCAAAAAACTAAACTCGTCCCTTCTATCAATCAACTTTTCTGCGATTCAAACTTGTGATTTCATTCTTACATAACTCTAATTTGTTTTTTTTTTCTGGTCAATTAACTCTAACTTCAGCAACTTGTTCGTTACTACACAATTTTCTTAAGGATTATTATTCACCTATTTTTCATTTCAAGTTATAATATTATTAATTGTACTATTATCTTATTTATCTTATCACATCAAAATCAAAGTCATAAAAAGAAAGGCAGAGTAGCTAGCCAGCTACAAAACTACAACAAGGTCGGTGATGTATTTCCACGCGTCGTGCACCTATTGGCTAGTGTTACGGCAGTTTTTTTGTTCACTCCTTCTTGGGCCCATTTAATAGGGCCATTGGCCCACCACTAAAGCCTATATAGGAACCCAAAACAAGTGATGCAAAACATACACCGGTTAATTACCGCTCAATTTAATTAGTACTACAAACTATTTATTTTGTGCTTTAACCTTCACAAATTGTCATTTTAATCCTATTTAATTAGCACTCAATCATGATTAATTTGGTAATTCCCCTATAGAACCGACTGCACAAAGCACAGAAGCTTAGAACCAAAAGAAGATGATGGCATCGATGAAAAATCATGCTCCATTATTCACCTCCCAATAGAGAGATCCAAAACAAACATTATTAAATAATAGTGTAACCTCATCTCCAAGCTTTTGCCACCATTATTGCCAAACATGCTTGTTGAAATTCAGTGAATGAATGAGGCGTCAAATCCCAAGATTCTTGAACTGTATGCCCCCACCTCTTCTTTTATTTCATCAACTTGAGCTCTCTACTGCTATATAAACCAATCTCATTGCTCATTTCTTCTCATCAAAAGCTAGCATTGTTTCCTATACCACCCTTAACCTTTCTCTTTTAGAATCATTTGCATATACTCTTTGTATTTCAATGGCCACTGCTCAGGTAATTCTATTAAGTGCTTAGTACTATATTTCAGATGGTTTATCAGAACTATGGATCTCCTCTCATGTTTAAACTTCACATGAGATCATCACATTTACATTGTCTTTATATCTCTCTACGACTCTACATACATATTAAAATAGGTGAAACTCTGAATATTTATGAATTATGAAGAAACATATAGATATGAAGTTTCACATAAGTCATAAGTGCATATGCACTACCTTATCATTTTTCTTGCAACATGAGAGAGGATTCTGATCCAACAAATATGTGTCCTTCCTAATGTTCTTTCAGCATTATTTTCTTTATTTAAGCTGCATGTGCACTACCTAATTATTTTTCTTGCGAAAGTGTCTAATAGCATGTTTGATGAATTTCTCTTTCCTTAAAATTAATTCTGGCACCGAGAGGCTACTCACATAAAATTCTCTTCATTATTGATTTTGACTTCAGAATCAATTGTAGAAGAATTTTCCAAATATGCACTAAACGAGTGCTCAAATAAACAATATTTAACATTTGGACATGTCTTTGCCTTGGATTTTGATTTTGTAGGTTGCATCAGCAAACTCTGCCCTCCATGATGACACAACTAAGGCTTCATTGAAGGATCATGAGGAGAAAACCACAGAACAAGTTGTTGAAACTCAAACACCAGAACCAGAACCTGTCTCTGAGAAAACCAAAGAAGAAGATTCTGCAGTTACTGAGGCCTCAGAACCAGAACCCACAGAAGACAATCCTTCAATTGAAGCTGAGACAACAGAGGTGGTAGAAGAAGTTGTGACTGTGACAGTCACAGATGAGCCAAAAGTTGAGGAGAAGACAGATGGGGAAGCAAAAAAAGAAGCAACTGAGACAAAGGAAACCAAAGAAAGTGCTGATCCTGTTGAAGTTCAGGCACCAGAAGCTGGAGAAGAACCTGAGACAGTGACTCTTAAAGAGGATGCTTCGAAAGAAGAGGAGAAGGTAGCTGAGCCTGAAGCTAAGGAAGAGGTTGTTAATACAGAAGCCCCGGATGAGAAGAAAGAGGAGGAAAAGTTGGACACAGAAGGCTCAGATGAGAAGAAAGAGGAGGAGGAAGTGATCAAAGTGGCACCAGCTGAGAAGACTGAGTGAAGAAGATGAAGGGAAAATGTGCTGTTTAGAGGGTTACTTTTCAGTTGCATGTCTTGTTGCTTTGCTCCATGTCTTTTTCTTTGTTTAGTGGTCTAATAAAATAGCTGGTAGCTAAAATGAGCGGTGACCTATTTGAAAATGTACCAATGCAAAAGCTACTCAGTACTCAACCAAATGGTATGTATGTGGGTCTCCAAGGTAGTATGAATGAAGTCTGTTATGGTCCTTGTGATTCTGCAGAAATGCAGGATATGCTTTGTTTGTTCAAATAAATTCCTAGATTTCCAGTTATCTAATGATTTGTTTTACAATATTTTGGCATTTATTTGATATTTTGAGTGAGAATTTGAGTGAAGAGATATTTTGTTCCTTATTTTGACCTCTTGAGGAGCCAACCGGTACTAATTATTAAACATTTAAAAGATTCATTGTTCATTACATTGCAGCATGACTTAAAAATGAGTAGACCTAGTTGGTAATTCTGAATCATGTTATGAAGCTATACATCCAATATGCGAAGTTGTTTAATGATTCCACCACTTATCTTAAATATCATTAGTCTACTTAGAATTAGGGTGATTTAACTCAAACTTTTTTATGATCATTTAAACAAACCCGCAATAATATGACAAGGCAGATTTCATGATGCTTTAGTTTAATGAGAGAATTATGGCCAACAGAGATTGGCACATCTAGTCATTGGAACCGGAGTTGAGTCTCACCTTCTCAAGGGTGTAGGTTCAATTTCTCTTGTGGTCTTTAAAATTTCAAGTTGGTGAACACCCTCTATTTAGAGATTTTCTGACCCTCCATGGCTAGTGTAATTGGGTTCAGTGAACCCTGAATGTGATTGTGATAAGAAAGAAATAGAGAAATTTCACCTAAATTTCTTTAATTGATAATTTATTTACATTTATTGAATTTATCATATCAATATTTCATATTAAAATTTAAAGTTAAATAATGAAAATTACATACGAAACCATATCAATCAATATTCCTTGCTTAAGAACTTCAAAATTAAATAAATATGTAGGTTCTTTTTTAAAATATGTAAAAAAGAAAACAATTTACCGAAAAAATGTTCAAAATTAATTTACCACCATGAGGTTACTTGCGACGGAAAGCTAATCCGTCACAACAATGGATGTGCAAGAAAGAAAATTTTCTAATAAATGATGGAATTTGCGACGAACTAAATCCCTGTTAATATACCGTCGCTAAATATACCTCACATACATGAATTTGTGACGGATATGTTTTCCGTCGCAATATAGTGACAGGTTTTTAACCGTCGCAAAATCAGTGACAATAAACTTGCGACGGACAGATTTCCGTCGCCAAATCACTGAAAGGAATTTGTGACGGATATGTTCTCCGTCGCAATATGTCGTACCAGATTTAGTTTTCCGCCGCAATAATCAATTTCTCTCTGCTTCACTCAAAACTGCCCCATATAGGATATCATCAGCTCCACATATATAAGATGCAATTTGAACCAGTAATATCATCTTCAATAGGTTTTATCTTCCCCTGTAGATAGAAATTGGTGCATTTGAGTCATTATTCTGACAGAGAAATGGCATCAGTAGTATCACTGTTGTCAAACTCGGCAATGGTAAGTGGCAGAGACCAAGTGTATGTAGCAGCAATGCCTCTAAGGGCTGCAAAGGGACCACCCCAGTTGCTCATGTCTGCTGCTTACACCCTCAATATCTGGGATTTGCAGCATTTCATGGTCATCATCAAACCCTGCAGCTCACCTTCTCAGGTTAATAGAATCCAAATAGAAATGATTTCTATCAAATGGAGAAAATTTGTATATAGTTACTAGTTTCCCTGCCAATTCATGGATAAGGGTGCTATGCACAATTTCATTTTTTTTTTCTTAATGAGTCTGATATTTGAAGTGATTTGATATGACCTATGCTGCTGTTGAGTTCATCTCATAAGGGTGCCTATTTCAAGCTTGAGTTCTAGTTTGATTACAGTGGAAGTGCTTTTTCAGGTTCTGGTTTATGATTTTCAACCAATAGATCCTGAAGATATATATGTGGCACTAGCAGTTCTAAGTGGTAGGGCAGTGCCAGGTGAGAATATGAGAATGCTAGTCTGCTTCTGAATGGTTGAAATTTTAATTACCAAGATAATGCATGTTTTTTCTAGACTATGAAAAAGTGTAGAATGCTATGCATAGTTTACAAAAACTTGAAATAAAAACTGATGACTTATCTACCAAGATTAATGTTATTTATCTTCTGTTACATGCTCATACCATCATGTGTTAAGGCTACAAGATTTTAATTACCGTCGGACATAAACTATATCAAAAATCACAATGTGGGTGTATTTATGCTGAAAGATGTTCCTTGTTATTATGATCAATAATTTGCTTCATCATATGAGCTTTTGTGTTATTTGTGTAGTTTCCTTCTGGCCCTCAGTTTTTATCAGTGAAAGGGTGTGATGTGATGTATTTTGTTCTCAGAATTTAGCAGAGGAATTTTTTTTCGGTGCTTGTATAATTGGAGCAATAGTAGTTTTATGAATTTGATTTCTGGAGCATTATGTTCTTCAGAGATGAAATTATAAAGCCAACCAAGTTACAATTCATTTGACAAACATGGACTCTTCTTAGCTTTCTTAAGCTTTCTGATTGGATTTCAACTTATTCAAATCATGACCTCTGTTAATATTCTTAGGAGCTGTTCTCGTGAGGAAGTTAAAAAAGTTGCCACGACGAAAATGCTGGCTAGTTGGATATGCAAACTCAAATGCTGTGGAAATTGCAAGTGAATACAACAAGATATGGGAAACAAATTTGAGGATTGGTCTTAATGATTGTCGCAATTACACCAATGGTAATAATTTAGTTCAACAATGGACTATATCTTATGTTAAAATGTTGCGTCTCTCTTCATGATAGGTACTCACGGTTAGCAGGTTAGTTAAGTAGCTTAGTTAAGAAGTGTTAGTAGTTTGTTAGTTAGTTAGAAGAGTTTAGTTAGTTGTGAAAGGGAGTATTATAAATAAGAGAGTTAGAGAGATCTTTTGTATCTTTTGGATATCATTTGGGATTTTGGATTAGGGAGAGGAGCTCTCTCTTGTATCTGTCTCTAATTCCCTAATTTGGGTGGGGGGGGGGGGGGCTTCTACCATTGAAGAATATCAGTTCTTGGCTGGGTTCTATCATCATACCTATTAAACAGGTGGTACCCTATGAATATTCATCTCTTAAATATCCATGAAGAGAGAGAGATAGACACAAAATTTTACATGACATCCTCATATGCCATGAAAGGATACTATGTTTTTTGTGGAAAAAATTCGGAGGATCCTTGCGTTTTGTGTGTTATTACTATATAAATTACATAATTGGGAAATCATGAACTCCATATGTCTAGGATCATAATTCAACCTGCCCTGCACAATTGGATTGTGATATTGCGTTCTTGTGTTAGTCAAGTAGCTCATTGGGAAACTTGAATGGTTAATTTACAAGTTCTATTGAACATAATTTGACTTCAGCTACACTTCATTCAATTGGTTTAAATGTTTAATCATGTTTGGCCATGCGGTATTGAATTTTTCTGGTGAATTTAAAGGTTTGGTCAGGCAACTCACAGGCGAAAGTGATGTGCTGAAGCGTTTGAGAAACCTCGGTAGTTAGAGGTAATCCATTGACTTGCTCGATGATCATGTTATTGAATTACTTTCCCTTGTATCATGCTTTGTTTTTATGGCCTCTGAAAGTATTTTCTGTTGCTGTGTTATGCACCATTAAAGGTGATATAGAACTGTTATGAAAGATTTGTTTCTCTTGTTAGGCCTCAATATGACATATGAGCCTTAGTAATATATTTCTTTTATTTGTTGGGAACATCCCTTAATTGAATGATTAAATTATACCAATCACTAGAATAACAACTTGTGTAAAATAACTGTGGCAAAAGAAACTTGTGTAACATCATTTATTTAAACCCAAAAGGAAAAGACAGCTCATTCAAAGCTCTACATTTCAGGATAAGAAACAAAGATTAAAAAAAGGAATTAATTCAAGGCAAACATCAATAACTTATGCTTAGTCATCATAGAGATCATTGAGCTGGGGCTTGGTTGGTCCAGGAATCAGACGGTTCTGCTTGATTTGATCTATTTTCTCAAGATCCTCCTTTGTGAGTGCCCAATCAAAGATTTGCAGATTTTGGTTCATCCTGTCCTTATCATAGCTCTTTGCCGCAAATGTGACTCCTTGTTCATACAACCACCTCAGACTGACCTGAGCTATAGTCTTTCCATGAGCCTCTGCAATCTCTTTCAACATATCATTCTCCATAACTTCATTTGGTCCCCTGCTGCCACCTTTCCTCAAAGGTGAGAAGGCGGTGAGGACTATTCCATTTGCATTGCAGAACTCTCTTAGTTCCTTTTGTTGCCATGCAAGGTTCATCTCCACCTATATAATATATATCAATTGATTAATTTTAGTTAGTCAACATTAATCAATCTCATAATCATTCATATGAACAACACACACAATCAAGACTCAGGAAGATAATAAATGAATTCAAACAGCACAATTGTGAGAGAGTTGGGTTGGTTAATTAATTACTTGATTCACAGCAGGAAGGATATTGGCAACAGAGAGCAGATTTTGAAGTTTCTTAACAGAGAAGTTGCTGACACCAATAGCTTTGGTGAGGCCAAGTTTGAGGCACTCTTCCATGGATTCCCAGACACCCTTCACATCAAATGGCAAGAGATCCTCCATAGCAATTGGAAATGAGAACTTTCCTGGTGTAGAACTGAGGGGCCAGTGGATCAGATAAAGGTCCAAGTACTCCAGTTGAAGAGTTCTGCACAAAAGAAGTACACGAGCTTCATCAAACCACTGATTGAACCAACCAATATTGAAAGAAGTGTGTATATACTTGATGTTACTTACTTGAGTGATTTCTGCAAAGCAGGAACAACAAGATGAGGGTGGTTTTCAGTGACCCAAAGCTTGGAAGTGACAAAGAGCTCTTCACGAGAGACAAGTCCAAGGTCAAGTGCTTCCTTCAAAGCTTCACCAAGAGCTTGTTCAGAGCCATATGCAGCAGCAGTGTCAAAGTGTCTGTAACCTTGTTTGATGGCTTCAATGATTGCATCTCTTGTGTCTTTCTTACATGTGAAGTCAGGGGCTGATCCCATTCCAATCACTGGAATCTTCAGTTGGTCAGAGGTGTTGGTAAGCACCCTTGTTGGGATTTCAATAGCAGCAGCCATTTTGAGAAAAGCTTCAAATTTGTTTAGTGTAGAGAGAGTTTAGAGTAGTACTGTAGTAGTATTACACTTTGAGATTTGGTTGTTGATGATGGATTGAGCTGGGGTTGCAACCTTTTTTATACCTGAAAATGGGTACATGCATATTCCTATGGTCAAACTTGGAAGGCTTTAATATATTACACTTTTGTTTTTATGTTTCTGCTTCCATTTTTAGCTTATTTTGTTGCAAGTGAAGTTGGTGAGTTGGTGGTTAGCTAGCCTCCATCCCTATCTCATTATCAATTCTTTTCTGTTTTCTTGCTACAGGAACAAATATATAATAATTGAATAGCTAAAGTTTCTCTATTATGATAGGTTGAATCTTTTATTCAATCTAGTTGGGCGGCAAGGTGATAGGCGTCCCTTATAAAATTTATATATGACTATAATTGTGTACTACATTAGGTGCCCACTAGGGTGGGGAATTAACATTTTGGTCCACCGGTGCACCAGGGGGATAATTTAGACTTTTCCCCAACCTTTCCTTCTCCCTTCCACTTTACCCTGGTACCCTCCCTCAACAATCCCAGGTTTCTCTACCATGAAGATTGTGTTTCAGATCTGGGTTTTTAGGTGTCGGAGATGTCATCGGCGATAGATATGCGGCGGTGGTTGCTAGTGTTTGCAGATCTGGGATTTTTCCATTGATGTTCATGAATGTTTTTCAAACTCATGAGCCTTACAAATATGTATTTGCTCCAGAATGATTTTTTGATTTTCTTTCTCACCTGGTTAATTGTTGATCATCTTGTGAAGAATAGTGACTGAGCTTGCAAATCTGGGATTTTTCCATTGATTTGAGATTTATTTTATTTTCTGCAGTGGCAACCCAAACCCTCTTTTTTCTACATCCGCTCAACCACCACAGTTGGTGTAGCATTCGATCCATTGACTCTTCCATCGTTTTTCAATCTCATTTCTCTGAAATTCCTGATTTCAATTGAATGGCTTCTTCTTCTTCTCTCGCCACTGACCCCTTCCTCACCGCTTCCAGAACCGATTTCGCTTTCTCCGCCTTCCCTCCCCTCAGTCCCACTCCTCTGTCTACCTCCGCCCTCGCTTCCCCAAGAAACTCTGTCAGTTCTCTCTCCCTCCCTCTGTTAATCGCTTGTTTTTCTTTTAAACTATTGCTTTGCATTATCTTTATGTGTTCTCTGATTATTACTATTATGGAATTTGTCGCAATATGAGCGTTTTCTGCTACTAGGATTTGAATTTGTAACTTAAAATCATGAATGCATTGTTCTGAGTTCTGAAATTGCTGGTGTTGTGTGATCATGATGTATGAAATTGGATGCTCACTGTTTCTCAAACCAGGAAGAAAGTAAAGATGCTTCTGAATGAATGGGTAGAGAAGACACCAGGAACAGGGAACGGAGAAAGAGGAGGGGTTGTCAATTTTCATTTTTGCCCTTTTAATCATCATCGAATCCTAACCGTTCAATTAAAGAATATTCCAAGATTCTTAGATCTTATGGTGTTTAACCCTGGTGCACCGGTGGACCAAAAAAAAAGGTTGCCCACCCTAGTGGGCACCCTAGATTTAATTGTATAAGATGATAAAATTTGAATGCTTTCATACGCATTTCTCAAAATTTTCAAGCCTCGTAAGCTTAAATGGACACTATTAGTGAGGAGTGACGTGAGAGACAATTCTTTTTAAACAAAAATGATTTAATTTGTACTTATCTACGTTCAAAGTTGTACATGTAGGTGTGAACCTATGAGGTTAAAGAAACCATGAAAATGTGAATTTAAAGAGAAGGAAATTAGAGACCGATAAAAAATTAGAATGTCATAATATATAAAAATAATTATTTAGTGAAGCCTTCGTACACAGTTTCAAAGGACTCTTTCTGTAAAATTTCTCTCTTTTGCCAGGAGCTGAAAGTGCATCTAAATTCCAAAAGCGCATTTGAATTTCTCCCTTTTCTTCCTTTTGCCGAGAGCTGAAAGTACATCTAAATTAAAAACTGACAGATTAATTTTCAGAAGAAATCTCATTTCGAAAGACTACAAATCGGTAAAATGTCATGTTAAAATAGTAGCCCGTGCGGAGTATTTTTCTTTTTAATTTTTTAATAAGTATTTTAAATATTATGTAGTAATTTTATATTTTGAAACTCTTCGTGAAAAACTCAATGTGATTGAGAAATTACTTTCTCCCCCACCTTGAGTTTGAGGGGGCCTATTAGAGTAATATAGTTACTGCTATTTTAGTGTTACTGTTAAGTATCATTAGGTGAATGTTGCCTGTGTTCTGTTCAGTTAGTTAGTGTCTAGCTGGCAAGTTTGTTAGAGAGTTAGTTACATGCTTAGCTGTCATAGTTAGTAAGAGTTACCTTCCTCTGCAAGCTAACAAATCTCATAGTATAAATACTGAAATCTCTCTTGTATTCATTATCTTTCAAATCAATGAAATTCAGTTGAAGAAAACCAAGAGAGCAAAGTTAGTAAGTAACCTGTAAACACTGCTATGAACCCTCATTGATACTTGTGGTGCATTTGTCTATGCACCACCACCCCCCCCCCCCCCCCCCCCCCTTTCGCTTGCGTCTTCCATCATTAATTACACCCAAATTTCCATCACTAGTTTGCATTGCAGCAGTCTCATTATCACCTTCTTCGGCCATTGTCTCCTCAATGGCCTTTAGATAACGTATTGCTTTATCATATTGTTTGGTGTAGTCAGTGACATTCTTCGAGACAAGTGTAGACATCAACCAAGGATACATATCTAGCAATTAATTGAGAGCCCCAAAAATAATAATGTTCGCCCTCCCTGGCACGAAGTCCATCCTTCGCACCCTTACTCCATCTAGATATAACCAAACTTTTTGGATGGTTGTGATGATTTACTCCGGACAATACAACTACAGATCGTCGATGCTTGTTCCTGCGACAAGTACAATCAAGAGCCAACACAGAATGGAAAATAAAGAAAATAAATAAAAGTAATGGATATAATATATATTGATAGAAAAAAAATGAAGCATTTATTAAATGTCTGAAATGATTCTATGTATGAGGAGTGTTATTATCTTTTGAACGATAGAGTTTAGAGTTTATTATCTTATATGAATTACTAACATTTATATATGAATAAACAGAGGATGTATCATATGAGAAAAATGTTTTTATACGAGAAAATCAGAATAAATCATAATCATTAGATTTAATCATGAATGATCAAGATTAAAACAATTTAATGTTCACATGATCACTTAAAAATGTCATGTGACTTTTTTAAAATGTCACACGACTTCATGTTTTAACCTTCACAATTAATAATTAGATCTAAAGATTATGATTTATTCTTATTTTCTCACATAACAACATTTTTCTCATATGATACATCTCATATAGGGGTATGTATATATATTTTGTTTTCTGATATGGTAAATAAACTGAAATCCATAAACGATCTGAGCACTAAAGTCAAGTCCTGTAGAGTTCTTTTTTTCTTTCTTTCGAACTACTGTAGAGTTCTTTTTATCAAAAATGTTTAATAAGTGTCACGGTGAATTTTTTTTATGTTTCATTGCATTTCAAGTGGGCCTAGCCCAAAAGGATACAAACATAGTGAAGCTGGTCTCAACATGGTCAAATGAGGGTGTTAAATCGACCAAAAAAAAGAGGGTGTTAAATGGGCATTAAATTTTCCACCCCATCAACCAATTTCTCATCCCACTTTAAAGTGGGGATTGTCCATAATGCCCCCGTTTTTCATACATTACAAGATATGTAATCCCGAAACCCATGTTGAGTAGCATTTGGAGAATTTAAAACCCGGAATGCTACCCATGTTGAGTAAATAAACCTATTTTTGTGTTTCAGGATTTATTTTCCAGAAGCGAGACTAAAATTCAACATTCAACTTCTTTGTGTTCCGAAAAATGGAGGGTATTTTGGGGTTTTAGGAAATTAGTTGAGTGAGAAATTTAATGGGTGGGGTGGCACCCCAAGCAACCAATTTAACATCCCACTTTAAAGTGGGGATTGTCTAGAATACCCTGATATTTAGTACATTCCGAGATTTGTAATCTCATAACCTCTGTCGAGCTGCATTCCAGAAATTTAATCATGGGTACCATCCATTGACGCTTCCGAGTTTTAATTCCTGGAAACTCCCGGGAATTTAAAACTAGGAACACAATAAATATGGATTCCAATATTTTAAAACTGGAATAATGCATTATTTAACTTACGAAACGTTTCGGGATCTAATTACCGAACTTAATTTTTGTCTTTCAGGTTCTAAAATCTGGAATACTATCCCAAAACTTATTTTATGTCTTCCGGGTTTTAAATTCCGGAAAAAAAGTGGAAAGGTAAAGGAAAGGGTGTGAGTTTAAAATGAAAGGGTATTTTGGGGTTTCAATTTATTGGGTAGGGCGGGAATTTGGTTGAGTTCGGCGGAAAATTTAACACCCCTCCAATGAATACAAATGATAAAAACATGACCAGCAAAAGGGACCAAATACAAACAAGGGAAATTAAAGTTCACGTGGGGATCTCAAAGTAAAAAGGAAGAGAATGGGGTCTGCTAGGGCAAAAAATAGGTTTTGGTGCGCCGCCGTCTTTGACTAACTCCACCGACTCAGTTTTCTGCAGACGCTGACCACAGGGAGATCCTCCTCTCTTTCTGTGCTATTTTACCTTATTGGGTATTGCTATTTCCTTGTGGAGTTTTTGCTATAGTTGCTATCTATAGCATTCTCGTGCTTTGTGTGGCCATTCTACCATCACAGTCCAATCTTCTTCGTCTCTGTCATGATGAACAAAAATATGAACATCAAACTGAGCGGCGCGGAAAGCACTGTGTTGCGTATTGGTGCTGTGGAGGTGGACCGGGATCTCGCCGCTGATGTGTGGGCTGTGGGCAAGCTCCTCACTCGGGACGTCACGGGCTACATCTTCTGTGTTTTCAAAAGCGTGATGCAACGGCTTTGGGGTGATTCCAACTATGTGGACATCCGAGAAGTGTCTCCAAACTTATTTGTATTCCGTTTTGCAAATACCAGGGAACGAAATTTTGCGGTGAGGGGGGGACCTTGGCTCTTTGACAGACAGAGTGTAGTGCTGGAGGTATTTCGCCCCAATGGAATTCCCTCTCAGGTCCCTTTGGTGCGGGTACCGTATTGGGTCCAAGTTCATGGCCTTGAGGTCTGGCTTCGGAAGGAAAAGACTGCTGCGGCTCTTGGTGCAGCGTTCGCCGGCTATCTGGGATGGGACAGGTCCGATGCGAGCCGCTTTGGGGATTGTTTCAGAATCCGTGTTTGGGTAGATGTCACAATACCACTACTTAGAGGACAAATGCTTGAAACTGATGGTGGACAGCCCTTCCAAGTTCTTTTCAAATATGAGAAGCTGGGAAACTTGTGCTTCCGGTGTGGTATGATGGACCATATAACCAGAAATTGTGATCGTGAAGCTGGACCAAATGAAAACCGTTCCAACCTACCCTATGGCTCTTGGATGAAGGCTGCAGAGTTCTCTCAACCCTATGCTCGCCAGAGGGACCGCGAGAGTGAGGCCCGACGTACCTCCAGCAAGCAGCGGTCCCAAGCTCATGACCATAGTGGGGCTAGTAGCTCCGCACGGAGCCACCCGCCGCCGGAGGGACACCGTGCTCAGGATAAAGATGATGAATCAGTGGATGGAAACGACATGGATGGCCTGGATGTTGATGAGGAACTACGGAAGCTGGAGAATGAAAACACTGTAAAACCTCCTGTTGTGAACAAGCCAGAGGTCTCTATGGGGAGCGATAGCAAGGAGCTGTATCGGGGCAAAGGACCAGCTTTGGTTTCCAGCCACGGCGAGCATGGGGATCCTCCTACCCCAGCAGCGGAGTTCTCCTTTGGTTCGACGGATCTTGGGCCACCTAATAGGAAGAGAGGTGGGGTGTCTTCGGTCCCTCACGCGTTGGGAAGCACGGGGGTGTCTCCCCCCTTCAAAAAACAAAATAACTCTGATGGATTGGGATTGGCGGAGTCTGCTTTGCAGGCCCGCCCTCCTCAATGAAACTCATATCTTGGAACTGTCGTGGGCTTGGGAACCCACGTGCAGTTCGAGCCTTGCGAAGGCTCATCCGTTCAGAAGTGCCCGATATGGTCTTCAGTATGGAGACGCGGAGGTTTTCCCATGAGATGGCTTCTTTGAGGAATATTGGTGGGCTTGGCAACCTCTTTCCCGTTGGTTGCTCGGGCTCAGGTCGATCTAGAGCGGGTGGTCTTTGTCTTTTTTGGCGAGAGGGGTTGGAGGTGGAATTTATTAGCTCTTCACTCAATCACATTCTACGTATGGTGACAGACCCAGATACTAGCTCCAGTGTTCAGGTTCTTGCAATTTATGGGTGGCCAGAGGAGCATAACAAATGGCGCACGTGGGATTTAGTGAGGAGATACAAACCAGATGATTCGGTTCCGTGGTTATGCATTGGCGATTTTAATGAGGTACTGAGTCCCAATGATAAATTGGGGGGAGGCCCAGTTGATGTGGCGCGCTTGCAGGATTGTGCTAGAACTATAGCGGATTGTGGTTTGAGAGATGTTGGATACTCCGGTTACCGTTTTACTTGGTCTAATAAACGCAAGGCTCCGGGTACTGTGGAGGAGCGGTTGGATTACGCCTTAGTAAATGACAAGTGGCTTGAACAATGGCCGGTGTCTCATGTTTCTCACCTTCCGAGATACAGATCGGACCATAACCCCATTCGCATGTGGTTTGGTGTTCGACGTAAGCAGGAGGAGACTAGACGTGAGAGAATGTTTCGCTTTGAGGAGGTTTGGCTCCAAAAAATGAGGAGTGCATGGAGGTTGTCGCGGAGGCTTGGAGCTCTGGGGGAGGGAGCTGTATTGATCGGCTTGCTTCGGTAGGCCAACACTTGGGCTCGTGGGGACGGGAGGCCTTTGGGGATGTCTCAGGGAAAGTGGCTGATTTACGGGTAAAGCTCCAAGCCTTACAGAGACGTGTACAATCTGAGCAAGTGGTAGAAGAAACAACAACGGTGGAGGGGCAACTAGACGCTTTGTTGGAACAGGAAGAGATTGTTTGGTGTCAAAGGTCCAGGGCAACTTGGCTTAGACATGGTGATAGAAACACGGGTTTCTTCCACAGGAAAGCTTCCCAACGCAGGAAGCGCAATTCAATTGAAGAAATCGAAACTGAGGATGGCAGAACAGTGGACGAGGTCAAGGACATTTACCGTGTTTTAGCTGACTATTTTATGTCTCTCTTTTCCTCTGCAGGTCCTATTGATATTGACTCAGTGACCTCCCTAGTCGCAGGACGACTAACAGCTCACCATCTGGAGATCCTCACTAGGCCTTTCACAAAAGAGGATGTTGAGGAGGCTTTATTCCAAATGCACCCAAATAAGGCCCCAGGCGCTGATGGATTGCCAACTTTGTTTTATCATAAGTTTTGGCATATTATTGGTGAGGACATATCTCAGTTCTGTCTTCATGTCTTACATGGCTCTATATCACCAGGTATTATAAATCGAACTTTGTTAGTGCTTATTCCTAAGGTTAAAAAACCTTTGCATGCTAACCAGTTCAGGCCCATTAGTCTTTGTAATGTTATCTTTAAGATTATCACTAAGACTATGGCGAACAGATTAAAATTAATCTTGCCGGATATTATTTGTGAGGCCCAGAGTGCTTTTGTCCCTGGTCGTTTGATCACGGATAACGCTCTCGTGGCGTTTGAATGTTTTCACTTTATGAAAAAGAAAACAAGTGGCCGTAATGGCGTTCTGGCTCTAAAGCTTGATATGTCCAAAGCTTATGATAGAGTTGAGTGGCCTTTTTTGGCGAGTGTTTTAACACAGATGGGATTCCCTCTCTCTTGGGTCAACCTCATTATGAGTTGTGTAACCACAATGAATTTCTCTATTTTACTAAACGGAGCGCCCCAAACCCCCTTTGCCCCGGGGAGAGGGTTGCGACAGGGTGACCCCTTGTCCCCTTATCTATTCATCCTTTGTGGTGAGGTTTTCTCTGCGCTTATTAATAAAGCAGTAATGTCCTCTTCTTTACATGGTGTTAAGGTAGCTCGATCAGCACCTGTGATTTCTCACTTACTTTTTGCAGATGATAGTGTAATCTTTGCAAAAGCTACGCCAGAGGAGGTGGAGAGTGTGAAGGAAATTCTTTCAACTTACGAGCGAGTTTCAGGACAAGTCATTAACCTTGACAAGTCAACGCTCACATGTAGCCGAAACGTGCCAGATAATTGTTTTAATCACCTTAAAGGGTTAATGAATGTAAAGGTTGTTGAGCATTTTGACAAGTATTTGGGTCTACCAACCATTATTGGTAAGTCAAAGACCCAAATTTTTAACTTTGTTAAGGAGCGGGTTTGGAAGAAACTCAAAGGTTGGAAAGAAAGAGTTTTATCCAGGGCTGGACGAGAGGTGCTAGTGAAGGCGGTTGCACAGGCGATTCCATCTTATGTGATGTCATGTTTCCTCCTTCCGGATGGTTTATGTTCTCAAATTGAATCCATGATAAGCAGGTTCTATTGGGGTGTAATGTTGACAATCGATGTGTTCATTGGCTCAAATGGGATTCTCTTTGCCAACCCAAATGCAAGGGTGGCTTGGGTTTCCGAGATTTTAAAGCGTTTAACATCGCTTTGGTGGGGAAGAACTGGTGGCGAATCATGTCGAAGCCAAATACTATGCTGGCACGGGTTTACAAGTCTGTATATTTCCCACGACAAACAATGTTTGGAGCTAAGAAGGGTTATAGACCAAGCTATGCATGGTCTAGCTTGTTGGGATCAGCTTGGGTCTTTGAGCAAGGAGGTCTTTGGAGAGTTGGGGATGGCAAAACGATTAGAGCTTGGGACGATAAATGGATCCCTTCCTCAACCCCAATGGTGTACCGCGAGGATGTGGCAGCGGAACTTCATGTCACTCATGTGTCGGATTTAATGCTTCCAAATGGAGGGGGGTGGGACCGTGACAAGGTTGAGTTCCTGTGCTGGCCACCTACTGCAACAGCTATCCTTTCTGTCCCCTTGCCCATGTATCATCAGGAGGATAGCTTTTTCTGGCCAGCTACTGTTGATGGATGCTACTCCTCCAAAACAGGTTATCAATTCATCCGAAATCAGCATCATGCGCGTGTGGCATCGGGCTCTTCAGCTCCAGCTATGAGGCCAGCTCTTTGGTTGAAACTTTGGAAGGCAGAGGTAGCACCGAGGTGCTGCGAAACGGCATGGCGAGCATGCCTCAACTTGCTACCTGTTCGTGCGTTATTACACAGTCGAGGAGTGGCAACGGATCCATTGTGCCCTCGGTGTTTAGCGGCTCTGGAAACACATGAGCATGCTCTCTTTTTTTGTCCGTTTATCAAATAGGTCTGGTTTGCCTCTCCGCTGGGGTTTCGTCTTCATGAGGAGTGCTCGGTGCAAGAATTTTTTACTGAATTTCTGGGTGCAGCTGATTGTAATGGCATTGGTATGTTTTTCTCCATCTTATATTCAGTGTGGCAGGCACGTAATGATCTTCTCTTCAGCGCGAAGCAAAGCTCTGTTGATCAGATCCTGTTGCGAGCGTCTAGCCTTCGCCCGTCGAGCAACCAGTTAACTGCTCCTCACCGCCATGGCCGCGAGCATGTTTCTTCATGGCGTCGACCAGCTGCAGGAATTTTTAAAGTGAACTTTGATGCTTCATTGCTGCAATCTCATGAGGCTGGGTTCGGGTTTATAGCAAGGAACAAGGAGGGGGAGGTCTTGGCTGCTGCTACATCGACCATGGGCCCGGTTCTTTCATCGGTTTTGGCAGAAGCACTTGCTTTGCGCTGGGCCTTGGGGTTGGCAAAGGAATTGGGGTTTCGCCGCATCTGGGTTGAGACGGATTGCTTGGTGCTATACAACTATTGGGAACGTAGAGAGGGTGGCTTCTCCCATTTGGAAACAGTTGTTAAGGATTGTCGTTTACTGCTTTGTAGTTTTGATGTTTTTACTTTTACTTTCGTTCGTAGGACCGGCAATTCTGTTGCCGACGCGTTGGCAAAACTTGCTTTTCGTTTAGGCTGTTTGGTCTGGATTGAAGAGGCTCCGTTGGAGGTTTCCTCTCTCATCCAGGATGATGTTTTTGCCTCTGTGGCTTCTTCTCTTTAAATGAAACCCAATTTCAAAAAAAAAAAAAAGTTCACGTGGGAACAAAACAGAGTAGGGCACAAAGCAATAAAGGAACTCTAACAATAAAAAACAATGAAGAAAAATCCTTTGAAGCTATGTATAATTCCAAAGAACAAGCGTTTGGAAAGATCAAAGAAATGAATAATTAAAAGAGAAAAGGTAATTTCACAACATTTGTTTCTCACACTTTTATGTATATTAATTGTCTCTTTGGGCGATTAATGTATTCTTCACGTCATGTTATCAATTTATGTATGTTTTGACCCGAATTAACTTGGGTCTATACCTTAGGGAAATTAAAATTAGGGTTAGACCCTTATTCCTATAAAAGGGAAATGTTCCTCTTGTAATAGGCATGTTAACTATCATAATGAAAATAAGCTAGGTTTAGAATTCTTTTCATGAGAGCTCTGGACATGGCAGGTTCATCGACGTAAATATTAACGTTAAGCATGTGCTCCTAACTATTCTTTGACTTCCATGTATCTTCTGGTTTCATCTTTAATCTCCACATGTCTTTGAAACGCTTTTTCTTGAGATCTTATCTTTCCGCTGCTATGAAACACTTCAAATTCAAGCGTCTTTGACTCATTTTAAAAATAAACAATTGTCACTTTTTAATTCAATAACTTAGACTTTTTCTACTTTAATCTTATTATTCATATACTTTTGTGAATTGATTGTTAACTTAGCTAAATTCAAGTAACATGAGGTTTGCGACTTCTTCTAGACCTTCCCTACTTATCGTACTTTTAACTTAACCAAATTTAAATGAACATGAAGTTTTCAACATTTATTGAACCTCTATGGGGTCTCCCTATTCTTTCCAATTTAGGTTAAAATTATGCTCTAGCATTTCCCCAAATTTAGGTAAAAAAAAGTGGTCCCTTAACTTAAAACATTTTTTTGACTGTATGTATCATTTTCATATAAAGATATAGATTTTAACGGGTTCATTTAGTGTACACAAGAAAATCCTTGTGTAACGTTGCACCACCCTAGATTTACCTGTTGTAGTAGGTTACTTTTCAGGTTAATATTTTTTTAATTTTTTTTAACTAATTATCTAACCCTGGTTTAACCCACCACCACTGTTCACCAGAAAAAAAAAAAAAAAAAACCACCACCACCACCTCAACCTCAACCTCAACGCCATCTACCACCACCAGATTTTCTCATCCTTCCTCAACAATCACCACCACCTTCCACCGAAACCCCACCCAACAGCACCACCATAACCACTTCTTCCTCTGGTTGATCTAGGGTGGTGAAAGATTCGAACTCAATTTTTTTAACTAATTATCTAATCTGGAAAGACAGAACAATCAGAATCATTCATCAATAGCAAAAACCTGGAATATGGAAGAGAGAAGAACAGAGAGAGAGAGAGAGAGAGAGAGACGGAGAAAGAATTGAACAAACCCAACGGAAGGGGAAGAAGTGAAAATCGAAACCCTAACCCCTAAATCATGAGACCCAAAACAAATCGCGACCCTCAAGTCTCGATTCAATCTCGTTCTGTTGATTGTGATATCTGAGAGCCACCAAAACCTGAGATTTGGAAGGAAATGAAGATGCAGAGATGTCGTCGTCGTCGCTGCTGGCATCGAGGAGCAGAAGGACCGCCATCGTCGAAGGAAGGGGAAGAATGTCTCGTCCTCTTACTAGAACCTCGGTCCAACCGCCACCGCCACCTCTCGTCCCACTGCCGGCCTCGCCGCTTTCTTCTTCTCCTCCTCTCCACTCTCTTCAGCCATAAACGATAAGAAGGTGGTGGTGGATATTTTTTTTTGTGAACAGTGGTGTGGGTTAAACCAGATTAGATAATTAGTTAAAAAAAAATTAACCTAAAAAGTAAGTAAGTAACCTACTACAACAGGTAAATCTAGGGTGGTGTAACTTTACACAAGGATTTTCTTGTGTACACTAAATGAACCCGATTTTAACTTAGCTAATTTTTAGGAGATCTTGCTAAAAACTGTTTGAACTTTTTCTGACCCTTTAAATGTTTCCCCATTCTCTATTTTTTATATTTAAATTATGGTCTTAATCTTTCCAGAATTTGAGTTAAATTCAACGTTCTTAAAACCAGACTAGTCATTAAACTGGATGAGTAATCAATTTGAGGTTTAATGAAAATTAAACATAATATATAGGTTTTAAACCTTCAACAGACGTTGGAATCAATTTTTCAACCTTCAATAATTTTTTAACATTTAACGTTAGGAATATGCCAATAGGGTATATAATGGTAAGATGATTCTTCCAACTTGGAATCATAACTAAGAAAATTATAAAAAAATAAAAAAGAAATGATCAAACCGGTTCAGACTGATTTTTGTCCTGGCCGGCTATTAGTTTTGGACTGATTATGACCTTGACTTTGACTCCCCCTTCTCCCTCTCCCTCTCCCTCGTCATGTAAATTTTGACTGCATCTTAGCTACCGTAGTTCTTTTATTGAATCTGCAGTTGGGTCCAAATAGATGGCTCATGCCTCATGAGGTCAAGTAGTATTATATTATTGGATTTGAGTTGACGAGAGGATACTATAATGCCCCAATTTCTCGAGTGTCACACAGTAACTAATTACGTGTATTTTCGTAAAGAATTTTCGTCGTTTAATTAATCAATCCTCATTAGTGACAAATATTCTTTTTAATTGAAACCTCTTAACTTCGAACCACAATGTAAAAATACCAATAGTCGAACTGCGGAATAAAACGAATAACCAATTTGTCCAAAATAAAACATTGTAATTAAAGCATAGTACGATGGCCACACCCATGTGTGAAAAACCACATTTTAAAATCCCTAACTGGTTTACAACCAAAATAAAAGTATTTTAAACATAATGTTAAAGTTCAACAAAAGAAAGTAAATAAGCTCGACATCTCTTCCCGGAGACTCAAATGTAACACTCCCGACTAGTCTTCCTCATCGCTTGAGATCTCCACGAGGTTGCCCTGTTTGTCTTTTCCGGTAAGTTTGATGTCGCCGACGTACACACGGCGACGTCCAGGCCTGGTCCTGCTTCTCATTGTAGAGCTTCATCTCCCAGGAATGCGTCGTCGCTGATATTCTCACGACCATCTACCCCCCACAAATAACAAATAAACAAGTAGCGCAAGGTCAGGTTGCAAACAACATAAACATAATCCATATCATAATACACATTTAATCATTTGTTTATGGAATTAATTTTTATAACAGTTAGTCAGTTAAACTAACGCATCCTCACAACACACAGCCCACCAAAACTCATTGGTCAATCACATACATCCGCAGATGTATAAATCACGTGGAGCCGCAATGATCCACAAAAATCTCTTGGTGACCGCAGTCAACCAAATCACGTGGAGTCGCAATGATCCACAAAATCTCTCTCGCGTGCAAGTTACCGTTTGTCTCTAACGGCACCATCGTTCTCATGGTATATAGTCTCACCTAGACCTATGTTCCATTAATTCTCATTTCACTTGCAAGCGATTAATCTCATTCTCTTTGTTAAAGGCTCTAAAGTCAACCTAGAGTCTTAACAGTTCAACGTCAGATAAAACATAAACGACAAGAAATATAATCAACGGTAGAAGGAATTACAGCTGGATGAGCGACCTTCTCAGAATATTCAAGCAAGTAACAAATCACATCAAAAACAATACCAGTAAGTTAGATATTCAAAATTCAGAAGAACACCCAACTAAGTAACAGATAGACACAAGATTTCTGATATCAAGGGTCACATTCGTTTTCTGAAAAAAAAAAAGCAGATACAGCGATCGCTAAAAACGATCTCCAGAACTCATTTCTCAACCAAAATTTACGTTCTACACATGTCTGGAAAGCTAATTTAAAATCCTACAACTTTCTAGTTTAACACGTTTTCATTTGATGTTAGAAGTCCCACATTGGCTAGAGATAGAGCCAAGATAAGCTTTATAAAGGTAGTGCAAACCTCAACTCTTGAGCTAGCTTTTGTGGTTGAGTATAGGCATCCCAATTTCTAACATGGTATCAGAGCCTATCCTAGATCCATTTGTTGTTTGTTGTGGAGACCTCCCACTATTGGGCCACCCGTTGTTGTTGATCCCACGTTCCAGATTGTTCAGTTCTGGACGTGAGGGGGTGTGTTAGAAGTCCCACATTGGCTAGAGATAGAGCCAAGATAAGCTTTATAAAGGTAGTGCAAACCTCAACTCTTGAGCTAGCTTTTGTGGTTGAGTATAGGCATCCCAATTTCTAACATTTGAAGACCAGAACTGGGTGATAATGGGCCACGAAGTTTGCTGTCCAGTACAGAAAACTGGCAGGGTCACTTCGGCCTCAAATTTAAATTCTAAAAATTCAAGTTCAGGTCTCTTAAACCATTTTCCAGTAACATACATCATATATTCATCATCAAAATTCCAGATCTCATCACATCTCAACCATCATATTATGGCAAGTTATTCGCATGACAAATTTAGCAAGTATACATGTAATTTTTGCATATCATCAAGATTTATGGCAAGTAGGGCTGGCCCTGGGCCTGTGCAAGCAGGCCCACAACCCAGGGCCTACAAAAAGAAGGGGCTCCAAAAAAAATCTCATTAAACTTTCCCCTAAAATAAAATTTAGTTATAATAATTAATGTTCAAGATGTTATTAATGACTTGAGCTTATCTAGTGGTTAGTAACTGTGTATGTTACTTTTATGTACCGGGTTCGAATCCCACTTTTTGGCTTTTGACATGTTATTTGTTAATTAATTTGAATTGAAAGAATTCAAAAATTAAAGCAAAAGGTCGCGTTACTTGGATTCGAACACGCAACCCCTGAGCGGGTTGCAAGAGGCCAGTTGCCAAACGAACCAACATAATGGTTCTAATGAAATTTCGAACGTTAAAATTATTAGGGTCCATTTTTATTATTTGCCCAGGACCTCCAAAATGCCAGGACCGGCCCTGATGGCAAGTATAGCAATTAGTGAATAGTAGGGCATGGTATCTCATAGCCAAACTCCAGCAAGCATCATGAACACAAACTCATGCCAACACCATCAAGATCACGTTTCTTTTCATGAAAAATCAAGACAATTACCCTAGGCAACTACCCAACCTAGACCAGCCCTTACCTTGATGATTCTTGATGAAAGGGAAAAGTTTTGGTGTTGAAAAAGGTCCAAGCAAGCTGCTGTCCACGTCTCTCCTCTTCTCTCCCACTCGATCACTCTCTTTCTCTCTCGCTATCTCTCACTCTTTCTCTCTCGGTTTCTCTCTTTCTTTCTCTCTTCTTTCTTCACTTTTCCTTGCTGAGCTTTCACGTGAAAGTGTTTTGGTGAGACTTCTAATTCAGTTTGTGAGAAAAACACAAGGTTTCCCCCCTCTCCATGCACCAAAACCGGCGGCACACATCAAATGGGCTAGGATTTTTGTTTTGTTTTTCCTTTTTCCTTCCTAGCTAGCCCAAGCCCAAAAACACATTGTCAACTTAATTAATCATCCATTAATTAGCCATAATCAGCCTTAAAACAAATAAAACTCCCCCCATTCAACATATGTGGCCGGCGGCCACAAGGGTTATTAGGGTTTCAAACCCTAATTTCCCTCCTTCCTCAAGCCCATGACACTCCAAGCCCAATTAGGATCTTCTCCCATTAATCCTAAGCCCACAACTTCTACCTTTAGTCAAATAATTAATAAAAAAATAATTAATCACTTAATCAAAGAGTTAATACAAAATAAAAATTCCCTTTTATTTAGCAAAACCGCAAGGACTGTACCGCCAGACCTTTCGTCACTAAAACATGATTATCTCGGGCTACAGAAGTCGGAATGACCTGAAACCAACGAGAGAATTTAGCTAACTCAGAGAGCTACAACTCTCATGAAGGAAGCTTCTCCAGATAAGGTCGTTAAGACCTCTCAAAAATTCACACAAGATCACCGACATATTAGCAATTAAATCAACCTTCACTAGAAACTTCACTTTTCTTCAATAAATCACTTAAGCAATACATAAGCAAGGCTAGGGTCTTACAGATACAAAATCAAATTTTAGATGATCCCATCAAGATTTATCATTTAATAGAAAAGCTTTAGTATTTAGTTTTTTTTACAACAGAAAGATAAATTGCTCTCTTTATGATTGATTCTTGGACCTTCCCACCCAAACCTGTATGTTTGCTAGCTCTTATCACTTGAGCTATCATTCCCGGAAAACTTCAGTATTTAGTTGATTTCAAATACTAAAAGTGATAAAATCAATTTTTTTAATGTCTTGGTTGAAAACTAAGGTTCTTAGAGCATCTCCAACGCTGGTTTCTTAGACCAGGTGGAGATGCTAAGAAACCGTTTCTTATTTTTTGCAGCATTGGAACATGCCTTGTTGGCACTTTTGATATCTTAGCAACAGTGCAGAGTTCCTTGCAGCTTTTTGGTTTCTTAGATTAAAAAATGATATTTTATCTCACTTGCTTCAACAGATTGCTTCAGATTTCAGAGGGAAAGAAACAGAATGAAGGAAGATGGAAGAAGATGAACAACAGAACACCAAAACAACAAACAAAATTCAAACTTTAAAATAAAAATTATTACTTTACAATAAAAATTAAAACTTTACACTCAATCTCCTGATATTTACATGAAAAAAATAAAATAAAGGAGAGGGAGCAAAGTGAGCAGCAAAAATTAAAGCTTGGACCACCGATCAAGCACCTTGCATGTCTGATCCAGATGCTTGAGGGGCGATCTGGGTCTTGATTGAAGCTTTGGTGGCGGCTGGGGTAGGTTTTGTTGCGGTGGTGGGTGTTTGGTGGTGGTGAGGTGGGTTTCGATGGCTGTGAGGTGGGTTTTGGTGGCGGTGGATGTTGCATCGTGGCCGGTGGTGGGTGTTTGTTGGCGGTGGAGGTTGTTTGTTGGCGGTGGTGGGTGTTTGTTGGCGGTGGAGGTTGTATGTTGCGGTGGTGGGTGTTTGTTGGCGGTGGAGGTTGTTTGGAGGGGCTTTGGAGGCGTGGAAGGGGGGCTGCGGCTAGGGTTGGAGGCGTGGAAGGGAGAGAGCTTGAGGAAGAAGAAGAAGGTGAAGGAGAGAGCTTGAGGGTTAGGAGGAAGGAGAAGGGTGAGGAGCGGCTAGGGTTAGTTTCTGAAGAATGGGAGGAAAAAAATGTATTTATAGTGGGTGACCGGCTGAGCCGGTCATCCCACCGTTGTGGACCGGTCCAGACCGATTTAGACCGGCTGGAGCCGGTTTTCTGCCCGTTTGGGCTTTTTTTTGAATTTTTTTAAATTGTTTTAAATATTAAGTAAAATTAAATTAAAATTAAATTCATATTAATTTTAATTAAATTATTTTTAAGTTGAAGTATTGATTTAGTATTAAATGTTAAATCTAAATTAGGTGAAAATAAATATTATTAATTTATGTTGTATAGTGGGACACGGGTGGGACCCTTCAAATAGTAATTTAAGAAACCATGGGTTGGAGCAAAATCTGCTCTAGTTTCTTAGGAGTTTCTTAAGTCTGATGTGGCAGTACGGGCCCACAGAAATAGTGCTGAATAGTGTATTAAAAAACCAAATAAGAATTTTAGGGTTGGAGTTGCTCTTATGAAAAAATAGACCATATGAACATGCATAGGAAGATTCATCTACCTTTTCTTGGAATATAAAAAGGTTGCAACCTCAGCTCAATCCATCATCACTTCATCATTATCACTATCAAGAACAAACTCTGACATAGAATCCGGACACGACATAAATACCACGATACAATTAACATTCAAAAAGTAGGACACGAAGACATTGTGTGTTAGAACAGCAATACGTATACAGATCAAGAGTAGAGAGAAACACACGAAAGATTTGTTTACGCAGTTCGGCCAAATTGCCTACCTCTGCGACTATAGAGCAGTTATAATTCTGTTTATTGATTCTCTTCTGAATACAATAATTAGGGTCACAGTGTTACAAACTTATATAGGGATACTAACGATCCAGTTTACAATAATACCCCACATGGGTCTGCTACGCAGAACCCGACCCATTGCCCCAATGACACTGCCTATGAGCCATACTCAACAGAATGATATGAAAAAAACTAAGAGAAATGAAAGAGTGAAAATAGAGTGAAAGACAAAATGAGATGTGAATAAATTATTATAAGACAAAGTTTTGATTTGTTCACAGTCAACTTTCTCATATATTTAATTTTCACTCACTTTATCTTTCTTGAAAAAATATTGATGTATCAAGGAATAATATACCCTAGTCCCTCAATTCAAAATAACTTGCCTTTTAGAGAGAATTTTTTTAAAAAAATGTAAGTATCACCGCTTTGTAAACACCATTTTTTACTTGAATTTGATAATTTCCCTTCATGCCGCACAATTTAGCGAAGGCTGTGTGAGTGAGTGTGTGCAATATATTCAAAGAAAAAATAGTCAAAGCACCACGGAATTGAGCAAATAAGAGAGCTACCTAGCCGCCGCTAACTCACTAACTTTACTTGCAATAAAGTATGATACAAAAATGAGCTTCTAAATTAGACCATACCAGGTTACCAACCAATTTTGGGTTATAAAAGGGTGTCACCCCCACCTCATTTCATCAACCAATACTACACTACTACTCTCAACTCTCTCTACATGCACTAAACAAACTTCAATTTTTTCAATACTATCCAAACGCAATTCATCCAATATGGCTGCTATTATTGAAATCCCAACAAAGGTGCTTACTAACTCCTCTGGCCAACAGAGGATTCCAGTGATTGGAATGGGATCAGCTCCTGACTTTACATGTAAGAAAGACACTAGAGATGCAATCATTGAAGCCATCAAACAAGGTTACATGCACTTTGACACTGCTGCAGCATATGGCTCTGAACAAGCTCTTGGTGAAGCTTTGAAGGAAGCACTTGACCTTGGACTTTGTGAAAATACTAGAGATCAAGGACCAGTATAGCATAGAAGCAAACGTGCAAGGACTCATTTGTAATAGTTAGTAGTTAGTTCATTCCAGCTGTCAAAGTTTGTTAGGATAGTTATAACTACTGTTAGTTAAGAGTTTACTATATAAATAGAGTTTAACACTTTGTATTCTGAATATTCATTTTCAATACAATTTCAGCTTCTTCTTCTTCCTTGAGCTTCCTCTGAAAGCTAGGTTGAGATTTCTGTTATGGTATCAGAGCATAATCATCACAAAGCTTCCGCAATCTGCAACAATGGTGAATCGTCAGAATCAGAATCAAAACGTTGTTCCTCATGTGGTGCTTGATCCAACGCAGAATCCAGCATCACCGTACTACATCCATTCGAGCGATAATCCTTCTGCAACAATGGTGAATCCACCGTTGAATGGCAAGAACTACAACGCTTGGGCGAGGTCGATGAAGCGCGCGTTGGTTGCAAAGAACAAGTTTCATTTCGTTAGCGGTGAAATTCTAGTTCCTACTGCTACAAATGCAAATTTTGATGCCTGGGATCGCTGCAACAGCCTAATCCACTCATGGATTCTCAATTCGGTAACAACTTCTATAGCAAATAACATTGTTTTTGTTGAAAATGCTTGTGATGCTTGGAGAGATTTGAGAGATCGGTTTTCGCAAGGAGATCTTGTTAGGATTGCTGAACTGCATAATGAAATCAGTAATTTGAAACAAAATTCAAAGTCTGTGAATGAGTACTATACTGAATTGAAGATACTCTTAGAGGAATTGGAGCATTATCGCCCAATTCCACAATGCAAATGCACTGTTCCTTGTAGATGTGATGCAATTGAGAGTGTGAAACTGTTTAGAGAACAGGATAATGCTATCAGGTTCCTTTTAGGGTTGAATGATAGTTATGGAGTGGTAAAATCGCAGATTTTGATGAGCCATCATTTGCCACCATTAGCTAAAGTTGTGTCTTTAGCTACACAGCATGAGACGCAAACTGACATAGAGGAGAAAGGAGATTCACTAGCTATAGTGAAAACTGCAGCTTGTGAAGGGGATACTTCAGGGCATGGTAATCCTCTTGCTTTATCTTGTTACCAACAATATGATAGTAGAGATTGGATTATAGATTCTGGTGCTAGTGACCATATATGCTTTAACAAAATGTGTTTTGATACACTCACTAAGATCAAGCCAATTAGTGTGAAGTTTCCTAATGGTACTGCAATCAGAACTAGTCATGCAGGCACAGTCAGAATCACAAAATCAATCTTGTTAACACATGTTTTGTTTGTGCCTGAATTTAATTATAACTTAGTTTCAGTGCACAAGCTAGCCAAAGGACATAATCTTGATGTTGTTTTTGGTGCATTTCATTGTTTTGTCCAGGAAGTGGAAACCAAGAGGAAGATTGGTTTGGGTAGTTTACAAGCTGATGAACTTTACCATCTAGTAGTTACCACCCCTTCTAGTACCTGCTTTTCTATTCAGCATAGTTCAAATCCTGAAATAAATGGCATTAGCCATGTCATTCCACCTGGTGCATTATGGCACTTCAGGTTAGGACATTTATCTCATAATAGAGTATTAGCTTGTAACATCCCGATATGACGACTGGCCTCACGGTAACAACACGAGTCTTTTCAGTGCGCTTTGTCCTCACTCGCGCACTTCCCGGGAAAACTTCCCAGGAGGTCACCCATCACGATATTGCTCCAAGGCAAGCACACTTAACCATGGAGTTCTTATCAGTTGGGCTCCCGAAAAGAAGTTGCAACTTGTTGTTATGAGTAGTACCAATCAAATCTCTTATGCCCTCCTCAACTGTATAGTCCATCCCTATACAGTCTCGGAATACCTCTTTTTCGGGTGTGAGATCGGTTCATTCATGTGCCCCTCCGCCTAGAAGCCTGCCAGGAGCCGCTCCTTGTCCGTGTCTCACTGCACCGGCGATCACTCCCCGCCCTCGTCGGCCCCGGGCGTCACAGGCCCACCAGCTTCCGCTTGGTTCGTCCCCAAACCACACCGTACTGGGAGACGTCGGCTCTGATACCACTTGTAACATCCCGATCTGACGACTGACCTCACGGTAACAACACGAGTCTTTTCAGTACGCTTTGTCCTCACTCACGCACTTCCCGGGAAAACTTCCCAGGAGGTCACCCATCACGATATTGCTCCAAGGAAAGCACACTTAACCATGGAGTTCTTATCAGTTGGGCTCCCGAAAAGAAGTTGCAACTTGTTGTTATGAGTAGCACCAATCAAATCTCTTATGCCCTCCTCAACTGTATAGTCCATCCCTATACAGTCTCGGAATACCTCTTTTTCGGGTGTGAGATCGGTTCATTCATGTGCCCCTCCGCCTAGAAGCCTGCCAGGAGCCGCTCCTTGTCCGTGCCTCACTGCACCGGCGATCACTCCCCGCCCTCGTCGGCCCCGGGCGTCACATAGCTTTACAGTCTATGCATAGTTCTATTAGTATTAGCAAATCTCTTGTTTGTGATATATGCCATCTGGCAAAACAGAAAAGGAAAATGTTTCCTATTAGCCTTAATAATGCTCATAAGTGCTTTGATTTAGTTCACATGGACATTTGGGGTCCTCTTGCTCAAGCTTCTGTTCATGGTCATAAGTACTTTCTTACTGTCTTGGATGATTATAGTCGGTTGGTTTGGATTGTGTTGCTCAAGCACAAAGGAGAAGTCCAACAACAGGTTAAGAATTTTGTAGCATTGATAAAGACTCAGTTTGGACATGCTATTAAAACAATCCGCAGTGATAATGGTCCAGAATTTTCACTTCCTCTTTTCTATTCTGCTAATGGTATCATTCATCACACTTATTGTGTCTATACCCCTCAGCAGAAGAATAGGAGGGTTGAGAGGAAACATCAGCATATCTTGAATATAACCAGAGGACTATTATTTCAATCCAAGTTACCTAAAAGGATGTGGTGTTATGCAGTTCTTCATGCTGTCGTTCTCATGAACAGAATACCAAGCAAATTACTGAAAGACAAGTCACCTTATGAACTGTTATATCAAGAGAGAGCAGACCTGGAAATGCTAAAAGTTTTTGGCTCTCTTTGTTTTGCTAATAATTTAGCTACTAACAGATCTAAATTAGATCCTAGAGCCAGGAGGTGCATTTTTCTGGGTTACAAGCAAGGTGTCAAAGGCTATGTGGTAATGGATCTCACATCTCATGACGTCTTTCTCTCCAGGGATGTAGTATTTCATGAGCACATTTTACCTTATAAAGGTGCAGGAGTGATCTCATGGAATTGTCTGGATCTACAATCACAGGGTGATACAGTTGATAATGCAGAGACACCATTAGTTCTTAGAGATGAAGACAAGGGTGCATCTGATTCTATTGAAGATCAGAGAGATGAACTAATTGCTGACAATGAGGTCACAGTTTTGCCAAGTGTCTCACCTAGTGATCCTACTGGACTCCAAAGAAGAGAATTAGCTGGCAATACACAAGTATCAGATTCAACACCACATCATCCAAGATCTCTTGATCTATCAATAGATGACACCACCACAACAATAAGAAGGTCCACCAGGCCACTTAAAAGACCTAGTTATCTGGAGAATTTTCAGTGCAATGCTTTGCCTACAAGGAGTAGTACTGCACATAGCATTACTCACTGCTACTCTCATGACAAACTGTCCTCAGCACACAGTTCTTATGCTTTCAACATTTCTGAAGATCAAGAACCAACTAGCTTTGCAGAGGCAAATAAACACTCACATTGGCAGCAGGCTATGCAAAAAGAAATAAAAGCACTAGAGAAGAATGAAACCTGGCAACTAGTAGACTTACCTGCTGGAATAAAGCCAATAGGCAGTAAGTGGGTTTACAAAATAAAGAGGAATGCATATGGTACTCTAGCAAGATACAAAGCTCGATTAGTAGCAAAAGGGTACAATCAGATTGAAGGTTTGGACTATTTTGATACATTCTCTCCAGTGGCAAAGTTAACAACAGTGAGAGTAATCTTGGCTTTGGCTGCTGCACAAAATTGGCCTCTACATCAACTTGATGTAGACAATGTTTTCTTACATGACACTCTTGATGAAGATGTATACATGAGCATACCTGCTGGAGTTCACTCAGGAAAACCAAATCAAGTTTGTAAATTGTTGAAGTCCCTTTATGGACTTAAACAAGCTAGCAGAAAATGGTATGAAAAGTTGTCTTCTCATCTGCAAGGTCTTGGTTTTACTCAAACTGCATCAGATCACTCTCTTTTTGTCAAGTTTCAAAACAGAAATTTCACAGGCTTATTAGTATATGTAGATGATGTGATTCTGTTTGGTAACACCATGAGAGAATTTCAGTCAGTCAGCCTGATATTTCTCATGCCACACAACAACTTAGTCAATTCATGAGCAATCCTATGGCTGGACATTTCAAAGCTGCAAAAAGGGTTCTTAGATATTTGAAGGTTTCACCAGGATTGGGTTTATTGTTTCCCAGAAATTCCAATATTAATATTCAAGGGTATTCAGATGCTGATTGGGCAGGCTGTCCAGATACAAGGAGATCTATCTCAGGCTATTCTTTCTACATTGGAAGGTCTTTAGTTTCTTGGAAAGCCAAGAAGCAAGCTATTGTATCTAGATCCTCTAGTGAAGCAGAATATAGAGCACTAGCTTATGCTACCTGTGAGCTTCAGTGGTTGTTATATCTTCTGCAGGATCTCAAAATCACTTGTGCTCAAAACCCAGTTTTATTTTGTGATAATCAAAGTGCCCTTCACATTGCAGCCAATCCTGTTTTTCATGAGAGAACAAAGCATCTGGACATTGATTGCCATGTGGTTCGAGAGAAATTACAAGCTGAAGTTCTCAAGTTACTGCCTATTCCTACAGCTTTGCAAGTAGCAGATGTTTTTACAAAGGCACTCCAGCCACGGGTTTTTCAAGGGTTTGTAGCCAAACTTGCTATGGTGGATATCTTTCGACCTCCAGCTTGTGGGAGGGTGTGAAAATACTAGAGATCAAGGACCAGTATAGCATAGAAGTAAAAGTGCAAGGACTCATTTGTAATAGTTAGAGTTAGTTCATTCCAGCTGTCAAAGTTTGTTAGGATGGTTATAACTACTGTTAGTTAAGAGTTTACTATATAAATAGAGTTTAGCACTTTGTATTCTGAATATTCATTTTCAATAGATTCAATACAATTTCAGCTTCTTCTTCTTCCTTGAGCTTCCTCTGAAAGCTAGGTTGAGATTTCTGTTAGACTTGTCTCTCGTGAAGAGCTCTTTGTCACTTCCAAGCTTTGGGTTACTGAAAACCAACCTCATCTTGTTGTTTCTGCTTTGCAAAAATCACTCAAGTAAGTATCATCAAGTATATATACTTCTTTCAATATTGTTTGGTTCAATTTCAATCAGTGGTTTCATGAAGCTCATCATGGGCTTATGCTGTGCAGAACTCTTCAATTGGAGTATTTGGACCTGTACTTGATCCACTGGCCTCTCACTTCTCAGCCAGGAAAGTTTTCATTTCCAATTGTTGTGGAGGATCTCTTGCCATTTGATGTCAAGGGTGTGTGGGAATCCATGGAAGAGTGCCTAAAACTTCGCCTCACAAGAGCTATTGCAGTCAGCAACTTCTCTGTTAAGAAACTTCAAAATCTGCTCTCTGTTGCCAATATCCTTCCTGCTGTGAATCAAGTAATTAACTAACTCTCTCCCTCTCTCTCTCACACACAATTGTGATGTTTGAATTCCTTTGTTCTCTTCCTGAATCTTTATTGTGTGTGTTGTACTGTTGTTCATATGAATGATCATGAGATTGATTAGTTTTGACTAACTCAAATTAATTAACTGATATAGGTGGAGATGAACCTTGCATGGCAACAAAAGGAACTAAGAGCGTTCTGCAATGCAAATGGAATAGTCCTGACTGCCTTTTCACCTCTAAGGAAAGGAGCCAGCAGGGGACCAAATGAAGTTATGGAGAATGATATGCTCAAAGAGATTGCTGAGGCTCATGGCAAGTCTATAGCTCAAGTTAGTCTAAGGTGGTTGTATGAACAAGGAGTCACATTTGTGGCAAAGAGCTATGATAAGGAGAGGATGAGCCAAAATCTGCAAATCTTTGATTGGGCATTGACAAAGGAGGAGGTTGAGAAAATAGATCAAATCAAGCAAAACCGTTTGATTCCTGGACCAACCAAGCCCCAACTCAATGATCTCTTTGAATGAGCTTTGTCATTCTGTTTTGGGTTTAAAATTTTAAATAATTGATGTCGCATCCTATTTTACACAAATTTATTCTGAATAATAATATTTATTATTTTCTTTCTCGAGATCCTTGTATTGATACTTTATATTTTCTTTCGTCCAATTTAGAACATGAAACCACATTAAAGGAAATAGCACACCGATAATGATTAAACAACCATGAAAATAAAGCAAATGAAAATATGAATTAACTTCCTCCCAAACTTCGTGGTCCACTAGCTGACAACCCGTGTGCAGTACAAGAAGTGATGAAACACCACGAGGACTACCAATGAATGTTCAATGATTTGCGCCTGTTTGTTTTTATGTTTTTGTTGACACAAAATGGAAAATACATATCCGAACTCAAGGAGAGGTAACATTTTGATATGTTGACGCAAAAGGGAAAACACACATCCCAACTCAAGAACAAGTAAGATTTTGACATGTTGACTCAAACGTACATCAACACAAAATTCAACAAAAATCTTGGTATGCACTCTAGTGTTTAGTGCTTCATGATTAAGTTGGCAAACAAACAAAATTAATTACTTATGTGACTATAGCCATATTTAGAGTAGGCATCTCAGGCTTATCCACTATAAAAAACAAATTTTTTCGGATCACACGTAGATCAAAATCATGCCTTGCAAACATAGTGAAGTAGTATTCGGATTTTACTTAAACACATTGAAGACCACTATAAATGGAAATAGAGTGTATTTCATCGTTAGTCATTTATCGCTTGGTGCGAACACGCGCGATAAGAGGATTAATCATTGTTGTCATGGTGGATACACTAATTTAAAAAATGTTAATAATAGATTTCAATAAAAATAGAGTAGAAGTGAGAAAAAGGTCAACCTGCCCTCATGTTAACTCGCAAAAAATAGGTGAAATGTGCTAGGAAGTTGGTGGGAGGGAGGGAAGCTCCTCTCCTCCCCCGACTCGACGGTCCGATGCTAGAGTTTCAAGTGCTTCTCCATAAAAACTCATTTATCGATTGCAATGACCGCCCGTAAGTGGCAGAAAGATTTGACATGAAAGATTACCAACAACTAAAACTATAAGTAGATGGTAAGAAAAGTAGAAAGAGAGAACGTACCGACGGTCATAACCATAACTAATGTCACCGATTATACCCTTAACCAAACTGTCTTTACTCCGACAGAAACAACTGTTGGTAAGCCCTCAATTGCTTTAATAATTCCATCGTCCATTTTACGGACAATTTAAATCATCAGTATGTAGAATTTTTATACGTTACCAACATTATTAGTGACCTATATAAATGAATGCATGCATGCAGCACGTCATTTTCACCACTTTTTTCTTCTATTCAATTTTCTTTTTGATTCTTTAATATTTAGGCTTAATATATCAGAAGACCCTTGAAATTGTAAAGGGAATCAGTTCCAGGGCCTGTAAATTTTTCGCATCAAATTGGGTCCCTAAGATTTTTTTTTAATTCAATTAAGAACAAATGCTGCCAGACTTCAATTTTGTCCTAGTCGTCAATTACACGTGGCTTTTATAATTTTTTTTAATTAAAAAATTAAAAAAAAATAATTTCTAATTCCAACTCAATTATTTAATCAGAAAAAAAAATTATCCCTAATCCCTAATTAATAAAATCCCTAATTTAAATAAAATCCCTAATCTAATAATCCCTTAACTAATTATAACCTAATTATCTCTCTAAATCCATTTCTTCTTCTTCCAAGTCCAGATCCAAGATCTTGTATCATCATCTTCAACCTTTCACAAGCTCATCGTCCACTCATTCCAGATCACCATCACTTTTGCACTTAGGAAATTTGATATCTTCCTACGAAATAATTAGAAGCAACAAGATCGAAGCTTGTCCAATCTTTATGTTTACAAGAGCAAATTATTTTGTAGAAACATCAAAGATGGGAGTAGCCATGAATGTTTTTTTTGTCTAATCTCTCAATTAGCTTCAACCGGAGGCAGGAACAAAAACCCTAAATCGAGTACAAGGAGATGGCAAAGGCATGATTGAGGTGTATGTCACCCCCTCTGGCTACCTCTCACACCACTACCGCACCGTGACACCACCTCCATGCCACCCAGAACCTACCACCACTATCAACCAGAAACCCAGAACCGACCCACCTCCACGCCACCCAAAACCTACCACCACCATCAACCAAAAACCACCCACAACCATCACTAACCTCTTCACGCCACCCCAGAACCCATCACCCAGAACCCACCACCCGTCCACCCCTCAGATCCATCAAATCCAGAAAAATCAGAACAAGAATAAGAACCTCCTCAATCACCAAACCACCAACACGTTTGCAAATCGATTAGATGTGCAAAGCACCACCAGTATTGGAGATGCAGAGGAGATGAGAGAGGAAAGACCCTCATTTTTAAAAAAAAAAGCTCCCCGGAGTTTTGGCCGGAAATCTTCGCCGAGCGGCGGAGCACGGCAGAGATGGAGATGCCTCCATTCAAGGTTGAAGGTGGGGTGGGGGTTGGGGTTTCGTTTGGGTTGGGTTGGGGTTGGGGTGAGGTTGAGGGTGGGTATAGTGGGAGAGGAGGGAGGAAGATGAGAAGTTCAATGAGATCTAGGGTTAGTCAGGCTAATCAGAACGATGAATAATTAATTAAAGATTTTTTTTTGTTACAATAATTAAAAAATGAGTTGGAATTAAAAAATTATGTTTTAGAATTTTTTTAATTAAAAAATAATTCCAAATGCCATGTGGAAAAGCTGAGTAGGCTAAAATTGAAGCCACTTCAGCATCAGACACACTTTGTCCTTAATTGAATTAAAAAAAAATTCTTAGGGACCCAATTTGATGCGAAAATTTTACAGGCCCTGAAACTGATTCCCTTTACAATTTCAAGGGTCTTCTTATATATTAAGCCTGATATTTATTAGCTTCTTACTTTTACTTAATTTTCCCATTTTATTTTATAGTATAAGCATTTGTGATTTTGAATGGGCATATTTAAAAAGCCTTGTACATAGGGGTGGAAATAGGCCAGGCGGCTCGTCACGTAGGGCTGTCCAACGGGCGGGATCGGGCAAACATTGTCGGTTTCGATCAGTTTAAACCACCAAACAAGTAGAACCGCCACCACCCGGCCAGTATGATCGAATTTTTCGGGTTTGGCCTTGTCGGGTTTTGGGTGTATTCGGTCGGTAATCGGTTGAGAGAACATTAAAAAAACATAGCATAGAACAGAGGGCATAGAGAAGAAACAGATGAATTTTTCATTAATATTTTGCATTGCAATACAATAGAAGCAAAATAAAGACAAAAGCAACCTCAAACAACAAATAGAAGAGAAAATTCAACATAAAAATCGCATGGAAGGGTTCACACTTGCAGATCAAGCACTTTCGACCTTGATGAGACAAATCTGAGCGCCGTTGTAGATGGAGGGGGCGCAAAACTCCAGATTCAGCCTCGTGGGTTCTATTGTGACGAGAAGAAGAGAAGATCAATGGTGGCTACGTCAACAACAAGGATAAGAGAAGAGAAGAGAAGAGAATGGTTGAGAGGTTATCTATGAGAGGGGAAGAGAAGAGGCATGGCAGTGGCGGTGGTGGTAGGGTGGTGAGGTGGGGTGGCGGCTAGGGTTGGCTCATGGTGGGAAGGGCATACTGATGGAGAGTGGCGACTAGGGTTTCTGAAGATGGGAATGGAAGATTGATGGAGGCTAGGGTTTGTTGAAGTTAAATGAAAGCTGGTGAGGTTTTATGTTTAAAAGGGCTGTAGTTTTTTTCCCATACCTCTCTCTTTCTCACTCAAACTGGGTTGGGCTGTAGTTTTTTTTTTTATACTACTTCGGTCGGTTTTGAGCCCAAACCCAAACTTACCAAACCAAACCACGGTAAACTGGTTTCTTTCAACCGAGTGACCCGAAAACCGGCCCGACTGAAACGATTTCATGAAAATTGACTTGGTTTAGCCGGGTCCGGTTCAGACCGGTTCACCCTGGACATGCCTATCGTCAGGGACCTAGCCTATCAAAGGTCAGGCGCTAGACCAGACTTATGTGCTAAAAAGGTCAGACTTAGGCTTTTTAAAAAGCTTGATTATCTAAAAAGGTCAAGTCTAGGCTTACAAAAAAGTCTATTAGGCCTGATAGGCTGTCCTATTTACCTAATTTTTTTTATAATTTAATAAATATATTAATAAATTTAATTGTAAAAAAAAAATATTAATAAATATAATATCATGTCTAAAAAGTAAAAAAATACAAAAACAAATAAAAGAGAAGAAATACTAAGATGAAAACCTACATTAAAAAACATTCTCTTCTAAGAAGAAATCCTTTTAGTATTGTTGCGAATGGGTTTTTTAATTGGATTCTCCAATATTCAAAATAGAAATTCAATGATAGTTGTGAAGGCTTATAAGTCTGTTGACCTATTACCTCACGACCTATTAGACCCAAGGTTGATTAGCCTCTTTAAGAAGTTATTTTTAGGTAAGTAGGCTTTCGAACAGGCTCGTAGGTCAGGCCTCCTAGAAGGCCGGACCGAGCCTTAAAATTTGACCTATGAAATTCCACATGCTAAGGCTTGGGCTGCGAGTTTCGAATATAGGACAGGGCTAGGCCTCGCAAAGCCTAGCCCAGCCTAGGCCATTTCCACCCCTACTTGTACATCGTTGAATTTAGTATAACCATGTTTCATATACATATATTGTGAGCAAGTTTAATTATAAATGTATGAAGTTAATATTTGTCCGCCTGTAAGACTTAAATTGTATGTAATTAATTAAGTAAATATATGTCTTATTTATATAATATTTTATGGTTGAACTAAAATGACTCTTTTTGATAGGATGATATGTTTTTTTGGTGAGAAACTAATTTTTTATTTTTTTTACCTCTTGATAATATTGTGATCCTTACTCATCTAAGTTTCGTATTACTATTGCGAATAATCATAAAATAATTATCATTTCATTAATGAAATGGTGAAAATTAGTAATAGGATGCAAGTTAAATTTTAAATTTTTTATTCATATCAACTTAGCCTTCTAAGATGATATAAATAATAAGTTTGTAAGTCTTTTGAGGCTTAGCCCCATCATGTAAACAAAAGAAAAATAAATTCCTGAGACTTAGCTCAAGTGGTATGAGTCAGGGGTCATAAGGGTTGGATGAGATGAAAGGTGAAGGGTCTAGGATTCAAACCCCGAGGAGAGACTAATTCATTAATATTACTAACAACTATCATTTGTCTGTCGAAAAAAAATGTAAACAAAAACAAAATTTATGTATCTTTAAATTTGATTTGTAGCCCATTAAGTAATTTTCATCATTTTATTAATGTAGTATCTTATTACAAGTCATCACTTGTTTTGTGGTACATTTGAGAATATAAATATGAATACAAAATTTACTTATGTGATTGATGATTGTAATATTGTAACAAAAAATAAAGAAGTAAAATTGAAGTTTTTTCACCAATGAAACACATTTATCACTAACAAATAGGATTTTTTTTTCTATTTAATTTCCCATGAATTACTAAGAGCCTCTCCAATGGTAGTATCTAATGTTAAATACATACTCATATGAATATCTATTACCATTGGATTACATATTCAATTCCAACATGGCAAAGATGAGTATGTGGGAATAGATACTCCACACTAGACTTGAAATGTGAGCTTGTATTTATTACAAGCACTTACTATTAATTAAAATGTAGATAAATAAAAAAAATATACAAATGTGATGTTGATGGTGGGATCAACTATAGAAACTTTTAAAAGTTGTTGGGTTGGAGTAAAAAGTTAATAAAATAGGGTAGATGATGTGGCATTATGGGAAATTAAAAAAATAATGTATAAATATTTTAGTGAGTATGATAGATATAGATGCTCTAATGTCACCAAATTGGGGTTATGCCTTCATCGACATAAATCCCTCGTAAATGGGTTCTTGCCGATTCCTGTTACTCATTATTGATGACTTTTGGCATTCGGTAATTGATCATTTCCAAATAGTATTTTTTGGAATATTTTGGCCCTATTTGTGGACTGGATAAAAAGACTCAATATATCATAAAAGAGTTATTTTATAGCAATTTATTCGATTTTTGTTCCCAAATGAAAACTTAAGAAAGATACAGAGGAATGAATGGTGAAGGCTGGGTGGTGGGTGAGTAGTGTCCAAGTCCAACATACAAAATAGTCAATTCAAAGTATTAGCCAAGCCGCCAAGTCATTGCAACAAAACATGATAAAAATGGAATTGAACTAAGCAGCCTTCCACGCAGGAACCCATTTTGGGGTATAAAAAGGGTGCCACCCCCAACTCATTTCATCAAACAACACTACACTACTACTCTCAACTCTCTCTACTCTAAACAAACTTTCAATACTATCCAAACACAGTTCATTCAAAATGGCTGCTATTATTGAAATCCCAACAAAGGTGCTTACTAACTCCTCTAGCCAACAGAAGATTCCAGTGATTGGAATGGGATCAGCTCCTGACTTTACATGTAAGAAAGACACTAGAGATGCAATCATTGAAGCCATCAAACAAGGTTACAGGCACTTTGACACTGCTGCTGCATATGGCTCTGAACAAGCTCTTGGTGAAGCTTTGAAGGAAGCACTTGACCTTGGACTTGTCTCTCGTGAAGAGCTCTTTGTCACTTCCAAGCTTTGGGTTACTGAAAATCAACCTCATCTTGTTGTTTCTGCTTTGCAAAAATCACTCAAGTAAGTATATTATATTCTTCTTTCAATATTGTTTGGTTCAATTTCAATCAGTGGTTTCATGAAGCTCATCATGGGCTTATTCTGTGCAGAACTCTTCAATTGGAGTATTTGGACCTGTACTTGATCCATTGGCCTCTCACTTCTCAACCAGGAAAGTTTTCATTTCCAATTGTTGTGGAGGATCTCTTGCCATTTGATGTCAAGGGTGTGTGGGAATCCATGGAAGAGTGCCTAAAAGTTGGCCTCACCAAAGCTATTGGAGTCAGCAACTTCTCTGTTAAGAAACTTCAAAATCTGCTCTCTGTTGCCAATATCCTTCCTGCTGTGAATCAAGTAATTAATTAACTAACTCTCTCTTTCACACACACACACACAATTGTGATGTTTGAATTCCTTTGTTCTCTTCCTGAATCTTTATTGTGTGTGTTGTACTGTTGTTCATATGAATGATCATGAGATTGATTAGTTTTGACTAACTCAAATTAATCTGTTATATAGGTGGAGATGAACCTTGCATGGCAACAAAAGGAACTAAGAGCGTTCTGCAATGCAAATGGAATAGTCCTGACTGCTTTTTCACCTCTAAGGAAAGGAGCCAGCAGGGGACCAAATGAAGTTATGGAGAATGATATGCTCAAAGAGATTGCTGAGGCTCATGGCAAGTCTATAGCTCAAGTTAGTCTAAGGTGGTTGTATGAACAAGGAGTCACATTTGTGGCAAAGAGCTATGATAAAGGGAGGATGAACCAAAATCTACAAATCTTTGATTGGGCATTGACAAAGGAGGAGCTTGAGAAAATAGATCAAATCAAGCAAAACCGTTTGATTCCTGGACCAACCAAGCCCCAGCTCAATGATCTCTTTGAATGAGCTCTGTCATTTTGTTTTGGGTTTAAATATTTGATGTCGCAACCTATTTTATACAAATTTGTTATGAATAATAATATTCATTATTTTCTTTCTCAAGACACTTGTATTTGATACTTTATATTTTCTTTTCTCCTCCAATTTTGAATCATGACATGAAACCACAGAATGGGTCAACTCCCCATACTTGAGGGTCCAGTTTGTTCTTTTGCAAGCAGGAGATCCAAGTCTCTATATGAAATGAAAGGAAATAGCACACTGATAATGATTAAACGACCATGAAATTAAAGCAAATGAAAATGTGGATTATCCTCCTCCCAGACTTGTTCGTCCACTAGCTGACAGCCCGTGTGCAGTATAAGAAGTGATGATGCAGCGCTAGGACTGAAAAAGAATTAACGTTCCATGATTTGTTTGTGTTTGTTTTCATGTTTTTGTTGACGGGAAATGAAAAACACATATCCTAACTCAACTCAAGGAGAAGTAATCTTTTGACATGTTAAGCAAAAGGGCAAACACATCTCAACTCAATGAGAAGTAGGATTTTGACATGTTGAGTTAAACGTGGATCAACATTAAATTCAACAAAAATCTCACTATACACTTTAGTGTTTAGTGCTCATGATTAAGTTGGCAAACAAATAAAAATAATTATTGTGTTACTATAGCCATATTTAGAGCAGGCTACTCAGACTTATCATGGAAGACCACCATAAAAATCACATTTTTTCTCGGATCACACGCTGATTAAAATCCTGCCTTGCAAACACAATGAAGTAGTATTCCGATTTTACTTAAACACATTGAAGACCACTATAAATGAAAATATAGTGCATTTCGTGGTTAGTCATTTACCGTTTCATGTGAACACGCGCGATAAGGAAGTTGATTAAGCATAAGTGTCATCGTAGATACACTAAAGTTAAAAATGTTAATAATAGATTTCCAAAAGAAAATCAAGAGAAGTGAGAACAAATGCCAACCTACCCTCATGTTAAGTCGCAAAAATTAGGGGAAATATGTTAGGAAGTTGGTGGGATGGAGGAAAGCTCCTCCCATACCCCGACTCGACGGGCCGATGCTAGAGTTTTAAGTGCTTCTCCACAAAAAATCATTTACTGACTACAATGACAATCGGTAAGTGGCACAAAGACTTGGCGGGAAAGATTATACCAACAACTAAAAACATTTGTAGATGGCAGGAAAAGTAGAAGGGGAGAATGTACCGACAGTCATGACCGTAAGTAATGTCACTGGTCATACCCTCGACCAAACCGCTTTTACTCCGACGGAAACGGCTGCCGGTAAACCCTCAATTGGTTTTTTAATTCTATCGTCCATTTTACAGACAATTTAAATCATCAGTTTGTTGAACTTTTTATATGTTACCTGAAACGGCCCTGTAAGACCCAAGTTTTTAAGCTTAGAATAAGTGGAAGAGATTTCCATTTACGATTAGGCTTGACGTATCGTGAAGGAAAAACCTGAACAAGAGTTTATCGAAAGGAATAAATTTATGAAGGAGAAAGTTCAGGAAAAGTCTAAGGATTTCATCAAAGTCGATAAAAGGTATAACACGATCGATATACGCTTAAACCTAGGGCAGAAACCCTAGTAAATAGCTAGTTTTCACTTAAAGGCACAATGGAAGCTAATTCCAAAAAAAATCTTCAGAGAAATGTTAGAACTTCTCTTAATCCTTATATGACAATCGTTTCAAGGCGAAACCCTTGAATCTACGAACGTCCGATTCCAATCCTCGGAAGTTTGCCGAAACTAGAACCCTGATAGTTCAAGAACCCTAGAATCAACCGACGATGAAGACTTTTTCTATTCGGAGCTTCAAATGAAGATTCCACACGCGTACACCCATTTCTCTTGATGTTTTCAATCTTTCTTCAGAAGGAAGTTTCTGCATCCGAGGTCAAAACCATAAAGTGCATTTGAAGCCGGTAAGCATTAAAAACAAGCCTCGAAAACCAAAAATCATACTGATATTTCTTTGAAGAATTAGAAGATTCAGCGGGGAGAATATCGTGTCTAAAATACGTTGGAATCAGTAGGAAAGAATCGGAATCACTCTTATATTTTTATCTTAACTCTATGAGTTAAATCCTCCGATATCTAAACAAATCTGTACCGGTTTACAAAATATCTTCTCAAAATATCTATTCAACCTTATCCGATCTTTACAAATATTTATTCATCCTTATCCGATCTTTACAAATATCTATCCATCCTTATCCAATCTTTACAAAATATCTTCCATTTCATTCACTATATATAGGTTGTGGTAGCTTGAAAAATGAAAAACAAAAACCTCACAAACACACACACACACAACCCGCGGCTTGGAGAGAAGAAGGAGGAGGAGAGCTTTTCGCCGATTCTTGTCTGATCGTCCCACAGTTCGTTGCTACGCGTAGGCCTCAAGGTACTGATGCTAATTTTTACTTCTGATCGTAATTTCTGCCGCTTTTCTCTATGTTTTTCTGTGCTCTAAGTTTTGAGCTTTTTGCAAAACTATCCTAATAACTTCATCTTTTTATCTAAACTTATTCCTTGCGTGCCCCTGAGCATGTTTAGCGGATTACATTTCGCCGATTCTCGCCGAATTGCCGCCGAGTTTCAATTCTGCTCATAATACCCATTTTTGGCTAAAGTTCCAACCTTTGGGCTTAAAACCCTCGCCTGAGCTTAGCGTTAGTAAGATTAGTCGTCATAATCGTCGTTAGTATCAACCCCATCTAATTTGTTTTTCGAAATTTCCAATTTTGAAATTCTGAGCTGAAAATAATGACCAAGATACCCCTGCGACAGTTTTCGATCCGATAATTTTTCCGAGTTTAGATTAACCTTAGTTACGGCTAATGATAACCTAGGAACCAAGTTTGATCGAAGAAAAATCGACACACACAATTACCATGTGTGGCCGAGAGCTACCCTAGGAGGAGGAAGAAAATTCTTTTTCAAAAACTTGTCCTTTCGCGCTAGATTATCGTACCTCGGAGTATATGCTACTTCGTGTAACCTTAGTGAGTATTGATTGCTGAGTTTCTGATAGATTTTGATGGAATTCTGTGGTTTTTACTCTAAGGTTATTTTGAGGAATTTCCTGAAGAACAAGGAGCTGATTGTGTAGGAGCATTCGAAGAGAATCCTGGAGAATCTACAGGTGAGGGATTCTCACTGAACTATTAGTTAATGCTTTAGGTGTCGACGAATTCGACTTGATTTATTGTTTATGCACTTGTTTGTGTTTGATTGGGAAAAATGTTTTCTGAGGCTTCGGCTGACAATGTAGATTATTCATCTACTGACTGTTTTTTTTTAGTTTTGAATCATATGCTATGTGCTACATGGTTAATCTAGGATGTGTGATATCTGCTAATTATGCTAAGTGCTACGTGTTTAAATTAGGATATGTTGATACATGATTTATGATTGTTGGACTGTGCTAATTTAACTATGCCATTACACCTATATCTGTTATGCTTCAGAGTGAGGATAACGGGCATGTCATGCCGATTTTATTTTGAGATTTTGGGGAAGTTGATGGGACGGACCGAGGTTCGTACCCTATTATTGTTTTATGGATCGAGACCTTCTCAAAGGAAAAATTGAGTTTGAAAACGATATTGGAAAAACCCCATTTGAATTCACGTAAGAACTTGGGTTGTTCTGTCTAAGGCAAGAAGGGCTTTTAATGAGGCATTGTGCCCGGCCAGCTTACCTGGGAACTTCTCGGGCCATTACTTGGGTGATGATGGACCTTTTGTTTTGAGACCTTCTCCAGGGAATCATTGGAATTATAGGATCTTGGAAACTAATAGGATTGGAGACGAAACTTAAACAATTTCATAATGAACCTCAATAATGTATTAAACAACCTCAAAACCCTTAATATAATGATAAAATACTCAGACGAAAGTTTAGGGCTTGAACATTAAGTTTTGAAAATGAGAAGTGTCGTCGAGTCCAAGAGTTGAGAAAACTAATAAGTTTCTGAGTATGTTGATACTCCTTCGCTCTTTGAGCAGTTTGTTTAGCCATCCAAGGGATGAGCCGAGATTCTTCACTGAGGCGTGAGACCTTGTGAAAAGCATGGATCTTCACTGAGGCGTGAGACCTCGTGAACAGCATGAAACTTCATTGAAGCGTAAGACTTCATGCAAGTGTGTAAATTCACTGAGGCGTGAGACCTTGTGAAAGCATAAAACTTCACTGAAGCGAGAGACTTCGTGATTGTATAAGACTCCACTGAAGCGTGAGACTTTGTGTGAGCATTGATGACTCGAAGAGTTATCGTGAGTGTTTGCACTCATTTTACGATTAATTGTATTTTGTCGCAGAATCGACTTTTACCTTAGGGTATTCTTTTTAGAGACAAATAAGTTGGTTAGAACACGTGGCGACGTGTCGAGTGAGGTCGGAGACGTTGTTTGGCTAATCACTTTGCATTCATGCACTCATTTTGAGGTATTAACACGAGACGGACTTCGGACCTCGGTGGATTCCAAAATGGTCATAAGACCCGGATTTCCATATAAGAACACTGCAGTGATTCTTAGTAGCAGACGGAAATGGCAGACCTTCGGGTTCACTGCTGATCTGACTACACTTTGTGTGGTGTAAGAGACACGCAAGCGGAAATGGTCCCACCGTTGCTGGTGCTAGGATTGACTCGTTAGTGCCCATCCGTTCCGGAATGCATTTGGTTAACCGGCATTGCATTTCATGCAACATGCATACTCACTTAGTTGCTGAGTGTGATTGATAATTGTTAATCCTATTTGATGCATGCTAATTGTTATTATCGTCTTTTATAATCATTGTGAACTGTACAACCCTAGGATACTATCTCTAACTTATAAGCCTAAGTGGCTACTCCTTATCTTTACCTATTGGATTTATTATTTACATAATTCTTTGGAGTTGACCCTCGCGTCTTCTGTGTGTGCTTTGGCGGACTACGCCCTTTGTCAAATGTCTTTGGCGGGCTGGTTCACGACGGTTCACCCTTCGGGGGGAACTAGGGTTGAGATGCTGGAACAGGAGCGCATCGCGGTCGCGAGAGGAGGACGGATGGTGTACATAGACTAGGTCGTTCTGGATTTCGAATTCGGACGACGATCATGCTAGCATGTAGGTTTTAGGGCTGGTGTGAGCTCCTCGAGATGGGATTAGTGTAGGAGTAGAGTCTTAGCTCTGACAGTTATGTTTTCTTTTGGGAACAGGGTAGTTTCCCGCCGATAGCTTTTTGTGTGGTTTCTCTACGGGAATCACAGAGAGTTGGTTGGGCTAGGAGGTCTTGTTTTAGGCCATCTGGGCTGACTCATTCTCATTTTTGAGGGTTTGTGTTGCGAACACTTAACCTTTTCTTTTGGATTGTACATTTTGCCTACGGGCGTTACACTCTTTTACTTTCCGTCACTGGAGGCTACTCATGACGAGGTTTGCTACTTGCAGCGGGGGCTGTAATTATTATTATATATTAGTTTTGTTATCTTTCGTTTTAGAGTTTTATTTCTTTCAGTCTTGCTTATATTATCAAAAAAAATATATATTCACGTTTTTCCGCTTTAAGTTTCTTTTTGGTTACTAAAGTGACGTCACCGAAATCGGGGTGTTACAGGCCCGTTTTATATAATTATAATAGTTATTATTTTTTTATTTGAATATTGGTAAAGAAAAAAAAAAGTACTACTAACCTATCTTTAAAATAACCCACGCTGCACCCCCACTCCATTACTTTCCCCACAATGATATATACACACCTCATTTTTTAAACACTTCATTTCCACCTATTTTTGTTTCTACCTCTCTCCTCTTATCATCTATCACATCTCATACTTTCTCTCTCTTACTTTTTCTTTTTTTCCTATCTCTCACCTCATTCCACCTCTTCCACCTCTTTTTGAGGTGTGTAAGTAACATTTTCCCTTTCCCCACTCTCTCGATCAATTCCTTTCTTTTCCCTCGGCGCAGACCTAAACCCCAGCGACTTCGTCTTTTCTTCATTTTCTTGTTCCTCTTCACAACTAAATACTACATCAAATTCCACCGTAAAGTGGACACGTTCATGAAGACAAGTTTTGGCATTCACGTGGAGGGCTTTTGGGACAATTTTGGGAGTTAACGTTGGTGCTTCAAAGAAGGGGAGTAGGGTATTCATTAGATCAGGATGACACTATTGATTCCATTGAGGTATACCTTCAACCCACAAATTTCAATAATAATATCGTAGCATAGTTTAGAATTAAGTAGAATTATTTTAGGGTTTTAGTTATACATTTGAGAATTTTATGGTTGCTCATGGGTAGTATGTCAAAAGGGTAATAAGTGCTGAAGGTTTGAGGTTAATTTTGTGTTCAGATTCGACGGCGAGTGGATCGTTCGGTGGTCGCAGGATTGCTTGGATTGCTGAAAGCAATCGTGGTTATTCTTCATAGTTGTGAGTGATTTTTCAATCATTGTGGCTTATTTTTGATAATTACATAACTGCTGATTTGATTATTTTATCATATTGCTTATTTACTTAAATTGGGGGAAACATGCTTTACAATTCTTTAATTATCTGAAAGCTGGTTTGATCTGAGTCTGATTATGAACTGACATGAGCAATAATTTATATTGCTTTGATATTTTTGGAAATTATGTTAAACTGAGATTGTGAACTTGAAAAGTTGATTTTGAGATTTTTGATGAGACTTGAACTGGTTTCAGAAAACGGTTTTGGGGATCCTTGATTGAACCCCGTAGCCGTTAACGGAGGTAACGGCCTAGGTGCACCTAGCTAGATTGATTCCGGGAGGAGAGGGCTATCTGTTAGATGGAGCCGTCAGTGCACGGAGAGGGCTATCAACGAGATGTAGCTTCCCCCGATGATATGATACGATGTGACATGGGATATGAGAGAGGAAAGGGCTATCCGTTAGATTAAGCCGCCCCTATCGGAGAGGTCATCCCTTAGGAGGAGAGGGCTATCAACGAGATGGAGCCGCCTCACGGTTCTACATGTGTGACCCTATTAAATTATATTTCTGATTTTGAAATGGTTTGATATGATTGACATGATTTTTATTCAGTTTCATTGAAATTGTTATTTATAAACCTGACAGTTTGATCATCTCTTATTTGAAATGATTCTTATTAATTTGATTAATATTATAAATATATTATACGCTCTGAATTGATAGTGAAAAACTCGTGCTTCATATGTTTCCCCTTTCCTGTTCATGGTGGTTGTTAAATCCTCACTAAGTCTTTGTGACTTACCCCATTCCTTATTTCCATCCACAGATTTTCAGGAAACTGAGGAGCATACTATTGTCAGATCAGGTCGTTCGGCTTATTTCATTTATAGGCCTCATTTGGAAGGTTGTCATAGTTTTGTCTGTTGTTGGTCTTTGTCATTCTGCAGCTATAGGGGGAGTCTTTGTGGGAATTCAGTTTGATTTATTATTATTCGTTTTAATTTAAGAATTAGCACTTTAGTACTGGATTTGAAGTTTATGTATTCTTGGAATTCTAGTTATATGATAAATCTGAATTGATAGATTTTATTATTTTGGAGATATTGATATTACAGGAAAGATTCCTTTCGATTTATATAAATTATAGGAAATATGTATAATTTTAGAAAATTGTTTTGGGGAGTGGTTTTGGTTAAATAGGCTTGCCAGGCTATGGTCATAGTATGTGCGCCGGTCATGGCTTAGGATTTTGGGTCGTGAGACGTTGTTCCTAATCTATATAAATAAATGTATGCAGCACCTCATTTTCCTCACATTTTCTCTCAATTTTATTTTTGATTTCTTAATATTTATTATTTTCTTACTTTTACTTACTTTTTTCCCTTTATTTTAAAGTATAAGTATTTGTGATTTTAAGGGGCATATTTATAAAGCCTTGTATACTGTTAAAGTTAGTATAGGTGTCTACTAGGGTGGACAACTTTTTTTTTGGTCCACCTGTGAACTATCATTTACCATCGTTAGATTTGAGAATCTTAGAATATTCTTTCATTGAATGGTTCAGATTGGTTGGATGATAAAAATGGTACAAATATAATTTCCTACATCCCCTCCTCTTACCAGCTCTTCTTCTATCTCCGGTGATGTTTCAAGCTCCATAGCTAGCCACACCGCATCCATCAAACTCGTTGATGTTTCCCTCTATGTCACCCTCTGCCTTCTGTAGCCTTTGGGAAAACGAGCAAGCTTTTGGAGAAGCACTGCCTCCTCATCTCTCTAGTGGAAGACACCGCCATCACCTTCTTCTTCCATGGTCGTGCATCCCTTGCTGTTGAGAAGCACCAATAGCCTTCCACGCGACCAGCCACCACCGGGGGTCCTTCTTTCGTCCGGCGAACACGAGGCAGCAAACACCATGGTCTCTGCACCCTGGTACCAGTGAGTACCGCCGCACCACCACCACCCCCATGGACGACGTAAAACAGAGACGACAGAACACTAACCACCGCCACCTTCAAACCTTGATCTCCGGCGAATCACTCATCATTTGGAGAAACCAACACCACCATTGCACTCCCATCATCGCCTGCAACAAAACCCCTCAACCAATTTTCCACCCTCCATTGTGAGTCGCCGCCGGAGGAGATTTCCAGCGAGCCCGCCGACCTGCAACTGTGTTTTCTAGGCAAACGAGCAAGTGTTTGGAGAAACAGATGCCACAACCGTGTTCCGAAGCTAATATTTATGGAGTAGCCACCGCCTTTGGGGAAACGGAGGTGTTGAGGTGGGGAGGGGTGGGTGAGGTGTGGCTGAGATCTATGGAGAAGCTTGTTCATTAGATCACGAAGAGGTGCGGCGGTGCTTGAGGTGGTAGGCTCCAAGATCCGTGAACTACTTCTGCAACTCGCGGCCTCTGTTGCTCCCTTGCGAAATCGCTGCCGACCACCTCCTCTCAACTCGCGATCTCGCGTCACCTATTGGCCTCCCTCTCCGCCGGCCTTCTCTGACGCTCCATCTCCGGCCTTCTCTGATGCGTGAGTGAGGAATGAGGAGAGAAGGTTTTTTTTTTAGAATTTAATTTTTTTATATATTTTTATTTTGTAAATTACTATTATGACCCTTAGTCCACTGGTGGACCAATTTGTAAATTGCCCAGTATAACAATGTTTCATAACATATAATGTGAGCAAGTACAAATATAAATGTATTAAATTAATATTTGTCAGCATGTATGTAATAATTAAGTTAAGTAAATATATGTCTTATTTATATAATATTTTATGTTGAACTAAAATGACATTTTTGGATAGGATGATATGTTTCTTTGGTGAGAAAAACATCAATCTTTAACTTTTTACCTCTTTTATGATAATATGTGATCCTCACTCGTCTACGTTTCATATTACATTCTTTATTGCGAATAATCATAAAATAATTATCATTTCATTAATGAAATACTTATATAATGCTGAAAATTATTAATAAGATGCAACTTAACTTTTAAAAGACTTTCAAATTTTTTATTCATGTCAACTTAGCCTTCTAAGATGATATAACTAATAAGCTTGTAAGTCTTTTGGGGCTTAACCCATCATGTAATAAAAAGTCTTTTGTAGAAATTTATTCGATTTTTTTTCCCACATGAGACACAAAAAATGGATTGGGATTCCTCTCCAGCCCAAAATCCTCTCCAGCCTCTACGGCTTATTTATAGCTATAGATCAAAATAATTAATGGTTGAGATATGTTGAAGTGAAAAATGTAATTTAAACACTAAAATTTTTTAAGTGTGGTATACACTGCTGGACCCTGTAGCAACTGGAGAGAATCCAAATCCAAAAAAAAAATATATAGAATGAATGGTGAAGGCCGGGTGGTGGGTGAGTAGTGTCCAAGTCCAACATACAAAATAGTCAATTCAAAGTATTAGCCTAGCCGCCATCTCTTAAACTCTACTTGCAATAAAATATGATAACAAATGGAATTAAGCTAAGGAGCCTTCCACGTAGGAACCCATTTTGGGGTATAAAAAGGGTGCCACCCCCACCTCATTTCATCAACCAATACTACACTACTACTCTCAACTCTCTCTCTACTGTAAACAAACTTTCAATACTATCCAAACACAATTCATCCAAAATGGCTGCTATTATTGAAATCCCAACAAAGGTGCTTACTAACTCCTCTGGCCAACAGAGGATTCCAGTGATTGGAATGGGCTCAGCCCCTGACTTCACATGTAAGAAAGACACAAGAGATGCAATCATTGAAGCCATCAAACAAGGTTACAGGCACTTTGACACTGCTGCTGCATATGGCTCTGAACAAGCTCTTGGTGAAGCTTTGAAGGAAGCACTTGACCTTGGACTTGTCTCTCGTGAAGAGCTCTTTGTCACTTCCAAGCTTTGGGTCACTGAAAACCACCCTCATCTTGTTGTTCCTGCTTTGCAGAAATCACTCAAGTAAGTAACATCAAGTATATACACACTTCTTTCAATATTGGTTGGTTCAATCAGTGGTTTGATGAAGCTCGTGTACTTATTTTGTGCAGAACTCTTCAACTGGAGTACTTGGACCTTTATCTGATCCACTGGCCCCTCAGTTCTACACCAGGAAAGTTCTCATTTCCAATTGCTGTGGAGGATCTCTTGCCATTTGATGTGAAGGGTGTCTGGGAATCCATGGAAGAGTGCCTCAAACTTGGCCTCACCAAAGCTATTGGTGTCAGCAACTTCTCTGTTAAGAAACTTCAAAATCTGCTCTCTGTTGCCAATATCCTTCCTGCTGTGAATCAAGTAATTAATTAACCAACCCAACTCTCTCACAATTGTGCTGTTTGAATTCCTTTATTATCTTCCTGAGTCTTGATTGTGTGTGTTGTTCATATGAATGATTATGAGATTGATTAATGTTGACTAACTAAAATTAATCAATTGATACATATTATATAGGTGGAGATGAACCTTGCATGGCAACAAAAGGAACTAAGAGAGTTCTGCAGTGCAAATGGAATAGTCCTGACCGCCTTCTCACCTTTGAGGAAAGGTGGCAGCAGGGGAGCAAATGAAGTTATGGAGAATGATATGTTGAAAGAGATTGCAGAGGCTCATGGAAAGTCTATAGCTCAGGTCAGTCTGAGGTGGTTGTATGAACAAGGAGTCACATTTGCAGCAAAGAGCTATGATAAGGAGAGGATGAACCAAAATCTGCAAATCTTTGATTGGGCACTCACAAAGGAGGATCTTGAGAAAATAGATCAAATCAAGCAGAACCGTTTGATTCCTGGACCAACCAAGCCCCAACTCAATGATCTCTTTGATGACCAAGCATAAGTTATTTAAGTTTGCGTGGGAATGACTTCTCTTTTAATTTTAATTCATGAATCTTATCCTGAAAAGTAGAGCTTTGAATGACCTGCCATGTCGCATCCTATTTTACACAAATTTGTTTTGAATAATAATATTCATTACTTTTTTTCTCAAGACACTTGTATTTGTTACTTTTTATTTCCTTTCCTCCTCCAATTTAGAATCATGACATGAACCACAGAACGGATCAATTCCCCATAACTCAGGGTCCAGTTTGCTCTTTCAAAAGCAGGAGATCTAAGTATCTATAAGAAAGAAAAGGAAAGATCACACTGATAATGATTAAACAACCATAAAACTAAAGCAAATGGAAATTGATTAACTTCCTCCCAGACTTCTTGGTCCACTAGCTGACAGCCCGTGTGCAGTACAATAAGTGATGATACACCACAAGAACTGGCAAAGAATGTTCCATGATTTGTGCCTGTTTGGTTTCATGTTTTTGTTGACACAAAAGGGAAAACACACATCCCAACTCAAGGAGAAGTAAGATTTTGACATGTTGACTCAAACATGAATCAACATTGAATTAAATTCACCAAATATCTCGGTATACACTTTAGTGTTTAGTGCTTCTTCATGATTAAATTGGCAAACAAACAAACTTAATGAATATGTTACTATAGCCATATTTAGAGCAGGCATCTCAGACTTATCATGGAAGGCCACTGTAAAAAATACATTTTACAGATCACATGCAGATCAAAATCCTGCCTTGCAAACACATTGAAGTTGTACTCTGATTTTACTTAAACACATTGAAGACCACTATAAATGGCAGATTGTGGAATTACGTAGAGCAATTTCTGACAAATAGCTGGTATACAGACACACTGCATCCTGCAAGTGACCAGAGCGTAGGTCTTCTGGAATGGGAGCACTGAAAGCAGTGTCAAAACAGTTAAACTGCTCATCACGGTTAGCACCCTCACCTAAAGTAGATAGCAGAAAATCACATATCTCGCCTCCCATTTTTGAATATACCACCCTGCAATAAGTAGTAAACATGAATATAGCAATTAAAACACTATCTAAGCATAGGACTAACCAATGAATAGCCCACATGTCAAAAGATACAGGTGCTGAACTTATTGGACAAGATGCGTGATTCAAAGTTGCTGCTAAAATGCAGGTCAAGCAATTACTGAAAACAATTTTTCCAGGCCTAGTATAGGACAACATATACCTTGCATCAACTGGTAATCTGACACCCCAAACTGCCAGAGATTCATTTAACTGACTGACAAAACTCTGACAAGCAGCATTTTTACTTTGAAGAGAATCCTGAAACAAGAAATTATGAGATTTAAATTGATTAGACCAGAAATGGAGTAATGTCTTAATATTTAAAAACTGAATTCACAATATGAATGTCTACTCTGCTGGTCTAGCAAACAAACACTACAAAATACAACTACAACATATATCATGGCTATCCAGCTTTTCATAAAAAAAATTTGTTGCATGAATCATACATCAGAAACAAATCATGACAGTGTACCTACGAAATGATCATCTCAGTAAAAGTTATCAACAACTTAAAATGACTGTCTAACAGGCATTAGTGTCTTTTGCTACTTGTGCGGATGAGCCCCTAAATATCACCATATGGAATGATAAATTCATAGTAAAGCACTTCCATGTTTAAGATTCCAGTTCAAACTTGTTCAAGTTTTAGTCACACTTCACATTCAACTACAAACCATACAAGAGAGAAGCAACCAGTAAATGATGATAAGAAGAACCTATTTTATAACTTCTCATACCATTTCAGTCATGGCATCAGCATCTCCCTGAAGTGAGTTTCTCATCAAATAAAATGAAATATAAATTCCAGCTCCCAACTCCCAGTTTTCAATTTCAGATTTATGGTCCTCCATGTAAGTTGCAATCCGCCATATCTCAGTGTGTTTGTCTGCACAATATATTAAAGAAGTTAACTATAACCCATTCATTTAGAATTAAGAACAAAAATTCTGGTAATTATTTTTCACTATTGAAAAGAAAAATGATAGTCCCTTAATTTCAAATACTTTTGTTTTTACAGCCCAAACCTTAGCTGCTTATCCTTGACGATGTAGCATTTGTTTAACTAAGAACTATCAATGCAACAGCAATATAACGGGTATTTGTGAGAGAAGTTCAAATACTCTTAATAAGTCTAGCTCAATTATGATTTCTTCAAAAATTGCAAAAAGCATTAGAAAAAACAATAGCTCCTCAGAAATTGCCAAAAGGTAAAAGAATAAAGCTTGCAAGCATTCAGTAGTAAAAAAAAATTACAAAGAAATATACATACATATAGGCAAAGCACATGACTTACCTTCCAAGAATAACTTATGTGCAACTGAAGTTATAAAAATGGTATGAGCTTTCTGCCAATTAGCACACTGAAGAAATTGCTCAAGGGCTTCTGAGAGATTCCCATTATAATTATGATAAATTGCCTGCACCACAACAACAAAGTCATTGAAACAACAAAAAGATTCTCAATGAAAAGTTCAGAACTCCAAGACACCTCAATCATTCGCACAACAAAGGACAAGAAATTAATGAAGTTTTAATCAGAAATTGATCCAAGCGCCCCTATGAATTTCATCAGCTTTTATTTGTCTTCAATAAATATAAATCTCATAGGTTTTAAAACTCAAGCCAATAGAAAACATAATAACTAAACTGAATTCAAAGCATCACCACAAAATACTATGTGTTTGGATGTTTTTTCATTAATGGAATGGAAAGGAACAAGAGGGCACAGGCTTAAAAGTAAAGGGAAGGAATGGAAAGGAACAAGAGGCCACGGGCATGAAAGTATAGGGAAGGAATGGAAAGTAACCAGAGGGCATGGGCTTGAAAGTAAAGGGAAGGATGGAACAAAGCTACCATTCCATTCCTCTCATCACCTGTTAAGTTATCCAAATACAGTGCAGAGAAAGATAGAACTAAAAGGGTATAGCAACAAATTATGCACATATCATTAGACTCTTCCGCTATTAAAATATTAAAAAGAAATAAATAATAATATGCATACCAAAGCCTCATGCATCCATTCTGTGGGAATGCCTAAATCCTCGATGAAACGATATTGAGATTCATCTGAACTCCAAGTTTCACAGTATTGGAACAATATTTCCCGAATCAGATTTACGTGAAGATATGGATAATCTTCACGAAGGGGCAAGTGAAGGACCACATATATGGCCCAATGGCATTTGCCTAAGCACAGAAGCTGAGACACAAATCCCATGTCTAGAATATGAAGATCATTAGAACTGATAACACCAACTGCTTCCAAGACTTCGCGTTGATGCCAGATCATATGATAGTCAAGTGGATCAGGGGTTGACGAGAAAGCACTAAACATAGCCTTCAGAGAGCTGAATTCCTTCTCTTCACTAGCATGAAGAAGCATGAGATAAAATGAGATGTCAAAGTGTTTATCTGCTTTCCAACTGACAGCCTCCTCTGGTGTTCCTTCATCAATAAAAAGGGGAACAGGATATGGAGCTGCTCCCTCATCAAGAAAATGCTTATAAGTCTGAAAAGTGATGGATAATGAAGTATCAGGTGGTAATTTGTACCACGTTAATAAACCTAAGAACCTCCTCCAGTCAATTTTGATATCATGCAAAGCATCATGAACATTTCCAGAAAGCAATTCATAGAGTCTCAATCTGTCCTTTTCAATGAAACTAAAATCAAGCCCTTTGTTTCTCCAGACATCAAGTTGCCTTGCAATATCAGAGCGATTCACTGTAGAACCACCGGCCTGACTTAACAAACAAGCCAACCTCACATCTCCTTTCGAAACAGCCAGCTGCACTGCTTCATCCAGTTGTCGCCCAGTCAAGAGCAGAAAAATATGTTCTAGATAATGAGAGTCATTTAGAGAGCTTATTTGATTTTGAACATGATAGGAAACACTCTCACGCAACCAATAACTGAACTCTGCCCTCCTCATAAGAGGGAGTGCTTCTTGATCAACATCTTGACTAACTTCCTTCGTATCCTGCATCATATCTTCCTCATTGTCAGCACCCAAAGATTCTACTGGACTTTTTGGTCTTCTATCAGCAAAAAGAACTCTAATTAACTCCCAGGTCATTACTTGGTGAGTCAAACCCAACCGGGCAGAGGAAGATAGTCCAGGAACACTTAATTGTCTCTCGATGACATCACAGTACTGATGAGAAATCTCTGACAGGGTTGTACGATCAGCTTCAAGCTTTTGAAGTGTCAACTTGCAGTGACCAATTTCAACTTCTTTCATCACATGGTTTATTCCTTTGTGAAAATTTAACGGAGAAACCAGAGCAGAGTCTACAAGTTCCTCACTCACTTTTTTATTTTCATCCCTGACCGAATTGTCAAAAGCAACTTTCTCCAAATTGATAACAGATGATAATAGCGTGTGACTGCCACCACTTCCTACAGGCGCACCAGAATGTACGAGAACCCCATTCGGTCCCCACCCAACTCGAAAGGACTTGCCCATAAACAGACCAGCATCCACTATGTTGTGAGCATAGTTTCCAGATACTGGAGTTTCATGCTTGAGGTCTAGCTTAAAACCTTGTGCTTTTACTGTCCTTAGAGGCATGCCCTTATGTTGCTGAGCCATCAAAATGGCTCCAGGGGAATCTGAATCAAAATTCCCGCGTTTATACTCAAGTAATGGAAATGGAGTTTTTCGAACAGTTGGCGGAGTAGATCTATGGGTCACTTCCTGAGCAGAACGTTGTAAAGGCCTCACATACTCCTTACCAGAAGATGATTTCTGATCTGAGTCCTCCATATCCTCTTCTTCATCATGAAACATCAACAATCTCATTTCTTTCATCTTAACAGGATCAAGTCTAAGATGAGCAGGAAGAGAATGAGAAAGCTCAAGCCCATCAGTATCTATCGGAGATTCCTTCTCAGCGTCATATATCTCAGCATCATTCATAACAATGTCTTCTTCATCATCGTCACCAAACCCAAACCTACTGAAATGTTGAACCATGAATTTCCACTCACCAGTCACAGCATCAAAGGAAACAAACTTTGCTCCTTGCCTCTCTGCAATTTGTTTCAACTTCTTCACCAGAACATCTTCGCCCCACTCCCTAGACTTCAACATTCCACTGTCCAGCACCAAAACCACTTCAGCCGCCTTGTTAAGCCCCTCCCCAACTTCAGGCTTATCATTCTCATCACCATACACAACTACCTCATGCCTATGAAACTCCACAATTTCATCTAGACCTAACCCTCTAACATCAGTTTCACTTAGAAACCTCACGAATCCATAGCCGAATCTTCCAACCGTAAAATCCGGCACACGACTGCAGTAACCGGGATCAACAAGTTCTCGCGCCCTCAGTTCCTTCAACGACGGCTTCGTGTAATAACCAGGCGACAACAAAACAGGCAAGGAAGCTTCAATTCCTGTCATGACGCAGCATTCAGAAACCCTTCTTTTCTTGCAACTGTGCAGAACGAAAGAATCAGAAATGTATCCTGCACCGCATTCCATCACAGAGCTAGTTCAACGCGACACCGTAGCATCATATATTGTAGTTTGAAAGTTGAAATTTCAACGCCAATTCACGAAACAATCTCTAAAACTGAAAAACGAAAAGAAGAAGATCAACTAATAGCTAAGACATAGTATTAATCACTACAAAAAGCAAATCAATCCGGTTTTGAAGAAAAATCGATTTGATCCTAACCTAATGCAACTTAAGTAGCTTTGTAGTGAACTTGCTGAGTAAACGAAAGAGAACGAAATACACAGTCACAACATCGTGATTTCAGAGAGAGAAACTCACAGTCACAGCGGCGGAGCAGGAAGCACTATCGGTGCCGGCGCGGTGAGAACTGAGAACTGAAAACTGGGAGAGAGCGCGGAATGAACGAAAGAGAAAGAGGTTCAGTGTGTAGTTGGGCTTTTCTGAGGCCCAATTGAATTTGGGCATAAATTTCCCACCCATCAACCAATTTCCACTCCACTTTAAAGTGGGGATTGTCCGTAATGCCCCCGATTTTAATACATTCCAGGATTTATAATCCCGGAACCCATACTAAGTTGCATTCCGGGAGCCGATAAAAAAAAAGTAACATTCCAGGAATTTAAATCCTGCAATATTCCGAGATTTATTTGTCTGAAGGTTATGGAATTTAAATCCGTGAATGTTTCAGGAATTTAAAATCCAAAAAGTCACTCAACATGACTTCCAACTATGTAAATAAGTCTATTTTTGTGTTATGGTGTGTTTGATTGTGTTTTCAATTTTTTTTGTTTTCAAAACTGTTTTCTAAAATAGTTTCTAGGAACTACTTTTCAAAACAATAAAAGAAAAAAATCAGTTTGGTAATATGATTTTGAAAACAGTTTTAGAAATTAAAAAACAAAAAAATTGTTTGATAAATTTCTTCCATAAACATGTTTTAGAAATAAAAAACATAGAAAACTTGTTTGATTGTGTGCTAAATTCTTCTGCATCTGAAGATCCATGCCCAACCATTAAATGGAATGGCAATTTTAGTCCTAACCTTGCAGTACTTGTATGCGAGATCAGAAGCATAGCTACCTACCTTCAAACTTCAACCCATTTATAGGAAATTAAGCATCAAGAAAAGACACTCATATCCATGTATTCATAGTCAATTGAGTTCAGATCTACTCTAACTTATGAGTTTGTGGGAGATGTGTGATGCCAACATAAAAAACAGCGGCTCTAATTCCACCGTGCTTTTTATAATTGGAGGGTTCATGTCCATGAGTTATTTGCTGGATGACTAATAGGAATTAAAATTTGGCACCTTACCCTTTCTCATTTTCCCTTGTCCAATGGAACTGAACAAATTATAAAAATACTACAAATAAACTTAGATCAAAATTAGTCCAGATACTTTCAAAAATTTTTTTTTAGCCCAGATGGCATTGTGAACTGTAACCGGAATGGGATGATGTGTTGAAAGCATAGACGGGAATTATGGTGGGCGAAGGGGACTTTTGGTTCGGTGGAGAAGCTTCACGTTCCATAGAAATAGGGAGAAAAATCAAAGAAGCAAAGCAGAGGAGATGAGAAGAAGGAAGAAGCGTTCATTGGAAACCCTTATTTTTCTAATTGCTAATAATTAAATTTGTGCCATTAATGAGAGAACACAAAACAAGTTGTTCTCCGTGTTTTCTCCCTTCCAAAACAGAAATTAGAAAATAAAAAATAAAAACAACTTTTTTCTGTTTTGGTTTATTTGTTTTTAAAACAGAAAAATAGAACAATTTTTAAATTAATTTAAGAAAAACAGTTTTATCAAACAGGTTTTTTTGTTTTTTCATTTTATAAAACAAAAAACTCTTTTTAAAAACAGAAATCAAACAGGCCCCGCTTCCGGTAAATAAATTCCGAAACTAAAATTTCAACATTCAACTTTTTTGGGCCTGTTTGATAGCAGATTTAGTTTTCAGTTTTTAAAATAGTTTTCAGAAACAATTCTTAAAAACAGTTTTCAGAAAAAGAAAACAGTTTGAATGACATGTTTTCGAACATTTAGAAAACTGATATCTGAAAACTAAAAACTGAAACTGAAAACATCTTTTACCTGTTTTGGTTTTTTAGTTTTAAAATCTGAAAATGAGAACTGTTTTCAAAAAGTGTTTTTGAAAACAGGTCTTACCAAACAAGTTTTCAGTTTTTAAAAACTGAAAACTGTTTTGAAAACAGTTATCAAACATGCCCTTTGTATTCCAGAAAATGGAGGGTATTTTAAGGTTTTAGTATTTGGTGTGCAAAATTTAAGACCCATTGAATTATTCAAGGAAAGGTTGGGCTGAATTGGGCCTGGGCCTCTAAACCCTTTCTCTTTATTTTTCTTCTTCCTTCACTTTCTCTCACTTTATTCCAAACCCTCTCTGTTTCTCTCTCTAACTCGCCGCTGCCACCGTTTCCTTGCGGCGCCAATCATGATTGCGGCAATTTCATGGATACCGAAAGGTGCATCGAAGGCGGAACCCGTTCTCGCTGCACCTCCTTCCAAGGAAGAAGTTGAAGAACTCATCACCCTCCACGCTCAGAGGTGAAGCCCTTACCTCATCTTCTTCTACTACTACTACTTCTTGTTCTATATTTATATTTGTATTTTTATGTACAGTGTGATGGAGGAAGAGAGTGATAATGAAGATGAGATGGTGGATGAAGGTGATACCAGCAACAACAAACACAGTGAAGAAGTTGCGCAGGCATTAGCCGTCGCGAATGCTATTGGCAAAACCTCCACGGATCAATATGACGATATTGCCCTTGCCCTCAAGGCCCTCAACATGGATAATTATGATGATGAGGAAGATGGTAAAATCTATCTATCTATAAATAGTGTTTGTTCATTTTGATTGATGCTGCTTTATTTATTATGTTTGTTGATAATTTGAACATTCTGGTTATATTAGGAGTGGAGCTATTTAGTTCTGGGGTTGGTGATCTTTACTATGGAAGCAACGAAGAGGACCCATATATCAAAGATAAAAATGTGCATATTCCCAACACTTACTTTATTTAACTTGTCTTGCACTTACCCTTTTCATTCAGCATCAACAACATTTGTTTTTTCAGGATGATGATGAGGAAGAGCTTGAAGATTTGATCATTCATCCGACTGATTCGGTCATTGTTTGTGCGCGTTATGAGGATGACCTCAATCTTCTTGAGGTAACTGCTTAAATTGCCTGCTTTTAAGTGATTGGTGGTGTTATACTCCAACCTTCTTATCTATCCTGTTACTAGGCTTAATAACTGTTTTCTTTCTGCCCTGGCAGGTTTGGATACTAGAGGATGCCGGTACACCTGAAATGAACACGTATACTCATCATGATATCATAATTCCAGCATTTCCCCTCTGCACTGCTTGGCTTGACTGCCCCCTTAAAGGAGGAGAAAAAGGTCAGAACTATGGGTGCTTCCGAACCTCTGGTGTCTATATTTGTCTTGATTATGTTGATTGATTCATTGCATGTTTTGTCCAATTGTATGTTTTCTTCCTTTTCATGCTCCTGTGAACTTTCTAAGTGATGTGCTATGATAATTTCTACCTTCATTTTAGTGTGCCAAAAACATGATCAGTACATTTTTCACCGAAAGGTGAAGCCAAAAAGCTTTAGAGAATGTTGGTTTATGCCATGGTATTAGAGCCTCTAAGATGATCTGATGAAGTGAATTAGAGTTTCCCCATATTTCAAATAAAAATTAGCTAGGTGAGCCAGTGATAAAAGATATTTCAGGTGTCTTTACAATGCAACTTAAGCTTTTGAGATAGTTGATTCATGACAAAAAGATTTCTTCCAGGGTTGGCTAATTGTTTCTGTTACTGGGTTGCCTAAAATCACCTCCGTCACTCTTATAAATATGTGCTTAAAATTTGTCTCGATATTTACTTGATGCCTTGCATTATCTTATTATCCTAATATAACTTCATTATGATAGCAGGGAACTTCTTAGCTGTTGGATCAATGGAACCTTCCATAGAAATTTGGGACCTTGATGTTGTAAGTAGATTTAGAACATAAATCTAACTTCACTGTCTGCAACTTCATTTACGCAAATAGATATCTGTTTGCAGAATACCTTACAACTTCTCTTTGTTCTCAGCTTGATGAGGTTCAGCCATGCGTGGTGTTGGGTGGCATTGAGAAAAAGAAAAAGGGGAAAGCAGGGACAAAGGTTTTTTCTACATTCTTGTCAATGTCAATTACCTCTTTCATTTTCAAATGGCAACATGCTTAATTATGATTTATTTATAGAAGTTGCTTGTGTTTTGCTATTTGAAAATTTAACTGCAGCAAGTTGCTATTAACTGTTCATATTTCCAAGTCATAGACCCATTATTTATGGGAATTATTTGGTGAATGGTTATACATAATTGAGAGCAGCTGCATGCTATCTGTGCATGTATGTACATTTTTACTTTTTAGCCTATTCTTTCCAAAATAAAAATGTGATTCCTGAATTTCCTAACTATATAATATTTCAATTTGGGTAGCATTAGATGAAACTGAAAATATAGATGTCTTATGCTGTTGTGTATATGAGGATCGAATTTATTATTCTCAACTTCTCTCACTTGCTTTGCTTGACAATTTGGTTGTACCTTCTAAATTTAGACACCCGGCATGTCCCATGTGAAGCTTTCAAAGCTATATTGATTAACATTTTGAAAGAATCTGCATTCTTCATGATTTTCTTTAATCCTTTTAGACTTGAACCAAACTACTCTGCCCATTTCTTTTGATTAAAATTTGAGTTGAAGCCTTTATGTAAACCTCTTTTTCTGATTCTGCAATTCGTTTTGTGGTAGAAATCAATCAAATACAAAGATGGCAGTCACACTGACTCAGTACTTGGTCTTGCATGGAACAAGGAGTACAGGTTTGTTAAATATTTAAATTGAGTTCTGATTTTATTTATTAATTTCTTTTAACTATCTTCCTTGACACTTTTCTTGATATCATTCTTAAAATATCCAGGAATATACTTGCAAGTGCCAGTGCTGACAAGCGAGTAAAGATTTGGGATGTTGTTGCTGAGAAGTGTGATATTACGATGGAGCACCACACTGACAAGGCAAGAATTAAGCTAAAGCACATATCATTTTTATTATGAGGTCATGTTATTGAAAAAATAAAAAAAACCTCTTCGAGTGCACATGCTTTTTTAGAATCATTACACATGTGAACTTTCGAAACAGGATTTACACATAAATAGATTTTGGTGGTCTTTTAATACACAATTATAAAGCAAGCTTGAGCAGTTGTGGTATGTAATCATCAGCTTCAATTTTAAAATGATTTATCAAATATGGATATGTAAATGTGGATTAAACAATTTTTTGAATTTATCTTCGGGCTTTGTTGAGCAAAGCTCCACAATGCTGATAAGGGAAAATATGTTGCATTTTCTTAATCTAACCATGAAATGTCATATTTTTTTTCTGTCATCAACTAATTTAAATTATTTGATTCAATATGTTTAATGATGCCTTTCAAGTTTATCTCATGCCCACTTGTCCTCACAGGTTCAAGCAGTTGCTTGGAATCATTTTCAACCCCAGGTTCTTCTTACTGGTTCGTTTGATCATACTGTTGCCTTGGTAATGATCCGTTGGTCCTTGGTTACTCTGCTTTTCTTTATATTCCTCTGGCATTTGATTACTTATTATACATTTATAGTGTACTCTTTGTATATTCATGTGCGCAAAGAGATATTCCATTTAAAAATGAATATATTTGAACTTTAAAAGTCTTGGCTTTTAATTCTACTACACTTTGCAGAAGGATGGAAGGATGCCATCACATTCTGGCTATAGGTGGTCAGTCAATTCTGATGTAGAAAGCTTGGCATGGGATCCTCACACAGAACACTCTTTTGTGGTATGTTTTTGTAATTAACACTAACATTATTTTTGTTTTTCAATTTCTGATGAAGCATACTATTTTTTTTGCTGCTTTGATAATAGAAACTGCTTTCATTCTGTTGGCAACTAACTTCCTCATATGTTTTTTTAATTTACTTATTCTTATTCTGTCATATGAACTCTTTATTTTTTTCTCTTGTATGCACAGGTATTAGCTTTTACTAATTGTGATTTAATTGTTCTGTTAGGTGAGTCTTGATGATGGCACTGTCAAGTGTTTTGATATTCGAACTGCCCAGTCTAATCCCACATCTGAGCTGAGTTCTGCAGCTTCTACTTTTACCCTCCATGCACATGACAAAGCTGTTACCTCAGTATCCTATAATCCGTCAGCACCCAATGTATGTATCTTCAACATTTTTGTGATAATAGCTACTTATTATGAACTTGAGATTAACCCTTCCCTATTCACATGACCCCATGCAGCTTCTTGCCACTGGATCCATGGACAAAACGGTAATAGTCTGCTCAAATTACTATTCTCCTTTAAAATGCACTGTGGATTGTAATTCATCGTATTTGACTGCTATTACTTCTCACAGGTAAAGCTTTGGGATTTGTCGAACAACCAACCATCTTGTGTAGCATCAAAAAATCCGAAAGTAGTAAGTTTCTTTCTCTACCTAACGGATGCATGTATCTCTGATGGGAAAGTTTTCTACGAATCATGACTTTTTTACTTGATGCTGATGACTTTTTTTTATTTTGTTTGTTAGGGGGCTGTGTTTTCTGTTGTTTTCTCACAGGATAACCCCTTCTTGTTGGCTATTGGAGGCTCGAAGGGAGACTTGGATGTAAGTGAAAAGGGTCAATGAACTTTTATTACTTTTGTATCTCTTTGCATGAAATTGACTGCTGTAACTAATCATTTTGTAGGTATGGAACACCTTATCTGAATCCGGGGTCTCTCAAAGATTTAAGAATAGAACTCAATCTGCGTCTTGATTGATATTGAGTTTTAGTCTCCCTTCCCGCCCTGACCCTGAAAGAAAATATTCAGGCTGATAACTGCACAAGTTGTGTTGTAGGTATCAAAATTTTGGAACTCCGTAAAATGCGACATTTGCACTCTCCTTAAGAGAGATATGATGATTTATTATAATGGTTTCTATTCCCTTATTACGTCCCTTAGTGCATCTAGTAGTTTAGAATTACTAAGTTTTATTAGTAGTAGTTGTGAAATAGGTTGAATGGATATAATTAATGGAGTGATACTGTTTTCTTGCTATATTTCCACGTCATTATAAATTCCAATTTTCTGTTAATTTTTATTTATTTACTAACCAAAGAGGAAAGAATTTAAACCTTTCTCCATCATAGCATATGCCTATCGGCTATCATCATAGCTCTGTTGACAAAAAATAAATTACCTTAGAATTCTTTTTAATGTTATAGAAGTCACGTTGATTTATATAATACATAGTGCTATTTGCTAAAAATTAGGAAGGCCACATAGAAATTTTAACTAATAGTAAAATTTTGTTATTTTATTTTTTGAAATTATAATCTCAAACATTTGAATTTTTTTAAGTAACTCAGTCTTAAGTAGTGTAATAGTGGTTTTAGGATCTATTGGTATAATTGGTGGGATAACACTGTCTAGTTTTTGGGATGAGATTGTCTCTAACATGTGTTTAGCATAAACATATTTATAATTTTGTTTGGTTTATTCAAATTTGAGTGAACTATTATCAAAAGGTTCAAATTTATTATCAACGAGTATTAAATAGTGGGGTTATCAAAAGCATTATTGATGTTGATTAAAAAATACAAATAGAGTGAAAATGGGTGGTACATACATAGAATGAGAAGATAGGATGTGGGGAGAGGAAATCATCTCAAAATTGAAGCAGAGAGTCGAGTTAGTATGAAGGAGTTCATTTAAACATGTCATATTTTATTAAATTATTAATTGATTAATTAAATAACATATTTTTAGTTTATATAATATAATATCAAATGGTTGGGCAGGAAGAACCCATAACGATTGCAACTGGCATGGATTTTTTTCTTTATTTGAAATAATTCTCAAATATTTGAAACACTTCATATTACAAGAAAATTAAGTAAAAGAAGTGAAATTGCTCTAAAACAAAGCCTTCATACTTAATGTGACAATACACTAGTCATTACCCAATTGATTATACATAGGGATAGAGATTACAAATAATAGTAACATTCTAAGGCTAGCTTACTTTCAAAAAAAGGCTAGCTTGTGAATCTATAAAGAGTATGTTTGGGTGGACGTTTAGAATTTCAAAACTGTATTTCCACCGCTTGAATCCCAACGCTTCAAATTATAACTTTCTTTAGAACATGCAACGCTGCCACAGCTAAAGCAAACATGCACTAAGAGGGGCGAAATAAGAAAACAAAAGGCTAATATAGTAAACCATAGGACATTGAGTCCATCCAAGACTTCAAGCCCTACAACTAGGAGCTTTTCCTATAATAATGGGTTTCACATTTGCACATTTAGCAACTGCTGGAGCTCCATCGAATGTAAGAGAAATATCACTTAGTTCCACACCCTCACATGGAACCCCACTGCTACAATTAAGAATCACTCCTTCCTTGGTTTCTGATGTGCCCTTAATGTTCTTGAATTTAACATTGCTTATCTTGATTTTTGATGGACTCTGAGCCATCACAAGCATGGACAAAACAAACATAAAATATGTATTAGTTTCACTGCATCGATTATTAGATGCTCAGACAAAACGGTTTAGCACATATTTGAAAATATTTCTGTAATTAATTGTGAAGTTAAAATTAATTATGTGAAGAAAAATTTAGATGCCAGATTTGATTCTCAGGACATAAGTTGATATAAACATGTTATAACTTATAAGAGTTGAATAAAGGTTAGTGATTTAGATGATAGCATCTCTATCATGACTGTACAAAATGCAATAAAAGGAGGATTAAGATTCTCTCATGTGGGTACTTCATCTTATATTTTCATGATAAAATTTTGTGTTTATTTCTCTCTATTAATACCTACTAAATATGTGGAATGCTTTAAATACTTATAAAGAGAGATAAACACAAATTCTCACATAAAACACTACCATGTAACATAAGAGAATCCTAGAATAAAGATATAATTAAATTTAGAGTAACTTTTGACTAAATACCTGTTTTGAGCATATCTCAAAAGGACAATATTGTTGATCTATGATCACCGGGTTATAGACATTAACCATGGTAATGTCTTCAAAGGTCAAGTTTGTAACAGGAGAAGTTCCTGGAGCATTAGGCCATGTTTTGATCCTCACACCATTTTGGGTATTTGTCAAAGTACAATTCTTGACTATTAAATTCTCAACAGGCTCTTCATTTGGGTTCGTTCCCAAGCTTCCAACACTAAAGCCATGTCCAGGTCCACATTTCACATTTTGGATAGTAATTTGTTTGTTGCCATCTCCCAATGAGACGCAGTCAATTTTTTTATGGATTCCACAGTGTTGATGCTTCACCTTAAACAAAACCAGAAAAAAAAAATTGGAGAAAGTTTAACCATTAATAAAAATACACAGTCATCTCCGGTGGCAATGTCGCTGTTAAGAATTTTCACATCAGTTGATTTTGCAATATGGATTCCATCAGTGTTGATGCTATCACCTGTAAGGACAAAACCAGAAAAAAAAATATGGGACGAAAGTTTAACACATTAATAAAAATATCACTTATTTTAGGAGTTTTTTTTTTTCTCTTAAGAGGGACGACTGCCCCATTTTAAAACCTATGGAGTTCCAACCGTGGTTACCTGGAGCACTGATCTTGAAGTCATCAAATGTGAAGTCGGTGCAACCCAAAAGGCTAACATGAAAAAATTTGCTGTCCTTTGAAGTTACACTCCGAACAACTGAATGTTTCATGAAATTAAAACCAATGTTCTGTTGTATTCACAAGAAACCAAATTTTGTTAGCATTGTTTTGGTACATGTACAAGTTAGGCCTACAAGTTATATATATGACATGACCTCTTTTTAATAATACATTTTGTTTTATAAGAGAAGAAACAAGTTATATGACATTGTAAAGGCCACATTAATTACCATGGAACGCTTCGTGCAAGCTGGGTTTGTTCCACATTCTTCTTGAAGTTTCCAAGCAGTTGCACCTCGACCATCAAAAGTACCTCTTCCTGATAAGGTAAAGTAGTCAACATATCCAATTGTAACCCATTGGAAAGCCCCATCAAGTGCAAATGGGTTTGTTGGTGCTTGAATTGTGCCATCAACTTGAATCTCTATGGGAGCCTTACAAGGACCTTTAACATCTACTGCATTCATCTCGTATGTCCCTTCAGAAATCACAATTTTGCTTGGTCTTGTTGATGCACATGCTTGTTTCCAAGCACTTAAGAAAGCCTTTCAAAAGAACATATAGATACAAATCAATTACAAAATAATAACATTTTTTATAAGCTACAAAATAATAACATGATATGGGGAGAATATTCTGCTTCAAGACTTTTAGTGGTAAAGTAAACATGATATTACCTGTGTTATGTCCGAATTTGGTGCTCCACCAAATGTTGTTATATCAAAGACAATGGAATGAGCTGAACCAGAAAGCAAAAATAAGAATAGAACAATTGCTGTGGGGCTCAGTCTCATATCCATGTTGTTTGTTATTGAAACTTTGTCTTGCACTTTCTAACAATGAGTGTTGTTTTCAAAATACGAAAGAACAATATTTATAATGGAGTTTGCCTAGCCTCAAAAGTCAAAACCATTAAAATTAAAATGTGAATAAATTACCATTTATATTTTTCTATCAAAACCATGTATACATTGTTGCACTAAAATGGGGTTAATGAGAAAATCTAGAAATTGACCCTGTATGGTAGATTAGATTCATTAGAAGGCCAATTAAGGCAAGTTCGATACGGTTGATTAAAAAATTATTACTACTATTAATTTAAATTATATTATTGTTGTATTACTTTATATTAATTAGAAAAAATATTAAAATTAATCTGAGTCAATTACAAAATTGCTGAACAGAAATTATTGCTTGATTGAAGATTCATGAAATCCGGAGCGATCAACGAAACTGAGGAGGCGTGTTGGTGAGAGAATCACGGCAGAACAGAAAGGGTATGCGGCTTGTAGAGTTTTCTCAATTAAAAGGGTATTTTAGTAAAAACGGCATGTGAAGGTGTGTTGAAGATAAGAGAAATGCCAGACAAAACATAGACGAATGAAAACGATCGAATTGTTTCTATTGGTTACTTTTTCCTAAATTTTCGGGAGTTTACCATGTATTCTGCTTGGTTACACATATTTGAGAGACAAGGTGTTGGTTCTTGCAATTTGTTTCGTAAGATAATCCCCATTACTCAAACTTATTTGAATGAAATTAAGAAAAACATGGTAGGAATTAATCAACTATTGGTATTTTAAACCTAATTCAATGAAACAAAAAGCTAGGGGGTTCACAATATTTATATTTTCGAATGGTATTACACAATTAGCAAGTGTCACCCCAAACCATGGAGAATGATTCAATGATGGGAAAGCTCGTCCCACAATACCAACTAAAATCATCAACAACATCAAAATATTGGAGGAGCAACTCAATTTTCAGTTATGATATAAAACTTGACAACTCTCAGCAAACCACAAGATTGTTATATATGCAACTAATTGACAAAAAAATTAGTATTTATTTATTGAGTTCTGAAAAGAACCGTCTTCAATAATTAGTGTTGCTTAGTAGCAATAAACATGAAACAATTGAGCTAATTGAGGACATTTGAAATGAAAGGTTGTCTTGCTGATTTTTCAGTTTTTATTAGTGCACATTGTTATGTATCCTAAGTATTAGGTATAGTTCTTAATATCATGATATATGTGATAGGATATGTTTAAAAGCAAGTGAAATTTCCTGTCAGATAACAGATCATTAAAGAAACCTTGGTTGAAATTTTCAACTGATGTACTGAGGATAGAAGAAAATAATGAACTGTGATAAATGTGAAGTGTCTCTAATAATACCCAATAATTGTAATTTTTTTTTCTCACCAAAGTAACAAGGCGGGATCCAATTGCACCATGGCTCTTCTAGGATTTTCTCATCTGGGATTTAGGGGAAGAAAATTAAGCTGACCCTAACAAACAACTTGATGCACTATCTTCCTTCAATTCTCTATCTTTGAACTAAATATAGAAAATATAACGAAGCTGCTATAAACATAAAAGGTCTATCCGGCGCCCACCATGGGCTAGCTTCATTCTCTTTATTTCCTACATCAAACAAAGATGAGGCACAAGAGATGCTTAATAAGGGTTGAAAATGTGTGAAGGATGATTTAGTATATATATAAATAGTATTAACATGTTTTTTCACTTTATTTTAGAAATGGATTAAGCCAAGTCAACCTTGACATAATCTATTTTCACCCGTAATCATGTGCAGTGAATTTTCTTTGTAAAATTTTATCAATAAATAGAATATCTTCATTATCATCATGCATGATATGAGAGGTGAGTTTTTTTACCTTTAGTAACAACTGAAAGTTCACATGCATGAGAGATCTTTGGGTAGGAGGACAATATTTCAACAAGTCGGCGGTGATAGCTATTACAGTAACACATATCGAAACAATGGATTGTCATGACCTGTAAAACCCTCGCCTTTTGCAGGATGTATGCTGCAAATCGAAGATCATCTTCCCAGCCTCCATAGTCACTAAGGGAAATTATTCTCAGGTGTGACGAAACACATTCAGGAACATAAGCCGGATATTCCCAATCCTCGCGGTTAGGACCCTCATATCCCCAATCAAATATCCAATCCTCCTCACGTTGGCCCTGTTAAAAAAACACGGTCTTCATGCAAATTAATTTTAGCACATTTAGAGTATATTGTAAATAATATCCACTAAATGTTCATAGTAGTAGAAATATATGGTCGACCATGGGTGAGTAAATGACATAGTTTTATATTAATTTGCTTTCATGCAAATTAATTTTAGCACATATACAATATATATTGTAAATAATATCCACGGAATATTAATAGTTACAAAGTTGTTAAATTCTTGAATAGACTCTTAAACTTGACGAGTCTACGTATCGAGGTCTCCAAAACGATTTTACACGAGTTTGACATTTTACATTATGAGTCTACGGGTTAACTCTTAAAAACGAGTTTACCTCCTCAAAACGAGTCTGCTAAACTCTCCAGTCTGACGACCTTAGTTGTAAAAACATATGGTCGACCATGGGTGAGTAAATGACATAGTTTTATACAATATTATTCTAGCAGAAGCATTCCTAAAAAGACACTTGGACTTAAAGTGTGAAAAATGCATATATATATATATATATATATATATATATATATATATTGACATAATTCATCTATCATGGGTTTGAAAGAAAGTACTGCAATTTTCTAGAACTAGTTAATATAAAAAAATAGATAAAAAGAAGTTAGTGAGTGTGTCATGATAATTCCAAAATTATCAGGTCTAGATAGTTCTAATTATTAAATATTACTAGCCGACATTAAGATGTTGGTAAGCTCAAACCTAAATAGGCACACTTACAATGTAAGTAATCATCAAGAAATCAATCTCGTTTCCTCCCGTATGCTCCTAGTCTCTATTTCAAATACATCCATTTCCAACTAGTTCTATACTTCCACAAACCACACAGTTTCCCTTCCATATCCAATACAATTTCCATCTTATAACTAATCTAATACCCTTAGTGGTACATGTGCTAAGTTCGGTCATACACTGAGCGTAGTAATATTACCTCCTCTTTCTATTTCAAAATTATCTCAATTACTTCCGAAATAATTAGCCATAGGCCTCTAAGACTTAAACTCACACAAAAGGAGCACAAGCCTACAAAGGCCTTTGAGGTTCCGCTTGAGTATAAGTCAGGCAGAGAAAAATTAGCTATGGGACGCTGAGACTCAAGTTCACACACAAGGAGCACAAGCAAACCATGATGGCCTCTGAGGTTCCTCTTGAGTACAAGCCCACACAGATAACATATCCGACAAGACAAGGTCAGTTGGACTTGAGGAGGAGGATAAATTAAAATTACTAGAAACTATGAAAGGTAGATGGAGCACTAGATGCATCCCAACACGGGAGTTAATCAGTCTTACTGCTACACGGCAGGACCTCATGTGTCTAATCTATCGGATAGCTACACGGCAACATATCACGTGTCTACTCTATCAAACAGGTACACGGCCATACATTATGTTTGTAATGAGTTTTCTATCAAGATTCATGCGGAGCTCAATTCAAATATCACTTCACTAGATAAGCTGACAATTAAAGAGATAAAGCTCGACTACCGCAGTGTTGTTAAATAGCGGCTATAGCGGCCGCGACCTGCTATAGCGTAGCGGGAATTTGCCTCACCGCAATCGTTATGCCGCTACATCGCGGCCACCGCGATAATCGCGATCGCGGCCGCGAACGCCATAGCGGCGTTATGCCAGAAACGGAAATAACGGATTTTTAGGAATTCAAACGTTTTCTGGCTAGTTTTTAGGATTTTAAATAAGGAATATAATGGGCCACCGTCTATTCCCAATTTCCCATTAATTACCCTAATTCCCTAATAACTACTCTCTATATTAACGCTTCAACTCTCCTCTCCTCTCTTTCAAATTCTCTGATTTCTCTCTGGTTCTCACTTCTCAGAGACTACACTCTGACTCTGCAGCACGGTTGCAACTTGCAAGCAAACCTTCTCAGAGTTTCTGCTTTATGGTGAGTAGATCGTTTTCCGCATCCTATTCCTCTGTTTTTTGTTGAAAACGTATACTCTGTTTTTCATTGTTTCTTCCTCCTCTACCCTGTTTCACGGTTTTCTTCTCTGTTTTTCAATGTTTTTCCTCCTTTAACAGTCATCTTCTCTTCTCTTTTTCTTTTATTTTTGTTCAAAACTCATGCTCTGTTTTCCATTGTTTCTTCCTTTACTAAACTTATAATATCTTCCTGTTTCACAGAATCACAGTTTACTTCTCTGTTCAAATTTCAAAACTCATGCTCTGTTTTCCATTGTTTCTTCCTTTACTAAACTTATAATATCTTCCTGTTTCACAGAATCACAGTTTTCTTCTCTGTTCAAATTTCAAAACTCATGCTCTGTTTTCCATTGTTTCTTCTTCCTTTTCTCTTAACTTATCTCTTACGTAATCTTATCTCTTACATGTACTGTTTTATTTTGAAAACTCAGAACCATGGCTGCACAAGGTTCCAATGCAACCCCTGAAGTACCTCAAAGAGCTGATCCTGGCTGGAAGTTTTGTAAGCCATATGATGCGCATGATACCAGCCACTGTATTTGTAATTTTTGTGGTAAAATGACGAAGGGGGGAATTACAAGAATGAAGGAGCACTTGATGGCTAAGCCAGGGAATGTTGCACCTTGTCCTGAGTGCCCGAAAGAAGTTCGAGATGAACTGTGGGCAATTTTGAATGACAAGAAAAAGAAAGACAGCGAAGCATATGAAAGGGTTCGCCTTAATCTTCTTGATGATGACTGCCTCCGTGGTGATAGTGATGAGGAACGTGCTATGGATGAAGGGCTGGAGATTGCAACTAGAGAAAATAAAAATAAAAAGGTTCTGAAGGGCCAGATTGATATGTACCTCCGAAAACCAGAAAGTGCCATTGCAAAGAAGAAGAATGAGAAGTTAAGGCAGGAAAGCATCAGAGCCTCATGTGATAAGGAGTCTACAGCAAGAGTTCATCAGTATATTGCCCGCTTTTGGTATCAAGCAGGCTTGTCTTTTAACATGGTTAAGTTGCAAAGCTTTCGTGACATGCTTGCGGCTGTTGGAAGCTTCGGACCTCATTTAAAACCGCCTTCATATCATGACATAAGGGTTCCACTTCTTGCAAAGGAGGTAGACTACACTGAGAATTTGTTGAAGGGCCAGAAGGAGCAATGGAAAAGATTTGGTTGCTCTATTATGTCCGATGCATGGACTGATAGAAAACAAAGATCAATTATTAACTTCATGGTGAATTGTTCAGCTGGAACAATGTTTCTTAAATCGGTTGATGCCTCTGATTATGTGAAAACTGGTGAGAAACTATTTGAGCTGCTTGACTCCATAATTGATGAGGTTGGGGAAGAGAATGTAGTTCATGTTATAACTGACAATGGCAGCAACTATGTGAGTGCGGGAAAGATGCTAGAAGAAAAAAGACCCAACTTATATTGGACACCATGTGCAGCTCACTGCATAGATTTAATGTTGGAAGACATTGGGAAGATTCCTCTCATAAAGAAAACAATTCAAAGAGCCATATCACTTGTTGGTTTCATTTACGGTCACACTAGTACATTGAGCTTGTTGAGGTACTATACCAAGAAAAGAGAATTGGTAAGGCATGCTGTTACAAGATTTGCAACATCCTATCTTACATTGAAAAGATTGCGGAAGGAGAAGGGGAAATTGAGGGAGATGTTTGTGTCACACACTTGGACAAATAACAAGCTGTCCAACGAGCCAAAAGGAAAGCAAGCCACAAAAACCGTTTTGATGAACTCTTTCTGGAACAGTGTGTGTTTTATATTAAAGGTAATTTTGCTGTTTTTGTTTTTCTATTTTTTTCACATTTTACTGTTTCTGTTTTTCAGTTTTTCTATTTTTTTCAAATCTGAAACTGTTTTTTCACTCTCTTTTTTTCCATACACTCAAGGTCATGGGTCCATTGGTATGTGTACTACGCTTAGCGGACAGCGAGAAGAAACCCGCTATGGGTTATATCTATGAGGCTATGGATAAGGCCAAAGAAGCAATCAGAGCTTCCCTTCATGATGACAAAAGCAAATATCAAAAAATCTGGGACATCATAGACAATAGGTGGAATAGCCAACTACATCGACCATTGCATGCTGCTGGCCACTTCCTAAACCCAGAGTACTACTACAATGATTCAGAATTGGACTATGATTTTGAGGTGCAGAAAGGAGTCTATGATTGTGTAGAAAGGTTGTCACCTACTGATGAGCTAAGGAAGAAGATACTCACCGAGCTACCAATTTACAAATCTGGTGGTGGTATGTTTGGAAGCAAGTTTGCAATTGAACAAAGGGGCACAATTGCACCAGGTGAGCAGAATTGAATATCTTTATATGTTAAATTGTTAATGCATTTGGATTGCATAACATTTGACTTATAATTGGATTTTGAACTTATGCTTTTGTAGCTCAATGGTGGAGAATGTATGGACAATCAACACCAAATTTGACAAAGTTGGCAATAAAGATTTTAAGTTTGACTTGCAGTGCTTCAGGGTGTGAACGGAATTGGAGTGTGTTTGAGCAAGTAAGCTCTTCAACTAATCAACTCTACTATTTGCTAATATTTATTCTTGTACTTGCTAACTTTTATCAACTCTACTTTAGTTTAGATTTTAATTTTATTACCTTATCATCTTTATAGATTCATACAAAGAAAAGAAATAAGTTTGAGCATAAGAGACTTGAGGACTTGGTGTTTGTCAAGTATAATCAAGCACTAGTAAGAAGGTACAATATTAGAGATGAGTTGGACCCTATCTCCTTGGATGACATTGATGAGAGCAATGAATGGCTAGTGGGGACAATGGAAGAGGATGGAGATGATGCTGGAAATGATAGGGTATTTCCGGAGGACGACCTCACTTGGGATGTTGTTTACAAAGCTTCGGGAATTGGAGAGCCTAGTACTAACACTAGGCGAGGAACTAGAAAGAGAAAAGAGGTCACAACTGCTGCAGGTAATTCATCTAAGAAGAAGAAAGGTGCTACTGCTTCCAAGAACGGAAAAGAGCCGATTGTTATTGAAGATGAAGAAGAAGAGATTTCAGATAATGATTTGGAGGACTCTGAAATAGAAGCTGATGGATATGTTTCACTTTCTGATGAAGTGGATGATGAAAATTCTGGGGAGGAGGAAGAGGATAACGAGTAGAATTGACTTTTGTTGCATTACTTTTACTGTTTTGAGGCTTCAGTTTAAATTTTGTTGTTTTAAGTACTTCTGTTATTTGTTTTGAGCTGCTGGGCAGCCTTGAATTATGTTCTTTTGAGACTTGCGTTAAAATTGTGTTGTTTTAAGTACTTTTGTTATCTGTTTTGAGCTGTTGGACAGCCTTGAATTATGTTGTTTTGAGACTTTGAGTTAAAATGATGTTGTTTTTAGCTGTTTTTTTGTATAATATTGTACTTATTTTAACCGCTATGCGGTAACGGCTATTTGCCCGCGACGCGATCCGCGAAACGAAATAGCGGATTTTTGCCTCGCCGCGATTTTCCGCGATCGCGATTTGACAACACTGGACTACCGTAGCATTGAAGATTAAATTGCAGATATATTTACGAAGGCACTGCTAAAATCAAGATTTGAAGAGCTACACACTATGTTTGTAGTTTCAGAAAATTGCATCAAGGAGGAGTGAAAGAAGGTGCTGCAATTTTCTAGAACTAATTAATATAAAATAAAATAGATGAAAAGAAGTTAGTGAGTGCATCAAGATAATTCTAGAATGATCATGTCTAGATAGTTCTAATTATTAAATATTACTAGCCGACATTAAGATGTTGGTAAGATCAAGCCTATAAATAGGCACACTTACAATGTAATTACTCCTCTTGATTAACAATCCCGTCTCCTCTTGTATTCGCCTAGTCTCTATTTCAAATACATCCATTTCCAACTAGTTCTATACTTCCACAAACCACACGGTTTCCCTTCCTATTTCCAAATTCCAATACAATTTTCATCCTATTTCCAATACAATTTCCATCTTATAACTAATCTAATACTAACAGGGTTGAATTTTATTAGAAATTAGGAGGTATAACTCAACCACAAAAGCTAGCTAGAGATTTAAGGGTTGCACAACCTTTATAAACACTTGATTGGCTTTATCTCTAGCCAATGTGGGACTTCTAACAAATTTCAACTTTTTCATTAGAGCACAATAGGGCAACAAGGATTGGAATGAAAATGAAGAGATAATTATTTTCTAATAAAAAAAAAGTTAGAAATATCAATAGACGACAAACCGTTCTCATGTTAAGAATTTGAAGCTTGGGACATTTCTGTAGCACATGCACTGCCAGATCCCATCCACGAAATGAAGTTTCGTAGATGTTTAAGTGGATTAAGTTGTTAAATGTTGGGAAGGCATCGCCATTAAATGTACCCTGCATGCATATAAAAGATAAATGATTTAATTAAAAATATAATAATGGAAAAACATGGGTATGTAAGAGATAGAAACGTAAGGATTGGGGGCAGAATGGTACTAATTTACTAACTTTTTTTAGAGTAATTTAATAACTTTACTAACAACTAACATTGACTTATAAAAAAAATATACCTTGGTTATGTCAAGAAACTCGAGATTTAGAAATGCGGACATGGGAAGAGGAAGATGGGTTGTGGAAAATATGTTTGCTTTGATCAAGTTTTTGTTGGGTAAGGGTGTAAAGTATGTTGCATGATCATGTTGTCTAAAATAAAAGTGTGCAGCGTGGAAATCCTCTAGAACAGGACACAGAGAAAGAAGCCTGAGTGGATCATGAGGGCTGTCGAAAGTAATTTGTTGCAAACGAAGGGTTTTGAGGGACGGAAGATGAACGGAAGATGAAGGTTGAATAAATAAAGAAGTGAGATCGAGGAGTACGAGAGTTTGGGAGGTCAGAATGCAAGGCGGCAAGTGAAAGCTTGGCAGTGAGAGTGTCAAATCCTGAATGTGACGTTGTTTCGCGGCGGCCATCCACTGGTCGAGTTTGAACCGTGACAAAAGATGTGAAGAACCGTTGTATTTGAGGTGCAGGGATGTGATACTAATGTGTTGGTTGTGATGGGAGAGCATAAGTGTGTCCACTAGGCTTATGAAGGAACGGCAGCGTGTGGGATTAGAACCATCTTCATCAAGGTGAAGGACTTGCAAAGGCCGGGGTAGGTTAGCCCACCTCTTGGAAAGAACTCCGGTGGCCAAAGCTTGTTTCGTTGGGAGAAAAGAGAGTATGTGATACAATAACTCATCTGGTAAGGTGCTGATAACATCAACATCAACCATGTTTCGATCACCACCAGTGGCGGAGCCAGAAATTTTTTTAAGCCTGGGCAAAAAAAATTAAATCGCAATTAAGCATGTTAACTACAAAAAATATTAAAGCACAGTAACGGCCTAGGTGATATTAAAAGGTAAAAAACAGTACAGTAGGGAAATCAATTTGTTAAGCATGAAGAGAGAAATGGGTAAAATTAGAACTCTAGCAACAAAGAACATTTCCCTTCCATATGATCTCAACCAACTACATCATATAATGGAAACATAGATACTAACTTGAGGCTTCCAAGTTTAACAGATCATTTTCTGTTCACAACCTGCAACCCAATCTAGGCGGAAAGATCTAGCTAGACATCATAAACTAAAATATCCCTGGCTAAGCAAATGGTGAAACCAGATTTGGGGGTGTTCAACAGAAATTCCATAAAAGTACAACATTCAAAAGCGTACAAGCTCTCACTAAAAACTAACACAAATGGAGCCATAACACAGACAAATTACAGCAGTCCAAAGATTTCATTGTTTGCATGGTATTTAAAGCATTAGCAAAAATGGTAAAATTAATTAAGATAATACACGAACAAATTGCATAAATGTATACAGAAGATGGAGAACAAGCATTAAAGGGATATAAGAACTTACATCTTCCTCCATTGGGCGGCTTGAAAAGAGAAAACAAAATGTTAGTATATAATTAAAAAGCAGAAAAATTTGATACAAAATTCAGCAAAAAAAAAAATACCTCATTTTGGAAGAAACAGCAGAGCAGTTGCAAAATCCTTCAAAAAAAAACCAGCACAAGAGAGAAAATCAGTCAAACGGAAAATATTGCAAAGAATAAGAAACATCATGAGAGAAATTTGGAAGATGGGGGAGAAAAAGTGGGAAGCATCTTGAGTTCAGGTCTCCATGAAATTTCCGCATAAACAACTCGGAAGAAGAAGAAGAATGGGAGTAGGAGGAGGAACTCACCACAGCAAGAGCGAGAGATGTGCAGAGTCGAGAAGAAAAGTGAAGAAGGTAAGAATTAGGGTTTATATTGACCAGAAACAACTTAGAAACCGAAACCGGGGTTTCTGGAGTAATGGACCACTTTAGCCTTGGGCCGGTGTACTTTTAAAGCCCGTTTGGTGGTCAGGATAGGATATAATAGGATATGATATGTGAACAGGATAAGAACATGATATGATAAGAGCATGATAGACTCTTATCATATCCTGTGTTTACGATGCACAGGATAAGGACAGGATATGATAAGGAAAAAAGTATCAGATTTATATTTAAATAAAAAATATATTTAAAAATTATTCATTCTATTAAATTTAATTTCTTTACATTTTCATGAATAGTCTATATTTTAAAATAAATACAATTAATTTAAATTTTATTAATTAGCCTATTTTATTGTTTTGAAGATAACATATATTTTAAATAAAATTATACAGTTAACCAATTGGTTTTCATTTAGTCGTGACACGTGATAATTAACAGTAAAAATTAACTAAATTAAGAATATTATTATTTCAAAAGTACTATATATTTAAATTATAAATTTATAATTTAAATATAAATTACTTTTGAAATAAGAATAATTTATAAGTAGTTTTAAATAATAGGAGATGAAAATAGAAAATTAATCTATTACTATTAAAAAATCAATATTCGTAATCAATGTTTTTCACTTAGTTGTGACACGTGATAAACAATAAAAATCAACCAAATTAAAAATATTATTATTTAAAAAATAATTTATATTTAAATTATTATATAAGTAGATACATGATTTTTAAATAATAGAAGATGACAATATAAAATTAGTCTATTATTATTAATAAATCCATATTTGTAAGTGAGTAGTCTATTTTACTATTTATGAATAATAATTTTATTTATTTTTTATTTTAGTTAAATTAATATTATTATAAATTATATAATATTAAAATAAATTAATTTGAAGTTAGGATACTAAAAGAAAATATATAACTGATATCCTATCATGTTTTATCCTAGCCCCCCTTAGGATAACTTTTACACATGATTGACAGGATAGGATAGGAGACAGTTTAGTGTTATCCTATCCTGCTGGCGCAACAAACGACAGATAACAACAGGATATAATTATTATCATGTCCTATCCTATCTTGTCCTGGTCACCAAACGGGCCCTTAATATACATCATTGATGACCATGTTCAATTTCTTTATCTATGGAAGGTATTTTCATACTTGATTTTCACTAATGTCTGATGCTAAGGGTAGCAATCCAGTGAGTTTTTATTTACGTAGGCTAATAACTTAGTCATGAGTGGCCTCTTACTCCAACTTGATCTTCTGGTATGAATCTTTGATGTCGCTAAATCTTTTGTGAACTGCTTTGGTTTCTACTTGATACACTATTTTTGTATTACTGCCTTAAATCATAAATGCTAAAATTTCCTTTTGCCAGTAATAGGGAGTTAACTTTCATCATCCTATTGTTAGGATGAACCAAGAAAGATGAGCATATAACGTGAAGAGGCGGCGATAGATACTCTTATTTAATGCCTGAGTAGCATATGGAATAGAATGAGATGGAAGTAGCATCACAATAAGAAATTGAGCAGTTTTCGTTTGAGAGAGAGAATGGAAAAAATGAAGAAATGTGAGTCAAGTATATATTTGTACTCATTTATCTTTGTGTAAAAAACACAATTAATTGATCATTTTTTCCCCTTTATTTTGTATAAAAATCCCAATATCTGTACTTTAATTTGGAGCTTTTTTTTTCCAGCTCCCACAAACGGTTGATTGATTTTAAATAAAAATGTATGCTTCATGAAATCTTACTCTCAGCTAATATGAACATTATTTTGTATTTTTTTTGAAATAATTAATGTGAACATTATTGTGACAATCTTATATGCAATGAATGTCTGAATTTGACTCTTCTTTTGATAAGTCTATATACCTACTATTGATACCCCTTAACTAAACTTGTCTTGCCTTCTTGAGTTTTTGAGATTTAGCCATTTTATCGTGTAAATGTGTTTTAGTACTCATGTGATCTTCCACTATTAAATGTGGGCTTATTAATCTTAATCTATATATATATGTAAAGCACACTTGTGTTTTTTGCATGCAATAAATGCATTAAATCATAAAACCTCACATACTTTTATATTAAATACATTAAAAAATAAATAAATAAATAAATTAAAAACTGAAAAAATTTGTATTATAAAAAACTATTCAACTACTTATATTAAATAACAACATTCATAGACTTAAAATTGACTTGAGCTTTGCATTTAACAAATTTAAAAAATCAAATTTAAAAAAACTATATTAATAATTAATTTAGATAAAATACTTTTAAAATAAAAAAAATTCTATATATATATATATACATATCTATCTATCTATATACATATGTAAAGCAGACTTAAAAAAATAACATTAAACACATAAAAAATAGTAAATTTATTTTGAATTAAAAACATTAAATAAAAAAATTGAAAACTAAAATAAAAACTACATCAACTTTATTATTCATTATATTAATTATTAATTGTTAAACTTTTCAATTTCTCACATTTAAAAGTAAATATTAATATTTAAAACTTTTCAATTTCTCTTATTTAAAATGAAATATTTAAATTATTTAAATTTTAATTATCCATTAAATCATACAATCTCACATAATTTTATATTAAATACATTAAAAAATAAATAATTTAATAAATTAAAAACTGAAAAAAAATTGTATTATAAAAAACTATTCAACTACTTATATTAAATAACAACATTCATAGACTTAAAATTGACTTGAGCTTTGCATTTAACAAATTTAAAAAATAAAAATAAAAAAAAAATAATATTATTAATAATTAATTAAATAAAATACTTTTAAAATAAAAAAATTTATATATATATATCTAACTATATACATATGTAAAGCATACTTGAAAAAATAACATTAAACACAAAAAATAGTAAATTTATTTTGAATTAAAAACAGTAAATAAAAAAAATGAAAACCAAAATAAAAACTACATCAAATTTATTATTCATTATATTAATTATTAATTGTTAAACTTTTCAATTTCTCACATTTAAAAGTAAATATTAAAATTTAAAACTTTTCAATTTCTCTTATTTAAAATGAAATATTTAAATTATTTAAATTTTAATTATTCATTACAACTTGAGGTGAATTTTTAAAAAATAATAATAATTGAAATTGACTACCTTACATTAATGACAATAATAGATTGTTAATAATAATTTGTTTATATTATTTACATTATTGTTAATAATAATTATAAATCTTATTAGTTACTAATCAAAAGTTGAGAAATTTTAAAAAAATAAAAAATAAAACTTATTACTATTTATTACTTATAAAAAAATATTTATTAATAATTAATGTCGAAAAAATGGTTGAAAATTAAAAAAAATGTCCCTATAAGATATTATTATTACTATATCGAATGTGTATATTATTTTTTAAAAAAATTAAATATGATTTTTGATCTATTATATAGAAGTAAAAATAACTTGATGAAGCATAATAGAGAAAAATAATTATAACAAAAGTTGAATAAATTTAAATTTACTAAATAATATTTTACGATACTAGAATTATAACTTATTATAATTTTTAAGTTAAAATTATTTCAAGTTCAAAAAAAAGTTAAAATTATTTTATTGTTGATAAAAAAGTATAAAAAAATATGTTATTATAACTTATATTAAAACCTTATTACTTGATTTAAAATATTTTAAATTCACTTAAGGATTTTTCAAATTATTAAATTGGTTTTAAAAAATTAGTTATGATTGAAAAATAGAATAACATATGGGGACAATAATTGAGTATCAATGTTTACAACCGGATATATGATTAATCAGCACATCTGTAATTGAAACCACAATAATAGACCTAAAAATAGAGAACCCAAATCAATAAAATATATTACAACCAAAGTTTTTAAAATTAATTTAATACTAATACAAAAGAAATTTAATTACACTGTAATAATTTTTATACTATATTAAAAAAATAGTGTAAATAAACCCGTGCAACGCACGGGTATTATTTCTAGTAGATCCTATTACTGCCTATTACACCCACGATAATGGATTCATGAACAATAAATTCCCCTTTACAATATAACCACAAATTAAATTATTGATTAATTGTATTACAGCTAACATGTATATTATTGTTTAACTGTATAAATAAATTTAATTATATTTTCTGCTACATTTGATACAAAATTTTTATGATGGAAAAATTTTTATGCACGGGTTAAGTATTTTTTATTTTATTTTTTGTAGCATATTCCTGCAGGTGTTGTTACTCACCATCTCCAGCACTGTCCTCAATCAGTAAACATGATATTGTCGGATGGGAATACAGAGGAATGGACAATCAAATGGGCCACAGACAGGCCTTGACAGATGCTTTTGGTGAAGGCTGGTATCAATTCTGTAGGGCGCAGAGATTTCGCGTTGGGGATGAATTGCTCTTTTTTATAATGTCAGATAACACTACCGTTAAAGTTGCATTCCATCGAACCTAAATCATGGCGTGTTCAAGTGTTCCATGCTGAAGTCGTGCAATTTATTTCCGGTTCCTGTACTCAGTTTTGATCAGCTAGAGCTGGTTTTGAAGGTATGAAAAACGGTAGAAAGGGGGGGTTTGAATAGCGTTTTCAAGATAAAGCTTCCACCTTTAAGATTTTGACAAATCTTTCGAGAACTTAAGTGCTAAAGATAAGAGATAGAAAAGCACACAAGGATTTTATCCTGGTTCACTTGATAAATCACTCAAGCTACTCCAGTCCACCCGTTAAGGTGATTTCTTCCTTCTTAGAATGAAGGCAATCCACTAATCAGGTAAGAGTTACAACTGCACTTGAAACCTACAAGTGACTAACAATTACACTGACTTAGCTCACACTAAGATTCACTCTCTTAGTCTTCTCTAGGATCCGATCAACCTTGATCTCCTAAAGGAACTAAACAAATTGTTTAATCAAAGAATGTTTACAAGAGATTTGCTTCTAAAAAGCTAATAGTAAACACAATGAATTTTCAGATGAAAGAATGCTTGAAGATATTTGAATATAGCTTGTGCTTATGTGAATTCTTCCAACCGCATCTTTCAGACTTCAGCCTCTATTTATACTCCAAGGATTAGGGTTTGAGCGCTGCATAGAAATGCTACCGTTGGAGGGCAGTTCTGGAAATTCCAGCTTCTGCTGTGGCTGAGAGCGTTAGGTAGGTCGTCAGGATGGTACAGTTGCTTTTGTACTTTGAAAGTGACTTGACCTTTAAACCTAGGAGACTTCTGATCAGGGGAAGGCTTCATGTTGGAACTTGTGAAGCCGGTTGATCAGAGTCAGAGGGAAAGCACAGATCCTCTGACCATTGTATCTTCTGATTCTGAACTCAGAGGGAAGTACATGGTCTTCAGAGTTTCTTGCTTCTGGACTTCAGAGTTTCCACTATTCAGCTTCTGTATCTTCAGAGTCTTCTACACCATCAGAACATCTGAACCTTCAGTGTTTCTAGGTTATCAGAACTTCTGGATCTTCAGAGCTTCTAGTGACTGAGTCCACATCAGAGTTTGTGTAGCTTCAGAACTTCTGAAGCTTTTCCACTGTTCATGTTGAACATGGTCAATGCGAAAGCGTTGCTTGGGTCACTCTTTAAGCACAGTGCTTCTGATTTGTGTGAGATTGAATAGAGGTCAGAGCCTGTAAATAGCACACTCAGAAAAACACGTTAGAGTACCACAATTGTTCATATCAAAAGGTTAACATGTAATCATCAAAACATAGAGTTGTAGTACTAGATCAAAACTTGATCTTACAGGTTTTGCATCTCCTTCGGACCTCTGTGCCCAAACGAAAAATCAGACATCCTCCTTCCATTCTATTCTTACACTCAATCATTTCTCTCTCATTTTCTAAGAACATCTTTCTCTAATAAAAACAACGCCGTTGAACTTGAAGCCATTCCTCTACTCTCTTCTTCCAATGCTCCTTCTCGAACTTGAGTTTTGCTTAATTGCTCGCTTATTTAGCTACTTTGAGTCCAAGAGGATGTGACATTTTTATACCCGGAACATTACGAATTTGGATTTGTCTAATGTTCCAAACCACTGATAATTGCAATTTTGATTATTTTAAAATATTTCATTTTTTGCCAAAAGATGAAGCGATGGTGAATCTGGGATTGTTTTCTTCAAACTGGGATTTTTTGTGAGTTTAGTGAAGGTAACCTTTTAGATACCTTATTTTACCTAATGGGGTCAGAGCTTGCTGGTGTGTGGCTTTGTACCATTGCTCGGTTTCGGGAATGTGAAGAGGGGTGTGTTGCTCAGCCCATCTCCTCAAGTGTATGAGCTCGTTTGAATCAGAAGCATAACAGTGCCAAGAGGGTTCTAATGCCAGTATAACTATATTGTTGTAGATTATAATAAAAATATTATGATATGGGAGATGGGTAAGAAGTACGAATTGAACCTTTCTAAAAATATTCAGAATGACCTGGAGGTTAAGTTCTGTGATCTGTGGTAGGTACTCCCTTTTTCTCTCACCACATTTCTCTGTATCGCTTTCGATTAATTCTTTCTGAGGTTGTTTGTTGTTGCTTCTGTGAAATAAGCCTTAGTTTTACTTCCATTCCTAATAAATTTAGTTTCATTTTTTTAAATGATATTATGCGCAGTAGTAGACAGAATTATGGTGCTTGAGTCATGTTGGTCAAATTGTGTAGATTCTCAGCACACCTTTAATGTCATTCCACTTGAGTTCATTAGATTCACAAATCTAAATATCAAAATCCAAAATTCAAAATAAAACATCAAGCAGAAATAAAAACCGGTTAATGGACTATATAAATTTATAATGAATAAAAATAGACTAAATTATTGAAGAACATTGATGACCCGGGTTTATATGATGTTTTTAGGGTTTTTACTTGTAGGTTTTGAGTCTTTTTCTTGTGTCTCATGTAGTGTTTCATGCATTCTCATGCATTTTTATCTTTTCTTGAGTCTTTGTTTTGTTTTGCTAATTTTGTAGTTTTATAGGGAGTTTTCTTGCATTTTAAGTTAAGTTTAGGACTTGCATGATTTTCTTTTGTTTTATGAAGGACCTCTTGTGCTAATGAGCTCTTGGAGCTTCTAGAATCTTCCTTGACTTGTTGGTTAGGTTTGGAGAGCAGAAACTGAAGGAGAAAGAAGGCCAAGAAGCATGGAATTGATGGAGAACTTAAAGAGGATTGAAAAGAGGAGTTTCAGAAGCCAAAAAGTCCTTTTCAGGCGAGCTTAAGCGCCTAGGCGCTGGGAATGGGCGCCTAGGCGCCAATTAGGGTCCAGAGGCATGTTTTTCACATGCAATTGGCGCTCAGGCGCTCTGAATTGGCGCCTGAGCGCCCAGACTCGTATTCATTGTGTATAAATAGGATTTTAGTCATTTTCTTTGGCAATCTTTGATACCCATTCCATTTTTACATAAGTTTAGAAGGAGAGGAACATCTAGGAGAGTGAGAGAAGGCTTCCAAGCTTGTGTTCAAGGTTCTTAGCCAAGCATGGCTCTGCCATGCTTGGCTAATCTCTCTTCTTTTGCTTTGGATTTCTTTGTAAGACTTTTCATGTTTAAGTTATAATCTTAAGTTCTTTCCCACATGTTCTTCTTCTTCCCTTGAATCCCATTTTCTGAATTTCAATCTAAGCTTGTATGCATGCTTGCTTTATACTATTCTATAATCAGAACGGAAGTTTGTTATAGATTAGGGAACTGATTTGGGATTACCCCTTCTATGCTTGCTACTAGGAATAGAGGAAGGGTTGGGGTTTGATGGCCTGAAATTGCATGATCTAAAACCTCATATAAATGACTAAGTACACAAGGAATTGGGCTTAGCTTTTAGTATGGGAGAATTGCTTATGTGAGGAATCAATAAGTGAGTAACTAGGCTATATCATCAAGGAGAGATCCATGAGAACATGTGCTTAGAATGATGTACTTGAATTGACTAGTTGAACAAGAACCCAAAGCATGTTATTTTTTTGAATTGTCTTTTTATTTTTCCTTTTCCTTATTACTACTTCAGCATATCTCTTATTCAATAATACAAACCTTCATACTCAAGGCTTAAGCTGAATTTAGTCACTCACAATCCATGTGGTTCGATATTTAAAACCGGGTGGATTCCGTACACTTGCGGATTTACCAACAAACATGCATAGGTTCACTATGATCAGCACTACAACAAATAATATCGCATATGGGGAATAAGGCGTGACCAACCTGAAACCATCATAAAAATGCAAATATGTGAGAAAGAACGGTTGGAGAGAAGATTTGGTTGAATGATAAAGTAAAGATAAGATGAAGAAGGAGACATACCATAATCTTTGAAATTAGTGCAAAAATTGAAATAAGAAAAAATGTTAACATGGAAAGCATGAGAATGCAAATAAACCATTTAAAAAACTACCTCTATCGTCATTGTATCTTTCTCAATTCAAAATTGTTACCTCCACTACCGCTAGGACTCAAAACAACTGTATTTCAAGAAAGACAATCGCATCAACGCATGTGGATATCAATATGGAAAAAAAACTTTTTTTTTAGAATGGGAATTGCAAGACAGTGTGATACAAAATAAACTATAAAAGGAGACATAATTCATTGATTCAAAAGAGATTACAACTACTGGGAAAAGAGGATTTGGGTTTGGGTTTTAGTTATCACCATAATTGAAAATTAACCGAATTAAAGTGATAATATGTAAGGAATAATGCTATTTGAATGAAGAATGAAATTAAGGTATTTAAATTTCTCACATTTTAATTTAAAAAACTTTATTTTCTAGTTCTATATTTTTAAATTTATTTTTTTATTGCAGACTACTGTCTAAGAAATTTCTCAAGTATTATTAGTTATTTAATTATTTTCCATTTTTTATTAATAGTTATTTAATTATTCCAATTTTGTTTTATCTCCAATCCTAAATTTAGAATATTCTATTGAGTTTAATTTCTTTGCACTAACAGTGTCCAAATTTAGAAATTTATTTTATAACTAACGGGAAATTTTTGATATATTTTAGAATTAATTCATTTATGTAGAATTAATCAATTCATTTTAGAATTAATTAACAGGTCTCTTAAGGTTATCGTTACTTAGTTAGAATTACATAATTAACATTAAGATCGGGTAATTAATTAGAAAGAAAGAGACGATAAATAAAAAAAGAAAGAAATTAATCTTAAATTAAATTTTTATCCTAATTTGAAAGTTGCGATGTTTATATTAGAAATAAAATTTAAATTATTTCTAATTTTGGAAGAATTAAAAAAACAATTGAATAATACTAACTAAAGAATATATTTTTTGGTTACTTGTGGAAATAAGCTAACTAAAGAATTTAAAAGTCAATGGAAGAATTAATTTAAATTTTTATTGAATATTATTGTCTAATAAATATATAATATTTTAATTTTATAAAATCCCTATTAAAATATTTAATATATCATAATTTAGAATTTTAATTATTTTTAAAATTAGTTATTAATTAAAGTCGTTTTTTAAACTCAGTATTAATTAAAGTTGCTAATTTCTATTATAATTAGAGTAATGATGAGCTTCTTAAACAGGAAATATTTTTTTGATTTGAAAATTTTCAAAAGAATCAAAATTGAAAAATAATGATCTTGAAAATTGATAAAATAAATCTCTAATTGAATTTTAAATATTTATTTGCTCATCATACCCATTTTATAACCAAGGAAATATTAATGAGATATTAAGCAATTATCAATATCAATATCAATCAATATATATTATAAAAGAACAACTTCTAGCATGATGTGTCGCTCCCACAGGCCAAGTTAGTGACGTGTCGCTCTCAGATTAATTCTCACTTAATATTTTACACGTCAGCTCTTCCACCTTGGCCCTACCCTATCTTTTCAATTGCACGGCTCATCATCTTCTTCTTATTGAATTTGTTACACACCTACCACCTTTCTTCCCCAATCTGTTCCAACCTCTGGGTCGTGCTTCGCCGGTTTCTTTCTTTCAAAAGTGAATCAGTAAGAAGAAGAGTGGAATACCTACTGAGGAGATCTAGAGTTTCGGTGGGCTGGTTTATGGGTAAACCTCTTCTCCCTTATCTTTCTGCTTGACCTCCCGTGTTCTCCTTTTCACATAATTTTTTTCAATTTTTTCAATTTCACCAGGCTGCAAAAAATTGATTGTATTGGTTGATGCTGAAAAGAGATAAGTTCAAAAGAGATAGATGACATGCCCAAAGCAGTATTCATTTGCTTTCAAGGTTTGAAGCTTATTGAATTCAACTTCAAAAATATGTCTCTCTCAGTTTTAGTTTTTATCGAGAAAGAGTCTACATCTTCTTTTTACCATCTTTAATTTTTGTAAGCCCTCTATTGAAATCTTACTGAATAGTAGAACTGTATGCTACTGCCTGATGCTTATTTAATTTCCTATCTTGCGATTAAACTGGCTTCAAAGGTAGTTTATATATAGATTTTCTAAAAATCCTAAAATATATGGTGATGTTATCTTTGATGAATGCGTGATATTTAAATCCACAACCTCTACTATGTGAAAAGTTCATCAAGGACTGCTTAAAAGTAAGCATAGTCAACTGGCAACAAGGTCATATCATAAATCAATTGTATTCAGAGAGTAACAATCTTGCAGAATTGGCTTGATTCACTTTACTGTGACATTGTTTAGATCATCACTGAAAATGAAAAAGAATCTGAAAATTATATTTTGTTCTCTCTCTTTTTTGAAGTCTCATGTTGATAATTGTGTATCATTCACATCCTCTTTAATGTACTGTAGAGGGTGAGTTATTAATTGAGTTTGGCTTCCTGGATTAATCATTCTAATTTGAGTAGAGTCATTAGTTGTTTGTGGTGTCTAATGTCCTTTAACAGAATTTGATCCTCATCTTCTCTATATAATTGTTTTTTCAGAATTGGAGGCAAGGATAACTTCTTCCATTGCAAGAGATGTGGTGAGTTCACCAAATGCACTGAGAGGAGTTTTTTACCTTAAAACTTTGCATTATTGATTACTCAGAACTCCCTCTACAAATGATTTTCTTTCTCAGTTCCCAACAACATTCATGTGTGTCCTTATTTGTAAATTGATTTTTCTTTTTGCAGCACCTGAGAAGAAGCACCGTCTCCCATATGCTTACAATCGTTTCATGAAGTGAGCTATTACATTCTCTATTTCTCTTACTCTATTTACTTTCTTAATACTATGACATGTATAACATATATGGTTGATTTGATGTCGCAGGTTCCTTATCTGAATATTCTCAGATCAAATATTAATCAGGGGGTTTATTTCAGCTTCTGAGTTCATGACACATGCTGAATAATAAGGATTAGATTAAGAGAAGAAGGTGGATGATGGAAACAGAACAATAGACCAAGGTAGAAGTTCTGATTATTCATATGAAAATTAAGATTAGAGCTGCAGAATCTGAGTTTAGTGTCTTATTAATCTTTAATCAATTATTTTGTGCTGGAAGGGGAGAAAAATTTGTATTGGAGGTGTTTGATCCGGCGAACTATGTTAAGAATGGGACTACTTTCTACTTTCCTTTGATTCTGTAGGTTGTAACTGAAGAATAAACAGGAAGGGAATGATGCTGCTACTGTTGCAAAGGAGAAACACTCAGCAAAGGAAAAAAATCATAAAAGGAAAAAGGTGATAAAATGTATATGCAGTATACATTGAGATTTATTAGAAACATGAGATTAATACAGTATGTGAATAGTGCATATCTAATCATCTCAAACAACTTTTTCTCATTCATAGGGTTGGTTACTGTGTCTTTGGGTTTATATTGAATTTTTTTTTATCTACCTAATAGAACTAGAATTATGGGAGTTATATTCATGTCTTTTGGCCAAGATTTGGTTGTCTATAGTTATTTGTTCTTTTTTCTTTCAATGTTGATAACACTTATTATGTCCAGTATATTCTTATATATGCAACTTGATTATCATCTTTCTATGGTGTCTCACTTTTTATCTCCATTGGAAATTGGGAATGAGAACTTTCTTAGTATATTTTAACCATTTCTAGGTTTGGCATGCCTGCTCAAAGCATCATCAGTGCAAGCTTATTGTAGCTATTAGCTAAATCTTCTGATTTCTTTAGTTATCTTTATTTCAGGGCTTTTCCATGGGAGATGTATGATGGAGACCATAGTAATAGAAGATTTAAGGAAGATTTTGGTTTCATCTATTATAAGGCAGTGTTACAAGTAAGGTATATACTCTCTTTTTACAATCTTGATGTTGTGTTCCTGAGGAGTGAGGAAGAATACCACTGATATGTATCAACCTGAATAGAAGTAACTGCACAACACTTAAAAACTAATATTAGAAGAAGTTTGAGGTGTAGAAGCTTAGATAAAGTGATTTGCTGATTCTAATGGATTTGATTAGAACTCTAGATTGTGTTTATGGTAAAAAAGAAAAGACAGGGTATTTTTGAATCTTTACATTCCCACTACTTTCTTTCCACCCCATGTGACAGTTACAACCTTTTACTTCCAATTTCCAAACAGCTGCACCGGTTAAAATGCACCCCTTCATATTCTAGCTGCTTATTTCCAAGAAATTTTGTTTCAAAATTCAAATTTAATTGCAATTTTTTCCTTTCTTGCCTGTCAAACAGTCCCATTATAAAAATTCAAATTAACAAAAATCCTTTTGTTTTTGCTTCTTCTATCTGCACAGCTCCTCTTTACATGGCTGTTTTTGCATACTTAAGAAATTGCCCTTTCTAGCTGCATATTGCAGCTTATCTTTTGCAGCCTATATTGAGCAATAATATAAATGAAATTATATACAGCTAAAAAGTAGAAAGTTGAATGTCTTGCAAGAATGTATAGTTGATAAATACTAAAGGTATCTTGGCTGATATATTTATCCATGTCAGAACAGTTTTGGGGAATTAGAAGGTATCTTGGACGAGAAGTAATATTTTTTCCTTGATTTGTTCCCTGTTGGGTTTTTATGAATTTTATGTTTTGGTTTTCATTTCAAGCTATTACCATTCTTACTCTTATTTATTTATGATTAGCAGTCAGTTTTATATTGTTGGCATCGGTATTAGAGCAGCAGTGGCATCAAGTTCCGGATGGCTTATAAATGAAACTCTAAGAGCCTCTATTTCTTTAGTCTTTTTTTTTTTCTTTTCTACATATTGATATGCATGAATAATTTCTGTTAAAATCTCATTTACATAATAAAAGTCATATGATCCTGGGGTACATGTGGTCTTGGAAATTATTTTTAGCTTTTATCTTTCCGCACCTCTTAATTATCTTCAGATTGTCAAGTCTTCATTTACATGTTTAGGCTTTACATATCTCTGTAAAAAATGGCTCCCATGGGGCGTACTTTCATGCTGATCTCTTTTCCCTTTTGAATTAGTTTCTTGCTGTAATGTTTTGACTTGAAAATCTTTGGATTATGTTCTACAATTCAAGAAGTCATGATAGAGGAGAAGGTTCACATTAACATTGTTACCATTGGAGATTTACCTTTATTTTATTCCCATTAAATAATGTATTCACTTTTATTTGTTCACTGTACAAGCTAATTTTCCTTTTAATGTTGTTTACAAAGAAGTTTTTGAGAACGTGTGAGCAGAAATTGACGCTCATGATCGCGGTCACTGTAGAGTAACTTAGCTACTGTTTATTAGACACCGTAAAACTGTCCCCTTTTATGTTTTGGTGAATTTCAGGTTTCGCTAACCAATCTTCTTATTAGTTAATCAGTCGTTTGCTTCGCATTTTAGACACTTCTATTTCATATTTGTTTATTAGTTATTCTACGGCACGAATTTCAAACAAGTGATTCAATTTAAGACTTTTCCGCCACTATGCTCAGCGTATCAGACTCTTCAATTCCATCCGTTGTTTAATATATTTAAAATAATCAATGTATTGACTCACGTATAAAAAAAACGTATTGATTGATGTATCAAATACGATAAATCCGTCCCCTTATATGTTTTGTAGAATTTGAGATTTCGTTAACCAATCTTTTTATTAGTTAATCAATCGTTTACATCGCATTTTAGACTCTTATATTTCATCTTTGTTTATAATATTTTAAAAAAATCAACGTATTAATTTACGTATAAAATACGACATATGTATTCCCCGTGCATCGCACGGGTTAAAAAACACTAGTTATATTAAAATAAATGAAAAATTAAAATATATATAAACTGAATTTTCAACTCAGAATTTCAATAAACAAAATAAATTTAAAACCCCTAAACAAAATGGGATAATTATTTAAATATTTTGATTATTTAAATAAATTCAGAATTTGAATAAATCAAAATTATTTCTAAATATTTAAAAAATTTCAACTCAGAATTTCAATAAACAAAATGAAAAAAAAAACCCTAAAAATAAATTGAATAGTAGATTAATATCCGTGAAATCAAATTGATCTCTTGAAAAAAAAATTGCAATAGATTCATTTGAAAGTGAATATAGCAAAATAACCCAAGAAAAAAAGAGTCTAAGAAATTCACTTACTTACTTATCTCGAAATTGATGGCCATAGTGGGTGCATGTGTAGAAATTAGTTTTCCCTTCGTCTGTTGATCTCATCTGAAATTAGAAAGATTCAACTACATATGTTAAAGTACTCATAGAGCTACAAATAAAATAGGCAAAACAATAACATAAAGTTCTCATTGTACCTCTGGTCACCTTTAATATGAAGTCTCTGAATCGATACATGTTTATTCACCCATAAGGATTCCTAAACAATAAAAATAATTTAGGCCAACCAAACAACAAACAAAGAAACACATGTCTATATTATTAATCCAAATTAAAAAAAATGAAGAAAACACCAATTTTTATATCACTCATGAACAAAATAACATAACAATGAAGAGGGAAAATACCAAAACACAAATTACAGAGAAATCATATAGATTTGACTATTTTACAAAAGCAAGAGAATGAAAAGATTCAGCACGGGGAACACCAATTTCAATGAAAATTAATTTCAAAGAGTCATCAGTTGAAAAAATTTACTCAATAGAAGATAAACACGTAATTAAATCTCTTCTCCCTATTTTGGTATGACCTGTTTTTTTTCTTCCTCACACTGTGTATTGCACGCTTCTGTGCTTGACACAATTTATAGCACTCTTATAATAAAATTGATATCGTGGTCAATCTATAAAAAAATTGTCTTAAATACATATAATTAAATTATATGTACACAATTTATAGCATCATCAATATCAATATCAATCAATATCAATATATATTAGAAAAAAACAACTTCTAGCATGACGTGTCGCTCTCACATGCCAAGTTAGTGACGTGTCGCTCCCAGATTAATTCTCACCTAATATTTTACATGTAAGTTCTTTCTCCTTGGCCCTACTTGCCACATGTGCCCTCATTTTTCCTTACCTTATTTCTCCTTAATAAAAAAAATACATTTTTTAATTTTAGATTTGATTAGGATTTAGGTTTTTTATTTCTTGATTTTATCTTAATTTATTTTTGATTTATTTTTAGAGTATTAATTAATTTTTATGGTATTTTTATTGAATTTTCGGATTTTTAATTAATTCCGGATTTTATGAGTTTTTTTTGTGATTTGCTAGATTTTGATAGTTTTTATCTATATTTATTTAGTACATTTTTAAATTTTAGATTTGATTAGGATGTATGTTGTTTATTTCTGGATTTTATCTTAATTTATATTATTATTTATTTTTAGAGTATTAATTAATTTTTATGGTATTTTTATTGAATTTTTGGATTTTTAATTAATTCCGGATTTTATGAGTTTTTATTGTGATTTGCTAGATTTTGATATTTTTATCTAAATTTATTTAGTACAATTTTTAATTTTAGATTTGATTAGGATTTATGTTGTTTATTTCATGATTTTATCTTAATATAAAATATGTGATAAGTGATTTAAATCAATAATAAATCCCATCACCAAAAACCCTGCCTACCTCCACCATCTCCTTCATGGAATTCATTTCCTCCATACAATTCTCATCTCATCTCTCCACTGAACGGAACCACCCCTACAAAATCGTCTCATCTCTCCACGGAACCACTTTGCCATCGACTTGCAATCGCATCCCTCCGATTTGCTACCTTGGACTGATTGGGAAGGTTGCAGATGAAGGTTTCAAATTATTTTCTTCCTTTGCTTGCATAATATGTTATGGTTTTTTTCAATTTTATTTTACTTTACCTTTAACTTTCATTCACTCATGTTTGACTTCAAGGTCAATTTCGTTCATCACTTTCCATGCTAATTTCAAATTCTTTTCTTCAGGTTTTTTTTTATAGATATTCCACCAAAAGAGATTCTTTGGAAGCCATGGATGGTGAATCCATTTTATATTCTATATGAAATTTTGCAATATTTTGATTTGTTTTTTATGTTTTCTGATTCTCCTTTGTATGTGATTCTATTTTATTCGTTTTTCTTAATTTGCATCTAAAATTTGTGTCCTATGTTATAGGAGGTGAAACATTGATCTGTGTATGTTTTGATTAACCTAATCATTGTCATGAGTGAAGTGGATTGAGGGAGTGCATGTTTTGATTAACCTAAATCATGTTATGATTAACCTAACCACTGTGTATCTTTGTTCGCTCAAGCTATACTATTGAGGTTAGGCTTTTAAAACTGGTGCTATCCTTTATAATATGCTAAACGCCTAAACCAATGTTCTAACAATAAATTGATTTCCTTGGCTTCCCTGGAAACATTTGACATGAATTTATCCGTAGGTACAGAACGGCAATGAGGTGCATACCTCTTTCTAACTACACTCTCTGATTCTCAGCTAGCTGACGATGAAACATGATTTATGACTCAAGATCTTATCTTGCTCTCATTTCAAGTAAGCCACGAAACATGTGAGACCAGTACTCATGGAGGTTTTTCTCAGTCCATTATATGTATATATTCACCAGATAAGAGATAGAGATATGTGTTTGGTGTTGCACTACTGTGATGCATATATAGTTTTACTGACTTAGTTCATCAATTCTACATCTATCTATCATCATTACATATATTAAAAGTCACTTTTCGAAGGCAATATTAGATTTTATAATTAATCATTGTTCTACTATGGTTCAATTAATCAAACTTTAGTGTGATTGGAAGTCTTGCTTGCATGAGTGTGTAATTATCACATTACGATTTAGTATCAGCATATGTTTTTTATTTGGTTATTGTACTTTCAACAACAGTGCTACATAAAGCAAATAGTTGTTTTAGCCGTTCAACAAATATAATGGGTCTAAAATTTCTAGGGGGGTTTTCTTCCATTCATCTTCTTTAGTAGCATGTGATTAGTTTCCCCTTACAAATACATCTGATTGGTTATGGAAACCACCGGAAGGCCATAACCATCAATTCATTCTTTGGCTTTCATATCTGTCTGCAAATTTGATTGCTATCTTTGCACTATCATAGCTAGATTGATGTTGCACATATTGCTATTATGTTTGGTGGTCTTTAGTCTATCCTACTCTAACATGTCTATCAATCTCACTTCATGAGTTCTTGATTTTCTGTTACTTAGAATGCAGATACGGCTGGAAGCTACTGATTTGGAAGCAAGTTTCATTTGAATTAGCATGAGTTCATATTAATTCATGTTAAAGTTGGACAACAATCATGAATAGCACCTAGGATTGCTGCTGATTTAGAAGCAAGTTTCATTTGATTTTTTAATTAGAAATAAATATTTTAATGATTTAAATTCAAAATGTGATACCTTCTTACTTTATGAAGTGCTTTTTTATGCCAAAGAATAGACTCTGATTGCAGTGAAAACAAAATTTGCATATGATGTTAGGTACTGTGTGAAATTTGTGAGTGTGTTTGTGGATAATTTATAAGAAAAGTGGTGGTGATAGTGAGGTAGAGAAATCTGAGAGAGATTTTGATGTAAATGGAGATTTTTCTTTCTTATGAGATTGGACTTTTAATCCTTATCCACACCATTCGAAATTTCCATTATTAATACTATTATTTTCGACACTTATGTCACTAACAAATAATAATTAAGTTCTGATGTAATGTATATTCTTTGTAATGGAGAATTAAGTAGTTGTTTTTAAGAGTCTTTTATATATAATTCAGATGTAAACAGTATGCACTCAGCTATCACTTGAGCACTAGAGCAAGTAAAGGGAGCATACTACGACTGCTTTACTATTCTGAATTTTTTTATCGCAGAAATGCTCCGGTAAGTATAACAAGCTCAAAAGCAGAATTGCATGATGAAACTTCTAGATATTATTAATGAACCATACCTTTCAGTTCCAAACTGTCAAGACCTTCGCTAGAAATTTGTTCTAAAGTACGCCCATTAGTACTACTATAAGAGCAAAGCAACATGCTTCTTATATTGGGAGATAGACAAAAGCAGAGGTTGCCTTAGTAAGCTTTCTCACCTGGATCAACAGAAAAAGCAACTGAAACTCGATCGATGAAAGTTGGAATAGCAAGATTTACTCTTAAAGTCTTCGGCAGGAGGAGGATACAAGAGATCGACCTTGAAGCAAGCAAGGTATGGTGGGTGTCATCATCTTCATCGATATTACCCACCAGATAGACTTGAGAAAAGACTTTCAGGCATCCTGAGAGTAAGGAGAAGCTGGATCTAAATGTATTAGAAAGAGCCTAAAAGCTTTTATATATAGGAAGAATATTTTACGTGAAAATACTTCTACATAAAAATAAATGTTAATAAGATTTCATCGGAATTTTTTTTTGTTACAAGAAAAACATAATATAATATAATTTGATGTTAATTTTTTACTACATAATAATATAGTCCACTTTAATTTTTTTGTACAGATTATTATAGGAGTTAAATTCTCCTACGAGAAGAAATATATTTTAACAAGAAAGTACCTTCATTAAGTATTAATTAATTTATCAAATACAATAACAAATTTCGCGGTACATTCTTTTTTTTCTAAGATTAAAATGTGTTCTAAATGCTTTATTGGTGATTCTTCATATCTATAATTTGTGTTATTGTCTTTAGACTCATGAAGAATGTGAAACGACTTCATGTTAATATGGGTCAAACTTAGTTTATTTTATTGTGTAAAAAATGAACTCGCATAATCACGTACATAAAGAATATTTTCTCTTTTTTTCATTGTAGATTAAATCAGCTATTGTTTATTAGCCATCATTAAACCACATCCCCTAATATGTTTTGCATAATTTGAGATTTGGTTAACCAATTTTTTTATTAGTTATTCAATTGTACGAAGTTCAATCTATGCAACAAGGATTTTAATTTAAGACTTTTTATCCACTTTGTTCATCATTTCACACTCTTCTATTTCATCCGTTGTTTATTATATTTTTAATGGTCAAGGTATTAATTGACCTATCAAATATAATAGATGTATTCCCGTGCAACGCGCGGGTAAAAAACACTAGTATATTAGAAAAGAAGAACTCCCATCAGACTGATTTAGTGACGTGTCGTTCTCACGTTAATTCTTAGTGACGTGTCGTTCTCACGTTAATTCTTAGTGACGTGTCGTTCTCACGTTAATTCTCATAAAAACTTGATTTTATCTTAATTTATTTTTGATTTATTTTTAGAGTATTAATTAATTTTTATGGTATTTTAATTGAATTTTCAATTTTTAATTAATTCAAGATTTTATGAGTTTTTATTGTGATTTGCTAGATTTTGATAGTTTTTATCTATATTTATTCACTAGTATGTAGCCCGTGCATTGCACGGGTTTTTACAAAAGTATTTATATTTTTATACTATTTGTTCATATTTTATTTTAAAGTGATTGCAAAAATCTAATCATTATGTTAATATTCCAAATATGAGATGATTTTTAGAAATGTGTAATATATGATATATTGAAGTTAATATAATTGTCCTGAATGTGATTTTAAAGTAGAACACATGACTATAAAAAAATTTAATTTATATGCATTGATAGTGTAAATAAGTTTTATACAATAATTTAGCGGAAGTCAGAAGTTTGTTGCATCAGAATTGGGATGTATTTCTCCATCATCAGCCTAGAGAGCAGAATAAGCCTGCTGATGCTCTAGCTAAGTTAGGTTTGAGACTTAGGCTAGATTTCTCTATGTGGTCCACCCTCCTCCTGATATTGCTCCTATGGTGGGGTGTGGCTAGTTTTTCTGTTTTTGGTTCTGGTCTTTCTTTTGTGTCTTTAAGCTTTCCCATGTACCAAAAAAAATTAATTAAACACATTCTTCCATTTTGCTAATAATTAATTTAGAATTTAATAAATATTTAAAATAAGAAATGAAAAGGTGTGATTGAATGGTAAACTGTGAGTCCATAGAATTAATATTCAAAAGAAAATAGAACACATAATTAATATTAAAATGAATATGACAAGATTTTATCACATTAGATTTACCATAATACAATCTGAAAGCGCCCAAAACAAAAACCAGAAAACTGGGATCAACATGGTGGAATGGCCAATAAAATCTATCTATTAAAATCTTTTGGCCTATAATCGTATTGCAGCAAAAATTAAAAACAGGAAAAAAATCAAGACACAGGGAGGGAGAGAGTGAGTATCAAGGTCGTATTCATCTCCGATCATGGGCAGAGTTGTGGACCATTATTATATTGTCGAAATTCGAAATTGATAAGTTTTCAAATCTAACAGATTTAAAATTCGAAATTGCAATTGAAATAAGAATTGAGAGTTGATTCAAGAATTTGGATTTGGGAGAGTGAAAGAGATCAAGAAAATGAAAGAAAAAAAAATCAAAGAGAAGAGAAGCACTGATTTGGGAGCTAGAGTGAAGGAGATGAGGAAAATGAAAAGCAGGAAAATTCAAAGAAAAGAGATGGTTTTGCTGCATCTAAAAGATAATCTGGGATGGTTGCTGTTAGTGAAAGAGATAAAAAAAATAAAATAAGAGAAGAGGAACGAACAGATCCGAGGACGAGGAGTGAGAAAAGTGAAAAAAAAGAACAACCATATCAGGTGAGCGCGCGTGAGGAACACAGTTTAAATCTAATGAGAGAGAAATGTATATTTTAATTAAAAATGTTGACGTGTTAATTTGTGATAGAGAGTGGGTTGTTTGAGTGTCTCACTCTCCAAAGTGAGGTCTCAAAAATATTAGATAACAGGGTGGATTACCTTTTTAAATTTTAGATTTGATTAGGATTTAGGTTGTTTTTTTCATTATTTTTTCTTAATATTTATTTTTAGAGTATTAATTAATTTTTATTGAATTTTCAGATTTTTAATTAATTCATGATTTTATGAGTTTTTATTGTGATTTGCTAGATTTTTGTAGTTTTTATCTATTTTTATTTATTACCTTTTTAAATTTTAAATTTGATTAGGATTTAGTTTGTTTATTTCTTGATTTATCTTAATTTATTTTTGATTTATTTTTAGAGTACTAATTAATTTTTATGGTATTTTTATTGAATTTTTTTAAATAAAGATAATATCTATTTAAATGGAGGTAGACTTAAATATATTTAGTTTCTTTTGATCTCTTTGTTAGATTAATAATAAACTAAATCTTAACAGATATTCAACATGGTCCTTATATATCTTTGGCTTCAATGCATTTTCAGGACTTTTGTGTTGTATAACATTTGTGATTTTTTCTCCTTGATTTGTAGGTTGAAGAAATTATTCGTAATGACGGGGTTAATCTCATGGCAGAGCGGTGTGATTAACTTTGAGACTCACGATATTACCCAGGTTGATTTTTTTTTGAAAATGAAAATTTATTGAATATGAACCAAACATGATACAAGAGTTCTCAAGACAGAGTGCCAGACTGATCTCCTCTCAGGCATGACTAACTAACAAACACAAAGTTGGCAAATAACATCTAAGAGAGTGCCTCATTAAAACCTTGCAAGGCAAAACCCAGTGGGAAAAAAACCAAACAAGAAAAAAGAATACAACCCTCTTAAGAAACCAATTTTGCACACCTAATAAAATGCCTCATCCAAAAAATAAATCAATCCCAGATACATGTAAACAACCACAATCAGCACAGCAAGGCCTGAATTTAATTCACAGGTGCAAATGCATAGCCACAGCAGCTCAACAAAACAGCACCAGCAGCTAAAACTCATAACAGAAACAACAGCGAAATTCCACAGCAAGCGAGGTAGCCACAGAAGCTTTTAATCATTAAAACATCATCCAGTAGCAGACAAATATATATATATCAAGGTTCTCAGTTATATATAATTGTAAGCATCTTGTCAAGCATCCTTCCCTTGACCAAAATAGTTATAATCCACGCACAGCAAGCAACTTTTGCATGACCAATTACCTATCCATACTCCTTAAATCAACATACAATGAAACTTCACGAGTAGCCTAGATGGTCATTAAGGCTTATATGATTTAGACCTACAAAACCCACAACAGATTAGTCACAAAAACATCCTTCACTCCATCAGCACGCACCACCCTCCCCAATCCCAGTAAGCCACACGCCTAATCCCCGACACAACACCTTAACCAGACGAACACCACCTTCAATTTTCAGGCCACCACCCACCGACAACACCTTAGAATGTCACTCACACCCCCGTCATCCCCTACTGCTAATTTGATTAATCAAACCCTGCACAGCAACCTCTTCCTCACAATAAAAAATTAAACCCGCATTCTGACACCGAATCAATGCTCTTCTAGCTCGAGTCTTTACTCCCTCCTCGGAATGTAAATCAGCATGTACCAAAGACCATTGGTTACCTTCTGACCTCAGTCTCCTCACCTCTGGGCAAACTGCATGTTTCCTTGGCCTCCCACGCTGGCGTTTGGGTGTTACTTCCCGCACGTACGAATTATGCTTCCGTGGTCTACCTCTTGGTCTCCTCACGTTAATGGCCTCCTCCACGTGTGCAAATGAATCATGAGTTCTTGACTCCTCTATATCACAATTATCTTCTGTCAAATTCTCATCATCAGACCTCGCAAGACAATGATAAGTTCCAGACGCTGCACTCTCAATTTCCTTAGCAGTTTCCTCTACAGACTTTAAATTATGCGGACCCCACATTAAAGTAAAGTATCTCACTCCATTCTGACTTACTTCTCCAGCCGTGGATGCCCAAAGCAAATTAAGAGTGGAATCCACGTGGGTAGCAACATTTTTAGAAGTAACAAATTTAGCCCACCCAATCAGACTCTGAAATAAATGCTCAGAGTCTGTTAACCTCCACCTTTTCCACAAAAAGCTTTTACTGTCCCCATAACAAAAACCCGCAGCTATCTCCACATGTTGTATTTCCACCTTTTCAAACTTTGCAATACCTTTAATTTCTTCCCAGTCATAACCTGATGAAAGCAAATCACACGCCTGGGACGCGACATCAATCATATTCAATGATTCCTGATTTTCTGGCTTCCGTTTCCAAGTTCTTCCTAAAAAATCGCCCCCACCCTCACCTGATTTACGCTGAGTCCTAAGCTGCCGTAACGACACTGAATGATTTGAATTGTTTTGAACCCGCCTCCAAACATTAGACCGGGTCCAAGCTTTTCCCCCGAACCGGAGCGGCCAGCCTATAGGGCTAGCCGGCGACAGCACCAGTGGCTGTATCTCCACCGCCGGCGATGTATCACAATCCTGCACACAGTCTGCATCAACCTGCACATCATCGACGTTATTTTCATCAACCGCAATTTGATTTCCTACAACGTTATCCATATTTGAATTTTGCAAACCAACTGGGAAAACTGTCTCCCCCAAATCACAATCTTGCCCTTCATCTGCCACAAACACATCAGCCAACTTCCCTTCCTCTTCCCCTTCCGAGCTGCCCATGTCGGAGTCCAAATCAACCTCCACTCTTTCCCTGTACGATGGAATCGAATGTTCCACCAAGACAGAAATGTCCAACAACTCTCCATCCACCGACACGGAGACCGTTCGATCAAACAAGTCTTTTTTGTCCAAGACTACCAACATGCGAGCAACATCAAATCTGGCACCTTCTCTAGTAGCATCATCTAAACATACTAGCTGAGCAAAAGATCCTATGACTCTGTCAAAGAAATCAAACCCCCACGCAGCAACTGGTACATCAAGCAACTTCACCCACGCCAGATGAGACCTCGAACAGGAACACAAGGAACAAGGTTCCACAGACACAAACTTCTGAAGCAAAATATCCCTGGCAAAGTGCAAATCTTCATCCCTGTCCAACTGAGACGGAAATTGCAGAATAAACTCTCGTGCTCCCAACAATCTGACACCCACGTAACCCAAACTGCTTGACACTAAAAACTCCTGCACCGCCTCAATGGAACAAACCCCATCAACCGTAGCCACTGCCAAATTCGAAATATCTCGACAATCCTCCCGCTGTACTATGATAGCACCCTCATGTTCTCTCACCGGAATGTTTTCTTGTACCACCAAATGTTCCGGATCCTGCCTCTGTTTAACCCTCCACTCTTTCCTAACCCGATCTTGGCTCCTTTTAGTCTCCTTCATTTTTTGTTGCCAAACTTTACGCCCCAACGGCTGGCGCAGCCCAAAACGAGCAAAGTTTGCATGCAAATACGAATCCCATAAGGTCGCCCCATGAAGCTGATTGATCGCTGCCTGAGCATCCAACCGATATTTGAAACGTACAAAACCAAACCTCGTACGCCCTTGTCGTCGCCGCTGTTGAAGGAAAACGCCAAAGATCTTTCCAAATTTCAAAACCTCCTGTTTCAGCATCCAATAAGTAACATTATCACCAAAACCATCGAAGAACACCGTAAATCCCCCGACCGCTTGACCAACAACACCCTTCTCCGGCGGAGCCCTAGCAGAGCTCGCCATATGGAATCTGCAAATCAATACTATGTGATTATAATTTTGCCCAGGTTGATGCTACGATCTATGATGGAAAAATTGATGTATAGTTTCTCATCATTTATTACTTTTTCCCTTTTTTTAGATTTATGGTTCTGGAAAGTGATATCATTTTCTCTTCCTATTTTCAAATTTTTTTGATGGCTCAAAGACAGGTCAAGGTTGATGGGGATATCTAGAAGAAGGAGAATGGGATGCTATCATTGAAAGGTTTGGAGTTTACATGACATTTATTATTTAGTTTTTAGATTCATATCATGCCTTAAAAGTAGTAATCTCCTTAGCACATGTGAGAGAGAATTTGATTTGGGTTTCTGGATTATGCTTATATGTTTCCTTTTTTTCATACCCCTATCTGTTTGACTGCAGTATCTAAAAAAAAAACTTATCACTCCTTATATGCTTCTCAAAGAATAACATGATTATCAAGTAGAAAAAGTCTATATTGTTAGCTTCTCAATGAAGTTAATTTGAAAGTTTGATGCATAAGAAGAAGAATATATAGTTGATAGCTTAATTTCGTTGTTTGTCTCATGTTTTCATGTGTCCAATTGTCTAACATTTGTGTAGCAAAGATCTGATCTTTCAGTTCCAATTGGAATTGTTATTATTGATTCTTATGCTGGGGGATGAAGGATACTTATCATTCATCCGAAAGTTTTGAGATCCATTTATAGGCATTTTTTTCTATGTTTCTGGCCATTTATATTGATTGATTGTCTGTTCCTTTATATGCATCTTCTATAAACAGTCTGCAAATGGTTTAGTTAGTAATTATGGGTACTAAGGTAACATATGTCCTACTATATGATGAGTGTCTGATTCAGATTGTAGGCTTAGACTTAATGTAGAACACCGATGTTGTTATTTGGTAGAACATAGATGAAATATCAACCATATTGCTGTGTTTTTGGATGATTTTATGATATTTTTCTTGCATTCTTACAACGTTTTCTTCAACACATTGAATGCATTATTTCCCTATGAACAATAATTTTAAATTAAAAAAAAATATTAACTTTCAATTTTTTTTAATTCAAACAAAAAATTAAAGTTAATTTTTCATCCCACAATTTTGTATTGAATCTAAAGAAAAAATTTATGTTTGTTTTTCTCTTCTGTTGTGAGTTTTTTATTTTATTTTTAGATTATTAATTAATTTTTATGGTATTTTTATTAAATTTTCATATTTTTATTTAATTCAGGATTTTATGAATTTTTATTTTTGATTTGCTAGATTTGGGTAGTTTTTATCTATCCTTAATTAGCACCGTTTTAAATTTTAGATTTGATTAGGATTTAAGTTGTTTATTTCTTGATTTTATCTGTGGGTCTTTTATTTTATTTTAGATTTATTTTTAGAGTATTGATTAATTTTTATGATATTTTATTGAATATTTGGATTTTTATTTAATTCAGGATTTTATGAGTTTTTAGTGTGATTTGCTAGATTTTGATAGTTTTTATCTATATTTATTCATTACCTTTTTAAATTTTAGATTTGATTAGGATTTATGTTTTTTTTTCATTATTTATTTTTAGAGTATTAATTAATTTTTATTGAATTTTTGGATTTTTATTTAATTCATGATTTTATGAGTTTTTATTGTGATTTACTAGATTTTGGTAGTTTTATCTATCTTGAATTAGTACCTTTTTAAATTTTAGATTTGATTAGGATTTAGGTTGTCTATTTCTTGATTTTTTCTTAATTTGTCTTATTTTTATTTAATGTTAATTCTAGGAAAAGGGAGTTGATCTGATGTTGACGGTCCACAGAGCTACCATGGACACGCAGAGATTTGATGGTTGCTAGGTGAATTTGACAGAGTTTCTCATTAGCTGCGGACTGCGGTTGTTCCTATATTATTTCCATTTTTCACCTAAGAGATGTGTGTTTACTTAAATTTTTAAACTCATGATGTAACATAATGGAAAATTAATCAGGGACTGCAAGGTTAGTTAGATGTTATTATAGTAGTTACTTAGTACTAAGATGGGATGAGCTATAAATAGAGGGAAGTCAAATTAGAGGGACGCATTATGTAGCATTATATATCTCTCATTAAGTATCACTACAAAAAAAGTGTTTTTTAGAGGCATTTATTTTGTTAAATTGTGGCATTTAATAAGTGCCACATGTGCTGTTACCGGCATTTACTTAGAGTGCCCCTATTCCAGATGCCACAACTTGTTTGTGGCATTTTTTGCTTAAATGCCGGTTTTACATGCCACAAATGGTATTGGCATCTTTTAAATGCCACAAATGCAACAACCATTATATAAGACTCAAACTTTTCTGGCAGCTAGTAAATGCCACAAAATTCAATGTTCAATTTCAATAATATTTTTCAATAATTGATTATACTTCCTTATTTTTTTCCATAGACAAATTCATGATTTGTGCTAGACCAGCACCAGTTCCGATACAATCTCATAGACACAACAAATAAGTTATTTCAAATTTAAACCAAAGTCAGCAAAACTACAGTTTCGATACAATCTCAGACACAGAGGATAGATTAAGTCAAACTTAAACCCGAGTCATCAAAATTAAGCACATATAATAGAAACGCAGACAACTGCAATATGTTCCTTTCAATAATCTCTCTCAGGAGAATTATTCTTATAAACATAAGAATGAACTATGTCTATGTCTATTCCTATGAAATAAAAAATAGTATTGAAAGCAACAAGGGGCCACCCATCAACTGTTGAGAAATCAAATCCCACATCAGACCCAAATGCCAATAGGTGCCTTCAAAGTTGCCAATCTCAATGCTACATCAACAAAAACCAAAATTGAAATCAAAACAGAGCAAAAGGGTGAGGAATAGCTGAAGTGAACAAAGGTGAAAACAAAAAAAATGCTTATCCTTTAACTTCCACCACAAATAAGTGAAATAACAGATCATCATAAGGCAAGAACAGAAGCAATACCTTGGCTTTCTCTAGAGCTTGATTGGGTGATTTGAACTCCGAATCGAACGAAACCAAATCCACTGACTACCTACCTTGTTGCGCCACCTGGACCCTGGTGGTAGCCGGAGTGGAATCCTGGAGGTGTCGGCCATGGAGCATCGTGGATCTAGGGTTTCTTCTCCGGTGAGTATCGTGAACCAGGAGAATTTGCTGGATCTGGAAGCAGAGGAAGGAGCATTGCAAGGCTGCAATGGAGATGGAGCGGTGGTCGCACTGGTGTGATGTGGTGATAGAGGGACGACGGTGAAGGTTGCTCCACAATGACCGAGCTTGACGGACGATCGGGGAGGACGACGATGGTTGTTCCGTTCGTGAATCGGAAGAAAGCGTGGAAGTGTTTGGAGAGCGTTTGGGAGAAACGGTGTGAAACTATGAATCGCGTGAGAGTTTGGTTAAAAATCTGAAACTTTGTGAGTGAAAGTTAAAAAGAAATCGATGATTTTTCTTTTTTCTTTTTGGTTTAAAAATTTGAAATTGTGTGAGTGAAAAAAAATTAAAAATTATATATTAAAATTGAAAAAGGTTATTTGTGGCATTTGAGTTAAGTGCCACTTCAGAAAATTGCTGCCAAATAGCTCCTAATTAGCTAGGAATGTGTTTTTAAATTAGTGGCATTTAAGTTAAGTGCCACTTCAGAAAACTGCTGCCAAATAGCTACTAATTAGCTAGGAATGTGTAATTAAACTAGTGGCATTCTAATTAAATGCCAGAATAACATACGTTTATGGCACTTTTTGGTAAATGCCACAAATGTAGTGCCACTAAAAACCAGTTTTTTTGTAGTGTATGTCCTTTAGTATTTGAAAATTTTGCTAAATAATGGTATTGAACATGTCTTAAGCACAAGAGAAAGTTCTTCGTGCAACGCATGGATAAAAAGTTATTGTTTGAACTCATAGGTCGAAAGGGTTCGAATCCCTCTCTTTCCGCATCTTTATCAAATTCATCAATTTTACAGACCAAAATTAAAAAAAAATTCACTGAGTTGTAAATAAAAAATCAATATAATGTCATTACTTTTTTCATAACTTTTTGAAAGTTTTAAAAGGAAATAAATATAAAGGCATATAATTTAATGATTAAAATGTGTCGTGCAGAGATTAGAAAAAATTAATACATATATAGTGTATTTTGGTTTAAGTTAAACTATAGGGTTAAGAGTTCCCACCGGGATGGACATTTTACATGAAAATTCATGTAAAATTAACAGAAAAATAAATTTTAATAAGATGTCACTATTTTACAATGTAACTTCATATTAAACATGTTCTGCATAATAATATAGTCTATTTTTATTTTATTTTGTTCAATTTATAGGGCAAAAAGCTCCTACTGGAAAGAACATTTTTTGGAAATGCTTTAATGTCAAACATAATAAGAAAATAACATTTCATATATGATTTAAGTAAATTGTTCATATTTTTTCTAATTATTTTAGGAGTAGATATACATAAAAATTATGTGAGATTTCACGAGTTTTGTGGTATTTTGTTTGTGTTGTGGAGTTGTTTTATTAAATGATTATCTTTGTTGGTTTCTTAATTCCATCAGGTAAGAATCTCAACAAATAGTGTTTTTAGCATGTCAAATTTGTATAAACCAATGTATTGATCCATGCCTCAAACACAAGAGCAAATTTGTCCGCAAAAACACTAGAAAGATAGTAAGAAAAGTACGAGGAATAAAAAATTAGAGTTATGAGATCTCACGTGAGGAACATTTGACATGAAAAATGGAAATTTGTACGAGTTAAAAAAAAATCATTTTTCTATAACTTAAGTGTATTTTTAATAGTTTAAACAATAATTATATATTTATGTATTGTTTTTTTTTTAAAGCAAAAAGATATATTCATCCAAAAGATATATTTATGTATTGTTACATATCTAAAATACAAAAGCATTACCCTTTATGCAACACGAGTATACATCTTCACAAACAAAATTCTGTTATGCCTCACATATGCAAAACTTAAAACTTTTGGCTTATTAACTTCTGTGTTTTTCAAAATATTTATATTAGTTAATTCAATGTATGCTTACAAAACACTAAAATTGAGTGTTTGAATTTGTGCTCTTTAAATATCTACATCTTTATTATGATTGTTCTTACATTCTTAGCATTTTAAATATTTTTTTTTTCTAAAATTAAACTTTATTGAATGAAACAGTGAGATATGGGAACATCCCTCCCATTTAAGCTAAATATTGGTCTCAGTGAAAGACCAAATTACATCAGATCTGCCACAACCTTGTTTAGCCCAAAAATCAGCTACTCCATTACCCTCCCTTAGAATGTGTTGTATTCCCACACAAGATACCAATTCCCACAGATAATCAATCTGATTAAAAATCTGTTGTAACTTCCATGGTCTCCTATGACTATTCAAAGTCCACCCTATTGCTAACGTAGAGTCACTTTCAATAAGAACCTGATGGCAGTTAAAATGATGACAGAATAGTAGAGCATGTAGGATAGCCTGTACCTCCGCCTCATAAGCCCACAAAATACCAGTTGACATGGAGAAATAACCCAAAATGTTGCCATTTGAATTATGCAGCACCCCTCCAATCCCACTAACTCCTGGGCTACCTTTAGCAGCCCCGTCCACATTAAATTTTAAAACCCCATATGGTGGGGGTGTCCAAACCACATTACCTCGCGGTACCTGAATTTTATGCAGCTTCACAAATTCAAAACCTACTACAAATTGCTCCAACGAGTATGCAAAATCATCCCTATTACCTTTCACCCACCAATATACACAAGCAAGCATTATATCCCAAACATTTTCCACACAGAAGAGTTTTTGGGAGAAGATAACAGCGTTTCTTTCAAGCCAGCATGACCATAATAACGCAAAAGGTATCAGTGACCATACATCTTTATCGGTTTTAATGCCCAACACCTCCCAGCATTGTAACAAAGATGGTATGGTCCCCGGCAGTACCCATGCGATACCTTCCCGTTGTAAAACTCTATGCCACAAGGATGCCACCACATTGCAATGTAGAAAAAGATGATTTGTGGATTCCAAATCCTCGGCACACAATGCACACACCGCTCCCTCCTCCAAATGAACACCTCTCGCTACCAAATTTGCTTTGGTTGCAATTCGATTGCTCTGAACTTGCCATGCGAACAAGGCAACCTTTGCTGGTAGCCAATTAACCACTGTCCCTGGTATTTTCCAAACAGCATGATTGCATTGTTTTTCCTCCACCAGCTTTGTCAACGCCTTTACTGAGAAAAAACCCAATTTGTCACCCTTCCAGAGCACAGAATCATCATTAGATTTTGATGGAACCAAAGCATTAATACGCTGTAGAAAACTATTATATTGTTGTTGCTCCCAACCCAGGAAATCACGACGAAAGTCCAGCGCCCAAACCCACTTACCCCCAACAATTGTTCCAATATCACTAATCAGCGCTTGTTTGTCATTGGAGAGGGCAAAAACACGAGGATATTCAGTTTGCAAAGCCCCGTCGGAGCACCAAGGATCTGCCCAAAATCGGACTCTTGTTCCGTTACCCACTTTACACATCAACCCCTCGCGGAATAGCATAGCCTCTTGAGTTTGACCCTTAAAGATTTTCAATATATCAGCAGCTAATATTGAACACTCGCTCTGTTTGATATCTTCCACTTTGAGTAACACCATTCTTTCTTCCAAGCCATATTTGGCACAAATCACATGTCGCCATAAAGCATCTGGTTCTCTACCAAAACGCCATATCCACTTCATTAGCAATGCTTTATTTTTACTCGCTAAATAGCCAACGCCTAAGCCCCCAAAGCTCTTCCCTTTGCAAACATCCTCCCAAGCCACCAATCGTTGTATTAAATACAATAAACAAATTCTCCGTGCAACGCGCGGGTAAAAAACACTAGTAATAAAAAAAATTAAAAACTCATGGTCAATTTAAAAGATTTTATCTTAAATTACTATAATTAAAGAGATGAGAAGTTTATTTTGATACAAAATCATGATTAAAAACTCATGATCAATTTAAAAGATTTTATCTTAAATTACTATAATTAAAGAGATGAGGAGTTTATTTTGATACAAAATCATGTCCATCTATTATCTATATAAAAAAAATTCTTTTAGTATAATGAGATCATTGCTCAAAATATGTTTATTTATTGAATATGTGATTTTATTATATTTCAAAAAAAATGTTAATAATTTCTTAAAATTAATATTTCAAAACGATGTGGGGGTGCCACGTGGCAAAACCTTCTAGAAAAAAATCTTCCTTTAGTATATTATATAGATATAGATATAGATAGATGAGTGTGCATGTCGTGCATAGCTAAAGGTCGTGTGCACAAGCATTTCCCTTTTTATCTAGCATGGTGACAAAAAACAATGTCTCAATATAGACGTTGTGTCTAAATTAAATGTTGCAGATAAAACATTTAATTCATTAATTACAATTATAGTTAGCATGGAAAAAAATTAAATTGTATTTCAATTTTTTATTTATAGTATTTGTATTTTTCTAATGTTTCATAGTAATTATTATCAACTTGAATTTTTTATGTTCCATTCTTTCATTTTTTTTAATTAATTTATATTCTTAATTTGTTATTACTATTTATTAAAAGTTAGAAATATAATGAGTTGAAATATTGAAGATAAATAATAAAATATAAAAGTGTTATGTTGATTGAAGGGTTCATTAGAGAAACTTCGTACAGTGTTGGGTTGGAGTAAAAAGATAGTTGAATAGCGTAGATGATGTGGCATCCGAAAAAATAATATAAAAAAATATAGAAACTTTAGTGACTATCATGGTTGGAGATGCTCTAAAAAACATCGACCAATTTGCTCGATTGTGCAATGGTACACTCTTAATAGTTACTCAAATGGGAAAATATATTTTGGAGGCAAAGGTAATATCTGGATCTAATGCTGGACAAAGAGTGTTAACACCAAGATTGACATTAACTCCATCAGATAAAAGAATCCCTTTCAAGTTTCAAAGGAGGCACAAAGAGTGTTAACACCAAGATTGACATTAACTCCATTAGATAAGAGAATCCCTTTCAAGTTTCAAAGGAGGCAGTTCCCAATAACACTCTTTTTATAATGACAATCAACAAAAGTCAAGGACAATCATTAAAATGTGTTGTTTATATTTGTCAAGATGTTTACAGTGATATTTAGTGAACAAACATTCTCCAAATTCGATTGGAAAAAGTTTAAGAGATTAAGGATTTTGCGAATTAAGGGTTCTTTTGGGAAAACGTCTTGCCAAAGTGCTGTGTGTGAAAGTTGGAAATCTCGACACCCGTGTGTCAAGGGTAAAATTGATGAGTGAACAAACTGCAAGTTTAAAGGTACTGAAATTCGAATTGCATTAAACAAACTGAAAGGTACATCAAATAAGTCGAAAACGCTTAATTACATCAACAAAAGAAATCGATAGAAACACAAAGTGAAGAAATGACAAGTCTAAAACACTTAAAGGCGTGAAACATAAACGGTCGGTTCAGCAACATACTCCTCCATGATCACGTTAGGCTCGTTGAGTCTCTTTGATGTAGACATTGAGTTTTTTAGTGAGTTTTTAAGAGTTGAGTTGAGAACCTGTTTTCTGAATCAGATTCTCCTATTTATAGAGCTCCATGTCCCGCGTGTCTTTGGCGGTTTTCTTCCTTACTGGATGAGTTAGTGGGTCTGATTCCCCACGATCTGATGCTTGCCCTGGAAGTTCCATGCGTAGTGGTGAGGGTGGTGTTCTTCAACTGCTCCTTGGCCACGTAACTAGCCATCGTGGTGAGAAACACACGCTCTCCTAACTGACTCAGTCAATGCTGCACGTGTTAAATATTCCCGTGTTTGTAGCAACGGTTACCAGTGTCCCTTTGTCGAATTCTGCTACCCATTTAACTTGGCATTTTTTCTTAATTCTCTTGGTCCATTTTCGACCGACCCATGCGTTTTGAGCCAAATATTTTGGGCCAACACAAGACCAATATTCTCGCATGGACAACTATATGTCACATTCTCCAGTTACAAGTTCTGTAGGATTAAAAATCATTATTTGCAACGATGATGGTAACAACAAAAAAACATATACTTTTCGTTCATAGTTTTTCATCTAATAACAAATAAATATAAAAAAATGAAACGTTGTAAAATAAATACTCACATAAATTATTTTTTTAATTCACAAAAAATTTAACTTCACATAACTAAAATAAAATAATTTTTAATAAAATATATTGCTAAAAGAAAAATTCGTACCACCCGTGCAACGCACGGACACATATACTAGTATATTAATATAAATTAAGTTGGATTTATTTTTGACTTTCTAAAATATTAATTTTTAAAATATTTAATGACACATGTCTTGTTTTAATTAGATTAATTTGAGACTGTTTTAAAACTGTCCGAAACGGTATTAAAAAATTCACCAAATGATTTTTTTTTTGAAGCAACCAAATGATTGGAGTATTAATTACTTTTGCTTAGTTTGGAGACGAAGCATGCAACATCTTTCACTTCAATTGCTGAGTGAACTTCTATTTATATAGCTATAGCTGGCTATATGTCAAGTAGAGAAGGGAAGGGTCATTCAACTGTCATACGTTACTACTTGTTTTGTGGTGAAGTAATTAGTACTCTGTATACTCTGCTTCGACAAAAAAAAAAATTGCTGCCACTTTGAAATTTGGATCAATGTCTTGATATTCCATAGTTATATCTAAGCTCACATGTTTAATTTGATTTTTCAAATTTTACCGTGGTTTTTTTTACCATTATTTAATTTTATATCTATCTGTTTGATTTCTAAAAAAAAAAAAACTCCATTCTCCCAGCCCCATTTCTGTTTTTAACCATCAAAAGTAAAATCTCTATGCTACTTTTCTTCACATTTACACATTTGTTAAGCTTCTAATTTCTCATTCATTTCGGTTCCAAATTTCTGTTGAATCCTAAATGAGAATTAGCACAAGATGGTAAAAGATGGAAAAAAATATTTGGCACAATTTCGATCAACATATCGAATTTCAGAGACTATATCAAAATGCAAATCCCAATTATTTCAACAATCATATTCACAAAAGAGTTAACAAAGTGTATATGACGATATGAATGTACTACTAGTACTAGGCTTGTGTGCGTGTTCTCATGGTATATACATTGATCATAAGCTGCAAAAATGATCAATACTGGACATCAAGATAATCGGTCATCTCAATATTTACCCTGAAGCCTAAACCAAAAAAAAAAAACCCAATGTACTAGAATGGTGTCCAGTGTCCACTAAAACTCTACAACTAGATTTATTCTCGCAACTCTGAAACCATTTGCCCTGTCTTCAATCTTCTGCGTGAAACATTTCTTCCACAAAAGAATGGAAACTAGCTAGCTCTAAGAAATGTGTACTATATGACTAATATACACCTCAAAATCTATCTCCGAAACTTACCATCAGACAACCTATTCCTGAGTTATGCTTAATTGCATATTCTGCTCTGAGGGAATCAAGCTTGAGACCAACACCATACCACAGTCCCGGACCAATCTTCCTCGAATTTTCTGTAGGAATCCCTCTTACTGAAGAGCAAGATTACTTCCATGCTCTCCAAAGGCATACACACACCCAGCCCCACCCTTGAAAGGGATTCTGAACTCAGCAGCCAGCGGTAGAAATAGCAAGTTAGTAACATGCTCTGAAAAAATAATTTTTCTTAGAACCAATTCAGGGCATACCAAAGTTACTCAGAGAAGCACTTCTCACAAGAATATAAAATTTGAATAGTATTTCTTACCTCAAGGATGTTTGTGGCAGATCTACTCACTCCTCTGTTGTAATTCGTTACGGAATAGGGACCTTCCAGAGTGAAAGCATCATATGGGGCAATGTCACCTAAATGGTCGCCATAGAGGCCATGGAGTACAAGCACCGACGGCAGCTTAACAGCAGGCATCAATGGGATAAAAGATGTGGCACTTAACTTGCGTCGATTGATGATCCGCAACCTTCGGTCTATGCCAATACCAAGAGCTCCCTACATTTGAGTAGGGTGGTTGGAGGTGAACATAACACATCAGTCAAGGAAGATAAATAGGTAACATAACATATCAAAATAGCCAATGAGTCAAGGAAGTACCTCATACTCAATTTTGCTCCCACATATCAGTCCATCCACATCATTTGTGGTATCAATAGTAACTTTGGACTCTAAAATAGCCCTCTGATCCATGCCAGTACCACTAAGGGTGGTTGAATGTTCATAGGGCAGAGCATGTGTAATTATTTCATTTGATCTATCAAATGTCTTTATTCTTTCCAAAACTAGCCCCCAAGTAATTTCATTACCAAAATTAAATTTCTGCAACACAAAATAAGCCACTTTACAATGTCAATATGCATTGGATAAAAGGTAACTTATAAATTGAAATGGAAGGAGAAACTTGGATAAAAGTTACCTCTGTCATGATGGCTTTTACACCATCACAATTAACCCATACTGGTTGCATGTTATCTGTGATGGTCACGAGGCTCAATTTCTTTTTATTGAAGTAACTAAGACAGAGAGATGGATCTGCATATTGAACTTCAAATTTGCGATCATCCTACACAAAATGATAATTAAGAAAGTAAACAATCCCTTACTTCCTTTCAACATATTTTGGATTATTAAAAAGAAACAACTCATTGGACCAGTGCAATACCTCAGGAATGAACAAACATCTAGTTGTTGCTGAAGAAGTTAAAGATCTATTCAACTTCTTATATTCTAAAGTAACAGTCCCTCCCGGCAAAGGTGCACAAAAACCACTAAACTCAATACTGGGACGAACACTGATATGATGCTCCTCTTTCAGCTTTACTTTTACTTCAGCAGCTATGCCTCCCTCTACAGTTTGCTTTTTATCAGTAGTATGCTCAGCAAAATGTCAGAAACCAAACCAAGAGAATTTAGATTTCTCCAAGCTTTCTTACCTGCTTTCTTGATGAAAATATACAGAGGCTGAACCTGTCAATCCAACATACAAACAAACATTTTCCTCCAAGTTACAAATACAATCACCTGACATGAACTACTAGCTTGTTTGCATTGAAAATGGACACATAATCCAAACCATGATAAAACTAGATGCTAAACTTCAACTATCAATCAATTGCAGAATCACATTATAAGCTAATCAATATACAAGAACAAGTAAAAAATACCCTGTTACTAATTAAGGCTACAATCAACTGCTTAGATTTTAAAGAAACATTTTCTCCCTTCGCGAAGTTAACTACTGTGAAGGTGCTTCTTTCATTGCCAGTTATGGAAGATTAGCACCTAGCTCAATTAGATGTAATCAATACATTTTTAAATGGTGATCTTACTTAAAGAACATTATGTAGACCTGCTACAATGTTATCATGATTGTTCAAGGGGAAAAAATTGGACTGTAAGTTGAACAAATCAATTTATGGCTTGCAGTTAGCTAGCTTCTAGACAATGGTAAAAACCCTTCTCTTCTTCCAATGCACTGCAATTTGAAGTTGAAGCTTAGCATGTACAGAAGACTGACAGTAAGTTTGTATCCAATTCTTGGACCCCTCAACTTATAGGAGCTCATCAGCTCACCAATTACTCAAACATATTAAGGGCACTCTTCATCAAGGATTTTTATTCAAATTAAGTTATCTCTATCAATTCATTGTTGACGACTCTAGTCGAACCCATCATTATGTGTCTTGGTCTCGAGAATTTAACCGTGATCATGATGATGAAAAATCAATTGGTATTCAAGGGCACATCACAACTTGTGACTGGAAACCAAATTATATGAACACTGTGGAAACCAAATTATATGAACACTGCAAAGGAATGCGTAACCAAATAGAAAGGGGAGTAGTTCAGGATTCAAATTTAATTAATTCAACCACAAGCAACAAGCAACAAGCAGTTAACCAAGTGATAACACATACCAATTTGGGATGATCTCGTGCTTCTGACTCGGTGATGTTCGGTGCCGAGAAGAATCTTGGCCCCAAAGATCCTCCATCACCTGATTCATTTCCTCCGCCGTTTATATAATACGAACCAACAGTTTTAAATAAATAGAATGAACTAACTAACTACAATTCATTAACGTGATAAATTTAATGAACCACAACTTGACCATTTCCAAACAATAGATTTTTCTAGGGTTAAATAAGTTTTTGATCTCTAACATATACACCCAAATTTAAAATAGTCCCTCTATAAAAAACACATCGCATTTAATCCTGTAAAAAAATTGATTTAAAATCATCCTTATGACGTCATATTGGTGAAGTATAAATATTTTATATTTTAAATCATAATTTATAAATAAAAAATAGTCCCTACGTAATGATTCATAAATCATAAATAGTCTATACTTATTAATTCATTAATCAGAAATATTCCATAATCTAAATTCATTATCGGCTACAAATTCACAATATTATGCTTTCAAATAAAAAAACATTTTCACTTCACCAATATAACGTCATAAGAATGATTTTAAATTAAAAATATTTAACATGGACTAAATGCGATGCATTTTTTATGAAGGAACTATTTTAGATTCAGGTGTATATGGTGGAAATCAAAAACTTATTTAACCCATCTTTCTATACCCATAAAAAAGTTACATTGTTATCAAGACATTTCTGGAAATAGGCGCAAACGATAAATTTCATGTTATAAAATTTAGGGTTATTACTATGATTGGTCCCTGAAATTGGCAGCCTATGTAGAATTGGTTCCAGTTTTGAAAAAAGTTTGTAGTTGGTCCCTGACTTTGTCAGCTTGTTTAGGATTTGTCCTTTTCGTTGACTTTTCAACGAAAAACGCTTACATTTGTTTAGGATTGGTCCCTGACTTTGAGCGCTTGTTTAGGATTGGTACCAAGATTTTCAACGAAAAGGATGAGTCCTAAACAAGCTGCCAAAGTCAGGGACCAACTACAAACTTTTTTCAAAATTGGGACCAATTCTACATAGGCTGCCAATGTCAGGGACGGATCATAGTAATAACCCTAAAATGTATTCAAGTTATCTTCACATTCTAATTAGTAAGCATTCTAATATCTCCATAATAGTTACTATAGTTCTTTTCAGCAAGAGAGATACATGAAATTTTAACACAGTGAAAAAAATTAAATCTCTTAAAATTAGGACGTTTTACCAAGGGTAGTGATCAAAGGCAAAACATCCAGTTACGCATCAAATTTAGAAAACTTGCTCTTATCTAAGGCATGAGAAATTTAGCTCAATTCAACAAATAGAGATTTAATTTGAGCAAAAAAAAAAAACTAAAGAGACAACAATATGTGTAAGTCCCCATGTTGTTTCCTTAAGCCTTCATTGATTTGGTGAAATTGCCCCCCACATTTCAAGTTAATGCTCTCCTGGAACTTCTAACAGTTTCACAGTTGAAGTTGAAAAATTGTAATAGTGAGATATCTCAATTTTTGTGAAGAAAGAATTAAGATCCCCAATATATCCCATTGCTTCAAAAGGATCAAAGGCATCTCAACCATCAAAATCAACTATATATAGGCTCCCCAACTATGTCCTCCATCTCAACTTCTTGCTGAAAGGATCAAGGTTACGAATTAAACATTGAGATAGATATAATATAAGGGACAACAAAAGAGGACTTAGGTAGCGTTTGGTAGACAGGTGGGAAGGGAACAGAATGGGACATTTGGGTCTTGTTCTGTGTTTGACATGTTTTTAAAAGGGAACAAAACAGGACATAAGACTCCTAGAACGGAACACTTTGGTTCCATAGAAAAGGGTGGAACGGAAGGGAACAGAACATAACACTCTTATAAAATACGAAATTACCATTAGGTTTTTTCCTTCTTCTTTCCTTTTTTTTTTTCTAAACTTCACTCTTCTATTCTACATCAAGCCGTCTCTCCAAAATTTCTTTTCTACAACTGCATTCCCATTTTTCTACGAAAGCAATTGCCATCAACCGCAGTATCAAATCCAATCGTTCCAGTTGTTAATTCGATCAAAATTTTCTTCTCGCCAACGTGATTGCTTCAATAATCAATATTTTTCGTTTGTTTTATATGAATTTCTTCTTTGCATATATGCTTATTGGATCGAATTAAAAACTGAAGAAATCATTTGCGTATATATATTAATTGGATCGGATTAATTGGTGAACAGGAGTGTGAACTACCTTCAATTGTATATGGATTTCTTCTTTGCATATGTTCTAATTACCAAGATCAAATTAAAAACTGAAATACCCCGAGCCAAGTGGAGCATGCATGAAGGAGTCAAGTCGGTCTTCTATTCTTTTCCTTGGCGCAGCTGGGCCATCCTGGACTTGAACCAGAGACCTCGCCCGTGAAGTAAATCATCGCACCTACGGTCCAACCAATTGGAGGAGAATCAATAGATTCCTTTTCGGGAGCGATTCATCCTTCCCGAACGCAGCATACAACTATATGTTGTACTGCGCTCTCCAAGTGTGCTTGTTCCCCCTTCTTCCTTACCTCAGCGAGTCTTTGTGAAATAACTCCGATGAGAAGAAAAAAGAAGGCGTTAAGAGACCCTCCTGGCCCAACCCTAGACACTCTAAGATCCTTTTAATTGCAATTTTCTCCAGACCCCCGGAGCATGAAAAAAAAGGCTCGAATGGTACGATCCCGCCGTTTACACAATTGACTAGGCTCAAATGGTTCGTGATCAAGAGTTCATTTGAGCTTGTAGCGTGAAAAAGTTCAAGTTCACCTACCATATGTTTTTAATTTAACTTTTTATGAGAAAAATTAAGGATGATAATGATTGAACTCTGAATCGTTTGGTCATAGAGACTTTGATTTCATATTAAAAAATCAATTATCTCAAAAACTAAAACGGTTAGATAAATATCACATGAATGGTTTTATGTTATTACTTTTAGCACGCTCCTCAATTCGAGTTTTTTTTTCCAACAGAAATGAGGATGGAGGCGAACCCCATCCCCAAAAATTTAGGAATGGGAATAGAGATGATGGTCTTATTTGGATCTAAATTTTCCAATAAACTTATTTGGGTATATGCACTCAAAGCCAAACATGAGGGTCTCATGAAAATAATACGCAAAAAAAAAAGAATAGCAAAGGATTAGAGGAAGAACGTTTCAGTTTTCTCATATGACTGGAAGTACATCCCTATTTAAGTTGTTCTTTACAAGCTTCGAGTTCTATGGGTTGAAACTATACATTAAAATATGGTTTAATGGGCAGAAAATTGTCCATAAAGTTACTTATATGTAAAAATGGATTACAATAATGTTTAACAAGCAAAAAACAAACTGCTGTATTAAGTATTAAGCATAGAAACTACTTGCAATGTCTATTTTATGCGTGATAATACTCTTCTCGATATCTTTTCAGTGTTAACTATCCCTTGAAGCAATTTTACGGCCAAAGGCAAAAGGTATTAAGCAACCATCATTCATCAACAATCATCTTATTTCTGGTTAATGTTGATAAATTGATCTCAAGGAAATATGTTCATTGAGTAACTTCTTACTTTGATGAAAACTTAAGAACAGATAAAGAAAAATTAGAACCTTGGTCTTATTTCCTACTGATAATGATACAAAAACATTCATTTTGGTTCCCAGAAGACAAGTTTCCAAAGATTATCTCTTTTAGGTACAGCTCAAAATGCACGATCATAACTCAAAGCAGCTTAACACCAGCTTCCCTCAGAGAATCAACAACTGCTTTAACCTTGCCATGATACTTCTGTTCTCTCTTCAAGTGAACAGAAACGGCAGGAATCTCCTTCAGCAAAAGTCGCTCCGCTAGTATCTTCCCAATCTTTGCAGCTGCAGCCACATCGCGTCTAGTTTCCAAGCTTGATCTCAAGGCTTTCTCCTGTGAGCTTGCAGAAGAGGCAACAGTAGCAGTTGGGGTGTGGATCACCTGAGCACTCACATACTTGTTGGTAAAATGCATCCTCAAAACATAAGGTTTGAGAAAATTTATGATCCTGGGAGGCCTCACTGGAGGTGGGATAACCATATCTGTTTTTGCAATATAATCTTTGTTAAAATAAGTATATATATTTAAAAAAATCACTTCTTGACTAGTGAGCAAATGCAAATTTCAAGATATTAACTAAATCTAAACATTTTCCCCAATCAACATTCCACTTCTGGTCATATGATGCAAAATTACTTAAGAATATGGGTTATGCAGGGTTCTCTTCCAAATCTAATACCAAATAGGATAAATTGCTTAGTTCAAGACTTCAAGCTAATTTAGCAGGTTGAGGAGGAGTGCAGCAGCTAAGTTGGATTCTTCACCACAACAGAAAACTATACATGCATACAGGATAATATTACACCTAGTCACCTACCAATTAATACACCAAATATTACATTACCACATGGCATATTGAAAGCTTCATCTTCCGTTGTAATATCACATTTGATAGTTCAATGCTTCCCCTAAAGTCAAGTCTCTTGTTTGGATTGTAATACTTAACAAGATTTGAAGACCTCAACCTTACACATTTTCTCTCTCACACAATGTGTGTTATGCCCTGATATAGATGAGAAACAGAAAACAACTTATTTATAGTTTGTAAGGTGTCTAGCTTCCCCAAAAAAAGGTGCATATTTCCTCTTGGAATAATCTTATAAAGGTTATTAGGAGCACTGGACAGACTTTACAGCAATTCTTTATGATTAGTTATAAAAGGCTTTGCCATAAACAAGGCGCTAAAATTTGCATCATGTAATGGGCAGTTCATGCAGTCCTTTGTTGAGTCTAGTTGGAGCCAAATGCCTACAAGTTTAAAGATGTCCTTTTGCTTCTAAATTTGCATGCCATAAAGTTACATTTTTGGCTTCTCTTGGTGTTCTGAACATGACTGAATCAAGGGAATTGCCTATAACTAAGACTTGACACAAGTTGACAACTTACAGCAACTTGACAGTGTTGTCTTTTTAATAAAGTTAAAGGGGTTTGCATATCAGCATATCTAACTGGTTCCCCAACATAAGTTTAAATCCACATGTTAAGCAATAGGATTTCTAATAGATAGTTTATGCATCTATTGGCCTCTACCTAACCATATATATTAAAAAACAAATTGAAGCAGCAGGAAAAAATTGAAAACAAAAACAACAAATTTCTTACAGAAAATAATGAATAAAGATACAATTTTTAATTGGGTAATTTGAGCAAACAGTGGAAAACCCCTACGCAGAAATGTTAATGACTAAGCTTAGCGCAGACAGCATTGCGAAAGAACAAAGTGCAAGGAACGAAATGAGGTGATTGAAGAAGAAAAGGGAATCACGAAGGAGAAGAAGAACAATACCTGAGCTGATTAGTATGTTGTGGGAACACTCTTCTTCCTCAATACCAGGTTCCCTGAAACTCTTACTCGACAAAGATCCACTTTCACATTGACAGTATAATATTTTAACCTTAATTCTTTCAACTCATATTATACTAATGAAAAAATAGTTGAAATATGACATATATAATCTTAAGTCTTGACTTATCATTTTAGCAAAACATTGTTATTGATGTTATTTTTCCTAAAATAGTGTTATAGTTTTCGCGTGTTGGAGCGGAAGACTGAATGCTCTAATTGTGATAAAGATGTTCATGACAAAGTAAGGTGAGGGATGACAAGGGATATACATACTTATAAAAGTCACTTGATACTCAAGTGAGCTTTTGAATTAGAGGTCGGACCTCCAAGTCTAGAAAGAGTTAAGATTCTACATAATATGTAACTTGTATTTATATGTTCGGTGTTTATCGCAATTGTGACTTGAGGCTCTTTAGAAAGTCTTGCTGAAGGTCTTTCAAAATGATGATTATTTTTTTGATAACCTTGCGAGATTTCATTAAGTGTGTTAAAATGATCTGCTCTGCCACCGTTAAGGCATGATATTTTTTAACTAAGTCATCTCAATCGCCATCATGATACTCGCTTGTATGTAAAACATTTGGGTTGGCTAAAATGCCATTAGGCATTGTGGCCATTTGAGCGGGCCAAAACACATGTCGATTTTTTTTTGTTAATTATTCAATAATGAGTTAATATTTGAATATCATTTGTTCAATTTTAAAAATAAAAATATTTGTTTAGAGCAATTAAAACTCACAAACCTACTAACAAGGTGTCGGCCTAGTGGTAAGCAGGCTAAACCTTGTTAGGGTGAGACACAAGTTTGAATTTTGAAAAAAAGTATTTATTAGAAGAGATAACTATAGTTTTGCGACATATCGTGATAAATGCAAAAAAAAACACTGCCTCAAAGAAATTTATGAAAAAAAGACATCAGAACTATGGTCATTTTATATATATTCTATAGTTTTTTGTTTTTACAAAGCTGCCAACAATTATGAGACTAATCTTCCGAAATTTTGAGATTGCATTGAGTGAGTAGGTTTTTTACAAAAGATTAATCTCCATACCCACTGTCCAGGGATCAAACTCTAAACTAAATGATTATTGAGTTCAGCTATGTAGCATGTTGGTTTTGTGTTTTTACTTTGAACACGATTCACACATTTTATGTGAAAAAAAATAAAATAAATTTCTACTATACCTGTTTTTTGTTCATGAGGGAACTAAGTAACAATGGGCTAAGCCCATTATCTAGAGGCCTAAGTTCTGAGACCTAAACCATAAAATGATAAATGGGCCGATCCAATTCAGGGTTTCATGTGCGCTCCTTTAAAAGCCACCTCTAACCCCCAAACCCTAATCTCCCTCATCTCTAGCAGCGTTGGAAGAGAAGAACCTCTGGTAACCCTCGCCGCTCTTCTCCTCAGTATCTTCACTTTCATTATTTCATGGATTCATAGTGCTTATACAGTAATTAGCGGTTAATCGTCGTATCCTGTCATGTTGTTATCGCCATGCCTATGATTTTCGATTTCAGATTTGCGAAATGTAAGATTGCCATGCGGTTCTGTTATTCCCTTCGATTTACAGTACTTGGCCATGGTTTTAAGATTTATGTACTGGTTTCTGTGAGGTTGTCGTTTTTGAATTGTGTGGATATTTGTGAATTTGTATGTTGGAAGTTGTTGTCAGCTTCAGATGTTGATATCTTGAGCTAGATCAGTGTTTATATTTGTGAATTTCATCTGCTATGTTTATACTGTTATGTGCTTCTTCATAGATTTCTCATTTGTTGTTGTGGTTGGCATCTGTAGGTAGGTAAGCCATGGTGAAGCATAACAATGTCATCCCTAACGGACACTTCCGTAAGCATTGGCAGAACTATGTCAAGACATGGTTCAATCAACCCGCCCGCAAGACAAGGAGAAGAATAGGTAATTTACTACATTTCAGTGCTGTATTAGAGATTAGGTTTGGTAGTTGTTTTGTTATTGTGAAATAATTCATTTTGTATAAGTATTGATGATTACTTCATTTATTTGACATGGTGGTGTTTGGCATTCTGTAGCTCGTCAGAAGAAGGCTGTCAAGATTTTCCCCAGGCCTACTGCTGGTTCTCTCAGGCCTATGGTTCATGGACAGACCTTGAAGTACAACATGAAGGTCAGAGCCGGCAAGGGATTTTCTCTTGAAGAGTTGAAGGTAATATGGTTTGTTGTATCTACTAGCTCTTTATCAAATGATAAATTGAACCTGTTGTGTTTACCTGTAATTGTTATTCTACTTGGGTGTTATGCCTTAATATTAGTTGTTATACTTGAAATGCTTCATCAATTTCAATTGTACTGAAGATGAACCTCTTTATATCATTTCAAATTTGGTTATTGCTATGTCAGAGCACAGAAACTATGCTTGTGCTTTCTTTGTTGTATTCCACTGAATGCTTTGATGCTGAGTTTTTTCATTTGACACTTCAAATTCTAGGAATTCTCAATAGTAACCTGTCAAATGTTCTTGTTTCATTTTACACTTCAAATTCTAGGAATTCTCTATAGTAACCTGTCATATGTTATTAATTCTGCCTGATTTATGGCCTGACATCAATACAAGACCAATAACATTAAGAGTTCTAACTATTTTTTATATTGTTATACCTAATTGTAGGCTGCTGGCATTCCCAGAAAGCTTGCTCCTACTATTGGCATTTCTGTTGATCATCGCCGCAGGAACCGCTCATTGGAAGGTCTGCAAGCTAATGTTCAGAGGCTGAAAACATACAAGGCTAAGTTGGTTGTCTTCCCAAGACGTGCACGCAAGGTTAAGGTAATACACTAGTTCAAACTTGTTTTGTGAGGTTTCTTCTTCAGTTTTTGTTATATCTATGCCACAAAAGGTGAAAGAAATAGTGTTTGACATTCTTGTGACCTCTTTTTTTAGGCTGGTGATTCTACTCCAGAGGAACTTGCCAATGCCACACAGGTCCAGGGAACATACCTGCCCATTGTGAGGGAGAGGCCATCTGTTGAACTTGTTAAGGTTACAGATGAAATGAAGGAGTTCAAAGCTTACTACAAGCTTCGCCTTGAACGTACAAACAAGCGCCACCAAGGTGCCAGACTGAAGAGGGCTGCTGAGGCAGAAAAGGAAGAGAAGAAGTAGAGTTCTTAATTTATTCATATAATAGTTGTTGCTTCAAGACAAATTTTGCTCGAACTTTGTTTTATTAAGAACAATCATAGACCTTTCAAGTATTTTGTTAACTGTTATTTCAAGTTTGTTGATTCATCTAGTGCTCTGGTTTGTGTGGATTATTTGGCAGTATTTATTTTTATTCAGGCCGTGTTTTCTTATTGCTGTCATAGTTCCTAATAATGAGGGTTTCTTTCTAAGCCCTGTAGTACTTTGCAATTGTTAGTTTTCCTAATATTTTTCTCTACAATTTTCTCCTGGAATTTCCAATGCTTTTCATCTTCTGTATGACTAGTGTTTAGTTGTGTTTTTAATCAGTTTATTTCTTCAGCACTATGTTTTGAATCTAATTTTTTTTATACTTTTAAAGTTTAATCACTTGATTTGGTATTAAACTTTTGATGGAAATAAGTTTAAAAAAGGAGTTTTGATGGAAATGATGTGTAAATTTTATTAATTGACCAATACCCTAATTTGCATTTGACACTGATTAACTTTTCAATATTCAATGGAAGATATGGAAACTATTAAGCATAGGAAATTTCTAGAAACGTAACGGTAAAACTGTTTGAGAATTTTTTATCCTAACAAAAAGAAAAGACTACGTTGTCTTATCATATAGTGATACACCAAAATATATGTCGACCAATATTTAATATTAATACACCGAAAAGATAGTGGAATGACCATTATCTTTTAAAATGGAATTCAAAGTGTATTAATGGGAAGTGAGTTGATTAGCCTCGATATATTTCATTTGTTTAAAGACATGTGATGTCTAAATTTTGAAGTCAGAGCTTAAATGAATATGGCATAGCTTTAAAGCCAAGCATAACAAGCAGACATCAATCTGCCTGCCGTATCTCATGAAAATCACAGCTACCATAGAAAATAGTTGTGGCACTACATATGACGGTATGAGTTTTGATATATCTGCGTTGGCTTTTACTTACATTTTCTTTTTAACTCCATCTTTTCCTTCTCTTTTTTTTTGGTCTGCATATATTTCACTTCTATTTTCCTATTTTTATTGTAGTAATATCTTATATGAAATTACAACAATGTCATTATTTAGAAACAATCACAATGTTTCAATGTGATAAAGCAAATGAGTTGGCGAAATTGTTCATCATTTTGTCCCTTAAGAAAGTGATTGGAGATTCAATTTCTGACTCTTCTGGATGAGAAAAATTTATTGGCTAATTTTCCACCGCTTAGTACGTTGATTGTGGGATGAAGAAATAATCTGATGTCACCATCAACACAGAGAATACACTTGAAATGAATAAAAAATTCTCAATGTCACAAAACACAATCAATCAAAATGTCCATTTCAATTATTATCCACCAAACGCATGCACTATTGTCTTTCCTTCAAAGTTAAGCACAAACTAATTCCCTCACATCCTCAAAATCCATAATGGCAGATCACAAAAGACATCATTACAAACACACACACATTGTTAACAAAAGCTACCAAACCACTGAACCATCCTCTCAGGTTCTCCCTCTCACTTCAACTCTCCCTCCTCCTCCTCCACCACCATGTCTCAGCTTGTCCTCTTCCTTCTCCTCCTTCCACTCTGCTCCCACACTGCACTTGCATCTCACTGCACCACAGAAACCGCCACAAAAACCTTCCAAAAATGCATGAACCTTCCAACACAACAAGCCTCCATAGCATGGACCTTCCACCCTCACAACTCTTCTTTAGAACTAGCCTTCTTTGGCAGCTTCATCTCACCTTCCGGCTGGGTTGGCTTTGGCATCAACCCCACTTCACCAGAAATGACAGGAACACAAGCCTTAATTGCCTTCCCTGACCCAAACACAGGACAGATAGTCCTTCTCCCTTACATTCTAGACCCATCAGTGAAACTCCAAAAATCACCACTTCTCTCGCACCCCCTTGACAATATCCACCTCCTCTCTTCAAATGCAGCCTTGTATGGTGGCAAAATGGCCACAATTCACAATGGTGCCACCATCCAAATCTATGCCACAATCAAACTTCAACCAAACAGAACAAAAATCCACTATGTTTGGAATAGAGGACTCTATGTTCAAGGCTACTCCCCCACCATTCATCCAACAACATCCTCTGACCTCTCTTCAACTGCCACCTTTGATGTCTTGTCAGGATCATCTTCTGCTCCTCAACACAATGATCTCACAATGCTGAGAGTGATCCATGGCACCTTGAATGCAATCTCATGGGGCATTCTGCTGCCAATGGGAGCCATCACTGCTCGTTACCTCAGGCACATTCAATCATTAGGCCCTGTTTGGTTCTATGCTCATGCAGGGATTCAACTCTTTGGTTTCATTCTTGGAACTGTTGGTTTTGCAATTGGAATTCGCCTTGGGGAGCTTTCTCCTGGGGTGGAGTACAGGCTGCACAGGAAGCTTGGAATTGCTGTGTTCTGTTTGGGTGCTATGCAGACTCTGGCTCTGCTTTTCAGGCCAAATGAGAGGAACAGGTTCAGGAAGTATTGGAAGTCTTACCACCATTTTGTTGGGTACTCTTGTGTGGTGCTTGGGTTTGTGAATGTGTTTCAGGGGTTTGAAGTGATGGGGGCTAGCAGGTCTTATGCTAAGTTGAGTTACTGCTTAGGACTTTCTACCATGATTGGTGTTTGCATTGCTTTGGAGGTGAACTCTTGGGTAGTGTTCTGTAGAAAATCCAAGGAAGACAAGATGAGGAGAGAGGGACTTATTGGAAGTTCTGATAAAGGGAGTAGTGGTATCCAGAATTGAGGAATGCTGAGAGGAACACAATTTGACATTCAACATGTTTGAGTGGCACCATCTTTTGTATCACCTTCTTTTTCCTCATAATCAATTACTAAAGGATTTCTCACTTTATGATGACATTCAACATGTTTGAGTGCCACCATCTTTTGTATCACCTTTCTTTTCCTCAGAAGCTTGAGTGACATCATAGAACCTTATCACTAAAATTGATTCTCACTTTAAAATCAATTACAATGAGATCTTGGTGTGCAATTTTAGGATAAATTAATGCAATGGAACAAAATATAATTAAAGGCAGTGGAATGAGATGAAATACAATAAAAATCCCTTTTTATTATTTGAATATTTTATGATGAAACCTAATAAATTTAACACTTCATTATTTAAATAATGAACAGATTAAAATGAACAATTTTTTATTTTGAATTACCCTTATTTTAAAAAATATTTTATTTGAATAATACGTAAAAGAAAAAGAAAAAAGAAGAAATGAGAAGAGGACCTAATGAAAGTGATTTTGTGACTTTCATTGCATGAGCCAAAAGAAGCGGGGCTCCAAACCCAAAAGAGGCACTGAAATAACCATCATCTCATAACCTTAATCTGCATCAGCACATCAGGATGCACATTATGCTTATCTAAAAAGTCAGCACACACATTTCTTCTCTCAAAGTAGAATCATTGATGTTGTCCAAGAGCGAAGTAACAACTCTTTAATTCTCCAAATCAAGGAAGTATACTTGTCACAAAATATGTCTTTTCAAAAATACTAATATTAAATATATAACAGAAAGAGGTAAAAAAAAAAGTTTGTAATTTTGATAGCTACGCGTGTCTCCATTTTATCAAATCTGAATCCATTATAGTCATTTTTTGACGTATTTATGACATTCATCAAATATCATTGAATTGAAATGAAACGACGCATATTTCATTTCAATAGTTTAGATATAAATATTTTACGTAAAGCGTCATTTCATAATTTAAGGGCTTGAATTTGTGACTAGGTTGTAGTTGACTGTACCAAATCCAACACTCATTTCATCTCATTCCATTTCATTCACAAGGGGTAAAAAATTTGATTATAAGTAATGTAATGTAAACGAATAAGTTTCATTTCTTTGCATTTCATTCCATTCTCTTTTAACAAAACCCAATAGTATAACACAAAAGCATTAAACTCATCCCATCTTATTCCATTCACTAACATTAACATAGGCTAGCTTCCAAAAGTGATATGTTTCACCATAATCTTCCTCACACATATCCTTAATAGGTCCAAGTTCAATAAGAGTCTGCCCCATTATACCAGTGGTTGAAGCATTGGTCCAAAATATTATTCCAACTTCAATGCTTCTTTCTCCTGCATGCGCTTTACATCTCCCTCCAACCCTCAAACTGAAACCAAATGGCCTCCACCCCTCTTTTCCTAAGCCCCCACAATGCCTCAAACTTGGTCATTCTGCCGTTTCAGCATGTGACCATAATTTTCATCCTCATGACTGGCCTCAGCTCCTTAAATTCTCAATTGGGTCACAAGATTATAATCTAGCTCAGGCAATTCACGGGTACTTAGTCAAATCTGGTAATGAAGGTGACCTGTTTGTGGATAACAATCTTGTCAACCTCTACTCAAAGTTCAATAAAATGGGTGATGCACAGAGGATATTTGATGAAATGCTTGTTAGAAGCATAGTCACTTGGACTACCCTCATGAAGGGGTATTTGAAGACTGGTGATCTTGAAACTGTTTTCAGCATTGCTCGTGATATGTGTATGCTTGGAGAGAATTTCAATGAGCACACCTGCTCAGTGGTCCTGCAGGCATGCAGGTCTGGCGAAGATCGTGTTTTCGGTGAGCAGATTCATGCTTTTGTTATAAAAAATGGGCTTCAGGAGAATGTTGTTGTGGCCACTTCACTTGTTTATATGTACTCTAGGAGTGGCCAGTTGGATCTTGCAGAAAAAGTGTTCTGTGGCATTAGTGTTAAAGATGCTCAGTGCATAAATTATATGATTTTGGAATATGGAAAGGCAGGCTTGGGTGATAAGGCATTTCAGACATTTTGGGATATGATGAACTCTGGACTGAATCCAAGTGATTATACGTTCACAAATTTAATCAGTGCTTGTGATTCCAGTATAGGATTCGACTTACCAAAGCAACTGCATGGGCTTGCAGTGAAGTATGGTTTTATGAGCGAAACATCTGTTGGAAATGCTGTAATTACAATGTATGGACAACATGGAATGGTGAAAGAGGCTGAGAGAGTGTTTGTTGAAATGGATGATAGGTCTTTAATTTCCTGGTCTGCACTCCTATCAGCATTAGTTAAGAACGGCTATGCCAACAGAGCCCTTGAATTTTTCCAAGATATGCTTCAGATTGGTGTACCTCTTGATTCTGGTTGCTTGAGCACTGTACTTGATGGATGTTCAGAATGCAATAATTTAAAATTTGGAATCCAAATTCATGGACTTACTGTGAAGCTTGGTCATGTCTATGATGTAAATAGCGGTACTGCTTTAGTTGATTTATATGCTAAATGTCGAAGTTTGAAGTCTGCAAGAGTGGTTTTTGACAGGATACCAAATAAAACTATTGCTTCATTTAATGCCATTCTAGTTGGATACTTAAATTCAAAAACAAGAGATGATGAAGAAGATCCTATGGTTTTTTTCAGCAAACTAAGATTCAATGGCGTGAGACCAGATCGGGTCTCATTTTCCCGGCTTCTTAGTTTGTCCGCTAATCAAGCATGCATAGTAGCTGGGAAGAGTCTCCATGCTTACACTATAAAGGTGGGACTTGATGATGATACTGCTGTGGGCAATGCTATAATTACCATGTATGCTAAATGTGGCAGTGTTCAGGATGCTTATAAGATATTTACATGTATGAACCATGATCGTGTGACCTGGAATGCCATGATTTCTGCATATGCCCTTCATGGTGAAGCAAATAACGCGCTTTCGCTATTTGAGGATATGAAAGAACAGGGATTTGCCCCAGATGAGATTACAATATTGGCTGTTCTGCAAGCATGTACTTACTCAGGTTTATGGGAAGTTGGGTTGTGCATATTCAATGAATTAGAATCAAAGTATGGGATCAAGCCACTGGCTGAGCACCTCTCTTGCATGGTTGACCTTTTAGGTCGAGCCGGAAATCTATCTAGAGCCATGGATATCATCAACAAAAGCCCGTTTTCTGCATCATCTTTGCTTTGGAGGACTTTCGTCAATGCCTGTAAGCTGTGTGGTGATATGGAACTTGGAATATGGGCCTCCAAGAAGTTACTTGACTTAGCACCTAATGAGGCCTCTTCTTATATACTTGTAGCAAATATGTATGCTCAAGGAGGCATGCCAGAAGAGGCTGCCAAAGTGAGAACAACTATGAATGACCTGAAGTTAATCAAAGAAACTGGTTCGAGCTGGATTGAGATAGATAATGAAGTTCACTATTTTATTGCAAGTGACAAAAACCACCCTGAAAGTAGAGAAATATATGTGAATTTGGATCTGTTAAGCGATGAAGTGTGTTGGAGCAGTGAGAACAGAAATATTCTCCCACTAGTTTCAGATTCCTTGTGACATATTATTGTAGTTGCTCTAGTTCATGAGCAAGAGTAAGCACATGTGTCAATATTTGCCTGTAGTGACAGTAGACTGTAGTTGCCTTCGATTGTGTTATTGCCTCGAGCAACCTATCTTTCTACCATCTCACATTAACATTAAATATAAATATCATTATGTTACAGAATGTCTGGAATTGAGAAAATCAAAATTATCAAGCAACAAATTTGCTACTTCTATTCTACGAGGAAGAATGCTCTTGTTTGAATTTTTTAATTTTTCAGCTCAAGAATTTGGTTTAATGTATGAACTTAAGATTTCAACAGGTCATTTTGTATCAAATCAACTTGTTCTAGAACTGTCACTGTATTGATTTCCGTGCTCTTATGGAGCTTATCTTTAGTAATTGTTTTGAGTTAGTTCAATATAGTGAAAAAGTTCATTTTAGATTAGTATTGATGATTACTTCATTTCTCTGCATTCTTTAGCTCGTCACAAGAAGAAGACTGATATATTTTCCCCTTCGCTTTTTTTTTTCTGCTCATGTTAGTGAGTAAAAAAATTTGCTACGATGGCACGGAGATAGACATAGTTTCCCATTTTTCTGGGTTTATTCTTGTATTTTGAATCGTGTTTTTTTAAAATAAAGTAAAAAATAAATCTATTCACTAAAAGAGAGCAGTTTAATAACAATTTACCAATATGGGATAGTTTTATGAAATTGATGGTTTGCAACGGAAATAAATCCGTCACAAAATTATTTAGCGAGTCATTTTTTCTTTTAAAGTCACCCTAATGATGAAATCAAAATACTCGCAAAGTATTATAGTGTCCAATAATCTTTTCTAACCATATTTGTCACTTGTTAGACAGCTAACGAGGAGAGCTGCACTCATTTAGTGAAATGAACTTCTGTCCTTGAATTCCCAAATTATTTGTGTAATTTGAAGTACTGAAGAAAAGCTACAGTAAAATAAAAATTTATCTTAGCATCTTATTAAAAAATATTATAACACAATCCATTTTCTTATAATTCTCAGCAAAGAATAAGGTTGTTTATCCACTTAAAAAAAGGTTGTTTATCACTGTTCATTTGAATTTTTAAGCCCACGCACAAAGTTGTCTCTTCATATACTGATATACCCCAAAATATAGGTCGAGCAAATTTAAAAAAGACACCCAAAAGATAGTGGAATTACTATTATTTTTTAAAATGGAATTCAAAGTATAAGCATAAAGTGAGTGGATAAATACATTCTACCAGTCTAATGACAAAAGTGATGACTAAATTCTGAAGTCAAAGCTTAAATGATTATGGCATAACTTCAAAGCCAAGCACAACATGCAGACATCAATCTGCCAGCCCATATCTCATGAAAATCCCAGCTACCATAAAAAGGAGTAGCCGCATTACACATAATAGTATATCTTGTATGAATGCAAGACCAGTTCAATAAGGTGTAAGAATGTTTCAAATAAACAACAGGAATTACTGCCGTGCATACTGATTAGTCATATTGTCTGCAGGTTGTTGTCCCGGTGCTGGTCTTGGTTTTGCGTACTCTGCAAATATAACCCATCCATCCAAATACTGTATTGCACGGGGGCAGTATCAATCAGCATCATTGTAGAAGAACAACAAAGAGAAAGGTCTCCAAAATATTAACATGAACAAGGCTATAAAAATCAACAGACTGTTAACGAAACTCAACTATAGTTGCTATATCAATGTATGCACATTTATTTGAGCCTAGTATTTGACACATGATTTACAGGGTATGAAGCAAGCTGGGGGAAATTGAGCAAAACTTAAGTTCATGCATAATTGTGCTTCAAGAATACTGAAGCATTATTGACACGGTCAAGTAATAATATTTTCATCTTCTAATGCCAGGGTCTATATTGTTGTGTTGGTATGTTCACTGTTATGTGTAGTATAATTATCTCAAAGTAAAATTTAAGTCTTATTTTGCATGAATAACACAGGTAAGGCAAATCTAAGACAACAGTGTACGGTACGCATCAGGGTTTAATCAAGCTTACTTTGCCATCCATGCCTTCGATCCCCTTTCCAGCCTCTTCAATAGTTGCATATTTCACAAAACCGAAACCCTTGGAGTAGCCTGAGACTCGATCAGTTACCACTCTTGCTGAAAAAAACAAATGGAGAACCATTATGGTTTCAGATAAGACTTACAAGACATAACTACAAAAAAGTTAAAGCATAAATAGCTGAACAATTTCACAGTTAACACATGCTCAGAGAAGAAGAACAAACCATGAACAACTTCACCAAATTTTGCAAATGCTTCCCGTAGCTTTTCTGTTGTTGTACGTTTGCAAAGCCCTGAAAAAATATTAAGATACCAAAACTGATGACATCTTGTATGGGAAAAATGCTGGATCCTCAGCAATGCAATAAACAATTTTCCTTTTCTTATTTTTTATTCAGGAGAATGAGAGGTAGGCCAAAAAGAACTTTGGAAGATATTGTTAAAAATGACCTCATTATTAATAATATCTCCGAAAATCTGGTTTCCAATCAAGCTCAATGGCGTAGTGTGATCCATATAGCCAACCTCACTTAGTGGGATAATGCTCGTATTGTCGTTTAATGAGATAAAAATTGTAAGAGACAATTTAAAACTCTGCAAGAGCAAAACCAAAGGGGGGCTTGGTCCTGGGAATTTGGTCCATTAAAACATTGCTTTGAACTTGAAGGCTATAAGGCTACATTGCTTTACTGAATATTCAATTTCCTGATGCTTCACCCAGTAATTTAGAGTATTTGCAGTTTAAATCAAAACAGGTAGGATGCCAAAACAGCAATCAGTCTAATCAACTTTTGGTGTAGTTTAGGGTTTAGGGTTTTTGATTATATATACCTATTGAGTTGTGTACTAATTGAGATAGAAGAGTCTCAAGTGTGAACTCAGTCCTATTACAGTGTTAAGCACCCAAAATGAGAAAAGGAGAAGGTATTACCGGAGACGAAGAGGTTGGTGCTGGGATCAGCCATCTGACGAGTGGTCCCTGAAGGGGGTAGATTGAAAGGGAAAGAGCTCGGGTTCGAGTTCGAGTTCGTGTTCGTGCAGAATAGCCGCCGCAAGCCTCTCGGCGCCGCCACTGCTGCTGCTCTCATAATTGCCATGGCCGCCGGAGAGATACTGAGCTGACAGAGAGAGAGAGAATTCAAGAAAGAGAGATAGATACTGATACTGACACTGATACTGAGGGAATCTAACACTAGAACTCAACTGGGCTTGCTGCTTGGGCTTAGTAACAGAATATAGGACATCTTTTCAAATCAAAAATCAAATTAAAAAATCAAAATCAAAGGCATTTTTATTTAATTGGATGCAAGTGCAATTATATTTTTTAAGGATAAATCTTTCTCTTATTTTGCTTTATTTTTTATTTTTTTAATTTAGTAAATCAACCCACCTAACACACCATCTCAATGGATTAAGCTGAGTTATATTTTTTCTTGGCTCACTAAAGTATGAGTCAAATCGACTCAACATGTTTACTTAACTCATAGAACTATATTAACTCACTTTTATAATCAAATATTAGATGACTTACATTAAAAATTATCTTATAGCGAGTTGTGAAAACAGAAAATGTTAATAGAGACAACCCCACACAATATATGTAAACACCACCACCCCTCGCGGGTCTTACAATTAGGGTGTCTCTACCCTTTTCAGAGGGAAAAAACTACAGTGGACCAGTGACTTGGGTAGGTAGGTGGTTCACCCTAGCCTTCGCCTTTTCAGAGGGTTTCCCCTTTATTTTGTTATTATGTTTGTTTCACTACTATGGTTTTTTAAGCATTATTTTTGCACGAGACAAACTCAAATACATTTACAAGTCAATTTCACTTATACTTTATTAGTTCACATAAACTACTCTTGAGTTGCACAATCTTATACTCCGTGCCACAGAAAAAGATGAATATAAAGACTACTCCATGTTTATTCCTTATGGTACATGTAATGTTATACTTTCCAAAATCAGCTTAATGCAAATGGCGGCAACAATTTCTTTCTTCCTTTTTTCTAGAAAAGAGTACTTGATACCTGTTTTGGAAAAAAAATTGTGACAAATATTTAAATCAATTGGAATCTATTCTAATCTATAATAAGATCTTCTTCTTTCGACACACATATATGAGATTAGAAGTGAAATGTTGAAGATATCTTTCCAATGGCTACACTTTGTAACTTTTCTTTAGAATTGATTGATTAGGAAGCTTCTCACCACAAAACCAAACACGTTATAAGATTTTCGTTATGCAAACAGATACAACTACAACACTTACATTCTATGACTTAACATGGGAATATTGAAAATAATGCATATGATGTCTCACATATATTATGGTGATGATAATAATAAATACGAATGGTAGAGACCCTTGACTAGCTAACTACCATGATTAGATGGCTAACTCCACCAAACTACTGACAAAACCTATGTAACGATATAACCAGCCAACCACTGCTGTCTAACTTTGTAGTTAACACCAAAGCTTTGACAGTTGTACATAACCTAGTTTCTCATATTGTTAAAAGAAAAGAATCACTGCAAATATTCATTTTTCTGACTTTTCTTTCATGCACTGCTTTATTAGTAATGAAGCTTACAAGTTCAACAAATCTCGCAAATGATATAGCTGTGCGAAATTGCCAATGGGATCAATCTGTTAGAAGTATAAGAGAGCAACTTATGCATTTAACAGAAAAATATTTTACAATGGAGTTTCACAACATTACCCTACAAAAACCACTTTTTTTAATAAATGTATCCAAATATAAATTATTTCACTTTCAACTCATTTACTATTTTGCCAAAATAAACATGCATAGCCGTTTAACACACCAATGGGGCCAAGTCAATTATAATATTTTTTTCCTGTGTAATACAGGTATCCGGCATAGGAGACAATTTTGTTCCGAGCCGAGAATATCCACACCTGGGTGGGAAGACTCACCTAATAAGAATATTTTTTTCATACACAAAACTCAAACTCAGATTTTACTCAAGAGGAATCAGCTGTGTACCAACCACGTGTTGTAACTCCATTGTAATATCTTTGAAAACAAAGTATAAAAAAATACTAAAAGTCCATAGAATTTGGAAAAATGATCCATTTCTCACATTAAATTTGAAATTGTAGCTTAAAATATTCCTCCTAAAAAATAATCAGAATATGTTGGTAACTTATTCACGGGGACCCTAGAAGTAGAAGGGTGTCCCTTTAATGTTTCACACTAGTAATAAACAAAATCCTCAGATACAAATGTGCTTAAAGCAAACCAAAATGATGGATGAAGAAACAAGCAATTCCTGAGCAGAACAACAACTTTGCAAGACATTACAGGCAAAACTCTACCCCAGAAAAAAGAAACAGAAATGCTGTCTATTTTTTTTTGTTTTTTTATATTGCTTCCTCACAAGTGATGCATGATACACTTCCGCTATATCCCGCAATCAGATTTTACATCTCACTCAAATCCCAAAAAACCCAAAACCTAAATAGTAATAACTCAAAAAACTCAAGCCTTCACATTCCCTTGTAACTTCTATCTCTATATCTGAATCCTCAAAACAAGCACTTCAGTTAGCTCTAGATAACCAAACATCTTACGTCTTAAAACCGAAATACAGTAACAACAGTGGTGTGCCAAAATTCACAATTCACCTGCTTCACTGGATTATCTTCACCTACAAGTTCGTGTCATCAAAATGATCTCCCTATGCAGCAATTCCTGAAGCAAAGGTAGAAAGTTTGTCAGTGTTGGCAAACAAGACAACTAAAAATGAATAATTTAAAGCATATATGACAAGTAAAATGCACCAATCCTAAGTTCCATCCAAGTTATATGTTACTGTGAAAAATAGAGACCTACAACAGAACATACAGCAGAAAAGTACTAGTGTATTGTAACTGGTTTTTCCTAAAAGAAAAAAAATCAAAGATAAATTCAAATCAGCTCCCTCTCTCTTGCACACCTAAGTAATAGTCTGAAGTTTACATCAATGACCACTATCCAGAACTCTTATGGATTTGCTCCAAAGTCAGAGTTCTCTTCCCATGATTTTGAGAAACACAGACATGAAAAATGAGGGCAATGCAATACTATTAAAAGGATCTCACAGTGAATAAAATTTCTAAGCAAAATATGAAAACGATGATTTCTTATAATTTAATGGAAATATAGACATGTTTACAAAGTACAAACTAACTGCTACTCTTTTCTTTCCCCCCCTTGCAATTCATACATATAAACCATCAGCTATTCAGATTTTGAATCTATAAGTACATAACTAGCAGCTGTTGTTTTACACTGTGTTTGGTTTAGAGGAGGGGAGGGGAGGGATTTTAATGGAGGGAAGGCAAACATAATTAAGGGGGAAATATGTTATTAGACATGAGCCATTAGGATCATCCCCATTACAACCCTCAATTTTGTTAAGTTACTCGGCATTGAGTATTTATGTAGTAACAGCTTATGTTCATGAATGATGAAGTAATACTTCAGTTTGAGAATTTGAATGTATTATAATACTTGCATATGCGAAAAATGTATGTGTTCGGTTCACCCTTGCCTCTTTCAGAATTCAAATTCTACTTATAATAATAAGACTCCACACACTCAAAATAGATTGTCTGTAAATTGAGCAAGTACGGCTATAATTAGCGTTAATTTAAATTGATGTACATCGTGATCCTAATCCATAAAAGTCCAAATCTGTATACACTTTTACTTTCTCTCTTAACAAAACTCACTTTAGAGGAAATTTTTTTCAAATTATAGATATCTAGAGTCTAGACCATAAATTGAAATATAATAACTTATAGAAGCTTATATCTTTCCTTATTCTTGTTTTCCAAAACTAACACTGTCCACTTTGTTATTTTCTCGTCCCTCAAACTCTAGACCTTTTCTATTCTATTGTCACCCATAATAAACACGATCTATAATCTGACGTCACCGACTCAAACTAAAAGAGAGTAAGGTTGTGGAACAATGACGTCTAGCATAAATTACCCTGGAGTAGGGCAATTATGTGTCCAGGAATAGTATACATGATTCCAGCATGATCTATAGTACCATATGCTGGAGCATTCAAGCATGTCTAAAGGAATAGTATACATGATTTTTTATGGGGGTTATTTAAACATGTTTCAAGCCACCTTTCAATTTGAAAGTTACTTTTTGATGCCTATGGTATCGATTTTCACAGCCTCTAAGTATCATACAGGATTCGAAAGAAAAACCATATAAATGTGAGGAACACCACCCATGGATAAGTACCAAGAATTCTAGGATCTGAATGGTATCATGTCTCTCAAAAGTTGCATGCATACAGCAAGAAGCATACTTATCCAATAAAATATGGCAATTAAGGAAATGAAGTTGGAAATACAGGAAATAGGGCAGAAGTATAGAGAATTAAGACATATAATTATTCAATGTCAACCCCTCCTATAGGAATAACAGAAGAGCAATCATATAATGGACATGATTAGATGTCAATGAAACCATTCTGGGAAACAAGTATCATAAATAATATGTACGTACAACTTCACCTAATTGATCAAATATAATATCTAAATCCGTTAAATCTTTGCAAGCCAATGAGAAGATAAGCAACAAAATCAATGGATTAAGTACAGAACAAAGAACCCGTTACAAGTTTTTCAAAATAATAGCAAACTTACAGGAGAGAAAAAAAATAACAAATATTAAAAATCTGGACCTGGCATTTACTCAGAATGCCAAACAACTACAAGTTGACATTAGTCTAGACTATTGCTTAAAAATCCCAACAAATATTGTAAGAATCAAGCTTTTTCCCAACCCCTTTTTGAGATTTGTAGCAATAGACTAGTTATACTATGCAAATGCAATAAAATAACACTATTGTTCAAGACTTATACTGTGCAAATGCAATAAAATCACACTATTGTTCAAGACCACTATTGTTCAAGACTCCCAGAGGAGACTGAAAGAGAAGTTAAGATGAGTAAGGTTGCTCTTACCCCTATTTGGCTGTCTTTTGTTAACTGTATAACCACCAACATAACCAGGTGAACTCTTGGCAGAAACATCTGAAGCTGCACCACCAAGTCCATAACCAAAGGGGCCAGATCCATCTCGCTCAGAATTTGAAGATCGCCAAGTGGGGTCCCCATAGACTGAATTGTTATTGTAAAAGTCAGAAAAAGCCCCATCAACACCACCATTTGATGCAGAATATGAAGATGTTGGTGCAAGAGTGGTACCACTGCTTCTTCCGTACCCTCCAGTCCCCAAACCGTAACTGTTGTCACCACCTCCATATCCAAGGTTGCCACTATTCTGTGATACATTGTTCCCTCCTCCGTGCCCAGATATTGGTGAAGAACCCCAGTTGACTCCAGTATTGCCAAATGTGTTTCCTCCAACACTCCCACTCCCAGATCCAATGTATGCATTGGAATTTGCAGAACTTGTTCCATAATTAAGGCCACCATTCCCCCACAAATTTCGAGTCACAGAGCTGAAGAAAGAATTGTTTCCTCCATTACTACTTTCATATCCAACAGGACTGCCATACCTATTGGAACTTCCAACAAAGTAGGGATTCAATCCCCGACCATAGCTAACATTGCTGTTGAAATTTGCATTCCCCCCAAATCCAGCAGTCAAACCAGGCTCAAAATTCAGATTCATCCCATAACCAGATCCAAGTGGAGCAAATCCACTTCGACCACCGGCAACTGGACTGAATCTACCATCCATCCGAAGTCCATAGCCTCCAACAGTATTTGGAGTATAACCCTGAGTGAAGCCATTTAAGAAACTATTGACCCTATTCAGACCATAGCTGTATCCACCAAGTGGACTGCGGCTAGGTCCTGGCGATAACTCCTTAGGAACTGCTCGCTTGACCTCAACCATTTTACCATTCAATTCATGAAATGTCTTCAGTAAGACCTTGTCAACAGCCTCTTCAGAATCATAAGTGATAAATCCAAAGCCTCTTGGCCTCTGAGTGTTGTGATCATACATCACTACAACATCTGTTATAGTCCCAAACTGATCGAAGTACTTCTTGAAATCGCTCTCTGTCACTGTTGATGCTAAACCTCCAACAAATATCTTTCTTGTGCGACCTGGACCAGGAGAACCGTGGATGCTGCCACTGTTTCTACTCAGTACGGTCTGATCATCCCTAGGAACAGCTTTCTTCGCCTCAACCTAGTATAGAAGCAACAGCATTGACTATAAATCAAAGAGGAAAAAGAAATGAAGACCGATCAATCCTAACAACGGATGCCTAGAAAGGAAGATAATGAATGAAAAGCAGATAAGATTAGATAATATCAAATGCATAAGAGAATTATGATTGGTCCATTTTACCATCTAGCTAAGAAAATATTGAGAATAGAACAAATTTTGCAAATCAAATTACAATTCAGCACAAAGAACCTCGGCAATAAGAACCCTGATGTCATATAATTCAAAAGGAGAACCATAAACTCGGCAATAAGAACCCTGATGTCATATAATTCAAAAGGAGAACCATAATGTAAGAATGCTAATGTTGGACTTAAGAGAAGAGATGGCAATAAATTACCATCCTTCCATCAATGTTGTGCTTCTCTTTTATGACTATGTCCGCAACGGCTGGGTCAGAGAAAACAACAAAACCAAATCCACGGGCTCTACCCGTCGTCCGATCCTTCATTATCACTGCTTCCACAACCTCACCATAAGCACTGAAATACTCCCGGAGTCGCTCTTCAGTTGTGTCCCACGATATTCCACCAATAAATAATTTTCCATTATCAGATTGCATTTTACCTACAAGCAAAAGAGACACACTTCATTCTTCAAGTTCGAAAGCTTAAACAAATGCAATTATAAGTGGCAGCAGCATCATTAGAAATGTGAAAAGCCAAGCCTCCTATGCACCTAACTAGTGGATCCAATCCAAATTTAAACAAACAATTTTAGGCCTTTAGCATTGGGAAGAAAATAAGAAGACTTACATAAAACAAGGTAAAAACAAAATCCTAGCCAAGTAGAAAAAACAAAAACAAAAACAAAAAAACATGATAGCATTACCATTTATCAAATTGTTGAAATACAAACAGTTCCAAGTATGATACCTAAAAAAATTTCAGACAACTACCTTAAATTAAGACAAACACAGAGACAGAATTGTATTAACGATGTAAATATAGATATTGTCGGATTCAGTTAGAAAACATCGGATCCTTGATCAACATGAAGCAGTGAATCAAGGAAGAACTAAACACACTCCTGGAAAAACCCCACAAAAAAAACATGAATAATCAGAGATCCAATTGAAAAAAGATCAAAACTTCAATCGAGATTCTATAGAAACCCACCGATTGAAGACGACCCAGATGGGGAAATCTTAAGATCTGAGGGGAGGCACAATGAGATTAAGAACAGAGGGTAGGTTCATTATCTGGGCTATGCCTCCCTCTCTCTCTCTCTCCCCACCCTTGTTGTGTCTTGTGAATTGTTCTTGTGTTAGATTACCAAATGCAAATTCAGATACCAAACCGATTACAGAAATTTATATACAAAACGAAACTACGATGATGAGAGAAAGAGAGGAACACATGGAAATGGAAGAAGAAGAAGAAGAAGGAGAACGCCGAGACGAGAGAGAAGCTGCGAGATGTGAGGTGCTCATTATATAGGCAGGGACTCTCTCTGCAAATGGAAGATGATGATTTTTCTTTCATTATTATTATTTATTACTATTATTATTTACTTTGATTTGATATTACTGATCAATTCAAAAAATTAAAATCTGCTCATTTTGTGTAGTAATTGTGAGTTTTTTCAGTCATTAGTCTTAAATATGTGATTACAATAGAGCTAGAATAATGTTCACATAATTTTAGTAAAAATTTAAAAATTAGCAGATGTTTCGACCAGTTCAAAAAGGTAAGAAATTCAACAGTATCTCATTCGGCTCAAAGGTTTCGCAACTAATTGAGTATTTACGGGCGAATAATGTGTTTGGTAAAGGAACGTCTCGTCCCAACTAAGGCCAACTGGTCACACGACAACCCGCTTACTAATAATCTTATGAAGCTGCCTGGGGCCAACAATGATCTCATAAGATATTCCATAAGACTTCACAATGACTTGTTGAGACAGTTGCACAAATACAAAGCCTCTATAGGTGTAGTCGTTACGCATTACTCATTGTATTGAACTCTAAGTTCTTCTTTGACTCTAAGATTTCTCTTTACTCTCTTAGTGACTTGAGTATCGATATGTCTTTTGCCAGTACACACCACGTCATGCCAACTCAATTTTTTCGTGCAAGCAAATCGAAAAGCATGGAGATTTAGACAATATCATCTCAAGTAGAACAATTGGAACCTTATGTGGGAATGCGAAAACATGAGCTCCATTTTCATCACGATGAAGAATTTGTGATGTGCTTAGCTTGACACCAAAAGACTTCTGGTCTAAAGCTAAATTCATGCGCTCGTTGGGCAGGGATGGAGCCATTTATACGTCTTTCACTAATGAAATTCGAGCTTTGAATTTTCCACCGGATTTGCTCGAGCAGATGAATGTTGATTCATTTCTAGGAAAAGCGGGTCCAAAGGAATATGTGAATCCATTTGTCAAGTGCATGGAGGCTATGAGGATAATAGAAGCAGACAACACAAATGCTCTAATTTGCAATGCATTTTTTGTCTACCTTGAAGGGGAATACCTTGTACTAGTTCAAATTTCTTCAATTAGGCATTGGGAAGGATTTTTCATCTAGCGCAAGTTTACTAAACGATGTAGGGGATATTTTCCTATGCGAGAACAATCATTTGAAAAAATGTACGCCGACAAGAATGTGAGATAGAGAAGGGATGAACCTCTTAGTGAGATTCACATTCCTAATTAGAAGATTATTTCTCTTAGAGAAAAAATTTCAGCGTATGCTATTGAAGTTGTGCCCAAACCTAAGAAAATACTAGATATGGTGATAAGGGTGCACCACCTTATACAATTATACACCTTCAATTGATTTGGTTGTAGCTTGCTTGAGGCTTAAGATACCAAAATTCCATGAAAACAATAACCAAGGTAGAATGAAAATTAAAAGTACGTGAGAACGAAAGAGAAGGAGAAGGCAACCCATTCATAGAATGATAAGTCTATGCTAATGAGAAACCACAAGAGGATGATCTCTTGATAATTCTCTAAGCACCACAATCATCTCATGAAGAGAGATTGATAAGCAATGGTGATAAGCCAAAGCATGGACACTTGATAATTCTCTATTGGTTTCTAAAAGAGAAATTTCCAATGAGAGAACTAAATTTCAAACTATACAAATGAATTTCAAGTTCCAAAATACAAGAGAAGCTATATATGAGGGAGTATGTAGCTTGGGTGGATTTAGGCGAATCAAGTGGGTGGGAATGATCCGAGTTGGGGGTATACAAAACTCCCCTGACACCAATGAACTAACGACTATAGATGGATACCGGTATCGCCAACAAGCTTCATTCTCGAGGAGCAGAGCCCTCTGGAGGTCGTCCTAAGGCTATTCGAAGATCCATGGCGAGTCCCGATTCCATATATACGGTTAAGCAAGCCCTGCCGCCACCAAGTATGTAGTGTTATCCACTAATAGATGCCTGATTTATAGAAATACGTGATGATTTTGTTGAAAAAGATCGAAGTCGCGGTATTTATTTCACTTAGGGTTTACCTTGTTTACTGGTCGACCCCATGGCAACAAGAAAAAAGGTGGCCAATCATATTGGGCCAAGGCCCAACCTAGTCCATGTCTTATAATGTCTAGTTCCTACACCCATTGGGCCGAAAAAAGTGAAATGTTGTTGGTGTCCTTAAACTCAAGGAAGGTAGATGAGGTGGATACATGAAGATGCAGCAGAAAAGTTTGGTACATATATATAGCGGTGGTAAATTTGATTCTTGAGTAGACTCAAGGGTTGGAGGACCACGATCTCATGTCATGTCACATGCATTACCCTAAAACCTTTGTTGTTTCTATTCCCCTGTCTTAATAACCATTCCATTTGCTTCAACCTATAACTTTTCCCTTTCCAGCTTTCAATACCTCTTTTTGTCCCCTGTGAAATATAATCTAAGTTGACAAAATCCAAAGACTTGTACAAGTATTTGAATTATGATCCTTGATAAATCATGAATAAAGGCACTGTTATATATTGTAGTGATATAACCATGGTCCATGTTTTTTTTTTAAAAGTGGATCAATAATATTAAAATCAAACAGGCATAGAAGTCAAAACATCAGAGCAAACCAAAGCGTCAAGACCAGGAAGATCCTCCTCTATCCAAACAGCAAAAGAGGTGGCCTCCCGGGCTAAAAAGTTAGCGGCAGTATTGTCGGATCTACAACAACTAAAACATTCATATGAGTAATAGACGAAGCTAAAGAACAACAATTTGCAATAATTAAATCAAGATAAGAACATCCTCTGCTACGTCACCTCTACCATTGGAACAGTTGCAAGGAGTCCGTCTCAAAACAAACAGTGAAGAAACCGAGCTCCAGCACAAGACTCATCGCCCATCTCAAACAAAGTGCTTCTGCAAGGCCTGCTGGTTGCATCATAACTGGTGCTAGTCTCGTTGCTGCAAGAAGCTGACCCTCCTCATGTTGAATCAAATCAAGAGTGTTCTTTACTTATCATGAGAAGGTTGAAGGTTTAGGAAATATTTCTCTGATATTATAATTAATAAATAGTTGAACAAAATAAAAATTTATTAGAAAATATATTAAAATATATTTCTCAATTTGACAGAATTGAATTAACATAGCAACAAAATATACAATAAAATAGTTTAAATTAAATAAAGTTAATAGTTTAACTGAGGCGTGCTGGGCTTAAGAGTATTTCACCACCCGAAGTAAATAATTTGGTGCATATGTTCTCAAGATGAATACCCTTTTAAGATACGAAGTCACTTTCAACTAACTTTGCACATAAACACTCATACAATTTGCTGATATTTCACTCTCGAAACCATGAAAACCATAACACTATCAATCTGGTATCTTGTCTTCACTTTCGTTCCTCAAGCTCCTGTACCACTATGATCCCGTTTGAGAGAGCTTATTTGAGCAATTGAGCTTATCTGATAGCATAAGCGTTTGTGCAAGTGTTTGAGAGAGCTTATGCAAACAGCTTATGACCTACCATAAGCTGTTTTGAGCTTATTTTCATACGCTACTCAGGATAGCTTAAGAAAAAGAGCTTATGCTTATTATATAGCTTATTTTCAATTTATTTTAATAAATGTTTTAAAATAGATTATGAATAAGCGTTTATGTCTGATCACTTATGATCATAAGCACTTAATTAAGTTGTTTTTCCAAACGGTGCCCTATAAAGCCTTCCCTCTTAGAAAACCAAACGACATCTTGAAAAAACAACACATCAAAACAAATTGATTTTCATTGATTTCCAATTAACATGCATATTAAAAACCCTTTAAACTTTAACGTTACATATCAAATACTAAATCATGCCAATTGAATAATAATAATAATATGAAACGTTTTATAATAATAATATGAAACGTTTTACTCAAAAAAAATAAAATGAAACGTTAAAGTGACTAATTAACAATCCATTTAAAAAAAAATCTGTTTTATTTTATATTATTATTTTTTACTTTAAAATAGATAATAAAATTTCTAAAAGACCCCCTATTAAAATAATAAAATTTCCCACCATGTGAAGGAAGTATGAGAATCTTTCAAATGACGAGTAGCTTTCCTATGTTATAATTGTGAACAATAAGTATGTGAATCTTTCAAATGAAGAGTAGCTTTGAGTTGTTTTACATTTTTTGTTTCTTTTAAATAAGATTTTGGATCCAAATCTTGTGTATGAAAATAATTTCTGATGGTAGAGCTAGTCTCACAAAGTTGTGAATGTTTTTTACTCGAATATGATTGTTTTGTGTAGAAAATATTTATCTCAGATCAAATGCGCTTACTTTTTTCTTAACTTTCTTTTCTTTCTTTCCGCTATTTTTCAATGAAATTTGGAAGAAAAATAAAAAGGAAAAGGACTTGATCTTCCAACTCTCAGTTGTTACTACTGTATCCATATTCATACATTTTAACAGTGAAGTGCTTATGCTACATTTACTTGGACAATTGGCTAGGAGTTCCTGATTTTCTTTTCAGTTTCCTACTTCCAAACAAAGTAATGCGGCGAAACACCTTGAGTAACCGGCTAGCATACTTTCTCTGTGAAGCAAAATTCACAGAACTCATGCAACTAGCACCCTCTCCAATTGTGTTATTCCTCCTTTTGCTCAGTGATCTAGTTTCTAACCCACATGATGGCTCCATCATCTTCTGTGTTTTGATCAAATTTGGTTCTGCTTTTGTTGTCACAATGTTTTGCAGCTGAAGGCTTTTTTTCAAGGTCATGAGTTCTTGTTCAAGATTCTGAATCCTGAAGCTTGTGGACTCATATTCTGTAGTTGAAAACTTGAAATTCTGCATCACAAGGTCTTTCTTGAGCAGGAAGCCCAAGGGCCTGGTACCAGTACCTAGATCAGGCCCATCAGTGTATGGGCTTTCTACTAGATTCTGGCTTGCAGAATATGGGCACTGACTAGAGTTTGGTATGCTTCCTGATAACTCTCCACATTGTGCATATCTAAATGAATCTGAGCATTCTTTGAATACTTTGTGAGTGTTGAGTTGTTGAACAAAAAGGGCTTGGACAATTAGTCTTAGAGGCATCAACTCGTTTTGAACAGCTTCAATGCATGCCTCTTGTGATAATCTTTGACAGTCAAGATATTTGCACACTGCTCCCTTGTCATCTTGGGATATACTTGGATGTGTCTACAGCAAAAAGGAAAATGATTTGTGAACATCTGAACATCAGCATAGTGTAGACACCCAGTAGATACTCAGAGTAATAAAAGAAAATAAGAGACAAAAGTACTAAATATGATATATAATGTGATCGATAAGAAGTGAGAGATAGAGAGAGAAAAATGAGGTGTCTGTCAGATGTTTAACCGTTACTGTTTGGATATCTAAGTATCATTAGTGAAAAGCAAAATATGCACCTAAACAGTAAGGCTGAAATTACATTGGTATTTGTTGATGATTTCATTTGGTTTTTGGTAAGTTGTGTAATGAGATACCACCAAGCTTGCAACTAGTTATTACTCATTATTTCTCCTATTTTAGAGGATCATGATCCTATCATTGATGTTATAGCACGTCTGATATCACAATCAACACAGAATCCAAAGGATGTTTACTCAGAAGCTAAGACTCGTAGCTTCTAATCATAAGTGATTCTAGTGCATATCATTGTAGAACCGAACATGTTATTAATCTCTTAATTTCAATTCGTTCAAAAAATTTCAATTAGACCACCTGGTGAAGTCATGCAAATTCCATGAAATGTTGTAAATAGATGGCATCAATGTTGGCATGACAGCATGTTCAATGAACCTAATGATGTTTACTTTAATCCAACATGTTTAAGTTACTTTTGATGAATGCTGAAACTTTTGAATAATTCATTACCTTGAGAAAGTTGTCGATTGCCCTATAGAGTGGATAATGATTCTGTCTATAAGATGGTGGCACCCTTTCAATGAGTTCCATGAATCTCTGAGGTGCCATGTTTGGATCTGCAGCCACATTGGATAGATACTCATCCCATAGTTGTGCAACCCTGAAATTGCTAGCTTCTGGGGTGTGGTTCATGTGTGAGTTGGATACTACATATGCTGAAACTATGCTTTCCATGGTTTCCAACTCCAAGCTAGAGGACACTGACACTGTACCACTTTCAGGAAGAAGAAAATCCTCCACTTGAGCAAAGTGCAACATTGATGCAATCTGGTCTTGCAGCTTTGCTTTACTTTCAATTCTCAATCCAAACTCAAGAGATCTTGAAAGCAAGGCAAAGTAGAATCCAACAGGAATCACTTTCCTACCCTTATCACCTCTTGGAAGAAGATCAACAACACCTTGTAGAAATCCTGAAGTACCTTTGTTGCCATCTCCATTGATCTTCTCACAAAATTGGAGTGTCTTTTCAGAAAGCACCCACTTGTTTGCATAGAAAACAATGATTGTGCTCACATACTTCTCTTTCATCCCTTGTCTCCTCAAAGATCCTATGACCCTTTTGAAAAAACCAAAAGGCAGAGCAATCAGATCCTTAATCCAAAGCTCTTGGCTTATCATTTCACAGTTCCAAGCTTGGGAAGCTAGTTCTTCCAATGTAACAACTTGTGTTGTGTCTCTCATTCTCTCAGGATCAAGGATCTCCATGCAAGCCATGAATGCGAGAGATTCGATGCAGCGACTCACTATCAGAAGATCCTCAGACCAAGGAAGCAGCATTTGGCACCTTTGCAGTGCAATGAGTGTGTCATCCCAGTTTTGCAACACAACTTGGTTCAGGTAAAGGTCAAACCTTTCACAAAGGTTGCCAGAACAGTGTTCTTCAGTCATTTCAAGAAACTCTGCTGCACACCTCAGTGCTGCTACATTGAAAGGGTCAATCAATGTGGAGGATCCATAAACAAACAAGGCAATCATCTCAAAGGCTTCTGGTCCTCCAGGGAAAGTTTCTGGCAGTTCAATCTCAGACGTGTCATTTAGCCTCTTCTTGAAGTATCCACTCTTTGAAGTCAGAGGAAGCTGCAATCAATATAACATATTAAAAAAAAAAAACATAAGTTAACACTAGGAGAATCTGGCCATCTGGGTATAAGAAGGGCTATATTATCAAATTAGGAATATGTGGTAACTTAAATCAGTTTCCATATTCCCAGATTATCCTATACAACTTTCAAGGGAAATATCATTTGATTTCATTGTTATGCAACTTACCTTGTGGAGATTGAACAATTTGTCTTTAACTCTAACTCTGACAGACACAGGAAAACCAGTCTCTTGACTCCTGTGACAAAATTGCAAAAAAATTCATGAGTACTCATGAGATAAACTGCAGACATCTTACAAGACATGGCATGATAATGAGATAATTAATATCATCAATATTTGCACTAGTGTCTCAGTAATATGTCACAAAATCTCATCAATATCTGCATCAGTGTCTCAGTAATATATCACAAAATCTCATCAATATCTCATTAGTTACATGAACATGATCTATCATCTTACCATGTAATGACCTTAATTTTGAGCAGGACCCCTATGTTGGGTGAAGAGTAAGGACTTGAAGACACAGAATAATCTTTTGGGCTCACAATATCCATGAAAGGCTACTATTGGTTCTAACTATGAATGTGACTTTGCAAAAAGAAAGAAGAATGATGCTGATATGAATCCTTATCTGTGAAGGAAAACCAGCTGTTTTGTGAAGAAGGAGTGGAAGTAAGAAAAGAGGTGGGATTTGATGGGTTTGTCCCCAACACATTCTTGCAAGCTTTTTCTACTATTATTCATTCATCTAAATGTAGTCAAAGTCAACATGCACACGAGTGAAACTCGAAGTCCAAATTTTAAGGCTTCAAAAACGTTCTTGAATGTTGGGAAGTTGAATACTTGTGCTACAACTTGGCGGCCTCGGCCAATAGAATATGGTGCCTTTTTCATGCTTCCTACCATATCAATCTTGTAGTTCAAGTTAGTGTATGTAATCAACCCATAAAATTCTACTCCTAAAGTTTAATAATGTTATCTTTTTTAACTTGTAATAGCATATTCAACTTATCCAATGGCTGTAACCTTGAAGCTGGATTATCTATATTAGGCCTTATATATATTGATGGTGGATGAGGCATTTGGGGAAATGATTGGACCACACAGTTTATTCAATAGTTACACTGGATTTGGAGTAGATTTTTATGAACAATCATAATTTTTAAAATGGAATAGATAAATAGACGCATAACAATAATTACCACTCTTAATTTATACACTAATTTTTATGGTGGTTTTCAACTGCCACAAAATTAAATTTTGTGACTGTCAAAACTGTCACAATAGTCTTTGTATATAAGTGAGGTCGAGAGTGATAGTATCATGGTGACTACTCGTAAGGTTATTTTTAAACACCCCAATGCTATTGAGATCTTAAGAAAATACACCTATTTTTTCTCTCATTATCTCTCATATACCACATTTATTAATCATCTACCTTCGTTTCGTTTCTCTCACTTACCATTTCACGGTTTTACCACTCATTCTCCTAGTTATGAAAAGATGAATTTGGTTTATTGGGAAAAAGAAGTACAGCAACATAAGAAGTAAATAACTAAGGAAATTGATAGATAGGATTAGAATAATGTAAAGGGAGATAAGATGAAGTGCATGTGAAGTCTTGGGGTTACTTTTTGTGACATGCTAATGCCCAGGACGGCACGGCTACTGAAAATAAGGATGCTTTGATTGATGGGTTTTGCTTCCTTTCAACCAGTCACACTCGATCCCAATATTTACCTTTTCCCCATATTTTTGAAAAGTACAAGATGTGTGGAAAAATTGCACCTTCTTAATTTAAGTTATTAAGACATTTGAAGCATTTTATCTGAATTTAGTTTTTTTTAATCAAATTAGAAAACTATATATGTATTTAGACTATCCCTCCACTGAAGAAGTTGTGTGCATCACTGAAATAGTGAAACTGGAGTACAAAGGGATGTATTAACAATAAATTGTAGATACTATTACATTTAAAAGTATAAGCTAGTAAACAATCAATTGACTGGAGTTGATTCTTCTTCATTGCTGAGTTCAAAAAAGAAAGGATCATTGAGAAGATCTGTTGCTGAAGGTCTTGCCCTTGGTTGTGCTATGCATTTCTCAATGAATGCCTTCACCTCTGGATCTGTGACTTTGTTCAAAGACTGAGGCTTGATTCCCATTGTGACCTTTTTGTAGATCTTGGCAATACTGTCACATTCACTGTATGGTATCTCCATGGTTACCATTTCAAGCAAACACATTCCAAAAGAGTATATGTCCACCATCTCAGTGTAATCCTCCTCATACAGCTCTGGTGCCATGTACTCTGGGGTCCCTAAAATTGAATGTGCTGCATGGCTCCTTCCCACTATTGCAGCCAATCCTAGATCGCCAATTTTCACCTACAAAAAGCCATAGTGAAAAACTAATTCTTCAAATCTTAAATTGGCTAAGCATATCAAGTATTAACCCTGTTGAATCAGAAATTACTGTTATTTGTATGCCTCAACATGAGAATTGCTGTTGGCTTCTAGATTTTCTTTCCACCTAAGCTCACAAATCAAACCATCCATTGACAAATATCCATTACCAGGAAGCAAAATCACTTAAAATAGTTAGTTTCCTTTTAACATTCTTTGCAGAGACTAGTGTTAATGTTTATTCACTCTAAGGATCATACAGTATTGGTAGCTTTCAAGCATTTTTTGGTGTGATGACATAGCCAATTATATTCGAGCTGAGAACATCCAAATATTAGCTTTCCTTGGCGGCGTTTTTTTCGTTCACAAGACTTAAACCCTATCTTACTAAAGAAAATCAGACATATACCACCTGAATAAAACACACGTTGGTGGTACCTTTCTAGCATTACATATTTGTTAGTTTATCAGCTTAGCAATTTGACCATATAATCATAGTAGCCTAATATAAAACTCAGTCATTTATATTTTACCTAGAAAAGAAAATAAAAAAAGGAACATGATTAAAACAGAACCACAATATAATACTCTTCATTCTCTGCATCAATAACATGACAGTAATTATAACCAACCTGGCCAATGTTGCCGTTAACAAAGATGTTACTGCAATTGAGATCTCTGTGAATAATGCAAGGGTCATGCGTGTGAAGATACTCCAACCCCTCCAGGACTTGTTTGGACCATTTCTTGAGTGCCTTGATGGAGACATGGCGATGCTTCTTCCTGTAATCCCTGAGATTCCCAGAAGTGCAGACCTCAGTAATGAAGTTGATGGTGCCGCCGCGGCCACCATCTTTCCACACACTGTAGCACACAATGATGTAGTTGTTGTTGAGTGTTCTGAGCAACTCAACCTCAGAATGAAGCCTGTTGATGAGAACAGGGTCATCACTGAAGTTCCTGAGGCGAACCTGGTTCCATGCCACCTCAATGCCTTCCTCTTGATCAAAGGCCCTGTAAACTTTCTTCACAGCTCCATAACCAAGAAGATCACTGTAACGACCAAACCTCCCTGTCGGGTCAACTTCAACAAAGGCTTCCATTTCTCCTTCCCACTGTAATTATCAGCAGGCATTATCAACACCAAAGCTCTTACATGAGCTACAAGCTAATTCAAATTGATTATATAGTGCCCCATGTGGCCCCTTTTGATTGAATGAGGTGACAGATTTTCAACATCCTTTTATTGTTCTTATTTTTAACCTATATGGTTGGATGTTGTGGTGTGTTTCTTATGAAGGAGAACCGGAATTAATTAGAAACACCGCATCTGATTCTGAAGTTTGTTTCATTCACGAGAAGAATGGAGAAACATTACAATCTAAATCAAAAGTTTCAGGCAATGCCCGTGCTCCACGGCTATTCTCTGAATCCTCTAACATTGCTTTCACCAACCCCTTTTTCATGACACTTCCAGATAAACTGATAGAAAATAGTCAAAATACTATTGATTCGTTTTTGCTACAATTACTGTTGGTATAACTTTTAAGCAAAAAAAAAACCATTACAAAACTTATCCTATTGCAATTTCTTAGGTGAAAGACTGTTTTTTTCTTCTTCTTAACTATCACACAACTGATGATAGCCGAAATCTCACCTCATTGTGAGCACTCAAAGTGGTACTGGCAGACCAAAGAGTTTTTTCTATTCACAAGAGTTGAGAATCAAACCCTCAACCACTACATCAACCCATTTGGTTAAGGTGAATGACTTAGCACTCCAAGATAAAAAAAAATGAACATAACTCATCTTATGAATTGGATTATTGGAATACATTGCACTCAACCGGTTTCTAAACATTCACATGCACGTAGATTAGCAATTGACCTACACAGCTATACTAGTAGATAAGCCCCAAAATGTAATTCTAATCCATATCAAACGGGCCCTAAAGTAATAATAGAGTTTATCTTTTCAATAACACTCACCATGAACTAGTACTAGTATCCTACTTTCACCCCCAAAATTACTCTAAAAGGGAATCCCATAAAATAAGGTAACGAATAGCCTCTATGTTTGATTTGGCTACAACACCACACATGTATTTGTAGCTAGAAAGAACCTCCCCCTTTAAGCAAAAGTACATGTAACAAGCAAAAGGTCACAGACAATAACTTCATAGTGAATCCAGTATATAACAACCCCTTGTAACTCGAAGGCTTTTATCAACAAGATTTCGCATATTGACAACAAGTAACTAAAACTAAAAGTATTAACAATCTAGGCTGATGCTAGTAGGTTACAAATTCAGAATGCAATGTTTATAACTCTTAGATTGTTCTTTCCATCGAAATTCATATGGTTGTTGAGATTTCAACATATTATCCAAGGTAAAAAAAAGCTTACAACATTGTCACTAATTTCAAAATATGTTACATCACCAAGGGGGGTTGGAGCCCTCTCTAACAGATGGAGACCTGGAAGCCATGCTCCCATCTTTAGCAAACCTAGACACACTTCTAACATTCCTAGGAGTAGACAAAGCAGGAGACGAACCACGGTAACTAGCCCGGAGTGACTCATCAACAGAAGATGAGGACTTGGCAATTGCATTCCTCATAAACTTCTGAGCAGCAGGAGAAAGCGTGCGCATGTTCGGACTAGCACTTCCACCTCTAACTGGCGATGCCAATGGGGGCTTATGAAACATCTTTGTCCTCGCCCTCAGCTTCCGTGCAGCCTCCCTAGAAAGTGAGTGTGCTTTCGCATCCCTCGCTGGAGCAGAAGGAACATTGTAATGAGGTCCATCAGCACTCCCACCAATATCAATTGGCGTATCTTCCATATCCAACCTCATTGGCGTCCCTTCTATCTCTCCCCAAGTAATAAACGGGGAATCATCAACACCTGGTGCGGGAGATGGTGTCTTCACATAGCTATAACCATTCTCAGCTTTTTTCTCAGATTCTAAATAAAACGGATTCGGAGTCTTCCTCAAATCATCCAGATCATACTTCTTCAATCTATCCCCTTCTCTAAGATGCATCGGCATCGGAGTAGCACCTGCAACAGGGGTATAAAGCACCTCAACGGTCCCATCATCTTTCGGCCTAGAATCCATCATTTTACCATGAAACCTCGTATTCAGAAGACTAATCTCCTTCGTGGCACCTTTGATTCTCACCGCCCTTTCCTCCTCAGTCAAGGGCACCTCACCATTATCAGCAGGGTGATACATCAACAAATTCTTCGGTGTGTACTTCCAACCTTCCAACGAAGCCGGAGGCTGATAAGAGGTTCCATAACCATCAGTTATCCTATCCCTCTTTTCATCCTCAATAGCCTTCACATCCTCCTCACCATTATTCAAAAACCCAAACCTCTCTTTCCTCTTCCTATTCACTTTCTCCAAAATCTTCGAAAAGCTATGATTATCCTCACTAGTATACCTCCTCAAAAACTGATCAAGCCCAAGTTTAGTGTTCACACCCCCACCAGCACCACCATCACTTCCACCACCCTCGGCACCAGAAAACCCCGGTGTTATAGGGGTTTTACCGTCAAATTCATCTAAAGGTGTGAAATTTCTGACGAAAGTGGAACCTGGTGTGGCTGAAATTCTAGAAGAATCAAGAGGGTTGGAGGTTGAAGTTACCTTCTTTCCACCACGGCGCTCCATAATCTTCAACTGGGCATCGCGAATTTGAACGGGATCGCCGGTTTTGATGGCTTCAAGCCAATCGAGTCGATCACGGAGCTTGGAGATGTCAGGGAAGTAATCGCGCTCGATGATCTTCTCCAACGCTTCGACGTAGGTGTCTTCGTCAAGAACCGCAGGGTGGTTGTGGTTGTGGTGATTCCCAATCGCAGCACCAGAAGAGGACGAGGAAGAATCATTGTTGTTAGGGTTTTGGGAAGAAAATTGGGAAACGGAAGGAGATGGAGAAGAGAGGTGGAGTGGAGAATGGCCTGGTGATTGAAGCATGCTTGTCAAGGAGTGAAGAACGATGGATTGGATTGGATTGAATTGAATTGATAGGGTGGTGTTGAGGATTAGGGTTTGATTGCTCCGAGATTTTCAGAGGATGGGAGATTGGAATTCGAAAGATCCACGAAGATAGAAGAAACCCACGTTTTCTCTCTGTTTTATGATTCTTTTTGTGGGGTTTATAAAATGAATATTCAATATCTTTTTAGTTTATTTGGTTTTTTTTTATATATCAGAAACATAAATTGCACCCACTAAGTACATGTTTGGTTTTCAGTTAGGAAGTCCGTTTAAAGTATTGGAATTCGAGATAAAGATTTTCAATACACATTCAACCAACGGAATGCACTTGTTGAGTTAGGTGAATGTGCTTCACATTCACCCAACTGAAAACCAAACGGGCTCTAAGAATTGAATTGATCTCTGGACTTTCCGCTCCCCAACCATATGTTCCTGGATGATTTGGTGTTTTTAAAATAATTTTTGGGTTTATAAATATTTTTTTTCTTTCAAAAAGATAAAATTGGCTGCGTAACTATCTTCTATTTTTTTTATTACATAAGAAATTAAAAGCAAACGACTAAACTAAAGAATCCTGCAGCAGGTGCGGGATCAAATCAGAAGGCGTTTGGCTCCAAACACGCAGAGGCACACCCTCCCTTGCCGCTTGTTGGGCCAAATGATCAGCAGCCTCAAAAATCACTTGTCAGTCGCACTGTAACATGTCACTTGTGTAACATGTCTCGCACTCTAATTATTTCCTCCTCGCCCAAAATTAATCCACATCATTATTGGAATATATTACATTTTTTGAAGATCAAGAATATAATTACATTGTAATAATGCATGTAAAATAATAATTAGAGAAGTTTCAAAAAAAATTAGAGAAGATTCTTTTATAAAATTAAGGATGCAAATATTTTTAAATATAATAAGGCAATCTCTTATTCCATGGTACACCAAAACTATAGGTGGTTGACTATATGTGTCTTAATTAGTTATGTAATTTGTCTTTTTTATTCCTCCAATGAGCTTCAACACCTAAATTGTTGTTGTATAACAATAATGTCCTTTTCAAAAACAAAAAAAACAATAATGTCAACTCTCAATTTAATTAATATCATTTTGTATTCTTAAAACTATTTAAAAATTATGAAATATTTGGAACATAAGATTGAATTTACCATTAAACTTTATGAGTTAAAATTATAATAATTTAAAATTGGATTATTTGATGAGAGTTTATTACATGTCAACCTATCATAGCCTTGCACGGATGCAAGTCTTAAGTTCTATTGGGATGTCATGAGAGTTTCCTCTAGTTGGCTAGTTGAAATGTAACGTTGATGATTCTCAAAAGCTTGCTTGCTGTGGTGGCATTCGTAGAGATGGAACTAAGAGGTGAGTGTTTGGGATCAAAGACATAGACAACTATATAGTAGTTAAAAATTATTCTTATATAGCTGTTAGTTTGGTAAATTCAGGTATGCGACAAAGAGAAACATTTGAAAAAAAAAATATACTCCCTCCGTCCCTAATTATAAGCTAACGTTGTAAAAATCACACTTATTAAAAAAAACCTTAGTTGATACATTGGTTTTAAAAAAAAAGTACAACTTTCCATGTCTACCCCTATTTAAGATAACATTTTTTAATCATTATACTACTAATAGTGCTCCACTACCAATAAATGCAAGGATAAATATGGAAAGAAATATTACATTTTACAACTTTAGCTTATATTTAGTGACAAAACATAAGTCTCAACTTCAGCTTATTATTAGGGACGGAGAGAGTATATATCTAATCTAGCACCAGAATTTGAACAAAATTCTGAGTAGCAAGATGATAGCAAAGTATTGAACCAAAGTCTATTTGAGGACTACAATAACTCTGTCAGAACAACGATGCCATCTCTCAAATGAAAGCCATTTGACACAAAAGCTGATTAGTGGATGACCATCAAGCCAGTGAAGCAAAGATTAATTCGAGACACTTGTATTAGACAAATGGAGGAAGCCTGAGGTGCATTTTTTTTTCTTGCCCATGTATTTTCTTAAATCAAATAAACAAAGAAAAAGGAACCAGTAGAATTTAGGAGAAAACATTCATAAAACAGAAACAAATCATGGAAACAAATAAAAATAAAAGGAAAAGGTAATGATATTTAGTGTTTGGTTATTGTTAAACGCACCCCCGATAGCTAAAGCCACCCCCCTAAAATTGGTGAAAAGTCAAAAATACCCTCTCTAAAACAAAACTTTCCAATGCCATCCCCAACCCCTATTCCTCATACCCCCCCCCAAAATCCCAAACACCTCCCTTCCCTTCCTCTCTCTAACCCACAATCCCCTCTCTACCTCTCTAGCCTCTCTCTCCTCATCCGTAGTAGCTTTCATCGCCGGGATCGTCGTAGTAGCTGTCGTTGCCACCGTCGCCGCCCGTAGGACCGTCGTTCGAGCTCACCGTCGTTCGTAGCGCCGACAACGCAGGTTAGTCTGTCGCGAGTTCGCTGTTCCTGCATCAAAACACACTTACAGGTGCGTGTACTACGCACATGGATGTGCGTGTGCTACAAATAACTTGTAGTCTTCACGCACTTGGAAGTGCGTGTACTATGCACTTGTATGTGCATTAACAACGCACTTTCAGGTGCGTTTTGTATCAGAAACAGTGCAGATTGCATTTGAGTTTTTACCTTGATTTTTTTGTATGCATAAGGTATTACAATGAGCCCAGTGAAGTCTTACAAAGTTGACAAGCCGACAGAGAATGCATTATCTATCAAAGTAATAAAGACAGAGAAAGTTGATCCTCCCGATCCTCTTTTAGTGGACTTCACTCAATTTTTCATGACAGATAAGGTATGGCATTAACTATTCCATTGACGTTAAATATATAATCATAATTGTGTCTGTGTTGACCATTTAAATATGTGCTTGTAGGTGTTTGTTAGTCGGGAAGAACTATTAGCATGGGCTTGGGAAGCACTATGGCTTTGCCATCGTTACCCTGAAGTCTGATAACGGTGGTGTTAACAGGAGGGCCTTTGTCATTCTGGGATGTGAGCGTAGTGGTAAATATGTTCCTCCGAAGCATGCGTTAAAGCGTCAGGGCACCGCCACTAAGAAAAGTGAGTGTCTTTTCCGGCTACGAGCATCTCTCACCAAGGCAGGTTGGGGGATTAGAGTGATTAATGGAAAACACAATCATGAGATAGCAGAAACCTTGGTTGGCCATCCTTATGTTGGTCGCCTTTCTAATGAAGAGAAGGAGATTGTTGGAAAAATGGTTGACGACAAGGTTAAGCCAGGGAACATGTTGCTTGCACTGAAGAATGCCAACCCAGATAACCTCACCACCATCAGACAGGTTTACAATGAGCGCATGTCTCACATAAAAAAAAGGCCCTTTATCAAAATGCCAACACTTGATGAGGATGATGGAGGATGACAAGTACACATACTGGTCCAGCAAGGAAGAAGATTCGAACGTGGTTAGATCCTTATTTTGGGCGTATATGGTTTCAATCCAGTTGTTTAATCAATTTCCTACTGTTGTGTTGATAGATAGCACCTACAAAACCAACAAGTATAGGATATCTTTGCTTGAGATGGTGGGCATGACATCAACCGGTGAAACCTTCACTATAGGATTTGCATATTTAAGCAATGAGAATGAACCAGAGGTAACATGGGCGTTGGAAAAATTGAAGGGGTTGCTACTTAAAGCCGATGATGGACCCAAGATCATCGTAACTGATAGGGACCAAGCTTTGATAAAGGCACTTACGAACAACTTCCCCACGTCCGCTCATTTGCTTTGCCAATTCCACATTTCAAAGAATGTCATGGCAAACTGTAAGAAAAATGTCCAACCAAAAGAACTTTGGGAAGAAGTTGGGGATGCATGGAGTTTGGTGATGTATTTTGATTCCGCGGCTGAGTTTGATGCAAATATGAATTTTCTTAGTGAACTAGTCGGGAAGAATTCAGTGTTTATGGAGTACATTTGAACTCAGTGGATGCCGGATAAAGAGAAATTCATTAAGTTTTACATTAACGAGCACATGCACTTAGGAAACACAACAACTAACAGGTACTTTGCTATCAATTATTAGTTATATTTCTTTTTGCATTAACTTTGATACTTGTCATGTACTCACAAATATGATCTGTTTGACTGTAAATAGGGTGGAAGGTGCACATTCGACTCTGAAAAGATGTCTACGAGATAGCAAAGGTGATTTGTGCGCAGCATGGAATGTCATGCACAGGTGCACTCTTCTGCAGTACACAAAAATCAACGACAATTTTCAGAATAGCATCTTCATGAAGGAGCATAGATTTAAAGACAAGTTATATGACAATTTGTGGGGCATCGTGTCAAGGAAAGCTCTTGATTTGATTGCAAAGGAGAAAGCGCGCGTATATCGGGTTGGTGATTGCAAGTGTTATCTTAGGAAAACACACGGCCGTGCGAGTCCATACCCCTTTTGTCAGTGGATGTGCACTGGAGGAAGCTTACAACAACAATTGCACCGGATGAAGTGGCATCGGGATTGGGGTTGAGCATTGTTACTGAAATTGAGGTCATATCAAAGATGTTTGAAGAAGGTAGTGTACCAAGAAGGCAAGCCATCAAAGAAAGGCTGCGAGAGATTGCCTACCCGAGAGATTGCCTACCCAGATCAAACCTCATTGTGCCCCCTCCTAATAAACTTCCAACAAGGGGGCGGCCTACAAAAGAACCCATAGGCTCGACCAAACACATTCCGTGTCATTGGGAGACTGTTGATGCACTTGCAGAGTCACTTGCAGGGGCAGGCCCAAGGGCACGGGCACGGGCACCCAAGCATGGCGGGGAAAAAGGAAGATTTCCACTCCTAGTACATTAGGATCCGCACCAAAGAAGAAGAAGGGCAATGCAATTCCTTCTCTTGCCTCTTAGCCTATTGCGGAAGTGCCTAGATTTATGTCAAACCCCGAGTATCTTCCTCGGATGGCCACATTCTTGACAGGTTATGTGCACAATATTATCGATGTTGATGACGATGGGAATTGCGGATATAGGAGCATTGCTGCATTGTTGGGAGAAGGGCAAGATAGTTGGCCTAAGCTGCGTGAAGCGATGATACATGAGCTAACCAGTCGCAGTCATTTGTATACCAAGCTCTACAACTCAAAGTTGACTTATGACAGCATCCTACTGTAAGACCCAAGTTTTTAAGCTTATGCTTAGTGAATAAAATCTTATTCACGATTAGGGTTGATGTATTGTGAAAGGAAACCTGAACAAGAGTTTGTCAAATGAAATAGATTTATGAAGGAGAAAGTTCAGGAAAAGTCAAAGGATTTTATCGAAGTCGATAAAAGTTATAGCACGATCGTTTTACGCTTAAACCTAGGTCAGAAACCCTAGTATATAGCTAATTTTCACTTTTAGGCACGACGGAAGTTAATTCCAAAAATCTTCAGAGAAATGTTAGAACTTCTCTTTTTCCATATATCACAATCGTTTCGAGGCGAAACTCTAGGATCTACGAACGTTCGATTCCAATCATCGGAAGTTTGCCGAAACCGAATCCCTGGTATTTCAAAACCCTAGAATTTCTCGACAATGAAGACTTTTTCTATTCAGAGCTTCAAATGAATATTCCACACGCGTACACCCATTTCTCTTGATGATTTCAATCTTTCTTCCTAAGGAAGTTTTCCATTCCGACATTCGATGCAAAAAGCAACTTATCGGGTAAAATAGTTTTACACCGACTATGCTTTAGTTGCCAAAAATATAAGGAGACCTCATTTTAGTTTTGGAATTCTTTCGCCAAAACCTATCTTAGAATTCACGGAGAATGACGCCGGAAAAATCAGATTCGCGAAACTTTCATTTTCCCGCGAATTTCCATCTTCTATATATAGCAAATAAGTGAGAAAAAAACACAAAACTCCTCCATTTTCTCTCCTCAAGGCCGCGAGTTCATCCAAGGAAGAAGGAAGAAGAATTTTCTTCATTACTTGCTTGATCGTTGATCCGTTAGTTGCTGCTTCAAGGTTTCGAGGTATAGTCGCTAATCCTTACCTCCGATCGCTTTTTCCATAGCTTTTCTGTAGAGTTTTCTGAGTGGATAGTTTATGGGTTTTTGCAAAACTATCCTGAATCTTTCATTTCTGATTCTAAACCTCTTCCTTATGCGCCCAAGATCACTTCTGCCGGGTTAGATTTTCCGTTATGTCGCCGGAATTCCGCCGGAATCAATTTGAACCTAAAATACCCATTTTTGGAGTTTTTGGTGTAAAGCTTCAACCTTTAGGCTGAAAACTATCGCCTTAGCTTAGTGCTAGTAGGATTAGTTGTCATAAACGCCGTTGGTGACGTCCCTGCAAAATTTGGTTTTTGGGATTTCAGTTTTGAAATTTCTAAGTTAAAAATCATGACCAAAATACCCCTGCGACAGTTTTTGATCCGATAATTTTTCCGAGTTCAGAATACCCTTGGTTACGGCTAATGAAAGCATAGGAACCAAGTTTGATCGAAGAAAAATCGAGTCTCCTAATTACCTAAAGTGGCCGAACCTATTAAAGGGGGAGGAGGAAATTTCCTTTTCCGAAAACTTATCTTTTCGCGCTAGATTATCGTACCTTAGAGTATAGATTACTTCGAGTAACCTTAGTAAGTATCGATAGCTTAGTTTTCGATAGATTCTGATAGTATTTCTGTGGTTTTGCTCTAAAGGTGATTTTGAGGAATTCCCAGAGGAGCAAGCCTTTGATTGTGAACAAGTGTTAGGAGATCGTCCTGGAGAATCTACAGGTGAGGGCTTCTCACTGAATCTCTAGTTAATGCTTAGGGTCGATGTTTTCGACATTGTTTACTGTTTATGCACTGGATTGTGTGTGATTGGAAAATGTTTTCTGAGGCTTCGGCTGACAATGTAGATGATGCATCTACTGAATGTTTTTGATGAGTGAATTACATGCTAAGTGCTAATTGGGTAATTTAGGATGTGTGGTGCATGCCTTATATGCTAAGTGCTATGTGGTTATTGCTTAAGACATTGACCTATGACATGTTGATTGATTATGATAAGTTAATTCTGCTTTTGCACTATAATATGAAATTCTGAATCGTGAGAATAGCGGGCAGGTCATGCCGATTTTTATTTGAGAGTTTTGAGAAAGTTTGATAGGACGAATGAGATTCGGGCCTTGTTATGATGTGTATGGATCGAGACATTCTCTGGAGTCATTTGGGGATTAGGAGATCCCGAGAACTTATAGGAATTTCGATAAGACTAAAAAGGATATTATTTTGAAAAGAAAACTCATAAGACATTAAACAACCTCTAAATCTTTAAATAAAGATAATAAACTCGAAAGGAAGCTTCGGATGCAAACCTTAGTTTTGGAAAACGAGAAGTGTCGTCGGATCCAAGTGTTGAGGAGTTTGGTAAGTTCTGAGTATGTTGGTACTCCTTCGCTCGTTGAGCAGTTTGTTAGCCATCCAAGGGATGAGCCGAGAAGCTTCACTGAGGCGTGAGACCTTGTGAATGCGTGATACTCCACTGAGGCGTGAGACCTTGTGGAAAGCATGGATCTTCACTGAGGCGTGAGACCTCGTGAACAACATGAAGCTTCACTGAGGCGTGAGACCTTGTGAATGCGGGATACTCCACTGAGGCGTGAGACCTTGTGGAAAGCATGGAACTCCACTGAGGCGTGAGACCTTGTGAGAGCATGAAACTTCACTGAAGCGTGAGACTTCGTGAGAGCATTGATGACCCGAAGAGTCATCGTGAGTGGTTGCACTCATTTTATGATTATTGTATTTTGTCGCAGAATCGACTTTACCTTAGGGTAAGCTTTTAGAGACATTAATTTAGCTAGAACACGTGGCGACGTGTCGAGTGAGGTCGGAGACGTTGTTTGGCTAATCACTGCATTGCATGCACTCATTAAGTGGTTTAAACACGGCGAGATACCGGACCACGGCGGATTCCAAAATTGGTTATAAGACCAGGATTTCCGCGTAAGAGCGCTGCTAGGTGACTCTTAGTAGCAGACCGAAATGGCAGGCCTTCGGGTTTTATGCTGATCTGACTACATGATGATGTTGGAGTAAGAGGCATCACGGGCCGAAATGGTCCCACCGTGGCTGGTGTTAGGGCTGATCCGATGATGTCCATCCGTTCCGGAATGCATATTGGTTGACTGGGTTAACCTGCATTGCATATCATGCAACATACATACTAATTTAGTTGTCGAGTGTGATTGTTATTTGTCAATCCTATTTGGAACATGCTATTTGTTATTGTTGTCATTTACGTTCGATATGGAACATGCAACCCTAGGAATGACATCTCTAGTTATAAGCCTAAGTGGCTATTTATTATTTGTACCTATTGGGTTTATTATCTACATAGTTCTTTGGAGTTGACCCTCGCGTCTTCTGTGTGTGCTTTGGCGAACAAACGCCCTTTGTCAGATGTCTTTGGCGGGCTGATTCATGATGGTTCATCCTTCGGGAGGAACTAGGGTTGAGATGCAGGAACTGGAGCGTATCGCGGTTGCGAGAGGAGGACGGATGGTGTATGTAGACTAGGTCGTTCTGGATTTCGAATTCGGACGACGATCATGCTAGCATGTAGGATTGAGTGTTAGTGTGAGCTCCTCGAGATGGGATTAGTGTAGGAGTAGAGTCCTAGCTCTGAACATCATTTGTTCCTTTGGGAACAGGGTAGTTTCCCACCTATAGCTTTTTGTGTGGTTTCTTTACGGGAATCACAGGGAGTTGGTTGGACTTAGGAGGTCTTGTTTTAGGCCATCTGGGCTGACTTATTCTCAGTTTTGAGGGGTGGTGTTGCGGACACTTCACCTTTTTATTTGGTTTGTACATATTGCCTACGGGCGTTACAGTTTTCTTTCCGTCACTGGAGGTTACTCGTGACGAGGTTGTTACTTACAGCGGGGGCTGTTTATATATTGTATATTAGTTTTATTACTTTTCGCATTTGGGTTTTATTTAATTCAGTCTTGTCTTAGTTATTATAAAAAAAAAAAATATTCACGTTTTTCCGCATTAAGTTTATTTTGGTTACTAAAGTGACGCCACCGAAATCGGGGTGTTACACCTACGATCCCTGACGCTTGCTCCCAAGGAGATTGCTACAAGGGAAAAGTGGTTCGACCTTCCGGATATGGGTCACATTGTTGCTACGACATTTCAGGTTATATTGATCAGTTTTTCAGTTCATGGAGGTTGTACATATTTCCCTCTTACTGGGGCAGTACCTCACGAAATGAATCACAAAGTCGTATGTTTACTGCACGTCAACAACAATCATTGCGTACATTTTAACTAATTTAGTGTTGTATTAATGCGGTTTGTTAACAATTTGGAACACTTTTTCAACTGCTACTAAAGAATAAGTTTCCCATGCCGCCGCCGTATTCTCAGTGGGAATGTTATCGTTCTCCAGAATGCAAATCTTGGGTGAAGCCATACACTAACCGTATCAATCTCTATCTACAACTCCGACGTGATGATCAAAGAGACTGGATGAAGAGCGATGAAATTGTAGATCTGTCCGTGGCTTGATTGATGTTTAGTGTAGACCTTAATGTATTGTACTGTTGGATTAAGTATTGTATTGTACTGTTGGATCAAGTATTGTAATGTAATGATCAATTATGTTATGATTATTAGTCGTTTTGAGTAAATTCTGTTCAGGAAGGCCTTTTGAGAAATTTTCTTCCTGGTTATCATCCATTCTCCCCTGTTCTTTTTATTTTCTGCACTTTTTTATGCTCTCAGGTGAAAAAAACGCACTTTCATGTGCGTAGTTGACGCACTTCCATATGCGTTGGTTACGCACCTAAAGATGTGTATCGTCAGAGAAAATGTGTAGTTCTTGACTGACAAAACGCACTTCTATGTGCGTAGTACACGCACATATAAGTGCGTTTAAAATGTAACACACCTATATGTGCGTAGCTGACGCACTAACATGTGCGTTTGTATCACATGACATGTTTTGTGATACAAAATGGCACCCCACCTATCACACGCACTTTCATGTGCGTGACACACGCACATGAAAGTGCGTTAACCATACGCATTTGTAAGTGCATAGTAAACGCACATGAAAGTGCGTTGGGAACAAATATTGATAGGTATTTTTGGATTAACAGAAAATCTTGGGGGCGCGTTTAGTCGTCATGGGGGCGTGTTGAACCTGTGCAAATGAAAGCTATTGATTTATTGATTGAATTATACACGATGGTTGTATTTAAAAAGTGAAAAATGCAAAATACATATGTTTTATATCTATTAAACTTAATAATTGGTTTAATGTCACCTATGTATTAGTAAAGTTGATAATAAATTTTGTTGATTTTATCATGAGGGTTACTTAACCCCAACCCAATGAACCAAAAAAAATATTTATAAATTAATTAAAATATAAAAATTTTATTCCACTTATTTTAAATATGATTGGTCCACTCATGACCATACCTAAATATTTTCATGGGTCATTTAGACAACTCCGGTATATAATTGGAAAGATTACAAATTATTGGTATGTAAATTAATTTGTTTTGTTCTTCTTAATAAATTATAGAATTAATTATGTTAAACCGTAGAATCACGCGACCGTGCGTCGCGTGGAAACGGACTATTATTCTAGTTATTAAGACAGTACGTAGTATGAAGTTAAATAGTAATATTTGGTGGTAAACAATACCAAATATTAGACAATAATATTTATGGTAAACTTTTGGGTGCATTATTGTAACAAAGCTTTCCTTTAGAAAAATAAAATCCAAAATTAAGAATAGTAATACATTTTAAGTTTGAACACAAATTTTCTTTATCTTTTACATTTCCAAAATAAAAATATAAACAATTGTACGCATTAAATTTTGAATTAATTAATATGGGATTAGTAACTCAAGTTACAAAATTAAAGAACAATCCGATAACTTTTGACCTTTGTCCAAGTAAAAAAAATCTTGTTTTGGCATTGGAAGTTAAGTGGATTTTATTAGAGTAAAAGGTAGTAGGCCTGTTTTTCGGCCCATTAGGGCAAACCACGTCCAACACACTATAAATAAAAAATTGAAGACTCGTTCATATTGCCATTGGGTTGCTTGCTGTGACGGGTGCTTCGCTAGTGTTGAAGAAAGATGTTGACTTTTGTTTTCACTGGGCTAAGTTTATGGTCGGCTCTGCTTCTCTCTTCGGGATTAGCCTAGGTCTTAAAGGTGGGAAAGTCACTTTGCTCAGCCCCATTCTTGTTACCATTGGCCTGCTTTTAGGGTTCTACGCTATGCTCACTATGATCCAACTTTTGGGTGTTGGCGATTTCTTCTTCGCTTTGTTGGTTAGCGATATCTCGGTTATTTTTTAGCAGTTTGAGTCGTAGGGATCCGTACTAGTTTTTGTTTTGCTGTTTTGGTTTCCGACTTCATGTCCTTTATTACTTTAATGAATGTTATGGTTTTTCTGGTAGTACAAATCTGGATTATGTGGATATAATGAATGTTATAGTTTTTTTTTGTAGTACAAAACTGGATTCTGTGGCTATAATGAATGTTTTAGTTTTTTTGGTAGTACGAAACTAGATTCTTGTGCTAGAGCTCGTCTCTTTATGCAACTTGTGTATCTTGAAGAGTAAACCGGGAGATGTATCCCTAGCATGTTGTTTGAGCCATGGCTCTTGGGCCTTGGGCCATCCTTTATAAACCAGTGAACCTTCGACAACAAAAAAAAAAAAAAAGGTAGATTCTCTCCATTCTTCACTCCACCGTTTCAATCTAAAATTTGACAGAAAACCATTTAGGTGATTGCGCGGTCTCTATCTCTTTCTATTTACTGTAATATTTATTCATGTGTTATGGTTTGGAGCAATCCCTTTGACTTGGTAGATCTGATTCTGCTAGGCTTTAGTGTTTTGTGGTTGGGATTTGTCTCCCCCTTTCTTTTCTGTTTTTTCGTTCCCCCTCCCCTGCTTTGTTTCCTCTCTTTTTTCTGTATTGCTGCTGCTCCTCTAGCAGCTATTCTTTTTCGTTTTTGCTGGTTTCCTTTTCTGTTGTATAAGAGTTTTGGCACCCCAATGCTAATCATCTATACAATTTGGCTTTATATTTGCAAAAAAAATGTCGACGGTGTCGCCCACTAACGATGTTGTGAAGAATCCTTGGTACAAGAGACTCGTTCATACTGCCATTGGGTTGCTTGCTGTGACGGGTGTTCGCTAGTGTTGAAGAGAGATGTTGACTTCTGTTTTCACTGGGCTAAGTTTATGGTCGACTCTGCTTCTCTCTTTGGGATTAGCCTAGGTCTTAAAGGCGGGAAAGCCACCTTGCTCAGCCCCATTCTTGTTACCATTGACCTGCTTTTAGGGTTCTACGCTATGCTCACTATGATCCAGCTTCTGGGTATTGGCGATTTCTTCTTCGCTTTGTTGGTTAGCGGTCTCTCGGTTATTTTTTAGTAGTTTGATTCGTAGGGATCCGTACTAGTTTTTGTTTTTCTGTTTTGGTTTCCGACTTCATGTCCTTTATTACTTTAATGAATGCTATGGTTTTTTTTTTTGGTAGTACAAAATTGGATTCTGTGGATATAGTGAATGTTATGAATTTTTTTTAGTAGTACAAAACTAGACTCTGTGGATATAATTAATGTTTTAGTCTTTTTGGTAATACGAAACTGGATTTTTGGGCTAGAGCCCGTCTCTTTATGCAACTTGTGTATCTTTAAGAGTAAATCGAGAGATGTTACCTAGCATGTTGTTTACCTTTATAAACTAGTGAACCTTCGACAAAAAAAAACAAAGGTAGGTTCTCTTCAGTCTTTACTCCACCATTTCAATCTAAAATTTGAGAGAAATCCATTTAGGTGATTGCGTGGTCTCTATCTCTTTCTATTTACTAAGGGCTCGTTTGGCACGCCGTATTAGGCATGATAGTATAAGCTTATACAATACATTATGAGTTTATCCATTGTTTGGTGATGACATTGTATTGTATAAGCTTATCCATCAAAGTCCCCTTATACGTTAAAATGACGTATTATTTAATCCATCATGTGAATGATGGATAAGGCATGATAAGGTTGTGACGTATAAGTCACCATCACCACCACCCTCCATTGCTGCCAACTTACATCACCATTGGCACCACCACCGCCACTGGTGTTGCCGCCACCACCCGATCACCGTCGTCGCCGCCACCACCGCCTTACCGTCACCACAGGTGTTGCCGCCACCACCACCACCGCCGCCCTACCGCCACCACCACCATAATCGCCGCCACCACAACCCTATCGCCACCACCACCATAATCGCCACCACCACTCTATTGCCACCACCTCCACCACAACCACCACCCTATTGCCACCACCACCACCATTGCCTCCACCCTCCATCGTCGCCGCCACCGCCTTACCCCCACCACCACCCTATCGTCGCCAACACCACAACCACCATCGCTGCCACCACCACCGCGACCACCAGTGTTGCCACCACCGCCACCACCGACACCACAACCACCATAGTCATCGTCACCACTCTATTGTCACCACCGACACCACAACCACCACCCTATCACCACCACCACCACCATTGCCTCCACCCTCCACCGTAGCCGCCATCGCCTTACCACCACCACCACCACCCTATCATCGCCACCACCACAACCACCATCGCTGCCACCACCACAACCAACCTATCTCCACTGTCACCACCACCGCCACCAACACCAACCTACCACCATTGCCACCACCACCACCAACCTACCACCACTTCCATCACCACCGCCACCACCGTTATAATCACATCCATATTTGATTTTTATTATATATCATTATTCAATACTTCATTAAACATAAAATTGCATTAACTTAAACGATATGGTAAATTATACAGAGTATGGCCAAACGCTGGATAGTATAAGAAAGTTATCAGGGCTTATACTATCAGGCCTAATACTATCAGGTCTTATACTATCAGGCCTTATACTATACGTCGCACCAAACGGGCCCTAATATTTATTCATGTGTGCTGGTTCGCAGCAATCCCTTTGGATAAGTAGATCTGATTCTGCTAGGCTTTAGTGTTTTGTGATAGGGATTTGTCTGCCTCTTTTCTGTTTCTTTGTTCTCCCTCCCCTGCTTCGTTTTTCTCTTTTTTCTGTATTGCTGCTGCTCCTCTAGCAACTATTCTTTTTCATTTTTGCTGGTTTCTTTTTATGTTGTATAAGGGCTTTGGCACCCCAATGCTAATTATCTATACAATTTGGCTTTGGGTTTGCAGCAAAAATGTAGACGAGCCGCCCACTAACGATGTTGTGAAGAGCCTTGGTACAAGAGACTCGTTCATACTGCCATTGGGTTGCTTGTTGTGACGGGTTCTTCGCTAGTGTTGAAGAAAGATGTTGACTTTTGTTTTCACTGGGCTAAGTTTATGGTCGGCCCTGCTTCTCTCTTTGGGATTAACCTAGGTCTTAAAGGCGGGAAAGCAGCCTTGCTCAGCCCCATTCTTGTTACCATTGGCCTGCTTTTAGGGTTCTACGCTATGCCCACTATGATCCAGCTTCTGGGTGTTGGCGATTTCTTCTTCGCTTTGTTGGTTAGCGGTATCTCAGTTATTTTTTAGCATATTTTTGAACAGTTTGAGTCGTAGGGATCCGTACTAGTTTTTGTTTTGCTGTTTTAGTTTCCGACTTCATGTCCTTTATTACTTTAATGAATGTTATGGTTTTTCTGGTAGTACAAAACTGGATTCTGTGGATATAATGAATGTTATGTTTACTTATTATTGAACCACTTAATGGACCTTACATGAATTTTTTTTTATATAAGTAATTATGTTGAATTAATAGGGAGTATAAGTGGGTGTTGCAACACATTACAAACCATCAAATTAGAGCTCCAAACAAAGCTTTGCATAGCTGTTGGAGAATCAAGAAAGGTAGACATACAAAAAATATGAGGGAGACAGGATTGTTAGCTCCCTATCCACAACTCAATTACTAAAGACCATATAACAAACAAATACACATCAGAAAGACTAGTGACCCAACGAGACTAGAAGCAAAACAAGATTTGCTGCATCTAGTAAATTCGGCCAGCAAATAGCAAAATCTTTCAGAAGGGATTGGAAATCCACTCGTAATAATGAAACTATGTGGTTCTTGCCTTCAGCCACAAGCAAGAGCGAAACTGAATTATTTCCAAAGCATGATTATCAATATCTTACCAAACAAATATCAATATGATATAAATTCTTGTGTCAGCGATACGTATCATAGTGCATCTAAAATGTGTTTAAATCTCATTTTGTATTCTAATTCAGTCCTTACTAGACATGGACCCGCGCAGCGAGGAAAATCATTTGTACTTAACCATTGGTTTTCTCACATTAGCTTTTTCTCTCTACACTTTATAACCTAATAATTTTAAATCGGATTTTAGTACTTAATAATATAAAGACTATAAATTCAAGTATGCAACTTAAGCTAACATGAAAGTTTCTAAGAGCTATAGATTTGGTATAATCGTGTCTTAAGCCACAAGCAAGTCGCCACAAGCAAGTCACTTATGAGCAAGGTAGCCAACATTTTGCACGTCTTGTTTGTCCACCTCTCTTGGAGACAGTTTCATTTTTCAAACTGCTTTTAGAGAGAAGATGAAAATTCAGTGAAATTTAAGGGGGAGAGAGGGCTGAGATTATATTTACCTGATCAATGATATTCTAAACTTTTAAATTGTCTTGGATGAAGAAGTCACAGGATGTGTCCACGACCATTATAATTATAGAACCACAAAGACTTATGCAAAGAAAAATATTCACAAACCAAAAAAAGTAGCATCCAAAAAGAACATGTTGAATTTATCCACCTCAAACTTTACCATCTTAGGTGGAAACTTAAGATAATAGAAGATGGCATGTAACAGAAACTGTACCGTAATGGACTTTGGACATGATGGTTAGGTCCCTACCGAAAGGCCAGGCTGCCCTCTTGAGATTGGGTTGGGTAGACGAAGTCTTGGCCTACATACTAAAGTAAAAGCCCACTCCACTACGAAGACATCCGATTGTCAATGAGGAAGCAAGCCGACCGTTGATTACATGCATGGTCAAAGGTCAGGACCTCCGTTGACTAACACAACCTGGCACCAAGTCAGCCGACCAGGTGATAAAGTGCTTCCCTAATGGACGGGATTAGTCTGCAAGTCAACCAACACTGTAATGATTACGCTCCATTAACGGGCATGATTGGCACCCAGGTCAACCGACGATGTAATGACTATCAGTTAGGGTTTGAAGGTCGGCCTGCTATAAAGGGAGACCTCTGCCTCTCTATGTAACTCATCTTCTATACACTGAAATAACACTCCATATATTTCTCTTAGTCTTTTATACTTATGATCCCTTTGGACACCCTTATCGGAACAGAAACAGAGCCCAAATGACATATAGAAAATAATACTTAGCATCTCGGGAGGACAAGTACAAATCCGAAAATTTGGCATCTATATCATAGCATAGGCTAAACTTATGGTAATAAGTCAGAGACTCAGATATCTATAATATATATAAAAGCAAAGTTTCTGCAGTCTTGAGGGTAAACCAGTCATTCAACAATTCATTGCACATCAAATTAATTTTTAACATGGGTATTTTAGTAAAGAAGCACATTATTCTACAAAGATTAAATCTTGGCCGTTGATAAGTGTTGCAACGCTTCAGATCTGTTGTTCATCTTTCTTCCACCGTTTGCTCTTCTGAGTTTCTCATTTTGTAACGCTTCTTGATGCTTTTCTTTCTTCCATTGTTTTGCTCTTTGCCGTTTCTTATTTGGCTAAGAAATCAAATGGATAAAAGGAACAATTTTCAAAAGAAATTTCGTTACCTCTTCTTCCCCCTTACCCTAGCAGCGTCGCTGCTCACATGGGAGAGAATTGAACTCGATGGTGGCTCTGCGGTCCAGGGCGGTAGCCTGTGCCTGATCTGAGGCAAAAGCGATTTAAAGAGGTTGCAGGGCGTGGCGATAGGAACACGGAGGCTGGGAAGCTCTGATCTTCAATCCAGTATGAACAATCTTCTCCTCCCTTCTTACATTTTTTTTACTACCTTCTTCTTTCAATCCCTCTTCTTCTCCATTTTCTATTCATTTTATTCTTCTCCCCCGTGCCCCTTTCTTTTATTGTTTCTAATCTTCTTTGCTATGTAACTATTTCAGGTCCACTTTGTTCGTGATTTCAGTAGAAGGTAAGGGTTTTGATCTTAACTTCATCGCAAGTTTCTTCCCTTAATTTTCCCAATTTACTCTTCCTTAACTTCATATTTTTTGTGGTTTACCACCATGTCTGTGGAGGCTATGGAGGAATTGGTTGATTTAATATTGTTTTATGATTATTTGTATTCTCAGCGCACCTTTCAACAGTATGCTTGGATGGTAAAATGATCAAAATGAGCCACTTTCATCCATAATTTCAAGTGCCTGCCCACTATTTTGATTTTGTGCGTTAAAAACCATTTGATAGCTGCTTTCATTTTCTTTTTTACTGCCATCATGATTATATGGGTGCATTCTGAACTAGCCATGAAAAAAAAACTGCATCTCAGGCAAGATTTAGAATAAGAGTACTTATTTATTTTGTTGTCTTTAGCTTATTTGAATATTTAAATCTTTTATCTTGATGTTATTGCTCACATCTGTTAACAGCACAGACTATTGCACTAAAGACATGCCTCTTTAATAGATCTTTTTGTTCTTTTGGTGCATTGTGCAGCCCATGTTGATAAACTAGGTCTTAAGATAGATCTTCATCATAAGTCTTCCACGAGAACAACCTAGAATTGACAGGAGTTATTTGTACCTTCGAAGTTTGAACTCTCACCTTCAAGAAAACTATATGCATGCTTTATTAACTCTATGTCACTGGCTTTTGCACTTCTACTTTTGTTCTTTGATTTTTTTTTGTTGATGTTACTAATGTAGTTTTTTTTTCATTGAGACAGACACACTGTGTACCAAAGAAAACATGAAGCCATGAAGGAACTCAGAGAGTTGACAGCAGAGCATCAATGGTGAAAGTGATTGTTCCCAATGTTCAATTTATTTTGTTAGGTTTGTGCCATATTTCTTTTTCATTCGTGTTTTTTTTACACAATCTCAGATTTCGTTCTAGCTGTTTTTCCTTCTTCAACCTCAATATCTTCAAGAAGTAAACACACTTACATCAATTCTGACTGAAGGCTATGGATTCTAGCATTATGCAAATACTGTTCTTATTCTTTTTTATTATTGTGTGTCCATGGTGACCACGTGATTAGACTATTCGAAATGATCAAATGAACTTAAGTGGGGATCCATTTGAGGGGGAATTGTAATTTATAATGATAATAATTGAAATTGGAACCTATCAAATGTAGACATGTAAGACTATATGCATGCTCTATTAACTCTTTGTGATTGGCACTTGGTTATGTCTATTTTTGGTGTCCAAGGGGTTTCTCAGAAGACATGCTCATAGAAGATGAAATTTTAAGAGACATAGTTCTCTGGTGTGGATGTCAAAGAGGACCAGGCTTCTCTCCTTTCTCCCCTCTCACCTGGCTTCACACAGCATCCCATCACAACTCGGTAAGTTTCTAATAATTAGTGTGATCCAAATAATTATTTTATTCCTCTTTTCATACCATTTTCTTTCATTGGCAAATTTTATGGAAAGATTGAGACGCAAGCAGTGGTACTTACATTGACTTGACTTATGGCCTTCAAAGAGGCGCAAGATCTTATGGATTTTAATGTGAGACTTTCAAACTCTGAAATTATGGATTCTATTACTCATATTAGAACCTGTCGTTACTCTTTTACTATGCCTTTGATTCTCCATTTATGAACCTGCCATTACTCCCTTATTCAAATTAGGACACTTTGAAAGAGTGATATAATGTCTTTCATTAGCCATGGTTGCACCTAATCTGCAGTTCTGGAACCACAGAGGGAAGGCCCAAAATTGTGCCCTTAACAAGCCACGTGGCTCCGCCGCTGCTGTGTGCCTCGATTGGGTTCATCATGGTGTAAGGTTTCTTTCTCTGCAATTCTTTGACTGTTCTTCTGAGATTATCTTCTTCCTACTGAATATGCATATATTGAACTCACCAATTTGTAGGAGACAACACGTTTGCACGCTATGCACCCTTTTTCCCGTCATTCATTTGTTCTTCTTAATCGACCTTAGTATGTGATTTAGGGTCTCACCTTTTCTTTCATTTTAATTTTCCTTCAGAATCTGCTCCCTTTGGAATGACTTACTTCAACAAACTAGCAAGCATAGCTTCTCTTTTCTGATTTTTCTCAGAAACAATAGAGGCACAAAAAGTCCTTAAATATTAATAAAATTTAGATGAAATTGATAATATTCTCGATTGTGTTATGAAAGCTAGCAATTTGATAATATGAGAGACCGGAGTGTGTTGAAGTATACACAAATGAGAGATCAACCACAGAGAACAGTGTGAAAAAAAATTAGTATAATATTTTGCAGTTAATGCGAAGAGTGGCATAATACAACTACACTATAACTAATATTAGTAAATGTGTGATTTTGCACGCATGCATCTAGGATGCTAGGAAGATTGGATAGAAAAATGGAAAGGAACATAATGTGATTTTCTCACAAATGCTTTGTGTATTGCTTTTGCAGGGGACAAATATGGATTGCAGAGTTTGGGAATTAGAAGAGCATTTCGACGTAGAAATGGTCCTCTTGAATCAATTGATGGTAATCAAAATTTTTATAGACTCTTATCCAAATATCATGTTGGCAAATGCTATATCTTCCAAAATCTCTTTCCTCCACCATAACAAGGCAGATGCTTAATCGCTTATAATTGCTTCTGACTTTTTTTGGTGCAAAGAGAGTGAAGACATCTTTCTTTGAGCACAATAGAATTTTGTAGTTCGATTCATAAGATAACATGTGATCATTTCGTTCTTTGTTTTGTCATCCATCACATTTGCCTAGCATCTGCCTCCTCTTCACTAGGTAATCTCTCTCAGCCAAGCCTTTTGTTCATTGCCTCTCATAATATTTCTCATTTCGGTGGGTCACTAATCTGTTTTTTCGTCATTTTTGTTTTTTATTTACTTTTGGTTTTCATGGTAGAAAATTGTGGAGTTCCATTGCTTGCATGCTGCACACTCTGAAATGGAGTTTGGGTGCTCAAAATGCGAGGGATAAACTTTGCTTCCCATAGTACCATTAAGAAAATGTGATTCTTTTGCAAGCAATTTCTTAGTAGAATAATTATGACTTATGAGTAATTCCTTCATTTGTTTCTTCTTTTCTACGACCATAGAAATAATCAAAGGTATTTCTTGGAAAAGAACAACAAATTGAATTTCATCTTACTCTGCTGCTATTCTTCATTAGACTCACCCCATAAACTGAACAACAACCCACATAAACTGAACAACAACCCACATACAAACCATGCAAAACTTATAGAAACGGTAGTGTATGCAATATGCTTATTGAACCTGATAACTTTCTAAAGCATGACTTAGGACTTACCTTTGAAAGGTTTTTCTTTTATTTTCTTCCAATTTGTTTTTCTCACTTCTTTCTTCTCCATGTTTGTGATCAAAGGAGAGGGTAATTTGAGATTTTGTGCATGCATGGAAGTGTAAGATTCGTTTAATTGTTTGTTTTTATGAACGAATTAAAGGTCATTGAAGAGTGAAGAGGAAGAGCCGTATACAGGTTGTGCTTTTCTCAAGTATTTTCCCTTAATTTACTTTGGATTTGTTTATCTCTTTGAGTTAAATTTCTTTAGTGGTCTATCAAATCGTTTAGATCTTTTTGTTTGGTGTTCTCCGTTCTTTATTTTCCAACCTTCTTGCTTGGACATGTATATTTGATATGCAAATAATGTATGGAAATCTCTTACACATGTAATTTCATGACATGTTTTATGTTTACAGTTTAATGTCAACAGGCATCTAATCTTTTTTTGGTTGTTATATTTTCCAAAATTATAATAAATTTCTTTTTCTTTTGTTTGTCTGATGGTGTTTATTAGAAATTGGGAGGCCTATACTCAACCACAAAAGCTAGCTCAAGAGTTGAGGTTTGCACAACTCTTATAAACACTTGATTGGCCTTATCTCTAGCCAATGTGGGACTTCTAACACACCCCCTCACGTCCAGGATTGAACAGACTGGAACGTGGGAACAACAACGGGTGGCCCAAATATGGGAGGTCTCCACACAACAAATGGATCTATGATAGGCTCTGATACCATATTAGAAATTGGGAGGCCTATAAAAATAAGGCCAATCAAGTGTTTATAAGAGTTGTGCAAACCTCAACTCTTGAGCTAGCTTTTGTGGTTGAGTATAGGCCCCCTAATTTCTAATAGTGTTTAAACTTTTTTTGACGGGCAATAATTATTATTATTAATGTCAAAGGTTTTATTAATAATAGGGACTCTAATAGCTTTTTCTTAAATGTACAAAATTGCAACATCTTAAGAGAATTTTAAGACCCCCTTGAAATTCTATTTGACGGGTTTTCAGACCTCCCATCACCCATCATGCTACATCCTTCTTCTACTTCTATCTAATTTATTTTAACTGGGTTTATTATTATTTAATTCATATGACTTAAGGAATTTTATATTACATAGTTAATAATTTTTGCACATAATGTAATTAAAATGCAAATAGAGTAGGTTTCAAGTGGAATAAAGATAATTTTTTGAACTTGGATAAAAGAGACATTTAACTTACTAAAATAAAGTGTCTCGAACAAATGCGGTTATAGAATATGTGAATCACTTTTTTTTTTTTAAAGCACAACTTTATTTCATGAAAATAAAAGATAAGAGACCTATCCTCTCATATAGGTGAACAACAAAACATACACGACCCAAACCATTCCAAAATAAACCAAAAAAGGCAACCCTAGAAAATCTATACCTACTCCTATCGAAGGAAGGTAAAAGAGTAAACCCACATTGCATCATTGATGTTTGAAAAACATTATTTGGAAGAGAAATGTTGCATCTGGATGACCATGTGAGAAAACTGTTGAGGGTCTTATTGGGAGGAAAACTAATTCATGTCATGCTTTTTCTTGATACTTTTAATTTTAAGTTCAACGTCCTTTGTTTTAATATTTTATGGGTAACTGCATAAATGCATTTCAAAGTTGGCGATGGAGCATTCTCTAGAGTCACGCATCGCAAATGATTAAAAAACCTCATTTGCGATAATGATGGTAACAATTCGCATAGTACACTTCAAATGTAGTTTATGAAGAAGTCTTTCGCAATGTCATATGAAGAAGACTTTTTTACAAGAAATGTGGAATGCTACGTTCTCAGTCTTATTCTCAATGTAATTATTCCAATTGTCAAAAAAAGAAAAATTAATCCAGTGTCTATTTTTAGCACATACATGTTACTTCACTCTCTATAATATGTTTCAAAAAAAAACTCTCTGGAATAAACGATGGATATAAAAAAACCATCAATTGAACATTTAGGAAAACAACGACAAAAGATGAAAAAAAGATAAGCGACTCAAAAAAAACAAAAACAAACATTCAGTACTAGAAAAACTTACAAATTTATGATTTATTATCAAAAATAAATTTTATTCTTTTAATATGTAAAACATCTTTTAAAAAATAACACATATTTTAAAAAAATCACACAAAACAAAAATAAATATCCCCGTGCATCGCACGGGTGAAAAGTACTAGTTATATATATACCATTAGAATCTTAACATTCTTCATCACTTGAAAGGGTTCTATTTAATCATCAAAGCCCAAATTTTGAAGTCATTCTTTCACTTCATCAACTCCAGGCGTGCTGCAAAAAATTAGTATGGAAAATAATAAGTATCATCATAAATAAATAAATATCTTCTTCAGTTGGGAAGGGGAGAGGGGTAAAGGGAAAGATAAAATATTAATCATAGTTCCTTTTTTTTTATAAAGAATGAAAAATTTGTATTACAATAAATAAACAAATTATGGTCAAGAAGCTTAAAAGAGTTGCAAAGAACCATCACATGAAGTTCCCTATCAATTTCAAGAGTTTGTGACCACTCCTAAGTCCTAATGGATACTTTAATGCTATCCACTTGAAATATAGGAATTGAGTTTCGCACATCAATTGATTTAAGTTTCCAATGATTTGTCAAATATTTATGCTTTCTTGATATTATTATCAACTGCAACTAAATATGGCAGGAGCCTCTTAGCTTGGGAGCCCAATGTTCTTTTTGAAGAGTGCTTATCACCTTCAAATTCATTAGAATATTTGTTGTCCTTTGGGTAGAAGTGGAGAAACAGATATTATTATCTAAAAACATTTAATGACAATGTTAGTACAAAAAATAAAAAATATTGTTGAAGGAACAAATGATGAAAATAAAAGTTAAACACATCAATTAATGTGTGATGTTCTACAAAGAGTAGCAAATATAAAATCTTGAAGCAGTAACCCTCCACCCACATGATACAGGCCTACCACAATATTAGAGTTAGGAGGCCTAACTCAACCCAAAACTTAGCTCAAGAGTTGAGGTTTGCACTGCCATTTATAAGCACTTAATTGACCACATCTCTAGTCAATGTGGGACTCTAACACACCCCCTCACGCCAAGGGTTGGACATCTGGAGCGTGGAATAAAACGGGTGACCCAAATATGGGGAGTCAACAAATGAATCTAGGATTAGGCTCTGATACCATATTAGAATTAGGGAGCCTAACTCAACCCAAAAGCTAGCTCAAGAGTTGAGGTTTGCACTACCATTTATAAGCACTTGATTGACCACATCGTTAGCCAATGTGAGACTCTAACACACATGATACAGGCCTACCATCAATTAATGTGTGATGTTCTACAAAGAGTAGCAAATATAAAATCTTGGTGTTAGTAATTTTCCCTATGTGTATTGAGGTGACCCCTAATGTGCACCACTTTTAGAGGGGCAATTTTACACCACTTATTTTAACTTGTTATAACATGTCAACACATTTTTTTAAATAATTTAACATATAATAAAATTTTAATGATATATTTAAAAAAAAAAATTTGTTAACCTGCTGTAACCGGTCAAAAGCAAGTGGTGTAAAATTGCACCACTCAAAAAGTGGTGCATATTAGGGAGAATCGTGTATTTAAATGTACTTTATTTTTCTTTTTAGCCTTAATGAACTCTTGCTATCCAAAAAAAAAATTATGGAATAATTCATACACACATGATATAAAAGACTTTCACCTTTAAATAATATGTAAGTTAGTTGATGTGTCTCGTTTGGCATGGGAGGTCTTATTCGAGACTCGTCGAGTGCTTGACTTGGGGATTCTATGCATGCTCTTTTGGAGGGGAGCATTTTCTTGCTGAGGTCCAGGCTTTGAAAATGGGTTTCCTGTTGGCGTGGGAAATGTAGTATCAACGTGTTGTGTTTGGGTTGGATTGCTTGGAATTGGTGAATGAGTTGTGACGAAATCTGTTTAATTTTCATGTCTATGGTAGTGTATTGATGGATCTGCATCTTCTACTCTCTCGTGATTGGAAGGTTCGTTTACAGCATGTGGGTCGTGCAGATAATGCTTCTCTGAATTGTCTGGCTAGGATGAGTGCTGAGGCTCAGTGTGTCGTGCTGGAGCTAGCTTCTCCTCCGGATTTAGTTTTACCTTTCTTATTTAGATATCTGTTTGCTATGTAGTTCTGCTTTTTATTTTTCCCATTAAAGAAAAAGTGTAGTTGATTGATAGTGTAAAAAATATTACCATTCCATGTATGTACTTTATTCTCTTAAAATATAATTATTAGTATCTTACTATTAGATAAACTCATTTAAAGAAATTTTGTTGTAAGAAAATATGATCAAACAAACTCAAATTTTGAAGGGAATAACATAGGATGAGTGATAGCAAACTATTCTCAACAAAAAGTCTTAAAACAGTTGATAGATAATTCAGCTCCTTAAGCATTTTGTTGAGAACTCGACCCCTAGAGAATGTGTAGGAGAATTATTTGTTGGGAAATATCTACCTATTTAATGTGATCTTAACGTCTCGAGATGATTAACCTCATGTCTATCTACTATGAAAATACATCAATAATACTAAAAAAAAAGTTCAAAAGGAGTAGTTCTTTTATTTTGTTACTAAAATGAAGTTCAAATCAAATAGAACAGAAGTGTTTTTGTTGGACTTATAAGCCCAATCGTGAATAGAGCCCAGAAGAGTGAGGTTGGATTCCGGTTAATGGCTTGGCTGGTAAAGTTGGATTTTGCAGAGACGAAACAAGAACCGTCCAAATGCAAAAGAAAAAGAAACACACACAAAAAAAAGGCATATTCTATTCTGTGTGTTTGTCACCACCCACTGTACTCACTCACTCTAGAGAGAGAGAGAGAGAATGTGTGTGTGTGTGAAGAACTCAACTCTTGTTCATTTTATTCCCTTTTGTTATGTTTTGGTCAAATTAATTAATTAATATTATGTTGGTTGTACTGCTTTGGACTTTCTCTTCTTCTCATTGCTCACTTCCACAACAACACAACACAACACATTCACATGCTTGATTGAATCATCCATCTTCACTGTCTCACTGCTCCAATTTCAAGGTGATTTCCTCTTCCCTTCCCACTTGCTATCTTAATTCTTCTCTTTTTGTCTACCTCCCATTTTAAATAAACCTTCATATATAAAAAAATATTTTCCCAGTTATTGTTGTAATTGAGGTATGTATGAGCTGAGGGTTTTGAATTTCCATGTTCTGTGTGAGTGAACAAGGAACATGTCTTGGAAAATCAGATTTTATCACTCCCCTATGTGAGACATAGGAAATGAAATCCCCCCTCCTTCTCTCTCCACTGAGTTTCATTTCACACACCAAATAAAGAATATAAATGATGCCAAAATGTTATCTTTGTGTTATTCAATTCAACTATATTCTGTAAAGGTGATCAAGTTTCTAAAAAGGAATTATTTTCTTAACCCCACTGTTTATACTTTATACTATATCATTGATGTCAATGATGCTTCTGATAACATTGTACCCAAATTTGTGTTTTGCTGATAAGCTTGTTTCAGGTTTGAAGGAGCACAGGACAACCACATAGTGTTTGTTGGTGCTCAACTCAATTACTTCAATATATTCATGGAAGAAGTCAATGAATCTTGACCTGTTTCCTTTTGATATATAAAATAGTGTGAGTTGGTTCTCATGGTTTCTTCAGATGGAAGTGTTGATCACAAGGCTTCTTCTGATGAAGCACAGCAGAGAGCGAGTCCTCATGGCGATGTCACATTGTCAGAACAAGGGATTTGTGATACTGAAATTCATTTGTCCAAGCCAGAGGGAGCAAGAAGTACTCTTTCTATTGTGGCTGAAAATGCAGGGAAGGATTCTGATTCCACTGCTTGTGCCTTGCAATCAGGTCAAGAAGGAAGCCCTTCACCACTTGAGAAACATTTGCATAGCCCTGATACTTCTTTGCATGAATCGCAATCTGGTCAGCACAGTCCTGCTATAGTGCGTGAAAAGGTAACAAAAGATGGCTATAACTGGCGAAAATATGGCCAGAAACATGTTAAGGGGAATGAGTTTATAAGGAGCTATTACAAGTGTACACATCCCAGCTGCCAGGCTAAAAAGCAGTTGCAGCAGTTAAACAATGGGCAGATTACAGATTCTATTTGCATCGGTCAGCACAATCATCCTAGGCCGCAATTGGACACCGCACAACCAGTTCATTCTGTTCTGCCTGTTGCTGAACAAGGACCACAAAAGCCTTCTTTAACCAATGTGGAAGGTGAGAAGTAAACTTCTTTAGTATTTTAGTTTCTATGTGTTGAGATATTGCTAGATACTGTTGAGATATTGTTGAAATACTGTTAAGATGTTGTGTATTTCTTTTGATATTATTAGTGATGTGAATGTATATAATTTATATCATAGATTATTTACTTATTTAGATTGATTGTTATCCCTAAACTTGTGGTACTTTTGTATATATATTGTATTATCATGGAATAAAATAACCAGAATAGTTTATTCAAGTCTATGCTTCCATGAAAAATCTCCTGATATATTTCATGTCATCTTACATGAAGACAAATCATCAGTTGAGCATGGATGTCAGCCTCTAGAGGTCAAGCCTTTACACTCCCTTCCAGCTTCAAAAGTTTCCCCAGCTGATGATTTGAAAGCTACACATTTACAATTGAAAGTAAAGGATGAGGCTCATAGCAATGAGGATTCTGCGTCAAAGAGGCTGTATGTTATTTGGCTATTTTATAAAAAAAATTGGAATTGATGTATATGCAATAGCTAACTTTTAGTTTACTGCCAAATTGATACCAAACAGAAAGAAAGAGAACGGCAATGCTGCCGCCGCTGGAGTTGACCTACCAACTCGTGGACCTCGTGTTGTTCATACTTCCAGTGAGGTTGATTTTGTAGATGATGGGTATCGTTGGCGCAAATATGGGCAGAAACTAGTTAGAGGGAATACAAATCCAAGGTACATTTTAGCTTTTAATTTCAAGATTCAGTTGTATTTTCAAATTCAATTCTATCTATGTCTAGGTTGTTTTAGAAATTAGAATGTGTTTATACTTTATATCATCCCATATATAAAGTATAAATTGATTGCATTAGCTTCTTGTCTAAAGTTCTGTTGAATTATTCTTCCCCTTCTTGTAAGCGACGGGAAAGGGTTTTAATGACTTTTTATATTATTTTCAAACTGTGTTCAACATGTGCATTTTTTCTTATTTAATTCGTGGCTGGTTCTGCACTCGGTACAACTTTCTACCACAATTTTTTTATGGCTTTAACCATGATTTAGCAGTCCTAACCAGGTTGTGAAAAGCCAGCTAACCTCTCAAAGTTTGCACATGTATGAACAATTTAATCAGAAGTCTCTTGTGTTTCTTTGATATAGAAAGAAATGGCAATAGTATCAATAATGATTTTGTTCTGAATTGGTACATAACATTGTGTTGCTTTAGTTCTCAATAATGCAGTTCAACCTGTTGGTCACAACTGTTAGATGTTTATTTGCTCATCCATTCACGAATGATTCAATTTTAATGACTGCATTTTCTCTCCACTCTTACAGAAGTTATTATCGATGCTCGAATCCTGGATGCTTTGCCAAAAAGCATGTGGAAAGGGCCTCTCATGATTCAAAAATTGTAATAACTACCTATGAAGGACATCATTGTCATGAAATCCCCTCTGCAAGGAGTGTTACTACTCATAATTCAGCTATAGATACTCACGCAATGGCCACCAATGGCAAGTCAGGAACCAAATATGAGGGTAGTATTGTTCGTGTTGATTCAGGCTCTAAAAGCAGATTAGATGAGCAACAAAATGAGGAGCCAATTACGTCAAAATCAAAGGTTGGTGATACGGTTGAGTTTTGTGCAGTCAGCCTGAGTAATGAGGGTCATGAAACTAAATTAAAAGAGCAAGAACAACAAAATGATGACTCAGGTGCCAAAGATGATTCTGTCAGCAGTGACATCATTTGTCATTCAAGTTCTGAAGGTCCTTGTAGAACAAATGAACAACTGAAAGATGAGGTAAAAACTACATCAGAAGGAAGTAAGGATTGTCTCAATGTGGTTGCTGTTGATGTTCATAATCAGCAACCAAAATCTGACCCAGAACCTGTTCAAAGCTAAATTGCAATGTTTTATGTATCTATCTATATATAATATATTAATTCAGAAGCGTACATTCTACCATTGGGACATCAGATATTAAATTAGTTTTGTAAAGAAAGAATTGCTCTTATTAATGTGTGTAGAATTATTTAAGAGAGTTGCACTAAATATGATTATTTGGGAGGAATTAAAGGCTAGAATTAAACTAAACTAACTGAAAAGGAAAAATCTGATACAATGAGAACTGAACGAAACACTCTATTGTACATTGACAAATTTTCTTCTAGGTTTATTCTCTCATACACGCAGGTATCTTAAAGTATTATCACTCACTCATGTAATTCTTGTTTTTCATCCTACTAATGCTTCAATTTAAATTGTCTTTCTTAATGTAAATTTAGAAAATGCTGACATAGAACTGTAGTTTTTTAATAGAGAAATAGTTATGCCATGTCTTCGAGTGTGTGATTACTGGTACAGTGGTTTAGGTTCATCTCCAAACTGATTCTGAGATTTTGAGAAATATAAGTAAACGATATGGAATTGGTGTTTCTTAAAATTATAACAGAAAACCATTGATGTGTTTTCATCCAGCAACTTGAATTTTTGAAATTGTTGATACATGACAAGATATCAAAGGTCTATCTATGAATTAGTGATTTATAATTTTATCAATATTGCTACCATTATTCTAATAAAAAGTTAAATTTCGGCATAAGATGTGTGTGTACATTGTTCATGTATCAAATGCAATGAGCTCTTGTGTGAGATGATTGGTTTATCTAACAACTTATCGTCATGATTAGTTTACGGAAGTTAATACTATTAATTAACAAAGGCTAGCTTCTTCATCATTGGTTCATATTGGCTGATAAACTCCCACTCTTTTTTTATTGTCAAGTGTCAACGGTGGAAAGAAATGCTACTCATCTTATACATTATCCAAGTACATATTTTGCTTGCTCCATTAAGTTTTCACTGCCTTAAGTGCAGTGCAGTCTATGCTTTGAGAGATAGTGTGATAGTCTCTTTTATGAGCCATATTTCTTCATAACTGTAGTTTGCTTTGGAGTCTTGCCTCCTTTTCTACCAAATTAAAAAAGTCAGAGAAGACAGGTTTGAAAAATTATATCTACGTCTTATGCAACATGACTTGGCACCAAAACCTTTTTTAAGGATACCTTAGAATCCCCCTTCTAATATATGCAATTCTCCTTTCTTATCACTGGTATTAATTTTTTGCTTAAATAAGTTTTTGGTCCCTAACCTTTACTAAATGCTTGGTTTTCGTCCCTCGCCGGAGCAAAGGTGGGTTTTAGTCCCTAACCTTTGCCAAAATGTTTGGTTTTCATCTCTCCGGAGCTCTGGGTCAACGCCGGAGCTCCGGTGGCCCATGTGGCATTGCCACATGGGATTAATGAGGCCAGCTGTTATTATTATTAATTTTTTTTAAGAAAAATAGAAAATTAACTCAGTAATTAAAAACTCTTAACTCACTAATTAAAAACCCCAATTAACCTAAACTAATCCCTCACCACAATGCACTAATTAACCTCTTTTTTAATTAATTAAAACCCACACCCAGATTTCTTCTTCATCATCATCAACACCATCATCCTTCCTCATCTTCTTCTCCTTTACCTCATCCCAAGCGCAGAAATTGCTTACAGACACTCCATCCCAACCCCAACCCCAACCCCAACACCACCTTCACCCCATCTTCACCACTGATTCTTCCTCAAAATCGCAACTTTTAACAACCCATTCCCCCAAATCAACCTTTTATTCAAACACTTACCACCATGGCCGGAGCCACTATGAAGCCATCGATGGTTATACAAAGGGTGCGACTGAAGGGATAGGGAGGAGGAGATAACGAGAGTAGAGGGAGGCAGTCATTGAAACCCAAATCCAATTCAGATCCCTCAAACCCCAACCCAGATATGAAACACAACGGTGGATGGCCTCCATGAAGATGATGGTGGCGGCGGTGCGCGCTTGACGAACCCTCACCGCACCAAGCCACCACGACCCCTGGATCTGGGTTTTCACATGCATCTCAGATCCATATTTCCACCGGCATCTGAGATCAATCCTTCATTATGGAATCCTACCAGTCCAAATTAGGCAACACATGATCTTCCAATTGTTCTTCTATATTATGTTGTTGTTCGTCTGGTTCTGGCAATTTGGTGCAGTGGTTTTCTTCTCAGGGCTGGGAATGTGACAAAGATCGAGTACTGATTTGGGCTGTAGCACAGGGTTTGATTGTTGATGATGGTGTGTTGGGATTGGGAGGGGTGGTGTGGAGGATCACGTTTTTGGGTGAGTGAAAATACTATTTTAAATTGCTTTTTGAAAGATGAAAAGAATTGTTGAGATTAAACATAATTTGGAGATTGTGAAAGATCTGGAAACTTTGAGTGGATGCAGGCTGTTGAAGAAGGGAAAATATTAGTTTATTGCAATTGAAGAGTTTAATTAGAGCACCCCAATTAACGCAAACAACAGAAAATATGGTGAAGAGAATAATTTTCTCTTTTTTTTAAATAAAAAAACACCTGGCCTCATTAATCCCATGTGGCAATGCCACATGGGCCACCGGAGCTCCGGCGTTGACCCAGTGCTCCGGAGGGATGAAAACCAAACATTTTGGCAAAGGTTAGGGATTAAAACCCACCTTTGCTCCGGCGAGGGACGAAAACCAATCATTTAGTAAAGGTTAGGGACCAAAAACTTATTTAAGCCTTAATTTTTCAAGTCCAACTTTACAAGTCATTTTCAACCTAGTCAGCTTGGGAGAAACTTTTCCTTCAGGAGGAAAAACTCTCTTCATGCACCAAAACTCACAGCCTCAGTTTATTAATATCTTCCAGGAAGTGTGTTTTTTTAGCAATAACATAATGTGTAGTCATAGCTGTGAAAAGTCATTCTCACTCTTATTACTCCAAGAAATCACTTTCCCTAGCCACCATGTCAAGCTGTTATATGTAACCATCTTTTAATTCAGGGTCCAGAAAGACTGTGAAAAGAAAGATCAATATTACTGATACAAGAAAAATGCTAGCTACATTTCATACCGAAATTCTTGAAACAGAGAAAATGGACAATTAGATTGGATGTGATGTGGCTTTTCTCATTAACTCTTCCTAAGTAACTAAACCGAATAAGAACAAGGACAGGTTCATCTTGATCCCACCTCAAACTTTGAGGAGTCACATAATGCTCAGTTCTCATTTCCATGCACATGAAGCAACCAAATCTCTATTCATCCAACCCAGGTATAGAGCACCATCTCTCTCTACAAGTCTATATCTATCACTGTAGTTCTCAAGCAGTTTCTTTATTGTGCCATTCACCAATGAACTCAATGGGTAAGGAGTGAAACCAGCCATTGCAAATCTTGACCTCCACTTCCCAAGTACCTCGTGTCGCTCCACTCTCTCAACCCCTTCACAAGCTATGATGTTAACCAAGTCCCTTGCCAAGCAATGCTGCTCCACATTGATTCTCTCTTTATGCTCTCTAGGGAGAGTAACATCTATTGATTCAAACATTGCTGTGTAATACTCCAGAGTTTCAAGAAAACGTGGAAAGAACGCAGCAGTGTTTGTGTTGGATTCTTGCTCAACAAGTGTCACCACCTTTGGTGATAGGCTCTTAACCAACCTCAACAGCCTGTCCCTATGATTCTGAGTGCTGACACTTTCGTCCGGCATGTGATGCAGCATGAATGCAAAATTTACAGCAAGAGCTTCGCCTTGTCTAACTCCAAGGTTATGCAGTTGAACATCACAACCAGAGATAGCTGCAGCATGAAATTCAAATGGCACCTTAAAATGCTGAGCAAGCTTTGATAACCTCTTTCCCACAATGTGTAGTCCCCCTCCGCGGGCATAAGCTGATGTTGAATCATCAATACCTGAAGGGACGGAACCAGAAAATATTGGTAAGCCGCGAAAATTTAACACATAAAAGTAAAGGGTCTGTTTGATTATTATTTTGTGAATCAGTTTTTAAAAACAGGAAAACTTGTTTGATACAAAAAGTTTTTCAAAACAGTTCTTATTTTCAGTTTTTAAAACTCAAAACATCTCTCTCTTTAAACTTTGCAAAACATCTAATTCAAACTGTTTTTCCTTTATTTTCTTCTGAAAATAGTTTTTAAATTCAGAAAACTGAGAAGAGAATCAAACAAGCCCAAAAAAATCAACAATGACTAATTGGAGGAGGCAATCTGCCCCATTTCCTATCAACCTAGGTCCGTCCTTGAATACCTGTAATTCGGATGTGGGGTGGTCCCCCAGGCCTAGCTGCAAAAGCCTGAATCAAAGTGATCCACTGGCTTCCTTGTGCAATTTGGAAATCAATTATATGGACTCTATCTTCATCTTTCATCGCTTCTGCAATGGCTCCATTGGCAGACATGTATCCAAACTTGAAGTAGGGGCAAACCTCATAAAGTATGTGCATGTAGGAGAGAAGCTCAGAACTTTCTGGTTCTTTGCACCTCAAAGCTTTGTAGATTGAACTCCCGGATGCGGACAATCGCGCAACAAGTCCTTCTAGCATGTATGCTCCCAACCTCTGAACCGGTTCGCCAGAAACTGACACCATCTGCCGCAATTCATCCATAAGCCATTGCCCCATTAGCAAATCGTTGTCTGCAATTGCTTTGGCACATGCAATAAGGATGTGCTTCAGGTTTTTAGTAGAAATTGCTACCATTGTTTGTCTCCAACTGTCCATCTCAAGTGAAACAAAGTTGGTTGCATTGCTAATAGCACTGTCATAACTATCAATGTTATCAGAGTCAGGGCCAAGCATTACACTTTCTAACTCTCTCAGCTTGTGCTTGAAGCTACTTACATCATCGGTTATGCAAGATCCACTCATCGGAGAGCCATAGTTGTTGTCAGGGGAATGATACTGTTCAGGTGGATATGAATATGACTGAGAATCTTGCTGTGATATTGGGCTACCATTAGGTGAGAAACTAACAGTTGAAGGAGAGTTGTAAACAGTGAAGCTTCCAGTTGCAGATGATGACTCCAATGTGCAGTAAAGTTCAGAAGAACTTGGAGTGGAGAATTGGCCTCCATCATTGTAGTATAGCTGATGATTCAGGGTTCGATACTGCGGCAAGTTGTAGGCTTCAATCTGTTGCAACTGTTGATGGTACATGCTTGAACTTCTATGTTGCTCTGATGCCTGCATTGTAGAATGAATCACTTCTCAACTTTAATGCTTCCAAGGTCTCTTCCAGGAGATTGTATTAAGAAGGTGAACTATCACCAATAGTTGTTTAGACACAGTTGCTAAGTGGTACTCATGACAACAAAAGTGATATCCCTGGATAGGCTTTCAAAGTAGACACGTAGTTCTAGTCTTTAATTGCTACAACAAGTTCATTCTTCTGTGATGGAAAACCAAAGATTTGAGACAATCTTCTGTCTGCATGGAAGAAGCACAGCATCAATGTTAACATTCATATAATATATAGAAAGAAATAGAATATTTGTTTTCAGGTCCTAAAGAAACTAAGCACTCTTGTAGAACAGTGCACTGTTACAATTAGCCTACTTTTTCTTCTTCTGCCGTGTATTATCAACAACATGGACTCTCATACCAAGTCAAATATTTCATTTCTTCTATCTGTTTTCTTTTACCAAAAAATAGTAAATGACCAAGAAACTGCATAAATAACCAATTTCAAAGAATTATGATTTTCATTGACCAATAAAGAAAAGAAAAATATTTCATAATTTTCAGAATTAAACAAAGAGAGAGAGAATAGGGAATTATCAGAACATGAACAAGACACACAAAAAATGTAGATGGCCCTGTATATAGGATTGAATTAGATTTCATCTGAATAAAATTAAGTACTTTATACAATAGAAGAACATACATTGGTATAGTGAAAAATCCTCTACGAAATCTTTCACAAAATCTAATGAAATTTGTTATTTTAAAAAAATCTGAAAATTAACAGAGAGGGAGAAAACTTTGAATGTCAGTAAGAACAGATGCACATACCACAAAAGTAGCATCAGCAAATGGAAAGTACTTTTTCTGAAGTTACCCAGACACTCTTATATCATGTTTGGATCAACTTCTCTTTCACCAGAATCAATTCTAAACCCCATAAGCTTCTCACCAAAATTGATTCTGACTTCAGAATCAATTCCAAAATTGATTATGACTTCAGAATCAATTGTAGAAGGGTTCCAAACATGCACTTAGCCAATATCACCTATATATGACAAGGTTTAATCAAATCACCCCTTAAACAGTACTGACATATACATCAGAAGTCAGAACAAAATTATAATAAACAGATGGGTTCACAGAAAAATACATATCACCCCATGACTAGAAACAGGAAATCAAATATCTCACCTCATTGCATGAATTGTCTAAGAAGCCACTAAAGATTAAAACAAAGGAGACTGACATTTCAGGTAAAACAATTTCCATCACAAACAGAAATGCTAAAAACCAAACTCAAGAAATCCACAGATAAGGAGGATGAGCTTAACACACTTTACATCACAAACCCATTTGGAGAAAGAAACCCTTGTAAATCTATGGAAGAACAAAAATAAAGCAATTTATGAAGGAAAAATATAAAGTCATCCATGGCTTTCAGTTTGAGGCCATGAGTTAAACCAGATTCTTACTTTGTTTTGAGGATGGAAACTCCTTTAAAGCTGAATAAGACACAGTGGAGTAGAATTTAAGAGCATAGGAGTGAGTACATGAGATAAAGTAGAGGGAAGAGAGACAAAGCTATTCCAATGAAGAAAAACTAGCAGTGGCATATAGAATAATGAAGAAGAAAAACAGCCCTTACATAATTATAGAAACTACACAAAAACCATTGGCAAGTGTTTAATGTTGATCTGATGCTCAGAAGCAACCTTTGTTTCGTGTAATGACAGCAATACCCTTGATATGTTTGGTCAAATACACCGATCAATACTCAATACTATTACATTTAGATTGCATGCATGTTAGATTTCATGATTGCATTTAATCTAAAACATTAATTTACTCAAAAGTTAAAACTCATAACGTTTGAATTTGAAGTGATCTTAAGAGTATTTTACAATAGAACCAAACATGCTATACTTTTGTATTAGCAGTTTAACTTCAAATTCCTTATCAGTACTTTTTCTTACACCCTAATCAATTTTCACCTTCAAACTTTGTTTGTTAGATGAAAAATTGATGGAATTGTTCTTCCAAATAATGAGTAGAGAGTGCCTGATCAAAGTTTGGTGGTGCAAGACTAAGTGCACGGGTGAATGCTCAATATACACGATGGAAGACAATGGGAAAGTATTTACGAAAGACACTTTAACGCTAAATCAGCTTAAGATTAGAGAGGGAAACTTAAAATCCTATAAGAGTTATAAGTGAGCCAATGAATTATGCTCAAGTCATGAAATGATTCAATATGTATTTATAGAGTTCGGCACAAACATTAATGGGAGCTTTTAACTTTAGTTTAGCTATTGGGGATAAATTTTGAGATGATGATATTGATTGGACAATCTTAGGATTATTAACCCCGTAAACTTTGTCTTTATCTGACTAGTTGTCGGGCGAGTTAAACTTCATTTTAATCGTTTTGGCCGACCAACACAACATTCATTCGATTGTGAACCATGTGGGCCGACCAGGGTGATATTAAGTCTTATGGTCATTTAAGTGGCCAGAACAAACATTTAGACATGCGAACAATATACACACTTCATAAATGCCTAAATTTTTATTGATTGTTCTATTCTTATCATATACAATCATGTATCACATTTATTATTTCTATTTTTTCTCTTCTTTCTCACATCTATCAAGTGCATGTCTACATGGTCCACAATCTCATGAAAATTAAATAATTTCTTTTTGCACTTTTGCAAAGTTCACCCAAATCTAACAACCACTACCAGTATCTTAGATCAATATTTATTGAGCATATTGACCATCACTCCTAAAAAAGGCATTCTCATAGGATTTGGGCCAAACATTGCTTGTGTTAAAACACACACGTTGTTTCTGAACAAGGATGACGATTAACATTTTTTATTGAAATACTCCCTCCGGTCCTATTTATAAGCAACAATAAAAAAAATCACATAGTTTAAGAAATGTAGTTAAACTAGATAAAATGCATTAAATTTGTCTTAAATTAAAATGAACTTCCAAAATTACCCTTTGTTATTATTGTTGGAAAGTGGAAAAGAAAGAGAATAATTAATGAGACACATTTTACAAGTTAGAATTAATAAGGGCATCATTGGAAAAAATTAATTAATATAGCTCAAACTTTCATTTGGTTCTTATAAAAAGGACCAAGATTTTTCTTCTCTTTCATGCTTATAAATAGGACCGGAGGGAGTAGTATCAAAGTCGTATTGAAGTCTTTCATAATCATTAAATGCTTGTCAATTGTATCACTAAATTAAGCTCAGGTAGTGTAAATACTTTTTCTTAGACACCTAATTTATTACGGAGGGAGTACCATTCTGTTCCTCCGTTCCTTTTTATTTGTCTTTCTAGTACAAAGCTCTTCCACCAAGGTATTGCACTTTTAGAGCTAATTTTCCCATTTTACCCTAATTCAATTCAATATTTACTTTATCTTCATTCATAGAATTTCTCTCTCCAATAATTAATTTCCTAATTTTCCCACAACACTCTCTCTCATATCATTAAACTATTTCAGGTTTCAACAACATTAATTTTACATTGTCTCATGCACTCCTCAAAGAAAGACTAAAAGACTTCAAAAAAAAAAAAAAAGGAAACGCATAATTGTGCACTTGATAAACAATGAGTCTTCAAATATTGCAATGAGACCAATGAGTCTTCCACTCTTGCTTTTTCCATCAGATTTTTTTAATTGTGCACTTGATAATTCACCATGTGTTTTCTTTTTATAGAATTCTAAGTCTTCAAATGAATTTTTTTTCCTATGACAGAATTTAATGCTACACTCTTTTTTTTTTGTGTAACATTGGAATTTAAAACTATATTGGGAATATTATTTGAATTCATTTATTTTTTAAATTGAAAGGCTAGTTTCCATTCAATCAAATTCTACTGCAGTTTTTTTTGAACCACTAAGTATCATGCAATTTTATGATGTGATTATATGAAATGTACTCCATAATTAACCGCAAAGTAACATTGGAGTATGTATTTATAGTCAAGTTGAATAGTCATATGAATAATTAAAGCTAAAATCAGATTGGACAATGAAATTTTGAAGCAAGAAAGACAACACAGTTTTCAGGAAGCTCATTAAATTCAATTTTCCACTACTAAACTTTGAATGGAATAAATGAGATTGTGTTAGGGGTATAATTGGTACAATGTAACCTTAAATCACCAAATGACAAATAAAAGGAAACAAAAAAATTGTGCTAGAAAGACAAATAAAAAGGAACGGAGGGAGTATTACTATTAAAGCCAAACTTTTCAGAGATTTGTTTTCCTTAATAATTTAAGCTGTAATGGTTTCACATGAAGTGGGTGATCGAGCTTCACTCAACAACATCTACTAATATTTAAATGTGTATAAGTAAATATAAAAAAAAACGTGGGAACAAGAGCTAAGCTCAGCTTGGTAATTTCATTAGTGTGTATCTTATATTTTTTTAATTCCATTTTTAATTATTTCATCATTATTATAATATAAGCCATCCGCGAAAGGTTATGGTTGAAAAGGTTATGAGATAATGACCCACACGGTTGAGTCAGTACCTAGAAGAGAGAACCTTACATTCAAGGCAATGGCATCAATGATGTAAGTAGTAGTGCCTTACACTTCAGCTAACATGCACTTTGTTCCCTTTCTGTCTTATTAGTCATAATAATTTTATTTTAGATCCTCATTTTGCTTTTTGCACTTGTTCTATTTCATAATAATCCATTGAACTTATCTCAAAAATATCATCTTGGACAATAATTACTACATTTCTTATCCTAATCCCATTCAAGTAATAATTATGTAGTCTACGGAAAGTTAATTACCAACGCACATCATTGAAGAGTGCGCATTCGATCCTTGCTATCTTTTTTTTTTTTTTTGAATGGTTGCTATCTTAATTTTATGATAACAACAAGAAAGTAGGCAAAGTGAATTTTAATAATCTCTGATAATTACTTATGTTCAACAATTTTGTTATTATCCCCAATTAATAGCTCAAGTGGTAAGTATTAGAAAACATATGTGTTGGGTAGAGGAGGTCCAGGGTTCAATATTTGAGGGGTACAATTTATCTTTCCGATGTGAAAAAAAAAACAATTTTGTTATTAATAGGTTTTTAATAATCCCTGATAATTAATTATGTTCAAAAATTATTTTATTAATTATTTTTTTATATCATATATATTCTTATGAATTCGAGTTTGAAATTCCCACATTTTGATGGTACTAACTTTTTCTAGTAATTTTTTTCCATTTACAAAATTCAAACACGAAACTTTTCTCAAGAGTGAATAAAAATATGCACCAGCCACTTGAATTAATCATTCATTGTTTTCTTATAATATCAAACACACAATTTTACAGTGGCTTGTAAAGATTTAATAAATCATATAAGAAACCCTCTTTACTAATTAATATAATGCATGACGAGTATTTTATTTTCATTTTTGAATTCAAGAATCCACTATGCACAAAAATAAGAATAAGTTGACTATAGAGATAAGGACGTAGGAAACATGTATAACTTTTTGGAATACATAATTCAATAAACAATGTAATTTGTTCTGCGTAACTGACTTTGAATCCACTTTATATCAATATTTGAGTCGCAAATTTGAAATAAAATGATTTTTGTAGAAGAAAATAAAGATAAAAGACAAGAGCAGCTCATGACTCTGTTTTTGTTTCTATATCTTTGCATTACTACTACTAATTGTTTTGGTCCACCATCCATGTTCACTTTATACGCGTGCTCTTATCAGATTGCTAGCTAGATCATGTTCTTGTTGAATGAAATGTTGAGACATATCAACTAAAATATGCTCAATTCTTTTTCTAGTAATTGGATGATTAAACACATAAGGATTTTTCTTGCTCTTGTAACAAAAAAAACACATAAGGATTTGTTAGTTTTTTATCTTCTCGTAACTGTCTTTTTTGAATTAGGTATTAAATAATAAAATCTAATTTGGATATTTTATTAGATTAATTAAAAAAAATCTGAACTTGCTTAAATTTTTAGGTTATGTTTAACTCATTATGCCAGTGAATATAAGTGTGAGAAGATTACAAAATCAACTTATCTTATCTTTTGTTTCACGTTTAATTAGAATTTTGTGATTGACAAAATTCTATAAATAAAAACATTATTTTTGTTTTGCGTCACTAAGCCTACTCTCTCTTAAGATAACAAATGTTATCGAGTTTGAGTGAGTAAGGTTTTGGTAAGCGAAACAGTCATATGTTTACAGCAAGAGCTTCTCCTTGTCGAACTCGGTGTAGTCCCCCTATGCCGGCATAAGCCAATGTGAGACTTCCAACACACCCCCTCATGTCCAGGACTGAACAACCTGGAAGTGCGATCAACAACAACGGGTGATCCAATTATGGGAGGTCTCCACAACAAACAACAAATGGATCTAGGATATACTCTGATATCATATTAGAAATTGGGAGGCTTATACTCAAACCACAAAAGCTAGCTCAAGAGTTGAGGTTTGCACAACCCTTATAAATGCTATCTATGCTCTATTTCTAGCCAATGTAGGACTTTCAACACATAGCACGATGGAAGTGTCCAATTATAACCCGACGCGCTGCTTTCAATGTCTCGATATGAGAGACGGCCAACTCAACAACTTTGCAACCCCTACTACATCCACACACACCCTTCATTTCGTAGAGTAGACACTTCCGCAAAAACATAATTAGTTTTCTGGTTAAATACATTATACGAGATATTTTTCCATACTTTCCGCATTCAGTTCTACCTATTTATGTGCCTCCAATGTGTTTTCGTCAATTTTGAATCGCCTCTTGTATTTGAGGCAAATCCCGTTGAAAGTTGCAGCAACATCCATAGCTATTTATGTTATTGGGAAATTTCTTTGACTTGAATTTGATGAAAAATACACTTATTGAGCTTCCATTTATAAAGTGGTAGGGAATCCCACCACCAGTACCTTCCATGGGACACCTTTCATTGCACTCGTATGTACTTAGCTAGGAGTTTCACCCCTTAAATATGCTTGTGGAATAATCAAATGTAACAAATGAATTAAACTAGAAAGAAAGGAGAATCTTGTTTATACTTTGTCCTCTCCAAAGTAAGTGTCCATCATGGCCCACACCCTTACATTCGATTTACCTTTTATTTGTCATTTGCTCCAATTTGGAGTTTTGTGATTATTCTCGTGTGCGCCCGCGATTGTGTCAAAGATTTAATTGTAAGGATACAAAAATATTATAATTAGTCTTCTAGATTAGCTCAATCGAAGATCACCTCTTATCTCTCATTGTTTTTAGTTTCCTTCTATGATTTATGACATATCTGAAAACTGACCTAAAATGAAAGTGATATCAATATCAATCAATCAGTATCAGTATATATTAGAAAAGAAGAACTTCTATCAGGCTGATTTAGTGATGTGTCACTCTCACGTTAATTCTTAATGACGTGTCATTCTCACGTTAATTCTCATAAAAAAATACATTTTTAAATTTTAGATTTGATTATTCTTAGGTTAATTCTCATAAACAAATACATTTTTAAATTTTAGATTTGATTAGGATTTAGGTTGTTTATTTCTTGATTTTATCTTAGTTTATTTTTTATTTATTTTTAGAATATTAATTAATTTTTATGGTATTTTTATTGAATTTTCGGATTTTTAATTAATTCAGGATTTTATGAGTTTTTATTGTGATTTGTTAGATTTTGATAGTTTTTATCTATCTTTATTTATTACCATTTTAAATTTTAGATTTGATTAGGATTTAGGTTGTTTATTTCTTGATTTTATGTTAATTTATCTTATTATTTATTTAATGTTAATTTCAGGAAATATTTTATTTTATTTTAAAGATTTTTTTAGAGTATAAATTAATTAGGATTTAGGTTGTTTATTTTTATCTTAAATTAATTAATACTCTAAAAAAATCCCACGTGTCATTCTCAGGTTAATTCTCATAAAAAAAAAATTCACGTGTCATTCCATTTGATAGATTCTCTTATGTTGTGTTATTTTATCTTGAAACCGAATTTTAAAAGATTTGTCATAATTATCTAAGATTTACCTAGATTACTCCTTATTAAATTTATTTCCAAAACAAATCTTGAAACCGTTTTTAGTATATCTTTAAATTAGGAAAAGTCTCAAGCCTAATTTACTACATATTTACAGGAATCCCGCAATTTCTTCTTTTATTCTTTCTTATGATCCACAATATAAAAAAAATGTAATGCCTTATAATCCATTAAAATTTAAAAGATTTTTCCTAATTAACTAAGATACTGCATCAGTCATCTCCTCCTCTATATATTAATATATATTAGAAAGGAATTAAATAACTTATCTTTTGTTGACATGTGTTTCATAATTCCAAAACAGATCTTGAAACCGAATTTAAAAAGATTTGCCTCAATTATCTAAAATTTGAACAAACACGCATAATCACATTCATGATTAATTGATATATCAAATACAATAGACCTCGTGCAACGCACGGAAAAAAACACTACATATATAATTATATATCACCATCTTTAATTGTTTCATTTGTTTGTAACTGGTTTCACTTTGAGATTTTACATAGACATTTAACTTTTCTTCTTTTCTTAATTTATATTTTATATTGATGTGACATAATTGGATATATGTGTTTACTTTAATTATATGTAATGTTACTATTAAAATTATAAGATAAACTAGTGTAAAGAAATTCTACATTTCAATTTTTCAACAATTAAAATCAATTTTATCCGCTGACTGCAAGAGATAATTTATTTTAAAAATCTATTAATCAATTCAGAAATCCTTAGAAAAATAGACCCATGGTTTGGTGGTTCGGCCTATTGCTGGCAAAGAGTTGTCATGACTCGATTGGCCAAAATTTACAACCCCTAATTGTGAGGTGTATGCTTTTCTTTTCCTCCTGACTTCTATTCTTCTTTTTCAGCTAAATTATTAGGTATTTATTATTTTATTTTACCTTATCATGTTCATACTCACTCATGAATATTTTAATTTTAATGTTTTATCGAATTACTCTTCCTTCTAGTCGGCCCAAATAGCTAGGAGGCTTATATTATTCCGAACGGCCCAATTTTTTTACAATTAAGTGAATACTATGTTGATTGATTGGATGATCAAAATGAAGATCTACATTGTTTTACGACTAGTCGAACTAAATTAAAACAACACATTTACTAAACTATTGTAAGATTCCTCAACCGTAATTATCATATCAAAAGTCTTACACAGATGTTTGATGTTTCATTAATGTTCTGCACCTCAATTACACGTTTTATCATGTCTATAAATACATGTTTGATGTTTCATTTATACAAGCATTAATCATTTGAATGTCCTTGTAAAACTTTACAATTTTCTCTATTCTAAAAGGTGACTTAAGCGTGAAAGTGTCTTTTATAAGTATAAGTGTGCCAAACTCCATCATGGACAATGTTATTGCCACCAAAAAGTTCAACTTACGTACCGTACAAATGCTTGAAGTTCTATTTCTACAACAAGAAATTTATGCTATCGATTCCCAATTTCCCTCTTCTAATATTCGCCGACACGCATGTAGCACAACACGAGGATGTGTGAAGACAAGAAATAGGTAGATATATCTTAATCAAGGGGAAACATGTTTATATCTGGCCATGCAATGAAATATACCACTTTGTGCAAAATAGCAAAATACTGTAGAATCACTTATAGTTACAAATTACAAGTCTAGCTTATGAGTAAACATGCATTAATTTTGTGTAAATTTTGAAATAAACATGCAGTGGATTCATTACATTAGGCAGGCAACCTATTAGAAATTAACCATCCCTTGTTCTCAAGTCCTTCAAAATTTAACAGTTATTCAATTAATAAACTGACTCCAGCTATATGGGAGCATTAACCCTTAACAAAGCATGTATTTTGCATACTTTAACTTTATTCATTTCCTATTGTCTCTTGTTTTATATTTGAGATTTGACTTGATTGGGTTAGGATGGATGATTTCGATCAGCTTTTTCTAAATTTAGCTCAACTACAAAAGATCAACATGCCTTTTTGTGTTTAAGCTTGTTTGAAACTTATTAGTAACAGTAAAAAACTCTGAAGCTCAGTTCCCTATTCCCAACTTTAATGATTAATCAAACTAGAAATACTAATCAAAATCAAGAGGTGTTCTAGACAAGCAAGTTCTTGGGATAACATCATAGCAAAAGGTTGTCCCTAACATCCTTATATATTGTTGTACTTTAGGATACAAGCTCTTGTAAATTGCAAACTTTAAAGAGAGAATGTAGGCCTTCTTGATGGATCTTTGTCCCCTGTTTCCATATTTCCTTTTTATTGAGATTATGGTATCCATCGCTGACAGTAATTATTGATTTCCTCATAGTATTTGCTCGCACTAAATGATAAGATTGACCGCAAAATATGTTTCATCTCTTTAAATAAGGATTGAATCTCAAACCTTGTGATAAAAAATGAGATGTGCAACTATCACACTATACTCCTCCTATTCACAAATTTCTTAAATGAACATGAAGCCATATTTAGTAACCAATGTTCCATACACACACTCATGGTAGCTGCTATGTGAGACTAAACAGAAACTTGGTCCAATTATGTCTGAAATTTTACCAAGTCACATACTACATGACAAAACCAAAAAGCATAATGAGAGTTTGACTTTCGTGTTGTTTTTCTATCATGGCACCGCCCATGTAAAGGGTTTTGGGACAAAGAATACATCAATGTGTGTACTTTTTATCTACATGATTTGTCTTATTCCTATCAATTACCAAAGTTACAGTTTTATACACCTATTTTGAAGGGTGTTCATTGTTGCATTTTGGTTAACACATGGGTCCCTCTCCCCACATGTACCCCATCTTTATTTTGGAACAAATTCTTGTATCAATGTTTTAGGCTATGCATTGTTACTTGTTCCTGACTAGGCAAATGCAAATTGGGAAGTGTGCTATGGACTACTTTGCATGTGTTTATGTCCCATATCTCATTTTGGGATAACTTTGTCTTTTTCAATTTGAAAAATCAATCTGTCCATAGATTTTTAAATTTGCAAGTTGCTAATGCATGCGTGTGCGTAATTTATGAATCAATTTATTTTTCTTTATCAATATCCATTTCTCTCTTTTCTATAGAAGAAAAGAACAAAAACATTAATTGAAACAAGTTAATTATAGAATGTTTGGTTTCATCATGTTATAATGCACTAGAATCACTTTTGATTAGAAGGTATTAGTTGTAACTTCTTAGTAAACATGTTTTGCATTTTATGTAAATTATAAAACTAAACATGCATTTAGTCAACAAGATCCGTCTAACACCATAACGAAGTAATTAGTGTTGTGTATCAAGTGTGAGTAAGTCTCACATTGAAAGATAATAATAAGTTTGAGTGATTTATAAGTGTGAGGACCCATATACTCATTGCCTTAAAGTTTTGGGTGAAGATGTGGTGTCTGGTCTATTTATGGTTTGCTTTTTAGCCCAATGTAGAGTTTTATCCCCCAATTTTAAACCATCTCCTTTTTTTTTTTTGCCCTTTCTTTGGTCCAACAATTAGATCTTAATATCGAATTGCAAAGAGCTTATTCCATAGGGAAACACATGGACAGCAAATTATTATTCATGTTAGCCAAGCTATAATTTTTATTTAAAATTTGACTAAATCTTAAAACATTCCTTGTTAATTCAAAGTAATTTTCTAGAAATTTAAATATCATTTTTACCTATAATTCGTTGTCAAACAAAAGGTAAGTAAGTGAAAATTTTGATGAGGACATTGGAACACATTTTAGACCAAGAGAAATTAATAATTATTTTCCTTCCAAATTCCAAGTATTAATTTGGGAATTCTCTCAAGTTGAAATATTGGACTTCATGGTTACACACTTGTTTTAACTTGTAAACCAAGGTGTTTTAAGTCAATAAGTCTTCATCCCATATCTCCCACTCAATTTTCAAATGAATGAATACGCATGAAGAGAAATTATAGTTTTGCAAAATATTGTGGAATTACTTTTAAATAAAAATTAAGGCAATTTCACATAAAATAGTATACTATCATAAATTAATAATTGTGTATATGTGTGTTTTAGTTCCTGACAGTAACTCATCGATTAATAGATGTTTGTGGTAAGATTGCTAGGCTAGGATAGCTCCTCAGTTAATGCAACTTTTGGTTCTATATGATGTCCTCTCAATTCATAATCAGAATGCTTGTTTGTTTATTTATTAAATTGCTAAGTCTACCAAAGACTTTGACTTCAAGGAAAACATACTGTCAATTCTAATTCCAATTTCAACCGTAGAATATTTGGCCACCCAAATTATATTCTAGTTGACTCATTCTTCAGGGATTCTCAAGTTTGGTTCCTTGAATATTGGAGAAAGAACCCAGTAAAAGTCCAGCCACTAAGTGTATCAAACACTTCTAATTCAACAAGTTAGCTTAGGCCCCGTTTGGAAAAACAGCTTAATTAAGCGCTTATAGTCATAAGCGCTTATGACATAAGCGCTTATTCATAAGCTATTTTTAAAAATTTATTGAAATAAATTAAAAATAAGCTGTACATAAGCATAAGCTGTTTCTCATAAGCTATCCTGAGTAGCTTATGAAAATAAGCTGAAAATAACTTATGACAGGCCATAAGCTGTTTGCATAAGCCCTCCCAAACACTGACATAAGAGCTTATGCTGTCAGATAAGCTTAAATAAGCTCTTCCAAACTGGGTCTTAATGTTTTAAGTTTTCAGTAGCTTTTTTGGGGGGTAAATTTTTAAGTTTTTAGCTAAAAGTTATTTTTTCCACTTTTTAGGTTCTTTTGGGTCAAGAATGTTGTGTCAAACAAAGGTAGTGTAGGTATTGTTAATGAAGTTTACCCTTGACAAAAAAAGAATAAAGTTAGTATTCATCAAAGCCCAATATTCCATTTCTGAATTTTCTCGAAATATTAAACATTTGTAGCCCATTGCTGAACGTTGCTTGTGTTGTATTATTATTAAGGCCCAATAATCCACTTCAAATTTTATATTTCAGGTGCATTCCACTGCTGAGATAAGAATCATAATTTCCTGAATACAATTTACAATTTTACAAGGAAAATTCTAATATTAGTAGTGAGGTCCAAAATGAAAAATGCAATTGAACTACACGTTCATCAATTCATTAAAAAAGAAATGAAATTAGTTTTTAAGATTGCAAGCCAGTAATACAAGAGCAGGAAAAGAATTTAAGCTTTTTCAGCCTTCGACTGAGATCAGCTCGCAACTACAATGGAAGACTTAAGCTCTGTCAATAATACAAAAAAAGCAAGAGCAAAATTGGTACATTGGTATTCCACAGAAATATAAGGCCCAAGATCTAGTTTTCTCTGCAGTTTTTTGAGTCACCCTTCACAGTTGAGATCAGGGAATGAAGTCATAGTGGCAAGAACCATGACCTGCACATAAACATTAGGTAGTGATAGATTAGACTTCTGAGCTGTAACACTTGCACCATCTTAAATCTAGGATTGTCTCAATCCGAGAGTGTGTTAGAAATATAACATAAAAACATTCATGTATTTTCACCCATAAGTTTGATCTTCTGAGATAGTTGTTTCATGACATGGTATAAGAGTCTCTATAACTTATTGGTCTAGGGTTCGGTTCTTATTGTCTCCATTATTTTGATATATAAGTTGAATTATGTGAAGGGATGTGTTAGAAATATAATATAGAGATTAAACTTTTGGGATAGTTGATTCATGACAGAAGGATTCGTTATATGTGGGACTATTTGAATGAACCATTCTATCTCTCTTCACACTTCACACACACTGAGTAAGTATAGTGTCTATGCAAGTATGGAATGCTAACTAACTTGTTTGACAAGCTAGTTTTCTTTTTCCTCTTTTGTGTCATAATTCAAACTAAATGAACTAGCCAATTTTAATATTCATCAAGTTATTTAAAGTCACATGGCCTACCCTTTTTTTTTTCTAGATTTGCTTTTATGATTGCCATGTGAAGTGAACATGCATGTGTCTTCGCTCTTAGGTAAAACAAAACACAATAGCAGGGAATGGATATCAGGAATCTTTTCAATACTTACTAGGATCCTCTTCTGTTGTCATGGCAGCACCTCTAAAGTGGCAAGAACCACCACTATGCTTGGACTTTTGAAAGTAGCTGTTGAAGGCATAAGAAGCATGATCTTTCAATGTGTTTGGGAAGTAGCAAGGTTGGTTCTCCTGAATCTTGCTGCAATCTGCACCTCCTTTCCCACAAGCCCAATCTAAGGCCCCCTGCAACTCAGAGTCTGTGGTCTGCTCATCTGCCACACACCATAGCTCGAATTCGGCATAGGCTGCATTGAATTTACTTTTGAATATTAACATTACACGTAAACATTATGCAAACACGAGAGAACGGGGAAAAGAAACAATCATAAGCATTTTAATGTTCGCAACTTTAAATTTCTTGAGTGCCAAACTCTAAACAGCTCATAACATTGTGAAAACGTGTAAAGAACAAACGTTTCAGACATTCTGAAATAAGTATGTTTAAAATACCAGTTTTTGGAGGAATCATGGCCAGGAAAAGTAGAGGAAGCATGAACTTCAGCATCCACATTGCCATTGCTGGGGAGAGAATGAGATTGGCTTTGCTGATAAAGGCTAAATAGATAGATATAGCCCATACAATAGCAAGTTGGTTAAGTATATATGGTGAGAGAAAGGGCAATAAAGTTATGTAATGTTCAAGTTTTGGAATATTTTATTCCCTTGCAAGTGGTCCATATAGGATCAGATTTGGAAATGGAAGAAAGAAAACAACATATTATTGGCAAGTTCTGATAGTCACCAATGTGATCCACTGAAAAGAACATATGCATATTTGTTACTTCTGATGCCACTTCCAATTTCCAGCGGTGATGCTCTGTCACGTGCTTCACAATCACCTTAAGAAAGTGAAAAAGGTTATATTCTTAACTTTCTCTGCTGTCAGATGTTCTTCCAACTCATCAGAGATTTACTTTTTTCCCCTCGCAATGACAAAATGATTATTTATCTCACTTGTCTCCTTTTCTTTAGTCCCTTTCTTCTGTTTTTACTTTTTACAACCCTTTTCTTTATTGCCTTCCATTTTTCATGAGGGGAGGGGGATTCCTAGTCCAGTAGTGGCCCTCACGTTTTGCTGCATCTATCTACCATGACCAGTACCATTGCATGGAGCTTCACATTTACTCCAATGAATTGAACATTGCACACTTGAAAATATGCGTGTTTGGATACACGATGAAAAATGATCAAGAAGTCAAAATCACGGTGAACAACCAACCACAAAAGCTAAAGGAAAGTTGATTTTTTCCACCGTGATTCTAGTTCACCATGGTTTTTAACCGTATATCAAAACATACAATATTCATTGGAAAAAAGTCAATTTCCCACTTAGCAATAAGATGAAAACTCAAAATGTTGGTACAAATCCCATTCTACATTATGTAATAATTTTGCTTAACATGTTCCCTTACAAATTTCTGAGGGTTCCAAGATCTGTGAGTTTTTCCATCTTAGCCCCTCAAAAAAATGAACAGATGACTTCTAAACTATTAACATTTTAACTTATCTTACTTGCTCCAAATGAATAATTGAATATATACAAATAAAAATAAGAAATGAAAAACAAGAACAAAAAACAGGTTATGTACACAAATGCAATTATGCCATCATTCGACCTCCTCTTCTCCTGCAATGAGTGAGCATAGATGACACCGGTCCAAGCAATATTGTCCCCTCCCCCTAAAATATAATATTGGAACTTCATTGCACTCAGTAATCAGTTTCCTGAGAGTCAAAAGGAAAAAAGAAACATTAATATGTCAATAGTCTTATTAAACTGTTATTAAAAAAACAGAATAGTCTTATAATGGGCTCGATTAGACTCAGTCCCTATTAGCTACAAGCCTACAACATCACTAAATTTGAATCCTCCACTTCTAATTTTATGAATTGGTATTGAGAAGTCCAACATTGACTAGAGATATAGCCAAAACAGTCTTTATAAAGGATAGAGCAACCCTTACCCCGAAGCTAGCTTTTGGGGTAGAATTAGGTCTAGCCCAAATTATAATTATTGGACTCTTGGATGTTATAATTTGCTTCAAATGGGTGCTTCCACACACTCTAAATGTTTCAAATCCAATATTGTAAATGAGTACCAAAATAATGAAATAGCAGCAAAATAGGAACAAGGAAAGACACAATCCAAAAATTAAAGTAGAAGGACCAAATTTAGAAATGTAACACATGCTGTCTGTATCTTCCATTGACCAAAAGTTTTATATTCATTTTAATATGTATGAAATGAAATGCACTTATAAAATGAAAATTCAGGGACAATGAACATGGTACTTACTATAACTAAACAAGGCCATAGCTGAGATCCATTATGCTGAATTGGTAGCTTTGATGCTTGCATGCAGGTCTCATATAGAACCACGCCAGCCAGGGCATTCCAACTATTACACTATCTGTGTAGCTAATATAGCCAGAATTAGTGTACGTTTGTTAGAGCATGCAGTTTCCCTGAACCCGCGTTTTTTCCGGAAGCTACCAATGTCTTGCTCCCTGAAAAACGTGCGTATTTGAGCTGAGAACGCATATACAAACCAACTAGTAATCATTTTCTAGCTCTTTCGACGGAAAACTGACACTTAGCATACGTTGTTGATTGAATGCGTATTAGACATCACAATACAGGTCAGTCAACACTTGTGATCAGGGTGCCTGCACTGACAATTGTTATAAACATGGTACTTCGAAGAATTGTGCCATTACTGTATAGAGCTGCTCTTCGTCGAATGGCTTTGACACGTAGCCATCCATCCCGCACTCTCTCCACTCTTCACTTGAAGCCTGGGTTACATCAGCTGTCATTGCTAGTATTGGTGTGTGCCAATGGGAGATGTTACCATACATCTCTGCTGATGCTTGCCCATGTGCAATTTTCTCATTTACATCACTCTCCAGACAGCGGATTTGCGCTGTCACTTCAAAACTGCAACATTTAAGATAAAAAATACTTGTAAGAAAAAATTAGTTGTGGATGCTTGCGTGAGAGATCCTATCTAGTGCTTTACGTGTGTTTTCTCCAGTATAAAATAAACTTGCTAGACCTCTTCTGTCTATATTATTATCACGAACCAATTATCCCAAAGCTTAAGCTGTTGTGTAAAGGGCTCTGAATGGTTTTATATTATATTTCGAGCAATTACAAACGACTATAGTGCCTCCATTTGCATGCAAAAGTCAGAAACAGACTAAAAGAATAGGAATATGCAGATTAATTACCCATTCATTTCTGGCATATGGAGATCCATGAAACAAGCATCAAAACTATGAGGTGGATTAAGCATCTTCAGAGCAGCCCTTCCACTCTCCACACAGGTAACTATTACCCCATATTTCTGAAGAACACCTTCTGCAACTTTTCTGTTCACTGCATTATCATCAACTACCAAAATTTGTTTGTCTGATAATAAACTTCCTAGTTTGGACACTCTCTTCCTATTTATTTGCTTCTTTCGAGTTCCGAGGGATTCTCTGTAGTAGTGAATCAAAACACTTGGCCAGAGAGGCTTCATCAGTATATCATCTATGATACCAGCTGACTTGAGCTCATCACGTTCACTGGAACTAAGGTGGGTGGCCAGGAGAAAAATCTTTGGGAAGCTTGCTGGATCCCCTTTGGTGCCATTCTCTCTGTGTTTCTTGATAGTGTATAAGATACTACTTTCCTTATCCCAAGAATCCTTGTCTATAAGAATCATGGCCACCTGCATCGAAATACTGAAGCAGCGAAAAGGTAATAACTTAGTAAATAAATTTTTATGTTTACTTCATCCATCAAAATACAAAAAGAATCGTGGCCACCTGCATCGAAATCCTTATCTCAAATAGTCAAACTATATGTTTTTCTACAGGTGTAATGATTAATGAACTTATTGAAACTATATGCATCTTGAAGATTACCAGGTGAGGATATGGAAATCAAGATGTTGGTTAAGAAATACCAGTTCATACAATTAAGTAAAAACAATACAGGTACCAAATTTCCACCAGATATCGAACAGTCAAACATTGAGAATATCATGCCAACTTCATATTTCGTATTTACAAAGTATGCATTGACGATCAGGTAAGTCTGAAAAAAAAAATCCCTTGATATCATGCATATCACCTATTTTGTTTTTTCTCCATTTTCATAGAGCACGTGATACAGATAATTATATTCTAAAATCATTTGTTTATTTTGTAAATGACTAGTAAACATGAAATATTTTCACCAAGTAAGGCAAGCTAGCTACATTCAGAGAAATATTTACTTTTAAATTTTTAGGCAGCGCTCTAATGCCAATGAAGATATGAGAGCTTAAATAGATAAATTCTTATGGTTTGTTGTGCACAAATATCTGAACTTTTAACTAGAACAGCTAAAATGACAAATTACCTCGTGTTGCAGGTATTGGATAGACAAGTGCATGCAGATTTAAGACTGAAAGATACATCCACAGAAATCCCCAACCTCTGCAAATGATATCTGGTGACCTCACCTCGGATTTTTCTTCTATCTATAACTAATGCTTTTAATCCTTGGAACTCCGAGGCAAAAAGATTGTACTTCCACCACTTTGCATCCAAAGATGTGGCTTCTCCTTTCCTGAAATGTCCAGTAAATGAAAAAGTACTTCCAATTCCAGGTTCACTCACAAATCCAATTTCTCCTCCCATGAGATCAACCAGACATTTACTAATGCTCAGTCCAATACCAGTTCCACCATATGTTCGGGAAGTGGAACTATCAGCCTGCATAAAAGGTGTGAATATGCGGCTTTGTACATCTGTAGGAATCCCTATACCTGTGTCCTCAACTGTTACTAGTAGTTGAATCATTTCAGGCTCATCCATCAAATTTAGGCTATTTAACTTTCTAAAAGTTGCCCAGCTTTTCCATCTGTTGCCTACAGGAAATCCACTTAATGTATTATATGTTTTGTCTGATAAGTCCTGATTCAAGTTTACGCCTTCTCTCAGCACTGCATCCATAATATGAAGTGGATTCTTCACTTCGTTCGCTAGATGAATCGAGACAAAAACATGTCCTTTATCATGAGTGAACTGCAATGCACCAAGTAATCTAATTAACACAAATTACAATTAGCAATAAGACTTACTTTTTAATTCTGAAGATAAAGATTCATTAATTTAATATAAAGTAACATAAAACGATGCAGTGTCTAAAAACAATTGATGTTTCCAGAACAAATGAACCCTCAGTATAAGTGAATGACAAAATGAGTCACAAATCAAACACAAAAAATGCAACGTGAAATATAACATACCTTAAGTGAATTGCCAACAAGATTGGTAATTATTTGCCGGAATCGTTTAGGATCGCCAGTGACAACTTCGGGTACTAGGTTAGATGCATAAACAGCCAACTGTACTCAAACAAAAGCACAGATAACACAAGTTTATGTAAGACTTAATGTCCAATTAAAGGAGGTATAAAACTGAGGAAGCTGAAAGAAAGAATTTCACCTCAATTCCTTTTTCATTAGATTTTTCAGAGAAAATCGATAAAACTTCATCTAGAATAGCACGTGGATCAAAAGATACAACTTCAAGTTCAAGCTTGTTTGCCTCAATCTTAGCCTGATCAAGAACCTCATTTATGACTGATATAAGATCTTTACCACTCATGTGGGCAGTTTGAGCACAATCCATCTGGTTTTCATCAAGGTCAGTGTCCATCAACATTTGCAGCATACCTAGAAAATAGATTTGACATAGTTGACAATTAGTACCAAATATTGACCAGTTGGTACTATAATGCTTTTCCATTACCTAAAACACCAGTCGTTGGAGTCCTGATCTCGTGTGAAACTGTCGCAAGAAACTACAAAAGGGGAAACCAATCCTTTAGGGTCCAAAATATTTATTTTGTCTAAAGTTATATAAGTTATGATAAATAATTATGATCATCAGGTGATGCGTTGAATATAATAGTGGTGTAAGAGAAATGATAATACTCTTGAATCACACTAACAAATATGTTGCATAATAGAAAGCAACAATCCCAGAAATATACATCACCTGGGATTTTGCCACTTCTGCAGCTTCAGCACGAACTTTCAACTTTCTCATTTGCCGATAGTCATCCTCCACTTCTGCTATTCGATTTATTGCTGCATAAAAAATATAACCCAGAAGCAGAGTAATAACAAAGACCCCCACAGATGCATTGGTTGCCGTCCAAGGGTGTGGAGGCCTTTGCTTGAACCTGAAAAAGGAGAAATTTTGAAATATGTTGATATGAGCTTTCAATTCTTTAGACATAATGTAGAAACATCATAGCGAGAAACAAACCTGCAGTGCATTTCATGTTTTCGTAGTGGATCCCCAAAATCTATACTTCTTATTTTTAGCAGGCCAGTATCAGCAACATCAGTACCATACATTGCAATAGGTGAAGATGCATTAGTTGTGTCATAAACATTTACAACAATGGTTTGCTTGCTAGCAAGTTGGTGGAGAAGCTTGTCCACCAGTGATGGAATATCATAAGATGCACCCAGATACCTTCCAATAAATAGGTACCAATACACACATTACATTGAGTCGGTAATATTTTTTATCATGCAATGCACATTTTAAAAAGTAGAAAGTTAGTTGTAGGGATTAATTGAAGTTATTATTTGATAAAATTACCCCACAGTAGCTTCAACACGCTGCTCCACTGTTGCATCTGGAGGAAGTTTAGAGTTATAGACAGCAAATGTAAGTACAACACCCAAGTGATTGGACTTTAGTAGTTTAAAAGGGGATGTCAAAACCCCTTTTCCAGAGGCTCTTGCTCGCAAAATATTCTCACGGTCCTCCTGTATAACAATGCAACAAGTATTTTATTCTAGACAACCAGATAAATGAGGAATTTAATGAATAATTCTTAAGAGAATAGCCCCTCATCTTAAACCTTTTTAATATATCTCCTGATATGACTGTAAATAAACTAAGGTATAGATAAATTAATCAGGGATGAAAAACAGGTGATAGCAGTGCTCAGAGGCATCTTATTGATGTTGGTAAGTGAGGCACCCATATGTACTGAATTCTATTGACCCAATATTTAACGAAATCAAAGTAAATTATATAACATACAATGTTAAGTGTACGGTCATCAGGTCAAATATTCAAGTATCTAATGCTACCATCTTGCATATAGAATATAGAAATACAAAATAAAAAGTCCTCCTGACTGATAATTCACACCCAAGTTTTCTCCCTCTTGTACAGAATGCACACGGTAAGAAGTAAAAACATTCCACAAGAGTGTAAAATTAGCAGTTTAAGCTTCACAATATTCTTAGAAGAATTAAAGTACTTTAGGGTGAGAGCAAGCTAAGCAGTGCATACCTTCCCTGACATCATGTCAATAGATACAATATGGGAAACTGTTTCTTGAGCAAATATCACGGGTGCATATTCATCCTGAATGGGTGCCGGATCCAAATTTTCAGGAATGCAATCTTGAACTAATGCCTCATTCTCAGATTCCATTTTCTTAATTGTCCACCCATGCTGGTTCTCAAAATGAATCCTTTCAGAGTGGAGAACTTTAAAAGCATAAGCAACACCACTAGTAAGTGGTCTCTCAAATGCTGTGCTCTCTGTATATTCCCCAAAAATTTTCTGCAGTGAAACAGAAGCTTCAATGTTATGTTTTCTAACTTCTTCTCTTTTCTTCATAATTTTCCTTAAGATCTACTAAATTATTACAAGAAGAACAAGAAATAAAAGGTGGCGAAAGGTTCATATTTGGTAACAATCTTACCATAATGCAATGAAAGAATCAAAGAAAGAATCTAGCAATTTTATTTTGCTAGTTGTGGAGAGAGAAAGAAACAAAAAGTAACAGCTTAACTTCACTGTATATATTTTTAGTAGCTCAAGCTTTTGATAAATTAACATATCAATGGCACAACCTGAACTATTCAGTTTGTTTTTTTTTTCTTTTTAAATACTTCTGTCATATGTATGCAGTTACAACCAAGATGAGAGGGAGCACATATCAATAGGAATCAGTTTTTGTTTTCCTTTGCACACAAGAAATCTTAAATTTTCTCCACTATTACTACGCTGCCACACAAAATTGTCAGTTTAATTCATGTAAAAGATACTCTGAGCAAAAGCTAATAATGGCTAGTAGCTAGAAGAAATGTAAAAGACCAGACATTTTCCATGATTAAGTATGCATATGTAGTTGGAACTATCTATCAGACACAAGGCTATGCCCTAAAAGGAAAGCAGAATAACATTGAGTACAATACCTGATCAACTGCAGAAGGATTTTTACCATGGTGAAAGGTAGACACAAGAATCGCCAGAGCATGAACATGGTTCATGCTAACATTAAATTGATCTTGCAGCATACGGGCTCGCTCATCACACATATTGGCAAGCATTTCTACTCTTCTCTGCATTATGTCCGTGTTTAGGTGCCAGAATAACCAACCAGATCCAACTATTCCAAGTGATACAAATACAACAAGCAACCTTTTCCACCACTTCCCAGCACCCTTTGAAGGACCCTGCACAAAATGTTGTGGCGGCTTTTGTTGAGCAGCTGGATGCTTCTGAACTAGCTTCTGCTTTTGACTCCTCCATAGTAAACAGAAGCTAGACAACTTGTAGCACATTAAAATTCCAGTAAAGACCAAGCAGCATCCTTTAATTAAATTAGATGAGCACACATGATCCTGAATTGCATAGAACCTCAGTTCCCATGATTGCAAAATATTCAGCAAAACCAAAATAAACAAGCAAATTAATTAAGCATGTTCGGACTGCATACTCTCAGTTACTGCACAATATTCAGAGAACCTTTCGCAAAAATCCACTACTTTTCCATCAGTATGACTTTGGATATTAATGTTATTCAGCTATAGGTTAAATAAAACTCTTGACTATCTTGGAAGTTGGAAATGTTCTATATTCTACACATCAAGACAAGAATTTACTTATATAACTTGCCAAGGTAAAAAGAATGTTCAGATGCTGACTAGCATCTTGCAAGAATAAATGCACAGGAAGCCTAAACCTTAGTCAATGTGCTCTTACATCTCATTCAACAACCATATCATGCCCCGATCGGTAGGTTGAACAATGAGAAACTGGAGCTGATAGTTAGTCTATGATTCGTAGGTAGCTATTAACTATTTTCGAGGAGAATCAACAATTTAAACTGCGGAATGTTTGGGCATAACATATACATGCTTCAGCTTGGTAAAGACATTACCTTTCCACAGAGAAAAAAATTGACCAAATTGGAAGAAAGTGCAGAGAGTGAGGCCATCATTACAAGTGGTATCAATGGGAATGATAATTCCAGCCTTGCCTGGACAAGATCATCGAGAATTGGGCATTGTTCTATCGATTCTAAGCTGTCTGCAACACATCCATGCTCCCTTTGTAACTCCTGATTCTCAGGACACATTAACAGCTGAGGGGAGATTATGCCACTGCTCAACAGCATTTGAAGTCTTCTTTCATCAATACAGTTGGACAAAATCTGCATTATAGACTAGTAAGACAGAGTACAAAGAGCACCACTTTGTTTACTTGCTCATATTCATCACTGCAACAAGCACTGTTTTCTATTCTAAAATATAGCAAGATAATATTTGCCACTCACTCACTTGTAGTAATTAAACTGTTGTATACACATAACTTGATCCAGGGAAAAATAAAAAACTTGTGCAAAAAGCATCAGAAGAGCATAGTTTATACCCTTTCATTTAAGGCAATCTCTCGGTTCTCATTATTTATCATTTTTAACTTCAGCTCTAAGTTACAATTCAACAAGAAGTGTGTGTTTGATAAAATAACACTCAATATAAAGAACACCTATAGCATATTTAGATTAGCTTCTCTTTTCTCAAAATCAATTCTGAAAGCATAAGCTACTCACATAAGCTTCTCTCCATAATTGATTCTGGCTTTAGAATCAATTGTAGAGAAATTTCCAAACATGTACTTAGCATACAGAAGAAGCCAACTAATTGAAGTTTCTAAGCCAAAGTAATTGTTCTCAACAACCACAATATCAAGGCAGAAAAACAAGTCACCTGATCTGATCCAGAAATTAAGGAAGCCAAAGCATGAAGCTGCTTCCTACTGACATTGTAACGCTGTAGCAAGGCTTGTGCTCTCTCTTCACGAACTGCTTCTTTCTTCAAATGCATACTACTGAAATTCAAGATAAACAACACACTCCCTATAGCAACAACAACGCCAAAAATCCAAAGGAGCAAAGACTTCCTCCTCCATGTCCAATGAGAATTAGACCCATGCAGAGGCTCATTTGCCTTCCAAGACTTCATACTTGGTGGCAATCTGCCATTTGAACCAGAAAGCCTTCTATTCACAGACATCCTTACCAAATTAACCAACTTTCACTCACAAATTGCCTTGGAAGATTCAAGGTAAGCTCCCAGCTTCAGCAGAACATTCAATAAACTGGACCACCAAAGCACACCCCACCTTGAATCTTCAACAGCTAAGCCAAACCAGAAAATTCTCTCAGCAACCCCTGACCACAAAATTCAAAAAGTTTGGTGCTTTATGAAATATCCATCAACAGGACCCAGCAAAAACAAAGAATTTGCATGAAACTCAGCCCATATCTCAACCAACCAGGCTAAGTGGTCCTGGTCCAACCTTTCCTTTATCTCTAATGGTCCAAAAGATTGATTTTTTTTTGTCTGAAGCTTGAAGAGAGATGAAAAACCAGATGTGGAAGAGAAGCATGGAGCAATAATCACAACAACACCACACAACAAGGTGAAATGAAACCCAGTTGTCCTTTTGGCAATCACACAGAGAGAAGAAAACTATGAATGAGATAGAAAAATTTGTTTTTTTCTCAAAGCATGATTTTTCTGGCTCACTGGGTCTCTGATGAAGCAAAAGAAGCATCAAGAGTGGAACAACCTCTGAGAGTGGCTATCCATCATCACCTAGTAAATTATGCTGCTGATGATATAACCCATGTTGTTTTGTTTTTGTTTTTGTTTTTGTGAATGTAAATGAATAAATGTCCCTTCTTTTCTCTCTCTCTCCAAAATGGAGTGCAGCTGCTAATTGAAGATGAATCATGATTATCTCATCATCTGGTGGGGGAAGGTTAAACAAAAGCAAACAAAATTCCCATGATTTAAAAAGACAAGAGCAATATATATAATATATATATATGTAATAGAAATAAAATGGAAATATTTATTTATATGAATTATTTTGATTGATTTGTTGTTCTAGACTTCTAGTGATATTTTGGTGTTTTGCTTTTGTAAGAGTTGAAAAAGACCTCACCCATGAGTGTTTAAAGATGGGGTACTCCCACTGTCCACTGCAGAATACGGATTAGTGACAGAAAAAGATAAAGAGAGTCAGAACAAGAAATGGTTCTAGTGAAACGGTGATAGTGAAAGGGAGAGAGAGGGAATAATAATTTGAAAGGAGGGAGGAGAGAGAGAGAGAGAGAGAGAAAAAGGCACATAGCACTGTTTCTTAGCTTCCAGTTCTATCATAAGTACAAGTAAGTAGAAAGTAAAAATTGTGTAAGCTTGGTTGGTTTGACGTTTATGTGTAAGCGTAAAATTTCATATATATTTTTATACTTTGGCAGTCCAAATGGTTAACTATATATATATACGTTTGGTTTTAAGTTTGAGAGAATTTTCGGTTAACCGAGCTCTAAAACATTTTTTACGTTTGAGGTGTTGGAATGTGCGATTTTAAATTGTAATGTCTCAAACAAACTTTTAAACTGAAAGCTAAATACAATCTAAATTGTGTAATATAGCATTTTAATTGGCTAGAAAATTTCATAACATACTCAATATCATGTAGGTGGATGAAATGACATATTTAATAAATGATTCGTCTTTTTACCCAAAAAAAAGGAACGATTTGTCTTGGTTGAGGCTGACCGAAACTTAGAAGGCCTTCTCCAAGGTTGCCCAAGTGCAACAACGAACTTGGAAGGCCTTCTACACGACTTATAAGCGACGTGCAGAGTTTCGATGGGCACTGTGCCTATAAATAGAAGTTTGTCGTTCATCTACATACACATTATTTATTATGCAAAACTATAAGTTCTTCTTAAATTATGAAATTCTCTCATTGCTCTTTAACTAACTTGAGCGTCACCGTATATTGTAATAAGTAGATCATCCATTGTGTTTAGAGTTTAACTCCACCACACAAGTCAATCAAAGTCGTACATAGTAGCAAAGAGATTCGAGTAATTTCATTTTAAGAAAAACACAATATATTAATAGAATAATAGATGAATTAGAATTTATACATTGAGTTGTTAGCATTTCTGGTAAAACATTATGTTGCGACACGTACTTATTCAGAGGGACAAATGCTATTGTACGCATGGTGTTAAGAGATTCATTGTGTGACGAAATCAATGGGGGTTCTGTAGGTGTAAGGAGGGTATGAAAGTAAATGAATGTCGGCTATATACCTCACCCAGTAATATATAATGATTAAAGAAAGTGGGAATCAACAAGCAATAGTTGTAGTACTAAGCAAAGTGCTAATTTAACTATAAACTATGCAGACAAAAGCATAATTGGTTTGACCATCATTGCATGGTTATTATTATATTAACTTGAACTTTTTTTATATTGCATGTTAAATAAGTTAACTTGAATTAGGTGGTGATGATCAATCACATGGGTCTTTTAATTTGCTGCACTGTGGGTTAATCATAGGACTGTGGATCCTCTTCAGCTCTTAGATTGTCCGACATTTACAATTACAAAGTACCTACTTATGACATATAGTTATACATTTCAAAAAAAATATATATATATATATATATATATTTATAAATTTACTCACCTTAACAAATCTCAGCCCATTAAATATATTCCAATATTGGGGTTGGAGAGGATTTGAGGATAATAATTATTTAATAAAAAATTAAACTTTTATGAGAAAAAGGATGGATACACTTGGCTCGTGGATCAATTGCAGCAAGACGATCAGCAAGAGGATTGGCGTTGGCTCTGACGCTTAAAGATCCCGGAGAAGGTGTGAATTTTCATATGGTTGGTGCTACATAATTCAATACAAACGAATCGGTATCGCTTTAACTGTAATATGGCAATGACCCCTAGCTGTTCTCGTTGCTCTGCATCAGATGAAGACGCAATCCACTGCCTGAGGGATTGCCCTCATTCAAGAGAGATTTGGATGCGCGCTGGAGCCTTGTCTTGGCCAGGATTTCTGCAGCATGGATGTGGGTCTTGGGTTAAGCGTCAAATACAGGGAAGGCATGGAACTCAGTTTGTGGCTTGTCTGTGGGGTTGCTGGAAGTGGCGGAACAATATGATTTTTGAAGAGGCTCCGTGGTCTAGCGGCGAGGCTTGCGTCGGGCGTGCCAGGATCACGACGAAATCAAGAAGGGGATGAACGATGATGATGGAAATTGGATGCTGAGGAAGTGGCTGCCACCACCGGAAGGATCGATTAGCTTCTGTGTCGACGGAAGCTTTAATCACACTGGCAGGTTTATGGGTTCTGGTGGACTAGTTCGTGATCATCAGGGGCAGTGGGTCTGCGGTTTCCACAGTTATCTTGCGGGTGGCAGTGTTCTGCAATCGGAAGCAAGGGCGTTGAAACTTAGCTTGCAACTAGTGTGGGATCGCGGATTCAGGGAGGTATATTGCAGTGTGGATTGCAGCGAACTGATTCGGGCGCTGGAGGATGAAGACAACCACAGATTCTTCCCCATTCTTAGCGACATCCGAGAGCTTATCAGTAGACAGTGGAAGGTATCTATTTCTGATATTAGTCAGGACTGCAATCAACCGGCGGATTGGCTAGCCAGGAGAGGGGCATTCACTTCATCCAGGGCGCTGTGTATCCTAGATACCCCGCCGTCGGACTTAGAGATCCTTGTCTTGAGGGATCGTTTGACTCTTCCTTAGTTTTTTCGTTTCGTTGTTAAGTTTCCGATATAGCAAAAAAAAAAAATTTACACCGTCAACCAATCAGATTGTAAGGATGGGTCAAATCAATTAATGAAATTAAACAAAGAAACATAGTTTCTCACATCCTTAAAATCTGATTGGTTGACTGTATAAATTTTTTTTTACACCGTCCGTGCATAGAAATTTAACTCTTAATTGTGCTTATTAATATATTATGTTATTGCAGAAATTACTCTTAAGAAAGTAGGATCGTCGTGCATGTTACTTCATGATGATTTATAGTTATAATGAGATTTTTTTAAATAAAATATAGGATTAAATATATTTTTATCTACGATAAAAAAATATTATTAGTCCCAGTAAATTAGGATATTCTCTATATCGGTTTGTGCAATTTTTTTACATATAAGGTATTGGCTCCTTGGCGTTAATATAAGGAGTTTTGCTTTTTGAGTTCTTAGCTTAAAATATTAACTAGTGTTTTTTACCCGCGCGTTGCACGGGAAATATGTCTATTGTATTTGATACATTAATTAATACTTTGATTATTAAAAATATATTAAACAACAAATGAAATAGAAAAGTCAGAATTGATGAGTAAAGTTGACATAAAGACTTCTCTTTTAAGCCCGATTGAGACCAAGAGGAACTCGTTTCACATTCTTCGTAAATATGAAGACGATAACACAAATCATAGATATAAGGAATTATCAACATATTAATCTTAAAAAAAATTAATGTGATAGTAGCACAAATCAGGATTGTGTAAGATATATCATAAAGTATAACATTATTGTGTTTATTCCAACTAAGTAGGGATGACAATGGGTAGGTACTATAGTACCATCTCCATACCCGTGTTTTTAAAAATTACATGTACTCGTCTCCATACTCACGTGGGTAGCAACTCGAAGCTCTCCACCTTTAGACAATTCAATGTCATTACAGGAAGCTATCCATCTTTGCCAAAATCTAAATCTATGGATAACAATGGGTCTCAAAATCATAGGGTACCCGCAAAATATACCCACTATGGGTAGGGTAAAAAACCGCTAAATGGGTATGAGGTTGATTATAGATAATTACCCGCAAAAAATAGAGGGTATGGGTGCGGGTATGGGCACTATAGTACCCAACCGGCCCATATCCGCACACACATGTTATCATTATTATGTTATCATTATTATTATTATTATTATTATTATTTGGGAATATATTAACAAATTAACTTAAGCTATAGCTTTCAAACTCACTTTTTTTTTTTTAAGTTTGGGATATATTAATTAATACTCTAAAAATAAATAATAAATAAACTAAGATAAAATCAAGAAATAAACCACCTAAATCCTAATCAAATCTAAAATTTAAAAATGTATTTTTTTTACTCTAAAAATAAATTAAGATAAAATCAAGAAATAAACAACATAAATCATAATCAAATCTAAAATTTTAAAATGTATTTTTTTATGAGAATTAATCTGAGAATGACACGTGTTATTTTTTTTCCAATTAGTGAATATTCTGCACCCTAGAAGATTTTCTTTTCCTCAATCCTTTTGCTTTTGATTAAGAAGAGAAAAGCAGAAATCCTTGAAGCATATGACATCTTACAATTAGTTGAAGAACAAAATCAATTCATGAAGAAGATTGAAACAGAAACCCAAAATGAAGTCTTGAAGAACAAAATACCCTCCTTCACCAATTTGAAAGGACTGTGGTGAAAGAATTGTATTTAGTGTATTTGTGAATCTTGGGATGGAACCCTTGTGAAACAAAAAATTAAAGGAACATTTCAGTCAAGAGAAACAAAAAATGGTGTATTGCCCCATATGTGCGCACCCCAGCAAATTATCTATATATGTGAGAAAAAAATAAAATAATTCTCCCACCCAAAATAATTGTGGTTACTTCACCAATAAACTTATACTAACAATCAATTTAAATTGAACTTAAGGAAATATATAGAGCAAAGTAAGATAAGTCACCCAATTGACATACTAAAACATGAGTATATGCAAAACTAATGAGTTTGAGGAAAACATAAACCAACCTTAAGAATGGGCTAAACATACTCATGAAGATTAAATGTGAGTTATTCATATGCTTTCATCAATTTGACTGACCTGTGCATCATTAAAAAAAAATTTAGTAAGTTGTGCACCATTCACATACAGTGCAAATAGTATGCTTATACACACAGCTCAAACACGATGAATAAAAACGTGCAAAATTTGAGAAATGAATATAAATTCAGGCTATCCTAAGTTTCGTAAATTTCTATAAATTATACCAAAATCTGGTTTAGAATGGCTTCACGCGCATGGATTTCTACAAACTATACTAAAATCTGGTTTAAAAAAATATAAACGGAAGAAGAACAATAGAAAAAACATAACATCCAGATCAAAACATTACGTCTTCAACAATGACTCGTTAAAGGGTCTATGCAAAAATTTGTAAATTTTTTGATCAAAACACACAAAATATGTGAAATTTAAGAATCCATGATTAAATTACGAACAAAGGATAAACTGAAATGGCACAAACCATCAATCACAACATGATAAACTCTTCTTCACGTAACATCATCTTACGGCATACCTCTGTCCTGATCGCGACATTTGGCAGAGGTAGAAATAACAGCTATCAAATCTCTGCGTGTCCATGGTAGCTTTGTGGACCCTCAGCACCAAATCAACTCCCTTTTCTTAGAATTAACATTAAATAAATAATAAGATAAATTAAGATAAAATCAAGAAATAAACAACCTAAATCCTAATCAAATCTAAACTTTAAAAAAGTACTAAATAAAGATAGATAAAACTACCAAAATCTAGCAAATCACAATAAAAAACTCATAAAATCCTGAATTAAGTAAAAATATGAAAATTTAATAAAAATACCATAAAAATTCATTTATACTCTAAATGTAACACAAAAATAAAATAAAATATTTCATGAAATTAAAATTAAATAAATAATAAATAAGGATAGATAAAAACTATCAAAATCTAGCAAATCACAATAAAAACTCATAAAATCCTGCATTAATTAAAAATCCGAAAATTCAATAAAAATTAATTATTATACTTTATAAATAAATGTAAAATAAAATAAATTATTTACTGGAAGTAAAATTAAATAAATAATAAGATAAAATTAAGAAATAAACAACCTAAATTCTAATCAAATCTAAAATTAAAAAATGTATTAAATAAAGATAGATAAAAACTACCAAGTCTAGCAAATCACAATAAAAACTCATAAAATCCTAAATTTATTAAAAATCCGAAAATTTAAGAAAATTTAATTAATATACTCTAAAAGTAAATCTAAAATAAAATAAAGTATTTTCTGGATTTAAAATAAATAATAAGATAAATTAAAATAAAATTAAGAAATAAACAACCTAAATCTCAATCAAATCTAATATTAAAAATGGTATTAAATAAAGATAGATAAAAACTAACAAAATCTAGCAAATCACAATACAAACTCATAAAATCCCGAATTAATAAAAAATTCGAAAATTCAATAAAAATTAATCAATATATTCTAAAAATAAATTTAAAATAAATTAAAAGACCAAATCTTATCTTTTAAAATAATATCAATCAATTATTTTAGAATATATAAAATTAAAACATATATCAATTGAAAATTATATCTTCTAAAATAATATCAATTAATTAGGTTAGAATATATAAAATTAAAACATATATCAATTGAAAATTATATCCTCTAACAAATTGACACGAGGAATAATTTTTATGAGAATTAATCTGGTGCTGACACGTCACTAAGAATTAATCTGGTGCTGACACGTCACTATGGAAGTTCTTCTTTTCTAATATATATTGATATTGATATTGATATTGATATTGATATTGATTGATATTGATATTGATTATTTCTCTCTCATCCAAATTACTTTATTACTTTATGAGTTTAGTTTAGTTTTATTACTTTATGAAAATAAAAAATATAAATAATGTGGTTGGTGGGACCAAATGAATAGTGGTAAGAACTAAGAACTCATGGTTTAAGCAAAATTGCTTGAGAGTTGCTTAAACACATGTGGCAATACGGGTCCACATGAATAGTGCTAAGAACTAGCATTAGAGATGCTAATGTTGACCTGACTTATTTTTGCTCAATGATATGCGTAGTTAAGTGAAAAGGTCTCTATGCTGACTTTTTTATTTTTTTTATCATTTAAAAAATATCAATTTTAGACATTTTCTTCCTCTTCCTCCTTAACATATTCTCCAAGATCTAACATTATCCTTAATTATAAAAAATCTATTGATTTTTTAGATATGCGTTTTTTACCGCACCGAAAACAACCTTATTCAAACTAAAAACATTCATCTAATTAAGAGCTAAAATCATCCGTCATTTTGTAAAGATACACGTTTAATATTTTCCGATGTATCAAAAAAAAATACATATTTAATTTCACAAGTAAGTTCCTGATGTTGGATTAACAATCAACAATGCATAAAAACATGTTTTGATTGGCTTGCTACTACCTGCTAGCACCTATTAGTCGAAATCAAAAAATAATACTCGAATTAATTAAAAATTTGAATAGCACTTTTCAACACAATATAAACAAATCTTCCGCCGAAAATATACATGGTTGTAAATTTAGCTAGCTAGAAGAAAATGTAAGAAACCTAGCTGGAAAGTAAAGAATTCCAACCCCAAACGTGATTCATATTTCACAGGTCACTATATAATACATACATTTTGAGACACACCATTTTTTCTATTTACGTCTCTTTTCCAATCACAATACATTACATATTACATTAATCACTTATCTTTCATTCTAGTAGTCTATCCCTATTTAATTAGTGTACATCAATCTCTATATATCCATCGTCAAAGCAACTCGCACATCGTTTAAACTTGGGGCCATGCTTCATTGTAATCCACCTTGACATAATCGCATTGGAAGCTTTGTTACTTTTTCCCTTTCCAACTTTTGTTTTCACTCCTTGCTATGAGAAATTGGAAACTACTAGTGATTATATCCGTGCGATGCACGGGATCTAAATCATTAATTTCGTTGAAAAAATTACGATTAATTTAATCTAATCATGATTCCTTATTTTATTATTACTCAGATCTCACCATACCACATATATTTATATTATTCATTTTTTAAATTTAAAATTAAATTAATGCTGCAACTAAAAAATATTTAATTAATATTTATAACAATATAATTTATAAGTAGACTTAATTATATTTAAATCCGGACAAAGAGGTTCGAAGGAGACGCAAAACCAGCTCTAGCCGGTCAAAACTGAGTACATGAACTGGAAATAAATTGTATGACTTCGACATGGTACACTTGAGCACACCACGATTTAGATTCGATGGAATTCAACTTAAAGTAGTGTTATCTTATTTTTCAAAGTAGTGTTATCTTATTTTTCGATGGAATTCAGCTTTATTCACATTAAGAGATTCATATGAACCTGTCAATGAGAGTAAAACATCCAAGTCGACAATGGATAAATCATAAAAATTAAAAAATCTAGAAAACAAACATCAATAAATGCATTAACCAAAGCCAAACACAACAAATACAAAACATATTTTTAACACTAACAAATGAGATACCTTTCAAGTTCCAACAGATAATTCCATGCAGTCTGTGGTTAACCCTTTTAATGAAATTTCAGCTTTCTAAAACAAACTATGTATATATTTCCATAAAAGCATATTGATAGCACACAACTGAATTACCATAGAAACTGAAAGTTAGCGAGCTTTAAATGAATTAATTTTTCATTTAAGAGATATCATTTCTAATCAACACTCACAACCCCGCCAGCCATGTAAAAAATTGGGATTCTCAAAACAATTTCATCCTTGTGATACCAAGCATTGCCTAAATGAAAAGGAAGAGAGCAAAAAGAGTCCCTGAAAATGACCATAAATTAATGTGTTAGAATAATCAAACTGCTCTAAAGGGGACATCAATTTTTATAATATCTATATAAAATTTGAAGACAAAAATAAATAATAGTACAATAAGTACTCTATGACTAATTAACATGATAAGTAACTTACTTTAGACCAGAAAAAGTGGAAAGAAGATGAATAGGTTCTCATAGTGCACATAAGAAATGTATAGTGGCAAAGAAACTAAAAAGGAAGAAGTTAAGATCAACTCCAAATAACATACTACACAATTTGAAGAGAATGAGGAGACAAACTGGAAACATTTGTGGAAGTTCATAATGTTTTGTTAGTCATCGAGGGACACTAAAAAGAGAAATGAAGAAACTGAAAGGAGGAGGGTTTGGATAAAGTCATAGCTACTTTGCTAGTCTGAGAAACATATGATGTGCGGGTTGCTCAATCAATAACATGACCTAAGTGGCTAAGCACCAAGATGATGCGCAAATAATGAGTTCAAAATTCTACAACTTGTACTAAACATTAAGTTATCCTATCGAAATCACTTTTCCTATAAATGAATCTAAACATAAATCAATTCACTTTCAACTCACTTTTTACCATCATCAGTTTTACCAAAATCAATTTTATCCAAAACTTATTCTAACAACACTGATCCAAACACATGTGAACCTACCTGATTTCTTTTCAAAATCACATATCCACAGACGTGTAAATCTACCTAAGTTTCCTACTGTGTAATGACGCTTTATTTCTTTATATGATATATATATATATATATATATATATATATATATTATTCTCTTTTTTCGAAAGAAAAAAATCTACCTAAGTTTCCAAATACACATTAAACAAATAATCAACAATAAGCATGATTACCTTTGGGTTGAAAAGAGAACGTCTCAAGTTGAAGAACAACCATCACATATACTATTATGAGCCATTGCTGTGAGCACTTGTCCACTCTTGGTTTTATAGAGCACTCCGCACTCCTTTGATTGTCCCATTTTCTTCAAGTAAAGACGTAACAGTTCCTTGTTTTGACACTGCACAAAATTGGAAGTAAGAAGATGTAAGTGTAAGATTCAAAGAATTTTTTTTAACTTCAAAAGAAATGATTCCTTCAAGAATGAAAATATGATAAAAACATGTATATACTTTGGAAGAGATGAAGCATTCTCTCGCATTCTCTGAATGAAAAGGTCTTTGTGAAAACTTCTCCCAGAGATATCAGAGTCAAATTTCTTCAAGGGATAAGAAAGCTTGGTATTTTCCCATCCTTATAAAGTGTATATCCAAAAATTCTCTGAGCATCAATTTCATCCACACAATATGCAATTAATCATATATTAGTGCCTCCAATTCACATCTGCCACAATTATAATAGCATATGAAATGAAATTTACCCAAATTAGTTCTGATGCAGTACATAAGTTGAATGAGGCATCATACTAATGTCTTCATTTGTAGAATGATATAATACAGAAGTTGATCCAATTTCATTTGTTAAATCTAGGGTCACAACATAATGAATCCTACCCTATGGCTTCCTTGGCGGATCTCTTATGACATATTGTCAAACCTCCTAAGTCTCCTATAATCTAACGTGTTAGAATTTAAAAATAACACCTTAAATAGAGTTGCTATAAAAAAACATATTCCATGAAAATTAGTGAAAACATGCATGTGAGAATCTCAAATTTCACACTGCAAGACAAGCAATGGGGAATAATGGAGGCACTTCCTTTGCCTAAAACACATTGATCTATGCTATTATAACTAATAAGTGACAGTTCTAATACTAATATCAATACAGAGAAGCAACCAAAGACACAAATACTCGAAAAATTAAAGAAAGGCTAGTCTCCAACAACACAAACACGCCATAAAACTTGTGAAATAACATGATGAATCACTGAACACTTAAATAATTGAATGATGCACAACAATAATAGAAAAGATACACTTAACACACCCCACCCACCAAGATAAACTTGTCCTGTTGTGATGCTAGAAAATTATAAATATCCATGTACATTGAGTTTTTCAAATGTAAATAAATAACTTCATAATAGAGTACATTTATTTTTGAAATTCAGGTGCCATGATGTACTGATATACATCTTACATCTTGTTTTACATGATACACCAACATATCAGATGAGATCAATATGTAACACCCGAATTATCCGCATACATTTTATGCAAGATTCTATTTTAACCCCATAAATTATTATAAGACCTTCAACAACTATTTCAGATTAATCTAGAGTACAACTGTATGAAACATCATTGAGAATACCACCATACATAATAAATATTTTGTAGTTTGTAGTACTTTGTACAATAGGCTAAAATTAAAATTCCAAAGAGGCTGACGTTGAACCCATAACCTGTGTAAGACGTGTTTCCACAGCAACAATCTTGATTCTTGAGTGCAATTCACATGGATGATGATGAGGATCCACTGCCAAATCTCACAGCAATTAGGCTCTTCACACGGTAACTTCCATCACTCCACTCAATGGACCCAAAACTCTGAGAACCACCATACCCAACTGTAGTGAGAGTGACCTCAAAAGCCTGTGTCTTGTTCTTAGCACTGAACACAAGCTTGCTTTGGTGAGACATTAACATCAACACCATTAGGAGCATTCACCTTGACACTGTAGGGGATCACCTCTTGCTGTTTGTCAAAAAATGAAAACTTTAACATCGACCTTTCTTGCATGTGCTATTAAGAAATTGAAATGGAAAGAGAGTATCACATTACAAAAGGAAAGAGAAATCGTGATTGAGGGTCACCGGGAAACTTACCAAACTGGGTTTTGCGGTGGTTGTGTCGTCGGGGATGCTTGCGGTTGTTGAAGGGGGTGTTTGTCGGTTCTCCGGTGAAGTGGGGCGGCGGCTATTGAAAGGGAAGCACAACAGAGAGGGAAGAATAGAGGCAAATCTCGGTATTTCGAGACAACGAAGCCATGACACCAAAACCTTAACAAAAGATGGGTGTTTCGAGAAGTCTATCGGAGGGATTACTCATGACTCAAGCGGTGCCAATGGCTGATCACCGTTTGGGTTTTTATAGCTGCCATGCGCATTTGACAAAGAAAGAAGATGAGAAAAGGGGGGTAAATGGGGAAGAGGGGAAGATTGCAGCAGATTTGCAATCTGCAGAGAAGATACTCCGTACCTACGTTTTCAGACATCCTGCATAGGTATCGGAAAAACCGCTCCAAGACCCGACCCTTGACCCGGCCCTTGCAGATTTCTTTTGATGAACAGTACCCAAAACCTTCTAGCTTTAGTTAGTTATAGATATATCATGGTTTTTTTTATAAGCAAGAATATATATTGAAATGAAGTACAAGGGGTACTTCAATCCAATACAAGTAGAGAATGAAGAAGTTACAAGAATTACAATTTACAGTACCAAAGGACCCTCTACTATTAAAAAAGTCCACTACCTACTTGGAGGAAGGACTAAAGAAAAGAGTCTCATTAAAAGCTTACTAGGAAAAACTCCCTTGAAAAAACCTAGTGAAGGAAAAAGAGTACTCGATTCTAAAGGCCAAAATGCACCACCAAGAGGAAACTACCATGGTGTTCATTTATCTATATTTATGATTTTTTTTTTGGAGCTAACTATGTGGGAAGTGCATTTGTGTATGGAGCACATCAAGTAACTATGCGTATCAAAAAAAGAAAGTAACTCTGCGTAGGTTCAATAAGTACAAAATCCAGAAGATTGTATTACTATTTATGTCTACTATTCTCCCTAGGAAGATTTCTCTTCAAGAATATGCATTCTCTTCCTAATTATTTCACCTACTGGATTTCTTACCTTTTAATTTCTTCATAACTTTTACTATATTTTAACCTCTTAAAGACAAGGAATGTGTAATCTTCCTATTTACTCATTAAACTTTTCTCTCTCATGAGTGTATTACTATTTATGCAACATATTTTCATATAACATCTATATACTTTAGAAAAGAGGAAGGCTGTGAGCCCCACCTCCATAACTTGGCACTTCAAGAATTACTCTCCAACACCCACTCTTTACATGACAAGTGTCACCTTCTGATTGTTTTGGACCAAAATAATAGAAGCTCAATTTAATTTCAATTTTTTAATGGAGACCCAATAATCAAATCTTAATGATTTTGTTTTTATGGTTTATGACTCCTAAATTATTGCATTCAAAATAATTCCAGCTCTGTGTAAGCATGGAAAATTCGAATTACTTGACTTCTTTTGCAACCAATAAAAACTGAATAATTTTCCTAATATGTTTTAAATGAAATTGAATGCAAAATGTGTAAATGCATTGACCAAATCATTATTACAATAAAATTAAGTGGTGTACGCATAACATTAAATAAAAAAATTGAAGGCATATTGTGTAAAGAGAATAATTTCATTGACCAAAATGCCGATATGCTATTCATATTTAAATCATTCCTTATTTAAAATGGTGGAATTAATGAAAATTACATGGAAAATTTGAATTCTGTCAAATATACATTTAATGCTCTGCGTTTAATCGTGACAAGCAAAAGTCAAGAATGAATATGGAGCTTCAATTCCGCATATAATTATTTTTTCGTTACAAACTAATCTCTTCGTTACTTTTTTTTTCCTTTTTTAAGATGAATATACCAGTAACCCTAATTCTCAAATTCCTATATAAATCACCTCATGGTATTCTTCAATTTCATCATTTTTTCCCACCAACTATTGGCTTTGAAATATACTTTGTTCGAATGGCAATCGACGATCTCGTCACCATCGATGCTTCAAAAGAAAACTGGTCTATTGTCGCAAATGTGAACCGTTTGTGGCTTAGTCCGAGCTTATATGGATCCAAGCTTCCATTTTCCATGGACATGATTCTTATGGATGACAAGGTAAATCACTTTTCACATAAACCTCATGTTTTACATCCTTTTTTGCTTAAACTATAAATCTCTAATGTTCTCATTTTAATGAATTTCAGGGTTGTAAGATTCATGCGACCGTTAGGAAGACTCTGATATACCGATTCCAATCTTTGATAAGTGAAGGTCGTGTATATCAGATTTCGTTCTTTGGCGTTGGTGAAAGCGGACGTGATTTCCGACCAACCGGGCATCCATTCAAGATCAACTTTGATATTCATACATCTGTGCGCTTGGTTCCCAACAGGGCCATCGATTTAAGCCCGTACAATTTTGTGCCGATAACTGATATAATGTTCAAGGATCTTGATACGTCTTTTCTTATAGGTATATACTCTTTTTGGGCCTTTTGATTTTTAAATTACTATTATGGGATTTGGATTAATGTTGCTATGATTTTGCATATGTCATTGGAATTCTCATTGGTGCAAGTGCTGAACAAGAATTCGAAAAAGATGGCGGGAAGCAAAAAAGAATTACTATTGAACTTGACCAAGACGGGTACACCCAAATTTCATACCTTATTTCAAATTTTGTACATCTTTAATTATTAAGTTTTTATGGTTTTATAATTTCTCATTCGTCTTAATAGGGCTCGGGTTGAATGCGCCATTTTTGGAAAGTATGTTGATGAGGTCGTTGGTTACCTTGGATCTGCTGATGCAATCAATGCCGTTGTTGTTGTGAGTTGTGTCAAAGTAAAGCCCTTTAAAGGTATTTTAAAGTTTCATCTGGTGTCAAATAATTAAAGTGCAGTGACAAATTTTTTGAAAACATTCATAATTTTTATTTTACAGGTAAGACAAGTCTCCAAAATGTTTATGGAGCTACAAAGGTTCTTTTTAATCCTCTCATAGAAGAAGCTGCTCCCCTCCGAACTCGGTGAGTTCAGTTCTGTTGTTTAAATTACTCTCCTTTTTTATTGATATCAAATTATTTAATCGTCTATCTTCTAGGTTTTTGGAATCACATGATAATACGGTGCATGTCATTAGTCCTCTGCAAGATTCTGCAAAGAAATCTGCCCCTGAAGATGATTTTCTAAAGCAGAATGATGGGAAAACCATCGAGCAACTAAAAGATCTTGCATAGGTATGTATATGGGTTCATATGTTTTTATTTTTAAACTTAATTTTTCCCTGGAATCAATGCTGCCTGCAATAACCACCCACTGTATTTTCAGAGGGTTCATGAAATTTTAGAACTTTCAAAATCTTTACCGATTAAAAAATTAATAAGTCTTAAGGTATATCACTTTAAATTTATAACCTGTATTTGACTTCAGAAAATAAATCATAAACTGCATTAAAAACGAATCACTGATGCCAACTTCAGAAAATAAACCACGTTAAAGTTTATGAGATTTAGGGTCTACTAAATCCAATCACTGAAGCTTTCTTTGCTATGAACCAAAAAACTAATCTATATATGACTTTTACGGCATTGAAAATGTTTGTGAAGTGGTAGTCATTTTATTGAGTAAGCCCCTTTAGAATTCATGATTGATTGAATTAATTCAGGCATTTTAAATGGTGTTAATGTGATTCAGAGTTCAAATTTGAATACATATACCAGGTGTATGAATTGAAATTCATACAATCAAGTTCTTTAGCATGCCTACAGTATTTAAATGCAACATATATCACACATTCTAAAATTATTGTTTTTAATTTTTCAGAAGTCCTATTGTGTTGTTCTTAATACTGTTAAGTATATTGCAGAGGGTATGGATTGGTACTACCCTGCGTGCAAGTGTGGCAAGAAGGTATATCCTGCCGACGGTATGTATTTCTGTGAGCCATGTAATCGTCACGTTGTTTCTCCAGCTCACGGGCAGTTATATGTTGCACTTTCAAATTTGTTGATCAGACTCACGGGAGTTATATGTTACACTTTCTAGAGTTAAATCTAGAAAAGGGTTGAAGATGCTCATCATAGATGACGAAGGAGTTGTAACTAACACTACACGCAACGTAGTGTATCAAGAAGTCTTCGATAATATTTGACATGTAAGTGTTTATTTATCAATGTTTTTTTCAATTTAAATGGTAGAAATAGTAAAACTGATATGGTTATTCTCTTTATTGTTTTACAGCATAAAAAGATATCAAGCAAGTTATTGATCATCTAATTTAAAGGTGTAATGACGTTTCTATAAGGTTAGCTTACACTTTCAAATTATACACAATTTATATTTGTATTAGTTACTGATTATTACACTAATAATTTTTCCTTCCTTTCTAGGTTCTATAGCACAAATATGTTTGATTGACAACAAGCTCGGTTATGAAGTCTTTATCATTAATCATGGACTACAATTTCAAATAAGGGTTCATGTTGCTGTCATTGTTATTTTTATCTTATTTCAATTTTCACGTAATGCATTACTTAAAAACGTGGTTTTTATTACTATTCAAGTGTAGTCCATGTGAGGTATCTACAACCTCATCGAATAAATATATTTACTGTGGTCAATTCATCTACATGTTTGTAACATATGTTCTATTTCATATCTTTTATATATACTTACTGAAAAGAGTCTAAACTAAATTAAAAACGCATTACTACTGATTTATCTTTATAATAAAATTAATCGCCGTGCAACGCACGGGTAAAGAACACTAGTATTTTCATATAATTGTATAATGTCTCTTACCGTTTAATGCACTAATGATGAAGTGAGAATTTAATTTCACAAATGTCAGTTGTGGAAAACATTCGCTAAAAAAATTAAAATGTGCAGTGGTTTTTTGGTTAATTAACAATGATTTTAGATCTCTGCATATATATATTTGCGGCATTTTCATATATATAATTGTATAATATTTTGATTAACATTCACTACATCATTTTTGGTCTTATTTATCATTGTTTCTGATAGGCCTACTCAAGTTTCTCTTGTATATGAGTTTAATCAGGAATATAAATTTTTCTCATATATATATTTAACATTAAAATTGTTGTGTTTGTCCCTCTATAAAAACAATCATAATAAAGGTTCCCACTAGGGTAAGCTACTTATATTTTGGTCCACCGGTTGACTAAAGGGTAATTCTGACTATTCCCCTTTCCCTTCTCCCCTTTCTCCTTCACTGTACTGTGCTTCTCTCTCTCTCCTTCTTCATTCAATCTGGTTTGTGCATCGAACCCGTTCACACTTTTTCATCACCAATTCACCATCATCTTCTTCTTTTTCATTCTGGCTTCTGCAGTTAATTGTTTCATATTTGACACCTCTTTCATTTCACTCCTTCAATTTCAATTTTGATTTTAGGAAAAAATTTTGCACTACCCCTTTTTATTCTGCTTTCGAAAGTTTCTACCTTTTCTAACAAATTTGATTTTTTTTTCTTCTACCAGTGATCATAGCTTGTCAATTTTTCTTTTAAGCAAGCAGTCAAATTCTACCATTATTTTTCCACTTTTTGGCTTTTGGGTGTTTTGTGGCTTCTGTGTCTACCTTTCGGTGCATCTGATTGGCGGCGCGGCGCGACGCGGCGTCCTCGGCTGAGACGCGTGACGTGGTCCTTGAGGACGGTGACGCGGACGATCTTGCCGAAGGTGGAGAAGAGGGTGTGGAGGTCGGAGTTTGTGAGGGAGAAGTCGATGGTGTTAGTGAGGACCCTGATCCCGTTTTCGATTTTGAATTGGGATTGGGTTTGGGTTGGATTAGGGTTAGGGTTTGAGGTGGTGGATGATGATGAAGAGTAGTGGTGGTAGAAAATGTCGTCTTTTTCATCTCTATCGCTCTGTTTCCCCCCTTTCTTCTTCTTCTTCGATCTTCTTCCCAGCCATTCTTCTAGCTTCAGATCCTGTTCTTCACCTTTGTTAAATTAAGACCAATTGTTAAATCTGAACATGAACATGGACATTTTTTACTTCAATCAAATCAAAACCCAATTTAATTTTCACCGTATCTATAACATTAGAAACACTGATCTGATTCTGGCATCATGGGCAAAATTCAGGAATAGATCTGCATCAGAAATGTGAGGGAGAAGGAGTGGTCTATTTACACTATTACCCTTTTATCATTCATCAAATCCTAATCATTCAAATAAGGAATATTCTAAGATTCTTAAATCCAACGGTATTTTAGGACTAGTCCACCGGTGGGCCAAAATATAAGTAGCTCACCCTAGTGGGACCCATAATTAAGAGAGTTTGATGAATGCAGTCTCTGTTGTTGAATCACTTTTATTTTTGTGAATGTACGTCCAATATCTTACATTCAGTGGACTGTTCTAAACTAGAATTCAGACATTAATTCATCATTAACCAATGTAGAAACTATAGGGTGATGTATGCAGCCTGCAACTAGCCCTAGAGGTTAGAGATATATTATATATAAAGGTAAAATAAGATAAATAATTAAGGGTTAAATATGTTTTCCGTCCCTGGACTTTCATCGGGTGCTGGTTTTCGTCCCTCGCCGGAGTAAAAGCTGACTTCAACCCTTGAACATAAGTAAAATAGCTGGCTTTCGTCCCTGCCGGAGTGGTGGCGCTGACCACCGTAACCACATGTCACGGCGAGCTGACGTGGTCACTTAAGAAATACATGTGACTTTTCTTTTCTTTTCTCTTTTAATCTAAAATCACTAACAATAACTAAATTTGATTAAATTATCTAATTCCGTTTCCAAAAAATCTAATCTGATTCTGAAATTATCTAAACTTATTATTTTTTAATGATATCACATAAAAATTATTAACTACAAAAATAAAATAAAAATGTTCATCTGACATTTTCATCTCTTCATCTTCATCAACATCTTCTTCTTCTTCTTCGTCCCACCATCCCCCATTTCCCATGCTCTCCCTCACCCCAATCCCAATCCCTTGTCCCTTCCAGAAATTAAAAACCATCAACCCAAAATCACGAAACCCAGAACACCGCAAAACCCAGAAAACATGCTACATCTTCCACATCCCAACCCAGAAACCACCATCGTCTCTGTTATGGAACAACCCAAAAATCACCACCCAACCCCATCCTGTACCGCAACCCCCACCCCTCATTCCCCATAACCCATCCCCACCCCCATGGAAACTGCAATCCCAAACCCAGACCAAAACTTTCACTGAAACCCAAAAATCCCAAAATCCAGCAGAATGGGAAGAAGAAAAGGAAAACTAAAAATCAAATCTGCACAGAAGGGGAAGAAGAAGACAAACCAAAAATCAGATCTTCATAAAGAAGGCCAGTATCAGCAGCTATGAAGCGAGAATCCCAAATTGCTGGTTAGGTCCCTTTTCCAACAAACCCTAACCCTCCTCCTCCTTCTTCCTGCAAAACCCAGCCACCGCGCCTAGCCACTACCTCCAACAAACTCCAAAAAATTTGAAAACCCTAACCAGATCCGATCTAGAGAGCCTCATGTGGGTCTTGAAAGAAAAAATGGGTAATACGAAAGAAGAGGAGAAGAAGACGAAGCAGTGAGCAAGAAGAAGAGGAAATGAAGGAAAACGATGGTGGTAGAGGATCTCTTGATGATGGGTAATGGGAGAAGAAGAAGAAGAAGAGGAGAAGAAGATGAAGCAGTAAAGAGAATATTGGTAGTGATTTAGTTTTAAGAATTAAATTTAATTAGAGTTCTGATATTGTTAGTGATTTAAAAAAAATAGAAAAAAAATTGTTAGTGATTTAAAATTTGAAAAGAAAAGAAAAAAAGCCACATGTATTTTTTAATTGACCACGTCAGCTTGCCGTGACATGTGGCTATGGTGGTCAGCGCCACCACTCCGTCAGGGACGAAAGCCAGCTATTTTCCTTATGTTCAAGGGCTAAAGTCAGCTTTTACTCCGGCGAGGGACGGAAACCAGCACCCGATGAAAGTCCAGGGACGGAAAACATATTTAACCCAATAATTAAATAGCATGGTTATTATTTAATTTGAATTTAAAAATAAGGGTCATATTTTTCATAATTATTCCTGAATAAAATCGACAACTGTTCTTAGCTTGTACTAATACGAACGAGTAGGAGTTGTTTGAACTTTGAAGTTGACAACAATGAGAAGAGAGACAAAGATTATAAAAGACAAAGGACATTATATAAATTAGCTTACCTATCTTTTTCCTGACACACATAGCATTGTCTTGACCAGGCTTTCATTGATAGCAACCATTGCTCTGCTGATATTTATCTGTGAAATTGCTGTGGATGATTTTTTCGTCCTCAACCTTTTATCCTGCAAATAAAATATAGCATATAATTCATAGTTTCATACTATTCTTTATCTGTGTAAACAAGTGTATCACCGTTAAAAATAATATAAACATGGGATATATGCGGGGAGGAGTTTATTATGGTCTTCTAAAAACTTGTGTAAGGTTACACCATGCCATTTTGACCTGCAATAGTAGGTTTAGCAGGTTTTAAAAAAAAATCAAAAAAACATATATATTAGTAAATTAATTAATGAAGGATTAGGTTAATTAGTGAATAAATTATCTTCCTCCTTCCTCAACCCATCATCTTCTCCCACCTCATGAGAAACCCACCCCCAGATATGAAACCATAACCTGCACAATATTCCCAACCCAGAATTCCCAGATCTTGTTCTCGTTCAGCAGCTATGGATCCCTTCAAACCTAGCAAAGCAATGACATGCAGCCATGGATGCTCCTTCAAAGAAAAAGAATGAGTGGGGGGATCAGAACCAGCAACAAAAATTGAAAAAGCAAACCCAGAAACCCAAATGAAGAACCCAACAAATCATTTTAACCAGCAAACCTAGAAACCCAAGAACTACCAAAACCCCAACTTAGGAAACCCAGATTGCAAATTTGTGGTTGCAGAAGAAGAAGATTTTACTGCAGATCTGAGGTTGGAGTTGCGGTTGGAGAACGAGAAACCCATAAATCTATCACCACTTGTTTTCAGTTGAGGTTTCTCTCTCAAAGCAAAGTGAGAGCTCCCATGGAGACGGAGCAAAACCCCACAACCACAACCGACCAAAACGCCGTCGCTTCCCAAAACTCACAACCCGCCGTCGCTTCTTCCATGTTCCCACACGATTGTCTTGTTCTTACCTTGTGAGTTTTGCAGGTTTTGGATTGATGGTGGCTGGGTGGCATGGGGGTTTGAAGATGATGAATGAAAAATGGATTTCAGAATGGGTTTTGGATATGGTGTAAGAGAGAAGAGGAATAAAAGATTAAGGATTAATGTTTTTTCTAAATTAATTAAAGATAAATATTTAATTAAGCAAAAATATATTTTGATTTTTTTTTTAAAAACCTGTTATAGTGAGTTAAAATGAGTTGGTGTAACTTTGCACAAGTTTTTAGATGACCATAATAAATTTTTCCATATGCGGGTAACATGTTGATGTACCTTAAAATTATAAAAATTAATACTCCTCATTTGCTAATTATTAGACCCTTAGATATAATTACGTTTATTTAAAAAACATGTAATGAGGCCAATTAATGTAATTGGTTCTAAAAAAAAGCTAAACAATCTTTCATATTTTCCTTTATCTCTTTCATCATTGTGTTAATTGTATCACATTATCTCTTTAATGTTATCTCACCGTCTCTTAACAAATGCAATAAGCAAAAATATTAAAAGATAATAATATTTTTTTGAAATTAGTAGGAGGTCTTATATTAAGGGACACCAAATTTTTTCAAGGGGTCTTATAATTAGGAATTGAGGGAGTAACAAATATAGACTAAGAACTTGGGCTTCAAATTGCTTGGAATCATGGGGGATTGCATCGAGCTAACTAAAATCCTTGCGGAAGCTTATCGAATCAGATTTCATGCTGAGATTTTCCAAGAAACTTGTGAGTTGTTTGACCGGAGCTGGAGAGTGGAGCTTTCTTGGGTCCATTGTGAAGGTAATATACGGCGGATTGGCTTGCAAAACAGGTCTCCAATTTCCCCTTCTCAGGCATTCAATTGATGGAGACCCCTCCCCTGGATTAAAAGTTCTTATGTTGAATGACTCCTTAGGCATTTCTTAGCTTTCTTTTTTGCTGGTCATTTTCCGATGTATAAAAAAACTTGAGACTTCAAATCTCCTCTTTTGAATTTTAAATTATTCTTCAAAATCCTAATAATTTTGTCCTTGATTGAGGATATAGTTGCATATCTCTCGCAACAAATGATTTTTTTAAAATTCAAACTTGTGTTCTCATACTTACAATGATCTACCTTACTTACCACTTGGTCAACACTTTGTTAGTCTAAAATCCTGTTTTATTTTATGAAAAGACTGAATTTCATTAGGAATTAGAAGTTAAAAAACCTAAGATAATACACTCATGAAAATAAACTGAAAAATCATGAAACCAAACAATGTCTGGATGAGAGACTAAACTATAAGCTAGAGAATTAGCTCCCCTTTAAACGCGGTTGTTACTGGACGTGAGTCAAGAGGGCGTGAATGGTTGGCAAGCTTGTAGGTTGTACTTTTAACGGTGGGGACGAAACGGTTTGATACAGAAAATGGAGGAGTGGTGGCCGCCCTGAGTGCCGACAATGCTCTTGGTGTTATCTTTGGTTTTGGTTTAGATCTTCGGTTTTTCTTCCGTTGATTTTTATCTTTTATTTCGGTAGGTTCTTTTATGTATATTTTTAGGGTGGTTAAGTGATTGTGTATTTCTGTGGATGGTTGATGACTTTTGTATTTGTAATCATCATTGTCTTATTCTCGAGCTTAGCCTCTTACTTCTTATTATAATTAATAGAGTAAAATACACTCACCCCCCTCAAGGTTTGTTAGAATTACACTTCATCTCATTCTTATCTAAAATCTACACCCCACCCCATTTTATATAGAGGCAAATTTAGTGATGAAAAATATTCTTCGTTAATAATTAGTTATTATTTAAATTATTAATCAATAATTTCAAAAAATATTTTCAATATAATCCAATAAATTTAAAAATGAAAACATCACAATTTTAATCTTGAACATAGTGAAACATGCTTGTGTTTTCATATTTGGTAATAATTCAATTTTAATCAAAATAATCTCTTTATACCTCCAATTTTTAAAATTGGATTGTAGACCCAAAAAGCAACACAAATGAGTGAAGAAAATAGAGAAACAAAATTAAGAAATATGAAGTGGATCGTAGGTTATTAGAACCCAACGATGCGGTGGAGCACCGTTTTTAACAAAATCCAACAACATCTTAAACCAACAGAGCGTTCACTCACAACTCAAAAGGGGTGAAGTTCACAAGAAGTAGTAGAACATGTGGTTTGGGATGTGTGATTCGCGTTCTAGGGTTCAGGTCGCAACAAAACTTTGAGGCATGGTGGTGCCATGGAGTTTCACATTATGGGACGGTGACCGCCGTGTTAAAGGGAGCAAAGGCTTGGTGGTGGCCGTTTGTGGTGAGAAATATGATTTGGAGATAGATGAGACGTGAACTTAACAGACAGAGTGGATGGTCTTTTTAAATTTAATATGTCATGATGCATTTGTTTGACCCCGTTCTTACCTGCCGGATACAAATGCATACAAAGGGAGAGAGAGAGAGGTAAAGCATATATATGCGGAATTAATATATTTTGATTTTAAAAAAAATCAATTACTTTAGACAAATATAAGTTGTGTATGTTTATCTCATTAATCTTATGAATCACCATGAGACAATCAGACTCCACACAAATGAGACACCCTCAGTCAATAGCCAACTTCCGACCTTTTCTCATAGCTACAACCTTCGCATAATCAGCTACAAAGCCAATCCTATCATGTGAAACAACAACAACAAACACCCCACCACGATGATCCTAATAACAAAATATTGTCCCAACCTAAATCCGTTTTCACTACATCAATGTTTAATTTCAGAAATCGGAAAATTCGAAGCCCTCTAAGTCCGCAATGCTACATTAGCAAGACGATCGAGGAGCAGACCCAGCTCGGGTTGCACAAAGAACCTAAAACTCGTGCACCTCACGCATAGCCAAGGACCCAACTAAACCAACATTTGTTTCTTTTCCTTCAATGCAAGTTTCTCGAACGCCAAATATGATAACAAATAGTATTCACCAATTCTGCAACCTCTTTTTGTGCATCGAGGATGATGTTAGACACCCACTGCAGAAAGGATTGAGGCGTATAACATCCCAGTTAGAGCTGTCAATATGGGTTCCAACCCGCGGGTCAGCTCGACGGGTTGGCTAAATGAGCCGGGTTGGGTTGGTTAAATTTCAGCTCGAAAAGAACTTGGGTTAGTGCAACCCGGCTCGTTTAACCCACGGGTTAAACGGGCCAACCCGCGGGTCAAGCGAGCCAACCCGTCGGGTTAGAGTTATTTTTTATTAAAAAAATTATTTTATTTGTCTTTAATTCTAGGTTAGTTTTATGGATTATTTATAGATAGAAAAATAGAAATTTTCATTTCTTTAAATTTGAGTCGAATTTTTGTGTTTTATTTATTGTTATTATATTATTTATCTCATTTTAAATGTGACAGTAAAATAATTGTGTTCTTAAATTCTGTAAACTAAATTCTTTTTCTATATTTTAAATGTGAGATAAAAATAATTGCGTTGATAAACCTCTTTCTTATGTGTTCATACCAATTTCCGTAAGTATTTTTTTGAAATTATTTTTTTATGACATTTTAAACATTTTCTAATCCAATTTCTCTATTTTTATATTTATTTCACTCAACCCGCGAGCCAGCCCGCCAACCCGCGAGCTCGTAGCGAGCCGGGTTGGATTCATATTTTTCTGGCTCGTTAAGACCCCGGGTTGACACAACCCAACCCGTTTTCAACCCAACCCATACGGGCTGACCCGTATGGGCCGGGCTGACCCATATTAACAGCTCCCAGTTAAGGTCCAAGACCGACACAAACCAAACACCTCAACTAACTCTAAGGACAATCCATAAAAAAAGTGATCCAAGTTTTCCTCTTTACCATCACACCAGGGGCAGTTTACACCATTGTTTCAAATTGTTTCAAATTATGAATTTGAAACTAGTAATTGAAACTAGTAACTACAATGATTCTCACACGATAGTAGATACTAAAAAGAATTAAAAAAATTTACCACTTCAAATATCGAATATAATTACTCAAAAACTGAGTGGTAAAAAATATTTGAGCGTTATCATCGTTAGCAGCGAGAAGCTCCTCATTGAACCACCGTGAAAGAATGCGAATCAGGTTTTCCGGCAACCTTTCCTCACTCACTCCGAAGACCCTTCGCCGCCATTTCTCACAACCACCCCTTCCCACCACCGATCCCGACATTCTCACGTCGAAAACTCACGTCCTGGACACCCTATTGACCCACAGGACCAACCCCAGATTGGCTCTGGAGTTCTTCAAACAAGTAGTGAGAAAACGAGGCTTCGTCAAAACCATTGATGTCTTCTGTCCCCTGCTTCAGATTCTCGCTTCCATCCCTGAAACTCGTGGGGCTTTACAGAATTTGCTCAACAACTATGTTTCCGGAGATGCAGTTCCTGCTGCCAGGGTCATTGTGGAACACTTGCTGGAGTGTGCTGAGAGGTATGGTTTTCAATCTGATTCGCAGGTTTTGAATTACCTTTTGAAGGGTTATGTTAGAGCTAACAAGATCACAGAGGCTGTTGAGTGTTTTAGAGTGATGTTAGAGCATGATGTGATTCCTTGGGTTCCTGTTATGAACACCCTTTTGACTGCAATGGTTAAGAGGAACATGATTGATGGTGCGCGCCAGTTGTTCGATGAAATGTTCGAGAGAAAGGTATACGGTGATTGCTACACCCTGCATGTCGTGATGCGGGCGTGTTTGAAAGGAGGTAGGACTGAGGAAGCTGAGAAGTATTTTGAGGAGGCCAAGCGCAGAGGTTTGAAACTTGATGCTGCAGCATATAGCTTGTTATTCAGGCAGCTTGTAAGAGGCCGGAATTGAATATGGCGTGTAAGCTGTTGAAGGAGATGAGGGAGTTGGGGTGGATTCCGTCTGAGGGTACTTATACGTCTGTGATTGGTACTTGTGTGAGGCAGGGAAATGTTGTGGAGGCATTGAGGCTTAAGGATGAAATGGTGAATAGCGGTGTGCCTGTGAACATAATTGTTGCCACAAGCTTGATGAAAGGGCATTGTCTGCTAGGCGATATAAATAGTGCGTTGAAGTTGTTTGATGAGATTGTTGAGGCTGGTGTCGCTCCTAATGCGGTTACATTCTCAGTTTTGATAGATTGTAGCTCTAAGATTGGGAGTATGGAGAAGGCTTTTGAACTTTACAACAGAATGAAGCTCATGGGTATTCAACCCACGGTCTTCATAGTAAAATTTCTGTTAAAAGGGTTCCAGAAACAGAATATGCTTGAAAATGCATATAGGTTGCTTGATGAGGCAGTTGAGCACGGTATTGCTAGTGTTGTTACATACAACATCCTTTTGTCCTGGCTCTGTGGACTAGGTAAGGTTGTCGAAGCTTGTAATTTGCTGGACAAGATGATGAGCAAAGGTGTTACGCCATCACTAGTTTCTTATAACCACATAATACTTGGTCACTGCAGAAAGGGTTGCATGGATGATGCATATAGTGTGATGAACAGAATTCTTAAAAAGGGTTTAAAACCAAATGCTTTAACATACACTCCTTTGATAGATGGTTTTTTTAAGAAGGGTGATTTTGAGCGCGCCTTTGGGGTGTTTGAGCAAATGATGGCTGCAAATGCAAACCTACAGATTACACAGTTAACACCATTATAAATGGCTTGTGTAAAGCTGGCCGAGTTTCTGAGGCACAGGATAAATTGAACAGTTTTATCAAACAGGGTTTTATTCCTACTTCTATGACTTATAATAGCATCATAGATGGGTTTGTCAAGGAAGGTGCAATGGATTCTGCATTGTCTATCTACAGGGAGATGAGCAAAAGTGGAATTTGGCCAAACATTATTACTTATACTAGTTTGATGAGTGGATACTGCAAATGCAATAAGATCGATCTTGCTTTGGAAATGCTTAATGATATGAAAAATATGGGTTTGAAATTGGATATTACTGCATATAGTGCTCTCATTGCTGGTTTATGCAAAATGCAAGACATGGAAAGTGCAAGCAAATACTTCTCTGAGCTCTTGGAGATTGGTTTGACCCCAAACACAATTGTTTTTAACAGCATGATCACTGGCTTCAGAAATTTGAATAATATGGAAGCAGCAATTAACTTACACAAGAAAATGATAGAGCATAAGATTCCATGTGATTTGCAAACATACACCACACTGATTGATGGACTTCTAAGAGAGGGAAAACTGACTTTTGCTTTAGATCTTTACTCAGAGATGCTTTCCAAGGGTAATGTGCCTGATATCATTATGTATACAGTTCTGATCAATGGACTCTGTAACCATGGACAACTAGAAAATGCAGACAAGATTCTAAAGGAAATGAATCGGAATAATATAACTCCTCCTGTTCTTGTTTATAACACTTTAATTGCTGGGCACTTTAAGAAGGGGAATCTGCAAGAGGCTTTTAGACTGCATGATGAGATGCTTGATAAAGGTCTGGTGCCTGATGACACTACATATGATGTTCTTGTAAACGGAAAGCTAAAAGGATACTGCACACAAGATAAAGGCAATATGCATTGTTCACAATGAGACCGCAGCTGGGGTCACCAGTAACTTGGCCAAAGTGAGACAAATTCTTTGTGAGCATACCACCAACTTATTTTTTATGAAATTCATGCTTGGGTAGTGTTGTTATACTATGTAGTTCTATGCTATAAAATGTTTACTTTTAGAGGTGTTGTTATTATATAATATCATTTCCACTTTTGATCTGACCTTTTCAGCTTTGGAGAAGCTCTGGATCTTGAAAGGGAGGCTATTAGCAGAACTGGTTATAATGAGAAAATTACTATAGCCCTTATTTGCAGACTGAACTTTTAGCAGATCTGCATCATAGCTGGTTTGAGGCACAAGAACTTGGTGCAGCTTCAAGGTTGGTGTGCTGAGAAGGGTGAGTTGCTGCTGGTGTATGATTTCATGCCCAATGGGAGCTTGAACAAGATGCTTTACAAGGAGCCTGATAGTGCTCAGAGGCCTTGCATGAGAAGGGTTTTGCAGATTCTCCACAATGAAGCTACTCCTTGTGGTGCCAAAAGTGAAGCCAAGCCCTCACTTTTACCCTTGAGTATTGACAAAATTGTTTCAGGTGCTGACAGTGACGAGTTTAATACCAACCAGGCCATGTGTGAGATCTAAATTGGCCGAAGTTGCGGAACTTATATTCATTTAATTCTTTAATTTTATTTCCCTAGGGAGTTGTTGTAATGTTGATATTCTATAGTAATATGAAATACCATAGAAAAAGTCATAGTTCATTGACACCAGTTCAAAGTTAAGCAATCCATTGAATTTCATGGTCTGAGCTCTGCCTAAATAACAGTTTAATGTTATGGAACTTTTTAATGTTCTTTATAGGCATTGGAGTTGGCAAGGATGTATTTGATAATTCTTTGGTTATTATAGGAGCCAACAAAATGAATTTAACAGAATAAGAGCATTGTGGCAGCAGAAAATTGTCCCCCCTACCCGATACAGTCCTTCAATAGAGAACATTTATTTCTATTTAAAGTACATGACTTTATTTATATTTGGTGAACTTTGCTTAGGGTGTTTTTTTATTCTAGGTGGTTTGATGAAACTTAAGACTTTAATAATGTTAACGACGTCCTTTTGTTATTTGAAAATGTTAAACGAGTTTTTAAAAGTATAATTTACTATTGTTATAGATTGGTTAAAAATTAAGAAAGCATGAGAAAAAGTAGAAGAGGAAAGAAAATGATGTGCAATTTGTGGTACAACAATTCGCTTGGTACTACTATAATTTTGTACGAAAAAGTTGACTAATTTTTTTAATTAGTCAACTAATTAATTTTAGAGATTATTGAATTTAAGAAGTTAACTAATTTTTAAAATATAATAATATAATATTTTTTTAAATGTATCAATTTAAGATGTAGAAAGGCTCGATTTCAGGATGATTAACAAAAGGCTTCATTGTTGATTAATTTATGTTCACCTTCAGGGCTATAACTATGCATTCTCATCACATCTTCATGCCCAACCAGCCAGCCACCTACCTTGAAAGGGAAAAAGCTTGGCAACAAAAGCATGAACTACTAACATGGTGGCTATATATGAGATAACATTCCATTCATTCCTCATAAACACTAGAGATGGCTCCTTGGTTTCAATGGTTTGTGCTCCTTCTTCTTACACTCCTTTCAGTTGTTGAATGCGAATCTCAGCCCACAAATTCATTCAACCAAACTGACCTGCAAGCAGCCATGTCGGACATGAGAAGTAGATCTTACTATGGATTTGTCATCCTCCTCAAAATCCTCAACAGCCAACCCAACTCACTTCAAAACAATGATCTCACATTCCTAATGCCAAGTGATGAACAACTATCTCAGTTCTCAATAACCCCAGATGAACTCCATGATTTCCTACTCAGCCATTCTATCCCAACACCATTACTGCTCAATCATCTGTTGCATTTCCCAAATGGCTCTATGGTTCCCTCTAGCATTCCAAGCAGGGTGATTAGCATCACCAACAGTGGGAGGTCAGGCTTGTTTGTCAACAATGCAAGGATTGTCACACCAAATGTGTGCCAAACCTCTTCAATAAGGTGCCATGGAATCAGTGCTGCTTTGACATTTGGCAGCAATGTTCCTTCTCATCATGCTCCAGAACGTAAGGATCCCCCAAAGAACAGTGATGTGAGGAACCCAGTCCCATCTGTCAAAAAGACTAGTATCCCACGTTTCTTGTAAGGCAAGAAAAACACTTGCCCTTTCAGCTGTAATGTGGTGCTGTTTTATCAGTAATAAAACATCACTTTTACTTTGTCTCCATATAAGATCTCTGTAGCCTCTAGTCCTTCACAGAGGGGACACATAAAGTATGACTAGCGCATCTCAATGTAAACATATTGAACAACTAATTGGATTGGACAAATTAAGCAGCAATCATTAATCGTTACAGAACCACATTAATACATATACTGAATAGAACAAGGCTAGTTTCAAACTGGTTTTAAGCCCTTCCCTCTACAAAGGCGGCTTATACTGTCTAAAATTTAAATCTAATGGTATTAGTCTTAATCTTTGTCAATTGTGCAACAGAATGACATTGTTATAAATATATGTAAAAGGTTACAACATAGACTGAAAACTCATTGGTTTGTGCGGAAAGGGTGGCCGTCAGTAGATTGACTGTCTGCCTTGGGAGGACCACTATAGAGAAGATCATGGATTTTGGAATACATAAACATTGAAGAGGGGTCACCACCACTACTGCTCTGTGATAAGCGAGAACTCTCCTGCAATTTGATCTTCTCATACAGATATTGCTTCTCAGCCTCAGCCTCGCTTAATTTCTGTTTCAAATAGTTGCTTGTATATTCTTCCTCTGATTTATCAGACTTGGCAAGAGCAATCCTCTGGAGCCTCTCCGCCTCTCGTTTAGCCTCATTAGCTTTCAATTGGAACATATCAGCCTCGGCATTTTTCAGCCTCACAATTCTCTCCAGTTCTTCAATCTGTAACTTCTTTTTTTGCCTCTCCGTCTTGAGTTCTCCGGCTTCTCTGGCCTTGTCGGCTAATTCACGATCACAAGCCTCAAGAGCCAACCGAGCCTTCTTGAACATTCTCATCTTCTCATCAGCTACCATTTCCATCTTTCTTATAGCCTCCTGGACCACTTCAGCAATTCTATTGCATGACTCCTGTGGAGCAATCAGCCTTCCACCTTCTGCATTTTCCAGGGTCTTAGGAGAGTCCACCTCAAGCTCTTCACATAGGAAAAGCATTGGTTAGAACATGGAGAAAGGGTAAAAGTTAAAAGTAACAGCCACTATCCAGTTGCAACAATAGGATTAATTTTATTGATTATACAACATTTTTAATGATTGCAAACCAATCATTTTATCCCAACATCTGTTTGAAATCAGGTTCTAATGAAGAGAAAATAGACAGTTTGGCAATGATTTCAAAATATAGTGTAAGAGCTTTTTCTTTTCATCTTTCTATACTTGGTTTTTATGAAATTCCATCTTTTTAGGCATAATCAAATATGGAAATAGTGAACGAGACAAAAGAAAATGCAAAGGGGAATGGGTTCTCTCATGTTGAAATTTGACAGGACCTGGTCATGTTAAAATTGTGTTCATCTCTCTCTTCATATGTATTAAATAGGTGAAACCCTATAAAAACAAAACTAGTAAATACTTATGAAGAGGAAGACGCAAAATTTTAACATTACCAGATCATATGAAATTTTAGTACCAGAGGATATGAAACTCTATATATACTAATAGTCTAATACTACACAAGTAAATTGGAAAACATCAATTTGCAAGTAAACTAGAAAATTTGTACCTTGGAAGACCACCAATATTGCCCTACACGCTGCCTTAGATTCCAATTTTCCACTCTTCAGTTTTTCCTTGAGATCATCACAGTTCCAAAAGAGTTTCCTCCCTCGAGGGTCTTTACTACCATGAAAGATCCTACTTACAAAATCAAGTTCCCTCATTAAGGCCTCCCCATCCCATGATGGAGCACAGTGCTGGAAGACATCTTTAACCCAACCCAACAGTTCTGAAGTCCTATTGCATGCTTGACACCTGAAAACCATTTCACTTGGCCCTGCTCCACTCTTTACAGTAGGGCCCATGCAAATAAGTTGCTCACGAATGGCACAATCTGTGTGAGTCCAATGAGAACACAAGTCACATCCAATCCAGCGGCAGGTATTTACTTCAAAGTCAAACTTGCTGCAGATAACACACATGCAGAGGTTGCAGAAGCCATTGTTGTTGGTGCATGTTTCACAGGTACAATCATCAGCCGGAAGCTGGTTTTGGCAAGCTATGTTTCTGCATCTCTTATACACAAATATTTCAATCAATGAAGTCTGAGATAAACTGATGCTAGGATGTAAGAATCCCTGAATTCCAGTGTTTATGGCAACAAGGATTTCAAGCTGCACACGATGCGCTCTTATCAAAGTCTTGGCTGTTAAATCAGCTCTACTCTGAACAAGCTTCTGCAAAACGAAAAACTCCTCTCTATGCTGCGATCCATTCCCTCCCTCAAGGATCACTCGAAGTCCACTCTTCAGCTCTTCCAGAAACTCTTCAGGTAGACGATGCATTTTTTCACAGATCACATCAACTCTTTCTCTTGCAATGTCCTGAAGACTAATCTTGTCTGCGCTGGAAACACGACGAATAATCGACTGATCAGGGAAATTGATCTCAGCTTTTCCATTCTCCATCTTCTTTGCAGCAATTGCATCTGCAGTCGGGAAGGTTTCTCGAGAATTGGCACTTTCAGTAGGAGATTCACGGAGGGCGTCAAAGTTTGACCTAGGTTCCTCCGGGGAAAGGCGAGGAGGATCTGAAGAAACCAGAGACAGAGACGTCGGTAGTCCTCCAACCCGTGATTGCTGCCGCGGAGGGAGCATTTTCTCACAATGCCTTCAGATATAAGTCAGAACCTAATCACACAGTGAATAATCCCACAAAAAAATATACTTGGTCAGTAACTAACAGAGGTGATTAAAAGCATTTTATACCACCACTGCACATGATTAAAACATATTCCTTGTATACAAGTGTGTTTGGATTCATGAATAACCTTAGACCATGTTTAATTTCACAATTAGTAGAGAATCTAAGACACATGATGCTATTATTATTATTATTGTAAAAGGATACAAACACAGAACCCCAAAATTGAGAAGAAGCATAACCACACAGTCACACACACAGGAATAGGATTAACAACAAAAACCCATCAGTTGTATTTAACTGAAAAAGATTCCCGAAATTCAATTCAGATCCTAACTCACAGACACAGAAATGAGAATAAAAATTGTTGCAATTTTGATGGTTCATCGAAATTCATGCAATTGAACAAGAAATTCAACAAAAAAGAAAAACGAAATGATTTGGATTGAGAAGAAGGAACTTACTTCCGGCGGCGAAGGAAGGAGGATCGGAGAGAGAAAGAACAAACTGTAACGTTGTTGAACGTGGGAAGGACTAGGAAGAGAGGTCGTGTTTTTCAACGACACCGTCTTCGGTAACCGGTTCAGCCGGTTGACGCGTTCTTTCTCTGACCCACTAAACTCTTTTCTTGTGTTGCGACGACTTTTCAAAAATCCAGGACAAAATGGAAGATTACAAAAGGAAAATAATTTCTAAACAACCATTCAAGAAATTATACCAGAAATTGATGTCATATATGATAGAGAGATAAAATAACGTGGGTGTTTGTTGGATGTTTGCATTGTTTGGATGTCTGGATATTATTACTGTTTTACGTGAATGCTCAAATTGGAATATTGTTAGATAAAATGATGTTTAATAAAATAAAATTTAATGGATATACACTGTCAGTGTAAAATAGTCCAATTGAATTATGTCAAATAAGTAAATATGTTTTTAATTAAAATAAAAAATGAATGTAACTCTCTCTCCTACGTGGTAAACATTGATTGGATGTCAGTGTAAAACTATTTTACACTGATAGTGCATGTTCATTAAACTCCAGTTTAAAAAAATGAATTTGTGTTTGTAAGTTATATGTAGATAAGTGAGCAATGATGCAAGATAAGCTCGAATCCTAGTAGAAGTAGGATCCCTAATGACCTAGCCGCCTTTGGTATAAAAACGAGTCAACCTTTTTTACAATACGAACTCTTTCCATTTTACAGTGGGAAGATACAAACCTTAAATCTAAAGCCTAACTGGACTATAGGGTATTGTAATTCATCTGTCCAAGAGCCCTTACAAGATGTTAACTATATTAGGCCTGTCCAAGAGCCCTTACAAGATGTTAACTATATTAGGCCTGTCGACGAAGCCCAAAGTTGAGGAACCAGCTTACGCCGACATGTGAGGTTCACCACTTGAGGAGTCTTGGAGTAGGCGCACCCCTAGTCCCGTTGCAACTCTCAAACTATTTGATAAGAGAGAGATATAAATAAAAACATGTGAAAGTAAAATATATAAAAAATGATGTGTGAACATAATATTATTATTATTATTGAAATTTAGAGTGTTTGAATATGTAAAAGCACACTTATCTCAATTCATAAAAAAGAGCTTTGTTTCTTTTTAATTTCAAACACCAGTTTAAGTAGTTACTCCCTCCGTTCCAATTTGTTTGTTGTTTTAGCTTTTGCTAGAAATTCCAAAATGGTTATTGTTTTATATACATTTTTTCCTCATTTTTTTTCCCTCTATACCCTTGTTGAATAATTAATTCAAAGTTTCTCAATAAACCAACCTACCACCTAAATTAACTATCCCCACTATCTCTATTAATTACTATCCCTATTTACGAAAATGTAAGTCATTATTCTGGTCAAGTTTCTCTCTTGTAGTAGTAACTCAAATTTTGAATTCACACTCTCTTTCTTGTATTTTCAATGGAGAAAATGTGAAATTAGTAGTGTGAGTGTGGAAAATGAGGAATGAATTATTTACATGAATGAAAATAAATAGGGGTATTTTGGTGAAAATATTAATCTAATGATTAGCTCTTAAACTGTGTGCAAATGCTAAACAACAAACAAATTGGAACATAGGGAGTAGTAAATTACAATTAACCACTAAGAGCATCTCCAATGCTAGTTCTTATTTCTTACTACTTAGCACTATTCATGTGGGCCCGTATTGCCTCATGTGTTTAAGCAACTCTTTGCAGATTTTGCTCCAACCAAGAGTTCTTAGTTCTTAGTCCTTAACACTATTCATCCGGTCCCACAATACCATTATATTAATATTTTTTATTTCCATATAATTTTTTATTTAAATTTAAATGCTAATTCAATACTTAAATTAAATGAATGAGAGAGAAAATTTTAATTTTTTATGCTAAGAACTCAAAAAATAAAACATCTTATATAAGAACCTTGTTCTTATTTTTAAGAACTAAGAACTCCACGTCATCCTCTCCAGTGGTTAAGAACTCAGTTCTTAGTTCTTAACTCAAAAATAAGAACTAAGAACCTTGCATTGAAGATGCTCTAACAATGACTTATTAAAAAAAAAACAGTTTAAGTAGTTATTTGGCTTAAATCAATGTTTAATGAATGACAACTTCGAGCAATTGCTTTAAATTTCGCATTATATTAACTTGATTGGAAAAACTCAATGTACGACTAGCTATAGTCAAAGCTTTTTCAGATTAATGAGAAACTTCCTAATTATTCACATTTGTTTTTATTCCTAATTTGATTCCTAAAATGAATGAATGTCCCTTAATTATGACCTCTAACCAGTGTTATTAAACTCGGTCCGGTGATCGACTCGGTCAGGGCACTGGGTCAATGGATCACTGGTTCAACCGGTGAGTCAAAGGTTCAACCGCTTAACTCGGTTTATGTTAAAAATTAAAAATCCATAATAAAGTAGCAGCATATATTAATAACAATAAAATATTTATGATGATATATATTACAAATTTAATATATATTATTTAGTAAAATACATAATTAATTTTTTACGGTATATACATAATTAATCTAAGAGTGATATATTTTTTAACTAAATTAATTGGTTGGCACCAAGAACCACATCTGCCGCAAAAAAGGCTTACAGCCCAATACTGTAGTCCAATGCCTATTAAGAAGAGATAACATTGAACATAATATAGTAACAAGAAACAACGTTAAAAGAGCAAGCATGTAACAAAAAAAAAGCGTTAAAATAGCAAGCAGAGCCCATACCCATCATTTAATATATAAGACTCAGTGCAACCCTAATTGATAGTGCACAGCCGCAATATGAGAGAGATAAGGTTTCTTGGTTTCGAAATTACTTCCCAATGTCATACAGAGAGCAATTTCCTTTGAAGCAATCAACCAGTATTTTCTTTTCCAATGTCATACAAAGAGCAACTTCACGCCATCTCTCCTATCTGATACTTTTTTTTTTCTTCTTCTTCTTCTTCTCTTTCTATTTCATTTGAATCCATCAATCAGTATTTTCCTTTCTTAAGAAGGGATTGAAGAAAAGAAAGAGTAGGAGTGAGGAAATTTAGATCCCGTTCTCCACTCAACAGTGAAGAAAACCAGTGTCAGCCTCCATAAAAAAACTCTGTTTTTTCCTTCCTCCAAAACGGATTTGACATTTAATTTAAAAAAAAAAGATTGACATCCGGTTGAACCGAGTCAGGCCGAGTCACCGGGTTTTTTACTAAACCGACCGAGTTAAAACGGTTCGTACCGAGTCAGATGCATGGCCAATCCGATGTGTGGCTCGAACCGGCCAGGGGTCCGGTTCACGGTCGAACCGGTCGGACCGGCCAGTCCGAGCCGAGTTTTATAACACTGCCTCTAACTTAATCAGCACACGAATTTTGATTACGTCATTTAATTACTTAGTTGACATACCACTTTCAAGAGCAACTGCCCCATTGTAATCATTCCTATCCCATTTCGTTCCATAAAAGAAATACGAAATTCACCTTCACCTTTTCAAGAAATGATTAAAAGAGAGAAGTGAAACACATAATGTGATAAGAAAATAAAAGGAATGAGAAGTGAATGTATAAGAAATTTGAATGAAAATAATGTGTGTGAATGCATATAGATTGTTACAAAAAAACCACTAAAATGTCAAATAAAATATATTATGTATTGGTATACCTATGTCCCATTTGGTTTCTCATTTGCATACACCTCAAGCACAAAGGCACACACGCACGCACGAAGAAGCAAGATTTAGAACATCTAACACTAGAAAGATGAATTAGACTGCTTTTAAGATATGGCATTAAGCATTAACCGAAAAATATGACATTACTCAATATTCATCAGGCTATCTATAAAACAATACCACCAATGTTCAATGTAAATCTGCTAAGCATAGTATAAAGAAGGAACAAAAAAACAAAAATCTCTCTGACAGTCCTCTCACTTCTGACCATCAGCCTCAGTGGGTTCAACCACCTCAGCTTCTACAAATTCTGGGACAGGGGGCTGGGTTACAGTGGACTGAAACTGACCAGAAGCTGACCATCTACCACTGAGAGCCATGCTCATCATTTCGTATATCTTTCCTCCAAGCTGTGCTGGATTATCAGGCTGCACACCAACAAATTAAGTCAGAAGATGCAAATTTTGACATGAACGAAACTATCTGAAAAGCTTTAGTTGCTGGATGAAGACACATGAATGATGATTATATTATGTTTTCAACAAGTCAATCATGCAAGAGCCCATTGAGCTTGAAACATGCACAGTCCAACCTAGCTTGTGCAAAAATTCAACTTTTTTAGTATAATAATGGAAACCCCAAGTATCAAACTTGAGATAACTAGGTCACAAAGATTCTAATACTGTCATTAATTATCACAAAAGCCTAAGCTATGTGATGAGGAGAAACAAATGTTTTTATATTATGTTCCTAACAAGTTTGGAGCGCACTTCAGTTTAAACAAAGCTAAAAACGACAAGGTAGCACACGGAAGTTCTTGCACCAATTCCTTCTATGCTATAAAATATTTAGCACAATATGCAAGATGCAACTCAGTATCACTATGTCTAATATTGAACTTTTCATACAACAATATCAAGCCATGAGCTTACCGTATAACCACTGGAAACCAATGCTGCATCATATAAAAGATCAATAGCTCTCTCGGCCTCTTGATCGTCAGGATTTGTTTTGCATGCAGCCTGAAAATCACCAATTAAATTACATTAACATTATTCCAATTTGCAATTGACTATATTAGATCTATTACTCATGACAAATACAAGAGAGTGCATTTCTTCACTTATCGTACATCCAAGTTCCTGATAATAGGGTGGTCAGGGTTGATCTCAAACACCCTTCTGCTTCTCATAAAATCCATGCTGGAGGCATCACCCATACTTTGTGCCTTCATTAGCCTGTGAAGCAAATTTATTACATAAAACAAAATGTTGATTAAATTTACGAAATACATCATTTAATATCTAAGAGGACGGAAGACCCACCTTTCCATGTTTGCAGACCACCCAAATTTTCCTGACACCAGAACACAAGGTGAAGAACTAAGTCTGTTTGAAATTTGCACACTTGCGACTTTATCTCCCAAACGTTTTTTGATCCAGTCACATGTTTGGGCGAATTCCTGCTTCACTTCCTTCTCCCTTTCCTCGTTCTTATCACCTTCAGAAACAATAAACCAAGTCAAACATGTTCGAAGAGTAAAGAAGACCCAGACCATGAACTTCATAGCTGTCAAAACTCAAGAGAGACTACAACTATTTGATCAATGAAATGCTAATGCCCTTGATTTAGACAAATGTGTGTCTAATGTAGTATAAGTCCAAAAATCATCAAAAGGAAGAATAAAAAATAAATAAGCAAACCTAGATCCAAGTCTTCCTTGCTAATGTCAACAAAATTCTTTTCCTTGTATGATTTAAGGTTTTGAATGGCAACCTCGTCTATTGGATCCACCAAAAACAAGACCTGAAAATTACATTAAAAAGCACCAACATATATAAATTAACAAAAATAAATTAGTCAATAGATAAAGTTGTAATCATTAATAAAGATAAGCTTATACTTCAAGTTTTTTCTCCGCAAGTTTCTCCAAGAAAGGTGTGTTCTTAGCACTAGACACGCTGTCAGCAGCAATGTAATAAATATCCTTTTGATCAGGTTGCATGCAATCAACATATTCATCCAAGCTGATCAGGTCTTCCTCACTTTGGTTCGAGAAAAACCGAAGCAATGGAGCAAGTCGTTTGTGATTCTCACGGTCTTCAATGCAACCCAATTTTAAGTGTTTGCCAAAGTTATCCCAGAATTTCTCATAGTCCTGCAAACAGATGAAGGCAGCTGGTAAATGCTATCATGAAACATGCAGTTCTTTCTATAAAAGCAGTTATAAAAGATACATAAAACAACTGAGCAAGAGGTATATATGTTAAACTATCAAAGATTAAGCCACAATAATTTATCCAGTCCCTTCTAACTTAACAAAATCAAAAAAGCAAACTGTACAACTACAATTTATCTGAATTAGAACTTACCTCTCTGTTCTCACTCATGGATATCCCCAGAATCATGTCAAAAGCCTTTCTAACCAAGCGTTTCCTCATAATCCGCACCTTCAAGCACCACATAGAATTTTTTTTATCAAGTTGAAACTCGGAAGGAATTTTATACATGTATCACCAAAGAAAATTCCAGGTATAAAATTAAGTGGATGTGTGCCCTATCTACTTACTATGCGGCTCTCTTGAAGTATTTCACGTGACACGTTGAGTGGAAGGTCATTTGAGTCAACCACACCTTTAACGAAACTTAAGTATCTGGGGAACTGTTCAAACAAATAATACATTAGCACAGGATAAACTGTGAGAACACCATCCAAATACTCAAGATCAAAAGAGCAAAGTGCTTATACCAGTTCTCCATCAAAGTCATCTGAAATGAAAACTCTTTTCACATAAAGTCTGATATTTTTGGTCTTGGGATTGATTATATCATCCTTCCCTGAAGGAGCGAAGGCAGGAACATAAAGTACAGACCTAAATTCTACCTCACCCTGCAATACCAAAACCAAAACATTAGCGATCAAATTAGGTCTTGAGCGGAAATTTGAGGCTATCAAACTATTTGTCTAGTAGCAAACAGTAAATATCAACATCCAACAACATGCAACAGAACAAGAAGCATTTTGAGACAATAAAAAATGTTACCTCTGTGGTAAAGTGTGATGATGCCAATGGCTCCAGGTATTCATTGAAAGTATTCTTGTAAAACTCATTGTACTCCTCCTTAGTGACTTCTTTAGGATTACGAAGCTGTGCAGATAGAGTAATGTCTAAATCTTCATTCAATAAATAAAATTCTGAGTTCAGGACAAACCATGAAATAGGAAATCATAAAACTCACCCAAATAGGTTGGGTCTCATTTGTGAGCTCCCAATCCCAATACTTCTCCACAACAGTTTTAGTTTTCTTCTTCTTCTGTAACAAACACATGTCAAACTCATTAATATGTAAGTAAAAGTGGTAGCTAAACAATCACACATTCACACTCATCAATACTCAATACAGTGTATATATATGCAGAACAATCAGAACGCTACCTCAGTCTTCTCATCTTGTTCATCCGTTTTGGCTTCAGCCGGATCCTCATCAACCTCCACCTGGAAAGATCCCAAATTAATTTCCATAGGATTTGGGGGGGGGGGGGGGGAGGGTTGTTAAATAACTTCGAGCGAACAATACAAATATAGCATCATAAAAATGAAAACATCTGAATCATTAGCCATACTTCTTTGGTGAATCCCTTTTCCTGCCAAGTGTATATCGGGAATGAGACAAATTGTGAGTAGTTTTTCACAAGCTTTTGAATCCGCTCTGGATGCGCAAACCCTTTGTCGTCCCTCTGGAAGTTAGCAGTGGGTAAAATGCACACGCATTTGTAAGCTTCTGAATGAAGAAACTAAATGAATTGAAGACCAAACATGGAGATTATCAACATACCTTAAGATATAGTGTAAGGCGAGTTCCTCTAGGAACCAGCTTCTCAGGATCGGTTTCCTCAGATATGATATATGAACTAGCATTTGCCTCTCCTTCCCAAACATATTGTTTATCAGATTTTGGACTCTTTGTTGAGACAACCACCTTCAAGCAACAAAGAAAAGATATAACTACCATATTTAAAATAAAAATATATATAGATCAACTTTTTACTAGAACACAAATGCATACCCGATCAGCAACCAGAAAAGCAGAATAAAATCCTACACCAAATTGACCAATTAAGTTGTTGTCACCACCAGCATCTTTGCTATCCTATTAAATGATACACCTTGTCAGCACATAAATACATAGCTGAAAAATGAAATGAAGACAATATAATCCCGAAGCATCATTTTGAAGAGGCAGAACCTTTAAAGCTTTCAAAAACTTTGCAGTTCCACTTTGAGCAATAGTTCCAAGACAATCAATCAATTCTTGCTTAGTCATACCAATGCCTGTATCGCTGCATAAAACAAAAATCGAGTTACCAGCCGAATTTTAAAATAAAAATCCAAATCACAAAATCAAAAGCTTTTTATCTTACGTAATAGTGACAATCCCATTATCTTTATCAGTATGAATGCGGATATCAAATTCAACCGCATCCTTCATCAGCTCAGGCTCTGTAACGCTCAAAAACCGCAGTTTGTCCAACGCATCGCTTGCATTACTGTAACGAGAAAAGAAAAGCATAAATAGCCAGTTTGAACAACAATGCATATATATAACATCCAATCAAAACCAGAGATATAGGTAGTCTATTTCTCGAAATAGCCTCATTAGAAAAATTAATAATTTTATCAAGATCAAAGTGTCTTTAACAGGCAATTTAAGCTATAAGTTTGAATGTAGTTAAATAAATTCCATAACAATGGCATTGAAACTGTGTAGCTTCAAATCCTTCAACTGACACATAGCACTCTTAACTCTATGCTTTATCCAACAACATAATTCTAAAAAGGTTTCAGGCAGGCTTGTTAATAGCCCGCCCTGGGGTTCACCACTACTCCACTATTCACCGCTCAATAGCGTTTTTTGGGCTTGCCGCTACACTAGGCTATCCGCCATTAACAATCAGGACAAGATAAGCAACCACTAATGAAACATTTGCAACAGTATAATACCTGATAAGTTCCCTGAGAAACACCTCCTTGTTACTGTATAGACTGTTAACAATGAGGTCCATGAGACGGCTAACCTATGCATATTACACAAAATCATGGTCAGTACACATATCATCATGGCATGCAGTGCAGGTTGAGAAATAACCATATATACATACATACCTCTGCTTGGTACTCAAATCTTTGAGCAGACGGGGAATCCCCAGAAGATGAAGATTCAGCAGCAGTGGATTCATATCGTTTGCCCAGAAAAATGCTGTCCCGTTTCCAATTGGGATGAGCAGTGGATTTGTCAGAGGTTAATAGAGAAGAAGAAGAAGAAGAAGAAGAATAACATCTGGATTTGGTGTCATTCTCATTCTCACCCACCGACGACGAGGCAGCCGAAAGTGTGGCCCGGCGGCGAAGAAAGCCACCGTGACGGAGTAGGTTAGAGAGGGAGGATGAACGCTGTGAAAGGCGGTGCATACTTGGAAGTGTGATTGTGAGATTCTTCAGAAAACTGCGTTGGTGAAGGAAGGAATGGTAGGGTTTAAGCAGGGTTTGATCGTGTTTCAGAACCTTCTGGATTCTCCTAGTTTCGTTTCCATCAACGTTTTACCCTATTATATTATTATGAGGACCAAACTTTTCTTAATATTTTATTTTATTGTTATATAAACTTACTTATTACTTAAGCAGCAATTTTCAATATAAACACATTATTCATGTTCAAAATTAAAAGTTATTTTGATATTTTAGTTTTAAAAACAGTTTTTGAAAAAATGGTGTGACAAATAGGTTTTAAATTGTTTTAATTTTTAGAAACAATTCAAAAACTGTAACAAAAAACAAGCCCAAAATTCTACTATTATTTTCTGTTTCTTGGTGATTTTTATATTTTTTTTTGATGTTATGATGTTGATCATGCAAGATTACACTACCGAAAGAGACTTTGATTTTAGTGGATTTTGTTATGGCTTGAGAAGATCCCATTTGGTTGAACTTATCATCGTGTTTCATACTAAAAAAGAAGTTTTTTCTCAATAGTTGGATGATGCTCGTATTAAGATTTTGGTTCTAGGTTAAGGCATGCGTGCATATTGGTGGAGTTTTTGAGCTAGAAGATTTATGTTGGATTTAATTTTGTGTTTGGGATCTTGTTTAACCTTACTGGGTCCATGAGTTTTTCGAGATTAATTGATTCTTTAAACGTTGTCTTTTGAGGATGGTTCCAATCTCCAATGAAAATCAAGACTTGTTGGGAAGTTTTTGTACTTAACGATCTTAAAAATTTGTGCCTATATCAATATGTGTTTACTCTTCGCGGCAGCTTTTAACACAGTGAATTAGTTTGAGTGGAAGTAGAGTTGCCATGACAAACTGAGGTCGAATTGCCTTTCTATGAAAAAAAGAAAATCAATGTATAAAATTGCAAATTGACCACTTTATTAAAATCATTATTCACTTTATAATGTATTTTGAACATTATAATGTAGTTCTACAACGTTGCAAAATATATTATGTATTGGTAAAAACAATGTTTTAACTACGTCCCAGTTGATTTCTCATTAGCAGACATCTTAACACACAAACGAAAAAGTAAGATTTCAGCACATGTTACACTAAATGGATGAATTAAACAGCTTTAAGGCATGGCATTAAACTTTAACAAGAAAAATGAAGATGTAGCAATATACTAAATGTCCATCAGATTATATATAGAATTATATACCACCAATATCAAATGTAATTCCGCTAAGCAACATAGAATTAAGGATCAGAAAACGAAAAATCTCTAGACAGTCTTTTCACTTCTGACCACCAGCGTCAGTGGGTTCACAACTACCTCAGCTTCTAGAGCTTCAACACTTCCTTCTCCCTTTCTAGTTTCTTCATTTTTATCGCCTTCAGAAACAAAAAACTAGATTAAACAAGTTTGAAGAGTAAAGAAGAACCAAACCATGAATTTCATAACTGCCAAAACTCAAAAGAGAGACTACAAATATTTGAGCAATGAAATGCTAATACCCTTGATAAAGACACAAATGTGTGTCTAGTATTAGCATAAATAAATCCAAAACAAATCATCAGAAGTAAGCACAAAAAAGAAAGAAGCACACCTAGAACCAAGTCTTCCTTGCCAATGTCAACAAAATTCAGTTCCATGTATGATTTAAGGTTTTGAATGGCAACCTCGTCTATTGGATCCTCCACCAAAAACAGGACCTAAAAAATGACATTACAAAGTGCCAAAATATATAAATTAACAAAAACAAGTTAGTCAATAGATAAAGTTCTGAGCTTTAATAAAGATAAGCTTATACTTCAAGATCTTTCTCCGCAAGTTTCTCCACGTAAGGTGAGCTCTTTGCACTAGACACACTGTCAGCAGCAACGTAATAAATATCCTTTTGATCAGGTTTCATGTTCTCAACATACTCATCCAAGCTTATCAGTTCTTCCTCACTTTTGGACGAGAAAAACCGAAGCAATGGAGCAATTCGTTTGTGATTCTCATGGTCTTCAATGCAACCCAATTTCAAGTGTTTGCCATAGTTCTCCCAGAACTTCTCATAGACCTGCAAACAGATGAAGGCAGCTGGTAAAATTCTATCAGGAAACAAGCAGTTCTTTCTATGCAAGCAGTCATATAAGATACATAAAACAACTGAGCAAGATGTATATATGGTAAAGTATATCCAAGATTAAGCCACATTAATTTATCCAGTCCCTTATAAGTACTCCCTCCGGTCCTATTTATAAGCAGCAAAAAAAAAAATCACATAGTTTAAGAAATGTAGTTAAACTAGATAAAATGCATTAAATATGTCTTGAATCAAAATAAACTTCCAAAATTACCCTTTGTTATTAGTGTTGGAAAGTGGGAAAGAGAGAGAATAATTAATGAGACACATTTTACAAGCTAGAATTAATAAGGGCATCATTGGAAAAAAATAATTAATATAGCTCAAACTTTCATTTGGTTCTTATAAAAAGGACCAAGATTTTTCTTCTCTTTCATGCTTATAAATAGGACCGGAGGGAGTATAATTTAATAGAACCAAAAAAGCATACTGTAAAACTACGAATTTTCTGAATGAGAATTTACCTCTCTGTCATCATTAAAGGCTATCCCCGCAATCATATCAAAAGCCATTCTAACCAAGTGTGCCCTCATAATCCGCACCTTCAAGCATCATATAGAAAAAATTGAAGTTGAAATTCGCAAGGAATTTTTATACATGTATCATCAACCAAAATTCCAGGAATAATTTTAAGTGGATGCGTGCCCTATCTACTTACTATGGGGCTCGCCTGAAATTCTTCGCGTGACACGTTGATTGGAAGTTTGGCTGACTCAACCATACCTTTGAGAAAACTTAAGTATCTGGGGAACTGTTCAAACAAATAACACATTAGCACAGGATAAACCTATGAGAACCCCATCCAGTTACTCAAGATGGTAATAGTAAAGTGCTTATACCAGTTCTCCATCAAAGTCATCTGAAATGAACACTCTCTCCACATAAAGTCTAATATTCTTGGTCTTGGGATTGACTATGTCATCCTTCCTTGAGGGAGCAATGGCAGGAACATAAAGTGTAGACGTAAACACTAACTCATTCTGCAATACCAAAAACAAAACGTTAGCTATCCAATTAGGATTGTGAATCTTCTTCGTAGAAAAGTTGAGGCTATCCAGCTATACAACCACAGATTCACACTCACAAACACTCAATCCAGTGTATATGGAGAACAATCAGAACATTTACCTCAGGATCATACTTTAATTTCTCCTTTTGCAATTTCTTCATCAACCACCACCCAAAAAGATCACAAATTAAAAAAAAAAAACTCAGTCAATTAAACGTCAGGTTTGTTCAAAGGGAATGAGGGGGAATAAATTAACCTACGACAAATAAAGGGATAGTAACATAGGAGATTAGGAGGAGAAATGCTATTCGCTATTTCTCCAGTAGCGAATAGCAAATCTCAATATCCATTGACAGAACAAGAAGCATTTTTGAGACTACAAAAAAGTGTTACCTCAGAGAACCTGTGTGATGATGATGCCAATGGCTCCAGGTATTCATTGAAAGTATTCTTGTAAAACTCTAAGTACTCCTCCCTTTCGACTCGTGAAGGATAACGAAGCTGTGCAGATATAGTAATGTCTAAATCTTCATTCAAGATAATAAAATTCTGATTTAAGCGCAATCATTCAATCGGAAATCATAAAACTCACCCAAATAGGTTCAGGTTCATTTATGGTGGTGTCCCAATAATTCATAGGAACAGTTATAGTTTTTTTCTTCTTCTGCCATGAACATGTGTCAAAGTCATAAATATGTGAGTAAATAAGAGGCGGCTAAACAATCACACAATCACTCACAAACACTCAATCCAGTGTATATGGAGAACGATCAGAACATTACCTCAGTATTCTCATCTTGTTTATCTGTTTTGGCTTCAGCCAGACCCTTCATTAACCACCACCAAAAAAGATCACAAATAAATAAAAACTCAAAATGTCAATTATACATCAGGTTTGTTCAGAGGGAATGAGGGGGAATAAATTAACCCGGGACAAATAAAGGGATAGTGTCATTGAAATTTAAAGATCTGGTATAGCCATACTTCAAGCGTGTACTCCTCTTCCTTCCAGAAGAATACCCGGAATGGGACATATTGCGAGTAGTTTCTCACAAGCTTTTCAATCCTCTCTGGATGAGCAAACCCTTTGTAGTCCCTCTGTAGCGGGTAAAATGCACACACATTTGTAAGCTTCTGAATAAAGAAACTAAATGCCTTACTTGAATATCAAACATGGAGATTATCAACATACCTTAAGATACAGTGTAAGGTGAGTTCCTCTAGGAAGAGGCTTCTCAGGATTAGGCTCCTCATATATGGTATATGAGCTCGCATTTGCCTCTCCTTCCCAAACATATCGCTTATCAGATTTTGGACTCTTAGTTGAGACAACCACCTTCAAGCAACAAAATAATAACATAACTACCAGATTAGAAAAATAAAAAAGAGTATCACATTTTTAAACTTACGCAAATGCATACCCGATCAGAAACCAGAAAGGCGGAAAAAAATCCTACGCCATATTGACCAATTAATTTGTTGTCACCACCAGCATCTTTGCCATCCTTTTAAATGATACACCTTGTGAGCAAATAAACACAGCTGAAAAATGAAATAAAGACAATATAATCCTAAAGCATCCTTCGGGAGAGGCAAGACCTTTAAAGCCTTCAAAAACTTTGCAGTTCCACTTTGAGCAATAGTTCCAAGACAATCGACTAGTTCTTTCTTAGTCATACCTATGCCCGTATCTCTGAACAAAAAATAATAATTAAGTACCAACTGAATTTTAAAAATAAAAATTAAAAACAAAAGCTATTTTATCTTACGTAATAGTGATAATCCCATTATCTTTATCAGTCTTAATGAGGATATGAAAATCAACATTATCCTTCAACAGTTCAGGCTCTGTAAAACTCAGAACTTGCAGCTTATTCAAGTCATCACTAGCATTGCTGTAACAAAAAATAAATACATAGATTGAAACATTGAACAGTGAATAACTATATAACATCCAATCAAGACCAGAGATATATCCTACTACGCATTTAGAAATAGCTTAATAAAAAAAAGAGAAATACTTTTGTCATGATAATCCTCAAAGTTCCCGCAAGGTATGGTCGCAATTTAAGCTATAAGTATGAATGTAGTTCAATAAATTCCATCACAATGGCATTGATAGATTCAACTGAAACATATCATACACTATCCTTTATCCAACAACATAATTCTACATGGGCTGGGATCACACCCCTACTGAACCAACTCTAGAAAGGTGTAATATAAGCAACCACTAATGAAACATTTGCAATAGTAACAGAAGATACCTGATAAGTTCCCTAACAAACACATCCTTGTAACTGTTTGAACCGTTAACAATGAGGTCCATGAGACGGCTAACCTGCGAATGACCCAAAATCATGTTGAGTACACTACACATATCATGCCATATGCATTGAGAAATGACCAAACATACATACATACATACATACATACATACATACATACATACATACATACATACATACATACATACATACATACATACATACATACATACATACATACATACATACATACATACATACATACATACATACATACATACATACATACATACATACATACATACATACATACCTCTGGTTGGTACTCAAATCTTTGAGCAGACGCGGAACCCGACACAGCAGAAGATTCATCAGCAGCAGCAGTAGTAGATTGATATCGTTTGAGCAAAAACATGCCCCTTTTCCAATTCGGCTGAGCACTGGAAGTGTCAGAGCGTAAGAAAGAAGAATAACACCTGAATTTGGCGTCATTTTCAGCCACCTGCACACAATTCACAGATAGAAGCAATCAAAATTCAAAACGGAGTTGCTATGAAACGACAATGAAAGAAGAGAATTGAGTCGTACCGAGGCAGAGGAAAGTGTGGCACGGCGAAGAGCGACGCCGAGTCGGAGAATGTTAGAAAGGGAGGAAGATCGCCGTGGAAGGCGGTGCATGGTTGGAACGAAGGAAGGAAGTGTGAAAGTGAGATTCATGAGAAATTGAAAACTGCGAATGAACGAAGCAGTGAAATATGAATTTGGTAATGGTAGGGTTTTAGAAGGGTTTTTGGTTAATTGTGTGAGACCCAAACAAATGATGTTTTAGAAGCTTCTATTCTAGATATTCCTAATCTCGTTTCGCTCAAAGTTTTATTTCATTTTAATTTATTTTTTTATTGTCAATAGAGAAAGTTTCATTGATAGAAAAGGGTCATGCCAATACAAGGCCACAAGACCCAAACAAATTCAGCCTTTTCTACATGGCCCAAACAAATTTTCATATGCAACACAAGGGCCTGCTCACTGAAAGTACACTGAGTAAACAGAGTTAGTCTAAGGGAGAATAAAAACTACTTGCAAGAGAGACATAGACCCAATAGACTAAGCCGAAGAGAACCTAGGTCAGCAAAACCCTAGCCCGAGTCTCCAAACCCTAGCCAACCACAGCGAAGGGGTGGCGAAACAGAGGCGGAGGAGGAATGGCAACGACTAACAGCAAAGCTCACAACACATGATTTCCTGCAAACAAAAGTGAAAAACTGATCTTGAGACTTTAAATGTCGCTTCTTCTCAACCTTGCCGGCTATGCCGTCTCCACTTTTCTGCAACAAGGTTATCTTCAACAGAGGTTCACAACACCACTAATAACAGAGGACCAGGAAAGCCAGATGAGAGGAGCTCTGTAACATCCCGATCTGACGACTGACCTCACGGTAACAACACGAGTCTTTTCAGTGCGCTTTGTCCTCACTCGCGCACTTCCTGGAAAAACTTCCCAGGAGGTTACTGAAATTCTGGTTCTCGCACAGGACAGATGTCGAACGCGATGTTGGGACAATCGGTTCGACAATTGCACAACAGTACATAAATTAAATCAACGAAAAAAAACACAGGGAATTGTTAACCCAGTTCGGTGCAACATCACCTACATCTGGAGGATACCAATCCAGGAGTCAATTCACTATCAAATAATAGCTCTCAGGTCACATGAAAGTCCCTCCTATACCTAAGTACTCCCCCTTAGTATAGAGCCTCTTCAATGTCTACCACTATTACATAAGTGAATCTAGCTTAGCCCTTCTCCTCTAAGCTATGAGGAAACTTCCCCTAACTCCTAATGATCACTGCCACAGTGACCGATCCCTTACAAGAGATTGAAAGATAGATCTCATGATCAAACAACAATTTGAAGAGATTACAACTCAACTAAACAAACCAACTCTAAGCCATATGATTATCAATGGAGGCAGTAGAGAGGTGTACAAAATAACAGAACAAGGACTCACAAAACAAAACCCTAAAAACCCAATCCTTGGGTGCCCAAGGCACACTTTGCAACTAGGGTTAAGCCTCCTTAAATAGGCTTTCTTCTGGTCTTGATCTTCAATGGGCTTGCACGAAAATAGAGTCCATAAAACAGATCTGGAACAAATCTTTTAAACCAGTAACAAATCTTATCAAATAAGATTTGAACAAAAGATAACATCTTTCACAATTTAAACCAAATCAAATCTTCTTCAACAGATTTGATTCCACTATATTATCTTCCAGATAACAAATAGAAGCTTCTTCAATAACCTTAACTTGATTATCACGAAATCCATCCAAAGCTTCTAGAAAAATCAGCCAAACACACAGCAGATCCGCAGGACAAATGTCACAGCACGATGTTACAACATCTGCTTCGACATCAGGTTGTTTTTGAAAAAAATGCAGACAACCAAAAGTAACAACAATCTCCCCCTTTGTCAAATTTTGTCTAAAACAACTTGAGATTCAGAGAAGATAAACATAACTCCCTCTCAGCAGCAGAACTCCCCCTCAAACGGTGCACATCATCGGGTTGCATATCAGAGACACATTATAAACAGCAGTAGATACATGAGATCACAAGATCAGATCTATTTATTGATCCCTCTTCCTTGGCGTTGTCCATGAAACCAGAATATATTCCCTGGAGCTCACCCAACAGAATAGGGTGCCTGCTCTGATACCAATTGAAATTCTGGTTCTCGCACAGGACAGATGTCGAACGCGATGTTGGGACAATCGGTTCGACAATTGCACAACAGTACATAAATTAAATCAACGAAAAAAAACACAGGGAATTGTTAACCCAGTTCGGTGCAACATCACCTACATCTGGAGGATACCAATCCAGGAGTCAATTCACTATCAAATAATAGCTCTCAGGTCACATGAAAGTCCCTCCTATACCTAAGTACTCCCCCTTAGTATAGAGCCTCTTCAATGTCTACCACTATTACATAAGTGAATCTAGCTTAGCCCTTCTCCTCTAAGCTATGAGGAAACTTCCCCTAACTCCTAATGATCACTGCCACAGTGACCGATCCCTTACAAGAGATTGAAAGATAGATCTCATGATCAAACAACAATTTGAAGAGATTACAACTCAACTAAACAAACCAACTCTAAGCCATATGATTATCAATGGAGGCAGTAGAGAGGTGTACAAAATAACAGAACAAGGACTCACAAAACAAAACCCTAAAAACCCAATCCTTGGGTGCCCAAGGCACACTTTGCAACTAGGGTTAAGCCTCCTTAAATAGGCTTTCTTCTGGTCTTGATCTTCAATGGGCTTGCACGAAAATAGAGTCCATAAAACAGATCTGGAACAAATCTTTTAAACCAGTAACAAATCTTATCAAATAAGATTTGAACAAAAGATAACATCTTTCACAATTTAAACCAAATCAAATCTTCTTCAACAGATTTGATTCCACTATATTATCTTCCAGATAACAAATAGAAGCTTCTTCAATAACCTTAACTTGATTATCACGAAATCCATCCAAAGCTTCTAGAAAAATCAGCCAAACACACAGCAGATCCGCAGGACAAATGTCACAGCACGATGTTACAACATCTGCTTCGACATCAGGTTGTTTTTGAAAAAATGCAGACAACCAAAAGTAACAACAGTTACCCATCCCAATATTGCTCCAAGGTTAAGTGCTTGCCTTGGAGCAATATTTGGATGGGTGACCTCCTGGGAAGTTTTCCCGAGAAGTGCGCGAGTGAGGACAAAGCGCGCTGAAAAGACTTGTGTTGTCACCGTGAGGCTAGTCGTCAGATCGGGATGTTACAAATGGTATCAGAGCCAACCTCTCCCAGTACAGTGTGGTTCAAGGACGAACCAGGCAGAAACAATATTGCTCCAACCCTTTCTCCCTTTTGTGGTGGCGATTCCCTTCGATGGAGACCAAAACACCATCGCCGCAATCCCTACAGCCGCCACCACCAGATCGAGAATAACCACCACCATATTTGGGTTAATTCATTTCAGATCTGAGTTGCAGGAGAAGGTGGATTGTAGGTTGTTTTGGGTATGGGTGAGAAAAAATGGGTCTGGGTGAGAAAAAAAAACTGACACTGAAGTGCCACAACCACCACCACTAGATCTGGAATTTTTATAGGCTTGTGATTTTTCGTTCCTTGTAATACCATTTTCTCCAAAACCATTTTTATTTCCTTGAATTTTTTTCTCTATCTTCAAACACTTTTGCTCCATTGCTTCATCTTCATCACCATAAGCATTTGGGTGGGTGAACCTTCTAGAATACTGCGTGCAAACGTTGCGTGTGAATGGGATGAGTGATGATTGATGGGTTTGGTGTTTCTGGGTGACGCTGTTGGATGGAGGATTTTCAGCACTGGATTTTTTGCAGAAGGTTGAGGATGAACCAGATGTAATTAACCTAAACCTTCATTAACTAATTCACTAATCCTTCTATAATAATTTTATTATTTGAATTTCTGAAAAATATCAAATTACCTGGAAACCTACTACAAGGGGTAAAAAATGGCTTGTGCAACCTTGCACAAGCTTTTCCTTGTGCATATTAAATTGGATTAAATATGTTCGGGGTCCCTGAACTATGGTGAGAAATTGGTATTCGTCCTTCAACTAAATTTTCGTTGCTTTCCATCTGTTAACTTATAAAACCGTTTGACTTCCATCTCTTTACCGGTTCTTATGCTTACTTAGAATGCCAGCTTGCATGTCAGTACCGTCATGTCCGTTTTATTATTTTTTTTTTCCACGTTACACATTTTTTTCATTTCCCTTTCCCACTTTCCCTTACAGAAGCAAATCCACACACAAATCCTCCCCTCTAACCCTTCAAACTCCCTCCTTTCCAAACTCGTCCTCTCTTGCTCCCTCACCTCCTCCTCCTCTTCTGGCCTTCACTACGCTCTCTTCGTTTTCTCCCAAATCCCAAACCCAGACCCCCATTTCTGCAACCAGCTCCTCCGTCTTTTATCTCGCAGCTCCACACTGCCAGTGGCGGATCCACTTCACAATGAGGGGGTTCACATGAACCCCCCCAAAAAAATTGCACTTACTCCACTATATATATATTTTTTTTGAACCTCCTGAAAATTTTAAATTATACTAATAGACCAAGTTTTGCACCTATTTGCACCAAAGACTCACACTCACTTACTCCTCTCTCTCTCTCTCTCACACACACACTCAGCCACTCACACTCACCCTCTTGAAATGTTTAGGACTTGATAAAGATTACACATTCAGCAAATTAGTATCAGATACATTGTTAAATGTATTTACCCCTTCATCTATGGACAAGTTCATGTTATTTTACAAAGTTGAGTGTTTTTTTTTTAATGTGAAACATAGTTGTTATTTTACAAGTTAATTGTTAAATCATTCTTTTGAAAATTTGTAATAAAATTCTCAGAAGTGTTTAGCTAGTTAAGAAGAATGATTTGAAAAACAACTCTACATGCCTCTAGATTAAATTCTATGTAGCAGTTAGTTTTCCCTTTGTATCTGATGCATCAAGCAACATAGATAGATGTGTGGCTCAATATTGTGCCTTGCTCAATATTGTTCTTGCTTGTACTTACTGTCCCTACCCTTCTCCTTCTAAGCCTCCAAATTGTGAAGCCTCGGGTTCTCAAACCTCCACCACACTCTCCTTTAATGAAGCCAACACTTGATAAATTTTGATGGGGTTGAAAGTTGAATCTTGAATAATTATGCGAAAAAAATAGAATTACAAAGCCAGGTTGACATGAAAAAAAAATAAATAGTGGTGAGCTAAATTAGCTTGAACCTGTTAATTGGCCAACCTGTTCCCTAACATCTACTTTCCTTTAAGTCTCTAACATATAGTTATTGCTGGCTTTTGGTCTTAATATTGTTAGCAGGTAAATCTAGTCCTAAATAAGTTAAAAACTTAAAATACATTTTTTTTATTACTAAAAGCATTCGGTATCCCATTCCCATTTACGGTGTGTTTGGTTCAATGGAGGGGAGGGGAGGGGAGAGATTTTAATGGAGGGGAGGGGAGGGAAGGGGATGGGAGGGGAGGGATTTTAATATTTATTATGTTTGGTTCATAGGAGGGGAGGTGAGGGGAGGGATTTCAATATTTATTATTTATTATTATCAAATTACTTTTATATCCATAATAGAATTCCATAAAATCACTGTATAATAATAATCATTTGCTAAAAGTTTGAATAACATTGGTAAAAATTAAAGTAAGAAAACAAAACAAGGGGTTTGTGAGTGTATGTCCATGTTCTAGGAGATAAGGATATACGACCAGTGGCAGCAAGGTGGCGTGCGTGAGAATGGGTCCGTGCGATTGGCGATTGCATAAAAATAAACCAAGAGAAAATTAAGTTTTGGTTTGATAGATCTGACGAAAATTAGAAGAAGATGAAGCCTTCGCACAGGGGAGGCTGAGAGGAACGGCAAGGATAGATGAATAAGGCATGAAAGTAGGCTTAGGTCGGCAGAACTGGAATTCCAACTATGTATAGGGATATTTTTGTCCAGTAATTTATTTCCCCTCCAAATCCCCCCACTTTTGGAGGGGACAAAAAATTGGGTTAGGAGGGATTTTGGTCCCCTCCCCTCCCCTCCCCTCCCCTCCCTTTCTAAAAGTTGAACCAAACATATTAAGTTTTAAAAAACCCCTCCCCTCCCCTCCCCTCCATTCCCCTCCAACCAAACATTATGTTAATGTGGGAACTGTCCTAACTGACTTGTATTATTTCTGATGTATAAACATATTACAGTTATTTTTAATTATATTTTTACCGATGTGTTCATTTGAAAAATTTGAACACCCTGACCGGGTCCTGGATCCGCCACTGCACACTGCAGAACACTCTCTTCCTCTATGAGAATCTTAGGAGAGGTGGCTCCCCTCTCGACCCCTTCAGCTTCCCCCCCACCCATTGTTGAAGGTCGTCTCGAAAGTTCCTGCCTTGTTTCTCGGCTTGGAGATTCATGGCCTTGCTTCCAAGATCGAGTTTCATTCTGACCCCTTTATTCAGATGGGCTTGATTGCCATGTACTCTTGTCGCCGCATTATGGATGCATCATGCACGGTTGGTGTTTGGCAAAATGTCTCATCGGGATGCTGTTACCTTTTTTTTAAAGTGGGATGTCGTTACCTGGAACATTATGATTGATGGGTATTTTTTTTTTATAAGCCATAATAAATATATTGAAATGAAGTACAAGGGGTACTTCAACCCAATACAAGTAGAAGATAGGAGAAAGAAAGCTAAATGTAGTAACTTTTACAATAACAACACCAATGATCCTCCTACTAGAAGAATGACCCACCCCCTTCTTGGAGAAAGATTATAGAAAATATGCTTCATTAAAACCTTACCAGGAAAAACCACCTTGGAAAAACCTGGTGAAGGAAAAAGAGTACATACTTTATATAATCAAGAGGTAATCTCCAAGGAAAACTATACAAATGGACACAGATACTAAATTAGCAAAATTCCCTTTGCCCAGACCAATGCCATAAAAAACAGTGCAGCAACCAAGTAGTACTAGCAAGATAATTCCCATTAAAATCGAATATCATTCCCTTCTCCCACCCTCCTGCAAATTCCTCCCTCAAACCAATAACCAGCATCCTCTCTGACACACGAAGCCAGTAAATCCTTCCACCAAATAAAAGCCTTTGCAGACTCCCCATTACCATATTTTGCATATAATATCTGACACCAAAGCTGCTCCCTATCCTGAAGAAATTGCCAACGCCATTTTCCTAGTAAAGCTAGATTAAACATATCCAAATCTCTTATCCCGAGGCCACCTGCAGTTTTTGGTTTACAAACTTGAGCCCGGCTTACCCAAGAAATCTTATGCTCCTCTTCTGAACCACCCTAAAGAAACCACATCATTAACTATTTGCATTTCAAAATGATCCCTCTAGGCATTCATAATAAAGAGATGTAGTATAGTGGTAAAGAGGTAAGCACACTTTTGATCATGCATAGACGCCCCCCAAAAGTTAATTGTTTTCCTTTCCAAGTTGAAAGCCTCCTTCTAATTTATCCACCACTAGATCCCAAGTAGCCAGCCTCCTAGGATTACCGCCCACCAGCAAACCCAAATAAATAAAAGGTAATTCCATTTTTTTGCAGTTAAGTAAAGAAGCAAATCGCTCTGTAATGGAAGTATCAATTGCAATCCCTGCAAGTTTGCTCTTATGAAAATTAACCTTCATTCCTGACACCAGTTCAAAACATCTCAAAATGCACTTCATGGCCCAAGCAGTTTGTAGGCAAGCTTTCCCAAAGAACAGTGCATCATCAGCAAATTGGAGCAACGCTACCTCAACCTTATCCTGTCTCCCTACCATGATGGGTTGAAAATTGTTTGTCAACCCAGCCTGTCGTAAAATCCTATTCAATCCCTCTGTCACTGACAAAAATAGAAAAGGGGCAATAGGATCCTCCTGTCTGATTCCTTTCTCCATCCTGAACTCATTAGTTGGGCTACAATTAACTAACACAGACACAAAGGAAGATTCTAAACAACCAACAATCCATTTAATCTAAACCTCACAAAAATTTAACCTTCTCATCATATAAACTAGAAAGCTCCAGCAGACTGAGTCATATGCTTTTTCAAAATCCACCTTCAGAACAAAAGATGGAATTTTATAGCTTTTAGCCTCGTGCAATGTTTCATTTGCAATAACCACACTATCCAACGTACTATTTCCTCCAAGAAACGCAAATTGATTCTCCGCAATTACCTTTGGCAACACCAGCTTAATCCTTGCAGCAAGGATTTTAGTAACAATTTTGTACATACACCCAACCAATGAGATGGGCCTAAACTCATTCAGATTTTGAGGGGAATCAATCGTTGGGATTAGCGTGATAAAAGAAGAGTTAGTACCCCTGGGCCACCTTCCACTAGCATGAAAGTCATCTACCATCCTCTTCACATCAAATTGCAGGATATCCCAGAATTCCTTAATAAACTTAAAATTATACCCATCAGGTCCTGGGCTTTTGTTACCATCGCAATCCCATACTGCATCTCTAATTTCTGCCATGGAGAATTCAGAAGTCAAGAAGATATTATCTGCTTCAGAAATCTGTTTAAAAGAAACCACCCCATCAAGGTTTTGTCTCCTTCCCCATACTCTTTAAACTTCATCTCAAAAAAAGCTGACACCTTCTTTCACCACCCTAGGATACTCCTTCCATTCACCCTCCAGGTGCAAGCCATTCAATGAATTAATACGCCTCCTCCAATTAACCACCCTGTGAAAAAAACTTGAATTAGCATCTCCCTCCTTAAGCCACTGGATTCTAGATTTTTGTTTCAACAGAGATTCCTGCATATTTGTTACCCTCCAAAATTCCCCCATTAATTCCTTTCTTTCTATGATTTCTTCCTCTTAAAGAATTTGCGACGCTGCCATAAGATCAAGTTGGTTCAACCTGCTGACAATCATCTCCTTCTGCTTTAAATTAATATCACCAAACACTTATGTATTTCTTTAAGAGCCACAACGCCACAATGCTGAAAATCCAAATCCACCCAATTTGCTTCTACAAATTTACGAAAGCGAGGATCCGAATGCCAACAATCAAGCACGTGAAACGGTTTGGGCCCCCATTCCCGATCTAAATGTTTTAGAACCACCGGGCAATGATCAGACACATTACGATCCAAGATCTACTGCACACTATGAGGCCACACAGATATCCATTCCAAAGAAACCAAGCACCTATCCAAGCGACTCATAGTAGTTCCGTTTGGTCGGATCCAAGTGAACTTTCTCCCTGTCATTAGAATATCAACTAATTCCATAGCATGGATAAACTCATTAAAAAATCCTGCATCCCTGTGATCAAAAAATGAATCAGATGACATTCCTCTCATTTCAGCAGGCACTCTCACAACATTAAAATCCCCAACAACACACCAACATGCAGGTCCATTCCTAGCCCTCCATTCAATAAGCTCTCCCCACAACTGGCGTTTTTCATCTGTATTACAAGGAGCATAAACATTTACTAAAATAACAGTCTCACTCCAGTTTCCCCATCTGCCTTTCACAGACAACCATCTTGAACTACTTCTGCTTTCTTCAACTACAAAGCATCCCTTTCTCCAAATGCATAAGAGCCCACCTCCTCGATTAATAGCCGGAGAAAACAACCATTCAATCTCTTCATTTCCCCATAATCTCTGTCATAGGCTCAGATCAATCGTAGCTAGTTTTGTCTCCGGGAAGCAAGCAAAATCAATTTTCTCCTTATTGATAAGGTTTCTAATAACTCTTCCTTTTGCACTGCTCCCGATCCCTCTGGTATTATAGCTTAGTATTTTCATCAGGACACCTGGTTCAAATCCCCTCCCTGCTGATTACTATCTCCTCCACACCCGAGCTCATCCCGAACCTCCATGGCAACCATACGCCCAACAACCTCCTCTTCATCACCCTCAAACCTCAGCCCCAACTCCTTACCCATGATCCACATATTCCTAGCTTCATTTTCTCGATGTTTAAACCAAAAGATTCCATTGCAATTCCTTATTCTGAGTCTGCAACTGATTCACTAACAGACAAATAAACCTTCTGCCTTAACTGCTTTCTTTGTGCTGCACTTCTGATACATCTTCTTGAATTGGATTCTAGGGAGAAATCCACAGAAGCGGGAACAATTCTCGGAGAAGGAGCACCAGAGCTGTCCTTAATTATAACAGCGAGTCCTTCAAGAAGAGGAACAGAACCAGGATCACTCACCTCATTTGAGCCGCAACATCAGGCGTAAAAGTATTGGAATTCTCCTTTTGGCCAGTGCATCCTCTGACATTATCACCCCTTCTGATGGGTATGCTATAAGCATGTGATTATTTATTGCCTTTAATTACGAAAATCATGCTACTTTACTAGGAAAAATTTATTATGGACCAGTTTTTGGTGATCTAAACTTACATCACTACCTGTTGACCTGATATTGGAGGTAATTTTGTATTTTTTGAAATTTTGAAAAAACAAATAATTAATATAAAATAGAATGATTAGTGAATGTTAATTTATGATTTAAGCTAATATAGTTCATCTCCCTCACCAGCAATCCATGATATTCATGACTTCATCTTCTTCTTTTTCATCATCATTATCATGGATCCATGAAAATATCAACAACAAACCCAGTAACACACATAGAGACAGCTACAAAATCAAAAATTGATTTTATTCATCAACTTTTTAACAAAACAAAATTGATTTCCAAGAAATAACATAAGAACCCAGACTCATCCTCTACACCTCACGCGCATCCACCAACCAACTCACGAGCCTCCACCCAAACGCCAAGAAATCCACCATCCCACCAGATCTGCCCCTCCGATTCCGACCTCGCCTCATCCTCCGCGGTTGCCACCCCTTACCCCGCCGCCGATGCTTCTCCATCACAGACCTAAGCTCAATCTCCATCCCCAACAGACCCATATCAACAACACTCAACCTCCCGTGTGGCAACTCCAATTCCCCATCCCCACCACGAATCCGATCTCCCACAGTCCCACCATGCTCCTTCTCCTTCTTCAACCTGGGTTTTCATTGCTTTTGGGTTTCGAAGCTGGAGCAAGGTCGAAACTTGAACACCACCCAGGTTAGCAAGCATCGTGCATAGGGTTTTGGGTTTGGTTGATTTCTGGATCGATTGAAACGTTGTCTCCTCCTTCGACAACGGCGGTGCAGAGCTCTTCTACCAGTCCAACGCGCGTTGATGATGGCGGAGTCCACCTGTTTCTGAATAGATCTTTTGCTATTTTTGCAAAAGATCTTTGTTCATGTAAGATCTGGTTTCTTCTAGGTTATGGGTATTTATAGTTTAGGGATTTTTTGGTCTGCTTTGACATGGGTTTCAAATAGAAGCAGTTCTGAGTCGGTGATCGAAGTAGACCTGCAAGGAACCGAAGCAGCTTGCAAAGCGCGAGAAACTGAACATCTGGGTCGGTTTTTGGGGTTGGATATTTTGTCTCTTGTCCATAACAACATCGAGATATAACAGGGAATTGAATTGCTCTTCTTTCTGAATCTACCCATAGTCTGAACCAAGTTGGAATCGTTATATGGATTTGGTGGGGTTTCGGTGGTGGTGGTGAGAGAGAGGGGGGGGGGGGTTGATGGTTGTGGGTTTCTGGGTGAAGAAGAATTTTTGATGATCTGGGTTGAAATCATAAATTTGATGCAATAATGGTTTCTGTAATTGAGATTCAGGAAGGTTGTGGGGGTAGTGGTTGTTTGGTGGGAGGAAGTAAAGAAGAAGATGAACTGATCCAATTAGCTTAAATCATACATTAACATTCACTAATTATATAACTAATTATACTATGATATATTAATTATTTTATTTTTGAAAAATTACAAATTACCTGCAAAACCTGCAGTAGCAGGTCAAAAGCAGGTGGTGCAACTATAGACCACAAAAAAGTGGTCCATAGTAAACGGCTCCACTTTGCTGAGTAAGATTTTTACTTTTGCCATTTTGAATCAGGTAGTGCCAGAGTGGTAACTATGATCAAGTTTTGCCATTTTGAATCAAGAATTGGCAATTGACAACCGCTGACTCTTCAGGATTTGAAGAAAGAAAGAGAAAGATTTAGAAGCCAAAATCTGTGAGGAAAAGTGGGAAAGGGAAATGAAAAAAAAAATATATAATTACTAATGTGACGTGGAAAAAAAAAACTAACATGTCAGCACTTACCTGCAAGCTGGTATGCCAAGCAAGACATCGTATCGTCGATAAATTGCACTTAAATCACCGTCCTTTGCAACATTAACTTAGCCAAGATTGACCTCTCTTTTTTGATAAAAAATTTAATATTTTTGAAGATTTAAATTAACATATTAGGATTATTCACGGCAATCATGACAAAATAAACACTTCTTTGACAAAGTACATAAAATTAACAAAACAATTACAAAATAAACTTCATAATATCTTTATAAACACAATCAAACTTATAATTTTAATTTCTCCCGTGCAAGGCACGGTTCATATACTAGTTTCAAAAAATAAGTGAATGTACTTGTTTTGCCCTTCTCGTTTGGGGTAGGATGACAACAGTTCGGGTTCGGGTTTTGCCTTTCCAAACCCAAACCCGAACTCTTATACTCAAACCCAAACCCGTCGGGTTTCTGGTGTACTCAAACCCGTTGTAGCCTCAAACTCATGTCCTAACCTAACTTCATGCATAATTTTTTTGCAAAAAAAAAACCATAACTTATATTATTTTGTTGTGAAAAAACCGTTTTATATCTTTTTGCAAGAAAATATGCTATTTTTATGTTCAACTAGAACCAAATTGTGTAACAAAAAAAAACAACTATAACCAAATTGTTAACCAATCAAGTTGTTAACATGGTATATATATAGTACTTTTGTAATTTCATATATATTGTTCGGGTGCTGGTGCGGGTTTCACCAATACCAAACCTGAACCAATCGCATCGGGTTTTACCCATAAAATCGGGTCGGGTTCAGGCGGGTACCCACGAGTTCAGGTAATATTGCCATCCCTAGTTTGGGGAGTGCCACCACCTTCTAAGCTTGGATTTAGGTGTGGGGATTCCTCAGTTGCCTCCTGAGCATGTTGTTTAGTGTGTTTCTCTATTTGGGGCTTTGTCCCCTCCTTGTAACAAAAAAATTAAAAATATAACTTTATGCAAATTAATAAATAAATAATGATATTATTAACACTCCACTTTATCTTTTATCTTTGTTCTCTTATTTTTTCTTTTTATCTCTCTTCTCTTTTCCTATCACATCAATCATCATATCTCTCAATTTTCTCTCTTCTTTTTTCTATTTTTCTCCATAAAGTGGTGGTGGAGAAGTATGGAGGATTCATTTTCCTTAATCATCTTCTATATAAACCGTTTGGAAGAGTTTATCTTATAGTAGAAGAACTTGTGTAAATGTTTAGGAAAGTTTATTTAAAAAGTTATACAACCTATACCAATAAATCAAAAAAAAAATTGGGTTAATTTTCATAAGATCGTCCAAGTTAGCTTATGAATAAGAGTATATACTTACATATAACTTATTTTTAGCACATCTCAATAAGTTTGTCAAATAACTTATGAATAATCGTTTAGTTAAATTATTTATCCAAATATAAACTGTATTTATTACATAAAAAGTAGCCACATTTATTTTTTAAGCAGAAAATATATACTATCTTTCATTAAGTAAGCTTCAAATAATTATTAACACTAGAAATTAGATAATTCCCCCCCCCCCCACACACTTTTTTTCTGGTTTCGTCCCTGCTTATAGCCATGAAGATTGGTTTAGAAAAGACATATGACAAGTTGAGTTGGGAGTAACTCCGACTAACCCTGCACGAGTTTGGCTTCCCTAGTAGTATTATTGATTTTATCATGTGGTTGTCCAATCTTCTGGGCTATTAGTCTCGTGGAATGGCTCAAAACCAAAGGGTTTCGTTAAGGGGACCCGCTATTGACATACCTCTTCTTATTGTCATGGAAAAGTTCCCTACTATTATTAATATTATTCATCATAAGGTAATTTAGGGCCTCTAGAAACCAGTTCATATGGTGTGGAACTATCTGAGTTGTTTTGTCATGCTTCTAACAACGAAATCTAGGATGTTTCTTCAACATTACACGAGTTCTCTATGACTTCTGGTCTTAAGGTGAACCTCAGAAGGGGTGGGATGGGTAGCTCACATGGTTGAGCTAAGGGTAATTGCAGGTGAAGGGTCAGGGTTTGAACCCTGAGGAAGGATAATTTGTACTAATATACTAACAACTAACACTGCCTATAAAAAAGGTGAACCTCAGGAAGTTTCGCGCATTATGTACACTCCTGGTGTTAGTAGGGTGAGGAAAAACAACTTCAGCACCATTTCCTCTATCCCTTCCGCTAGTGATCTGGGGAAGTATCTTGGATTCTCCATTCTGAGTTGACCCTTACTTGTTTGATTGCGTATTGTGTGGGCGCTTAACGTCATTTAGGTGAGTGAGATGACAAACCAAATAGTATATGATCTTCGAGTATGTGTCGGATAAAATGGAGTTTGTGCTGGAGTTGGTGGAGAAGATGATCGACGAGAAGCTGCTGGCGCTTAAGGAGGAGTTGTGAAACTTTTTCCTTAAGTTGTGACTTCATGACAACCTTATACTTTTCTTCCATCAATTCTAGCAACTCTTTTTGAATTAGTTTTGATTTAAATTTCGAGCACATGTTTACGTGTCGGTTAAATAATATTAATTTGGATATTATTTTATTATTGCTATGATATTATGGGGTATTTAACTATCAATTGATATTTGATTAAAGTTTTTGAAAATGTGGGTTCAGATATTCATGTTGTTTTGTGATATTTAAGTTTGTTTTGAGTAAGAAATGCTTGGTATTTAAGCACATCCTTTGAGAGTACACCTCTCTTCATAGGAACTCTCAGATGCACCGTTGCATTTGATGGCATGAAGTTTTAAACTCGTTTTAAAAAATTGGCCCCTTATTTTTTATAAATTACTAATGTGACCCCTGATCCAAAGTTGGGGCGTTATAGTTGCAAAGTTGAAGGAGAGAAAAAATCCAATTACATAAAGGTATTCTTATTAAAAAAAAAATCAATACATCACAAACTATAAGTTGATTCTTACCAAAAAGCAATAAACTATACTTCCAATTAGGTAATTTTGAACTGTGATAGGTCTGTTCAAAGCAATCTGAGAAAGTCTAGCTTTAATGTTATTACATACTTTTTTGTTGAACGCTTTAGTAGAGATATCCAGCTTATTACTTGGGCAATTTTTTCAATGCATGCATACATTGGTTGGATAAGTTGGCATCAGGATCTGAACTAAGTACATATTCAAGGCCTGATTTTGAAGCATGTCATGACAGTAGGAGGCAAATATTGAAATAGCAACTAGATATTTTGGAATTTATGTCTTGCAATATACTAATCAAAGTCTAGCACGAGGAAGTAAGCATTTAGAGCAGCCATTTTGTAGGATAAGAACAATATTAATCAAGGTATAGCAATCAAAAGAGTAAGATTTGCTGGAAACAATAGATGCAAGAATCTCAAATACAATTTCCAGCAAGAGATTGTCCGAATGGAGTAGGCAGACTTCCCAAAACTGTTTAAAAAGCATACCAAAATTCATGTTCATTTCTAATCCTTAGCAAGGTATTTATCATATCCCAATATTATTTACAATAAAAAAAACTTGCATAACTGAACCTAAACCTAAACCTATGGTGTAACTGATAAGTGTCATTTTTACGTATATTTGAGTATCATTTTAGACACTTGTTTGACTTGTGTGCTTCAATTTATACCATTTTAATCCTCAATTGATTAGTTTAGGTTTAGGATAGGTTTTATGATAATTTCAATTCTAATCCCAACTTTTTGATGCATAAAGTTAAAAGTTGTTTGAGCATAACTGGAATCCCGCATTCGTTAACCGTCGGATTGAGCTAAAATTTGGATATATGGTTCATAACACATGGAACTTTAATTTGAACGGTTGGATTGGGAAAAGTGCATGATTTGGTGAGAAAATGAGGTTTCGGAAGTGTTCAGAGCACCGGGCGGCCCCCCAGAGAGCGTCGGGCGCACAAGGCGGTTGAGTAAACCCACCTATGAAGAAACAGGGGGCGCTGGGCGCCCAGACTGCAAGTTTTCACTATAAAAGTCTTTTTTCAGAAGATTGGGTAACGTATATCACGACCCATCACTTAGAAATTCAGAGAAACACTTGAGAGACAAGGAGAGAGACTTAGGAGGCTAGAGAAGAAGCTCCGGAGGTCGGATTCGGCGGCGAGACATCGCGACAGTTTCGGTTCTTCTCATTCTTCTTCTCTATTTGTAAAGCTATCCATGAAAATGGATAGTTAATCTCTCTTTTGTTGGGATTTGATGTAATTGTATGATACTTATGCTCTCTATGTGATTCTCTTTCATATAAAGCATGTTTCTTGTTTATGGTTTAGTGGTTTTCTCTTGATCTTCATGCTATATCTTAAATTGATCACCTAGGATATTTTGCTTGATTCGACTTGTGAGCGAAAGCTACAACGTTTTGAGTCCGAACTAGAGTTAATCACCTAATAATCCTAATTGCTAGACATAGAGTTAGGTTTGTTAGTCACTTAAACACCTGAACTTCATGATAACTATCTTTCTTAATCGTGTGAGACATCAATGTTTAGGATTAAATAGTTATTGCTATCCACTCATGCGAGACATCGACGAAGTAGGGTTGAACTGGTGTAGATGAATCATATTCTTAGGCTTGGTTTGTATTTGAATCAATAGAACGCACAAAGTCATTCAATGAAATCTCATCCCAACAATTTCTCTTACCTGTTGTTTCTCCGTAAGTTTATTTGTTTTCCTTTTTACGTTCATGTATAACCAATCAATCTCTAATGAATCCATCATTTAAGTTTGTTAACTATTGAATGGCATAGTGTTACACCTCCCTGTGGATACGACAAAACCCTTTACTATACTATAATTGAGTCTTGAGAGATTCAAACGTAGATTGGTAAAAAATCTTTCATTAGTAACTTGCAACAACTGCACCCATAGCTACGGAACCTAAATTTCTGAAGGCTGATCATGCCAATCACCCACTTCCTTATTTTCATCATGCTTGTATTAAAATCCTCATTGCTGTTAGAGATGGTGTTGTTCAATAAGGTGTTGTACACAAGGTTCTCTCTTGTATTAAAATACTCACACACACATTACTATTGGGACAAAAACTATTTAACAATTGTACTCACTTATATCTATTTTTTTTGTCCATGACACTCAAGGTGATTGAAGACTTGAGCTATTTTGTTCTATTGAAGAAAGTGGCGAAGGAAGAGTATATAGGCCTGAACTTGAAATAGGTGAGAGCAGCAGTTCCATGGCAGGGAGGTGTTTCGCAATTGTTAAATATTAGTGAAAGTATATACTGGTTTTTTTTTTTTGAAGTTTGAATAAGTTCTTCCATGAGAAAGGGAGTCGTTTTTTACCTTAAGTTGTTGACAGTATAATCTTTTAATTGAACTCACTAATGCCTTTTTTTATGTTTTTATAATTTATTGTGCTTTATAAATCTAATCATGATTAGTTGTTCGTTCAAATAATCATATTAATTTCTAGTGCTTTGATCTGATGTCAAAGACATAACTCTTCTACAAGATAAAGTCCTTAGTGTTATTCAATACTTATTTTCCATGTATTCTATGATCTTCATGGAAACGCCTATTCCATACAAGGTGTTTTTCCTTCTGAATGGATAAGGATAGAATACGATTATTGTTAAATTAGAGAAATATTTAATTCACAAAACTTCAAAATTCTCTTAATTTTAAGCCTGCACAGGTCATCTAGTATTTTGGATGGGGGCGCACCTACTGGCTACTGCACATTGTTTCACTAAGCTGGCAATTTTTACAATATTTTATTTTATACTTTTATTATGGTTGTTGCTTCAAAAACACTCAATGCAGTCAACGTACGTTCATCTCGTCATCTGTGCAAGATTGAGAACTCAGATCATATTAGTATTGGACCCTTGGATCCCCAAAAGAATATTTTGATTTTGACCATTCCCTAATATCCCTCTTAAGTCTTTTTAACTTTTCCTTTAAAACATATACCCCCACCCTTCCACCCCTGGTTTTCCCCAACTGTCCTCTATACATTTTTTGAAAGTGGGATCACCCAACCAGCAATCAAGGACTCTAAAGGGTTTAGGGCCCAGTCCAAATTCATATGTCTCATCACTAGAGGACAATGATCCGAAATGGATCTGTTGAGGACAAACTGTGAACAGTTAGGCCATTGATTAACCACTCTTGTGATACAAGGAATCTATCTAGCCTACTCTTCACATTCCCCGTCCCCTATACCATGTGTACTTTCTATTGAATATTGGAATATCCACAACTTCCATATTATCTATGAACGCATTAAGCTCATATATATATCTCCCTACTGCAACTAGAAGGTCGTAGAGTACTACCCTTTCTCTCCTCCCACTTTCTCACGGCATTAATGCTTTGTTTGGTAGAGTGAAGTGTAGAGAGAAATGGGGAAGAGAGAGTTAGGGGGAGGAAGAAGGAAGTATGTGTGTTTGGTAAGTGGGAAGAGGGAGATAGAGGAGAGAAAAAGTGGTGGGACCCACAACTTTTTTAGTCTCTCCAAATTGGAGAGATGGGGAGAGATGAGTGGTTGCTTGATTTTGGGTCTCTCTCTTCTCTATCTCTCTTCACTTTTTATCATACCAAACAACCTTTAAATCTACTCTATTTCTAACCTATTTTCTCTCTACTCAACTTCTCTCTTCTCTACTCTCTCTTCTCTATCTCTCTCTACTCTACCAAACAGAGTGTAAAGTCCCCAACCAAACACCATAGATCCACCCCAGCAATGCGCTTAAAAGCTAACAGCTCCTCCCAAAGCCTTCTCTTCTCCCCCATAGGACAAGGACAAGGAGAGTAGATGTTGATGATAAAGCATGGAACCTCACAAATATTTTCATGTTATAAGTGTATTATACAAGAATATTGTATACTTTCATTTTTTTATAGGGTAAAAGTCTAACACGGGATGCATACTTTACTTGAAAATACTTTCATGTATATGTTAAAACTAAGGGATCCTAAAACTAATTAAAAAATTTAGGTAAAAAATTTCATTATTTTTTAATAACTTTAGGAGTAAATATATATAAAATCATGAAAATCTGATAGTGATAATGTGTCGTATGAAGTTATGCTTAAATTACAGGGTAAAATGCTTTTACACGGAAAGAAATATTTTACATGCAAGTACTTACATGTAAAAATTGGTTGAGAAAATTTCATATAATCTAAATATTTTTTTAAAATAAATTTAGAAGTAAATATAAATATGATGATTTTACGGTGAAAACAAAATGGTAAATGCTGTTGTACCCATAAAATATTTTGGGTATGGTACCCACATTGAGTAATTTAATAGATGATTATTATATTATTTTAGATAAATTTTACATTTTCGCATTTCATTTTACTATTCAATTAATTTCATCTTATGAAATTTATTTTTTAATGAAAAATGGTTTAGTTGTAGAGATGAACGATGATGGTTGAGACGCGCGCAAAATGACTATGATTGACGGATGAACAAAGTCTAAAAAAACACAACCTACAAATCTCATGTCTCTAAGAATGAAACGTTGCATCACTACGATAAAATAACATCAAAATTATAACTTGTATATGCTTCTTTATTATTGAATTATCTCCTTTTGGGTACCATACCTTGATTTGACTCAACGTGCCATAGCAAACACCAAACAAAATACTAACAATTTTTTTTTCGTTTGCATCTCTATTATTGCATTTCAATCCGTTTGTGTTCTTTTCGTGCCGTTTCAATTGCATTTTGCTTTTTGCATATAGCTTCGTTTTGATTTTAGGTTGCTTTTTCGGTCAAGCTCCACACTGCACCTGCCCTGCTATTTATATCTTGACATTGAATCCTTTTTCATTGCTTCTATCTGTGAATTGTGTGCAGCAGGTTACTGAAAATGACACCAAATTCAGGTGTTATTTTTCTTTCTCACTTCTAGTGCTCAGCCGAATTCAAAAAGTGACGTGTTTTTGAGAAAACAATATCAATCTACTGCTGTGTCTAGTCCCTCATTTGCTCAAAGATTTGAATACCAACCGGAGGTATGTATGGTCATTTCTCAATCTCTGCCTACCTGCACTGCATGGCATGGCATGATATGTGTACTCATCATGATTTTGTGTAATGTGCATCATTGGCAGATTCGCTGTCTCATGGAACTCATGGTTAACTTTGTATGCAATGACAAAAGTATCTTTTTTAGGGAACTTATCTGGTACGTTCTGTACTGTGATCCCATCCCATGTAGATTTTCTTGTTGGATGTTATATATTTATGCATTGTTCAATCTATGCATTTATTACAGCAATGCTTGCGAAGCCTTGGATAAGCTGCGATTTTTTAGTGTTACAAAACCTGAACTGCTGAAGGATGCTGTCGATTTTCGTATTGACATTGAGACTGATACTGAGAAAGGGATTGTCACTATTACGTAAGATAAATACTTCTTGATTTTATTTTTACTTTTTATAATTCAGTTGGTACTTCAATTTTTATTTTTATTTTAAACATGCAGAGATACCGGGATAGGCATGACCAAAGAACAATTAATTGATTCCTTTGGAACCATCGCTAAAAGAGAGAATGTTCAGTTTTTGAAGTCTCTCAAGGTCCTTCCTCTCCTAAAGGATGCTTTATGATGATATTGTCTTTATTTTATTTTTCATTTATGTGTTTATTTGCTGACTTGGTTTATCATTAAATAGCTTAGCAAAGATGCTCATGACAATAATTACTTCATTGATGGACTCTGTTCAGGATTTTATTCCGCTTTCTTAGTTTCAGATCAGGTATGCATTTGCATGAAAATAAAATTGTGATTTTTTTTTAAGTTTTAAATTCATATTTTCTTTTTTTTTGTTGAAGGTGGTTGTCTCGACCAAGAGTCCAAAGTGAAATAAACAATATGTTTGGGAAGGAGAGGCAAATGCTAGTTCATATACCATATATGAGGAAACCGATCCTAAGAAGCTAATTCCTAGAGGAACTCGCCTTACACTGTTTCTTAAGGTATGTTGACAATCTCCATGCTTGATCTTCAACTAACTCATTTAATTTCTTTATTCAGAAGCTTACAGATGTGTGTGCATCTTACCCAATAAGGGCGGAATACAAACACTATGCGCAACCAAAGGAGATTAACAATTTTTTGAAACGCCACTTGTATCTGTTTTCCAACCCTGTATCCATTCCAAAGGTAGAGGAGTTTACTTATGAAATTCCAAATTTTTAATTTCTATGAAAGATTCCTATTAATTGTCTCGGGTTGTTTTTGTATCTTAAGCGTAAAGAACTGCATGTTTACTGTTGTATTTTACCAGCTTCCTTCATCTGTTTGCAGTACGATGAGCAGTTCTTCTATGACAAACCCAATGAAAAGGACATTTATTTTTCTGGTATTCGTACTGGCGCTGAGGATTATCGGAACATCAACCCCTCTCTCAACTTGGGAAGATGGCCACTGTTTTTAACTCGAAGGTTTGTGGTCAAGTCTTCTTTTCGTGAAGCTGGCTGTGCTTTGGTGTCTCTCCACACCGATGAAGCACGAGCAATAGAAAAAGTAACCATCGTCCCGTCGCATGGTACTTTTGGATCTGTGAAGTTTGTTTCTAGTATTGTTGGGGACTGCAGAACAAAGGAACAAATGCTCACGGAGCTAATAATTCTCATGGGAAGGAAGGCGGCTGAGCATATTGTCTTTGGGGAGCTTGAATCGAACCAGGCCGTATCTCCAAGTATTTTCAGTGCTACGAGTCTAGCTGTTGAGTTTGAAACTCGTTATGAAATGAATGTCAAAATCGGCCCAATCTACCTTGATTATAAATCGAATGTGGTAAGCTCCCCCGGTCGGGTTTGCATCGAAAATGAAGCGCGAAAGCTAATACAAACTCCATATGAGATTGCAGAAGAAATTCTTTTGAGGCATCCAGAAGAACTCCTAGCTATTGCACTCGCACTTCTGGAGCGAGGGGTACTTTCCCCAAAAGAGATTGATATCTTGCTTGAAAAGACGAGGAGCGGTCTACGGTAGAAGGTTGGCGGTTTTTTCCCTCTATTCAAATTTTTTAAAATTATACCTATCTTTGTTTTGAAAAAGTAAATCCTTTCGCAGTGTCTCATGTGAAGAGCATGCCTTTTTTGGAAGAATATGTTGAGAATATGCAAAAACAGCATGCATCTATAGGGAAAATATAGAAAACTTTGTCATATTAATTGAACATGTGTCATATTAATATCAAGTGATGTAGGACCTGGACCCGAATTGAATTCCTATATAGGAAAGAAAAAAGGATTGTCACCATCATAGGGTTTCAGAAAATGAGTTCATAAAAATTTGGAAGTCGGATTTAGAAGGGTTGAAGTGTGAGACTAAGTGACACTCTTTAGTGAAATGGTAGAATTGTAAGGTTTCAGAAAAGTAGTTTATCATTTTTAACAAATTGTAAATGCTTGTAGCATAATATAAAAACAATTGTAAACAAAAACTTATAACATACTGTAAATGCTTCTAGCAAACTGTAAATGCTTATAATAACTTGTAACAAATTGTAAATGAATCCATAAACTATAAATTCTTATAGCAACTTGTAACAAACTGTAAATACGTATAGCAAACTGTAAACAACAACTTATAGCATACTGTAAATGCTTTACTTCTTCGTATATATGAGATACATAAACCCGGATGTATTCTTCTTTAGCATATTGAGAATTCTCCTAGGAGCAAACTTCGTTGGCATGAAGATTTCAGTTGACATATCTTTTTGTAGAACAAATCCATATGCCATATTTGCCAACTTGTCTGCGCAGGTGTTGACCTCCTTGGGCACTTTGACCAATTTCAGTTTCATATGTGTTTTGAAGGCCAATATATCATATAATCCAGGCTTGTGTGTAAAACCTGTTAATTCTAACTTCTTTAGGTCTTCGATCAATTCATCACAATCGATGTAGACCACTACATGTGTCAACGCCAATGCTACACACATTCTCAGACCCTTCAGCAACGAATATTCCTCAGCTTGGTATGATCCATAAAACCCTTACTGAAAGTCTTCCTCGTAATCACAAAGAACTCCTCCTATCACAACAATTTCGTCCTTGTAACCACCATCACAGTTGAGAGTTATTGAACCTTCAAGTGCCTTGTTGAAGCCCTCGTAGCCTTTGATATTGAAATTGCATAACATGAGTGTTAGAATTAGAGAAGTATTGAGAGAGAAGAGAAATGTAATATTCATAGAGAGAGTACCCATCAGGGTAAGGGGCCCCATTGCAGCTAAATAGGCACTAGCTTCTGACCATGCTGCAGGCCGATGGAGAACACATGACATTCTGATGCATTTTGCTTCGGCCCTAGGAAATTGTAATGACCTCACATGAGAGAGAGTGTTTTCAGCTACCATTTGATTCCTAGACCAGCAAATAAGTTTTTGTTTCCGTAAGAATAATATCATCTAGCTTTGGTAGCATTCTCACCAATATTCACACAAGGGTTAAAACCAAGCTGAGAAAATTGCAAAATGCAGCTGAAACGACAAGCAAAGAAATGCAAGATAGATGAGTAATGAACCAGAGGAAAGTTGGGTCCGGCGAAATGCATCACTGTGCCGGAGTACGGTAGAGAGGGGGAAGAGAGCCACTAAAGAAGAAGGCGGTGCATGCCGGATGGAAGGGTGGAAGTGTGAGACTGAGTGATACTCTTTAGTGAAATGGTAGAATGGTAGGGTTTTAGAGGTGTTCTAGAAGCTTCTAGATGGTTTTAGTTTCTTTTCTCAAAAATCAAAAAGCAGCAAATGAGACAAAAACACAAGGTGACTGGCTGTGTTCCTTACTCAGCAAGCAAAGGCACAAGACGACAAGAAATGACAGAAGACGATTTGAGGGTAATTAAACATTAATGAAACCATAATTAGTTACTTTTTGCTGAAGCCTGCAAATAGAGTGGATATTAATAAGAGTATACTAATGGAATTTGGAAGAAACTTGCAATAGGTGGAGTCTCATGGAAATTTTAAGAATAAAAAGTGGATATAAAATCATAGCATCTATCCACAGTGTCTAGGTGGGAATTTTGAGCCGCGAGTCGAAGAAGTTGCGCTAATAGTCACCATCATAGGGTTTCAGAAAATGAGTTCATAAAAGTTTGGAAGTCGGATTTAGAAGGGTTGAAGTGTGAGACTAAGTGACACTCTTCAGTGAAATGGTAGAATTGTAAGGTTTCAGAAAAGTAGTTTATCATTTTTAACAAATTGTAAATGCTTATAGCATACTATAAAAACAATTGTAAACAAAAACTTATAACATACTGTAAATGCTTCTAGCAAACTGTAAATGCTTATAATAACTTGTAACAAATTGTAAATGAATCCATAAACTATAAATTCTTATAGCAACTTGTAACAAACTGTAAATACGTATAGCAAACTGTAAACAACAACTTATAGCATACTGTAAATGCTTTACTTCTTCGTATATATGAGATACATAAACCCGGATGTATTCTTCTTTAGAATCTTGAGAATTCTCCTAGGAGCAAACTTCTTTGGCATGAAGATTTCAGTTGACATATCTTTTTGTAGAACAAATCCATATGCCATATTTGCCAACTTGTCTGCGCAGGTGTTGACCTCCTTGGGCACTTTGACTAATTTTAGTTTCATATGTGTTTTGAAGGCCAATATATCGTATAATCCAGGCTTGTGTGTAAAACCTGTTAATTCTAACTTCTTTAGGTCTTCGATCAATTCATCACAATCGGTGTAGACCACTACATGTGTCAACGCCAATGCTACACACATTCTCAGACCCTTCAGCAACGAATATTCCTCAGCTTGGTATGATCCATAAAACCCTTACTGAAAGTCTTCCTCGTAATCACAAAGAACTCCTCCTATCACAGCAATTTCGTCCTTGTAACCACCATCACAGTTGAGAGTTATTGAACCTTCAAGTGCCTTGTTGAAGCCCTCGTAGGTTTTAAGGGCATGGTTGTGCTACTAGACATTGAGGATGCCGCAGACGATCTCTTTTTTGGTAGTGAGAAGGCAATAGTGAATAGAAACCAACATGATGTTGAGACCAAACTACTGCATAACACCATGGGTACATAAGTATTCCACAAGGAGGTCTCTGACTCAATTTGCGAAAAGCATCCACTTCCTTGCAAAAAGCATTTCCTTGAAGAAGAGTTTTACCCACTTTGCTCTAATGTCTAGGGCTGTGAAGTTCCCTCTCTACTATTTTATTTATTGATTAAAAGGAAAATGTGACATTTTGATCCTATTTAACAAACTCTACCAAAAAAGTCATCTATTTGTTTGTATGATCAAGATTACGCAAAATTACTTATTTGGTTGCAAAGTTATGGTGGGATAGTCTCCCAACTGAAATAGAGCATCTCTATTTGTAGATGCAGCTTTTCCTTTTCTTAATCAATGAAGTATTGGAATTAAAAAAAAAAACTCATTTGGTTACAAAGGAGTACTTTAGTTTTCTTTAGTTGTTGAGAGGGCAAAAGGCCCAAGTACTTTAGTTTATATGATCATGTCACTACGTATTCATATATGATTGTATGTTTCTTAGGTTTTGCAATTTAAAAAAAAATACTAATTTTAAATGAAGGTATGTAAATTAAATTACATATCCAAGATGTAAAAATTTAATAGTTTCAAAAAAAAATGTAAAAAATTAATTTAATATCTGATTAAAACAAAAGGACTATTAAAATATGAACAATTAAGTTACATTCACTACTGTTTTTATTGACAATTCTGACACCACAAGATACTTTAAAAAAAGAAGAAGGTAAAAGAGTGTATTATTCACAACTTTGAAAAACAAAGCTAAAAAGAAGACAAAGCAAGCAAGGGGGTTATTAGTAGAAACAAAAAGCTAATCACCCCTCTATGAAGTACGATCTCCAAAAGAAAGCAAACCATAAAACTATACAACATCAAAGAACCCTAAACCCAACCAAAAATAAAAGCCCAAAAGCTACAGACTATAAGGGCTCAAAGACCAAAAGAAAGGATAAAGCACTCGACTCCGATCAGAAACACCAAACCACCAACCACCACCCCGAAGGAGGCCTATGCGCTTGAATCTGGGCCGCAATTTGATTCAAAGCAAACTCATATGTACAATCATACCTCATGTCTAAGTACTTTCCCATCAACAAAACACTTCTCGCCCTAGTCATAACACCGTGTGGTTCTGAAAACTCCGCCGGTAGAAGTATCAGCTGATTCCCTTCGTTAGCCTCAAGAGAGATTGTGCCTTCTTCTTCATATAAGCCCCTTGGAATCTCACCTTGAGCCTTTTTCTTCCGACCCCTCTTCAAAACTTTCCTACGTCTCCCCTAGGCCTATGAGCTTTATCCTTGGACATAGAGGATAACAAAACCAACTTCCTAGGTCGTCCACGACCCCTATGGGTAGTTGAACTCAAATCCTCCCGAATCGGAGAACTCCTTAAAACCCCCCCAACATCCCAAGACCTCTCAACATCAAGCTCCCACTCTTCTTCAAGCACACAATCATCCATCAAGGTCTAAACTTCAGAAAACTGTGTCCCAATCACTACTCCAAAAACCTACATCTCCAATCTCTCTGGTAGAAAGCAATCCGGAAAAAAGATCCTCATCCAATAAAGAACTCTCATCATAGCCAGATACAAAGGGAGTCCCTGAAAACCCGTCTAAGAAGCGTGACTCCTCACCAACCTGATTGGAGCCAGGGGCCAAGAGTTCAGGAAAAAGCACATCAAATGGAATCCTAACATCTTGAGCAGCTTCCCTAGCAATACCAGAGGCCAAGAGCATATCAACTTCCTCACGAACAGCCGGACATGTAGCCTTCCTCACCCCTAACAACACGTCTCGTCAGGTTCGAGCAGAAATATTTTCTACCTTTTGAGAAGCCAAACAACCCAACGAAGCGGCTCGTGCCGTCGCCTCCGAGGGGGTTTATCCAAAGCCACAGATAAGGGTGCTCCACCAACTCTTATGCAATCCAAACATTTAACCGCCTTGGCCGCAACTTCCAAAGAAAAATAACGCACAAACCCAAAACGGAACTGATGACCCAACCTCTTCTTCCTCTGCACAAACACAAGATACTTTCTAGCTACAAAATGCAACCTTTTAAATGAAAAATCCATATACAAGCACAATATTTATATATGTAATTAATTAAAATGTTAATGTATATATATATATATATATATATATTTTCTTCTTCAGAAAATAAAATATATTTAAAAAATAAAGAAAATTAAATTCTTACTATAATTATTTTAATCTCCAGAAAATTTAAATATCTGTATCTATATGTTCTCATATAATTGCTTAATTAACATTTCATATACCATATATTCATATACTTTCAGAGGGAGAGCATAACTGATACAAATCCTTCTTAATCATTCACTGCTACAAAATGATGGCACAGGGCTGTTATACATATATATAGATGAGGAAGCAAAGACAATTACACTAGATGAAATATTTACAGGTGAAGAGAAGTATCAACATCTGAGTAGTTATCAAATTTTCTTGATGTTGATGCACCCTTTGACCATAAATTTGAGGACTGGGGTGATTTCATGGTGTTGTTGTGATCATGATCTCCTTGCTTGGTTGCCAAATTGAGCCCAAGAGAAAGAGGATCATGGATAATTGACCTATGTGGTGGAAGTCGAACCCCCATGCTCTGTTGTGATGCAGGGTTATACATAGATGATGAGGTGTTCCTCTGGCTCTCTGATGATGACAACAATCTAACAAGCTCTTTCCCCTCTCTTTTTTGTTTCACCTTCTCCAACTGTCTAAACCTTTCTTGAAGAAGAGCGATGGAGGAGTTAACCATGGTAGGATCATCATCTTGCCTACCCATTTGGTACTGATACTGAGTACTGAAAATTCAATCTTGGGTCTTCTCTGTTGAGGGGAAGGGATCTATATTTTGGTGGGTTTGACATATAGTGGTTTGGAAGTGGTATATAATACAAGGGAATGAATGTTATAGGAGATCATCATTTTTAGCTGTTGAGCATTATTATTTTAGCATTTGGGGCCTTCTAATTGATTCCGGGTGATGACAACAGAGACTAACAATCAACTGGTCATACTCAATTGGTGTCGGTCGCAGTAGTTAAAAGTTGTTATTTGAACCTCTTAATTAAAAGTTCAATCCTTAGAAACCACAATGTTTGGAAAACCTACTGATTTTCATCACATACAAGTTAGAATTACGATAACAATTTAGTACACCATATTAAAAAAAGAATCAACTAATCCTTGACAACATGCCAAAGGGAAAGTGCTTAAAAGTTAGTATAGATGAAGGCAAGGTCACAAGATATGTGGCCAAAGGGACTTTTTGAAGGAAGAAAAGGCTAAGAGGTAAAGTCCAAATTAATGATGCATAGTAGCATTTCGAATAGAGTATTTTGGAGAATAAATGGTTAGGTAATGCTTATCTGGGCATGTCAATTTAAGCCACTGTGTGCTAAGGAGAAGATGGTATATATTTGTTTGGTCATTGGTGGTATAATACTTCTTTTTGTGTAAGTTTTCAACTGTTGAATGTGCCATAATTGTTTTGGAGCTTGGAAGGGGAACGTGGTGCTGTGGAGAAGAGACAAAAGGAATTGAGAAGGAATACATTTGGAGTTTACTATCAACGATTAAACTAGTCATGGTGTCCATCAAGGAAAGAGAGAGAACTAACTCAAATTAATACGTAAGCCTTTGGTTTGTTTAACAACACACACAATTAACTTTTAAATTGTAGATATGGTAATGTTATGCCTAATTTATGATGCAAAATATATTAGATTGGTTGTGTTGCTTTCTAATGCTTGCGTCCCTCTCACATTATAGCATGACATGTTTAGTGTAGGCAATTTTATAATTTCTGACATGACATTTTTAAATGTAAGTTTACTTGTGTGCATACCCTTAGGTATTTAAATAAACTATTAAATTAAATTATATATGTTCTAATAAATTTATAGGCACCACAGCATCCGAGAACAATAGGTAAATAAATAAGCTTCTTAAATATGTTGTCAACGATTCAAACCTTGACTATATGGGTGGAAAAAAGATTATAATGATAAAGGTCATATCCACTTCGATAATATATATCTTCCGTCAAAATGATTTAGCCTCTAGTTATCGACTCAAAGATTATAATGATAAAGGTCATATCCACTTTGGTTACTTTATTGATTTTTCAAAATAGGTAATCACTATTGATAATTGTGATACTTACTTTACCATCTTTCACTTTAAGGAGACAAATCCTTGAAAGTGTAAATAACTTATGACCTATTTATAAGTTATTTTGAATTTATTTTCATTCAGATTAGGTTATGAATAAGAATGTATGTTTATCCATATCCTATTTTAGTTTATTACAATAAATTTACCAAATTACATTAAAAATAAGCGTATATTATTATAAGTACTTAATTAAGTTGTTTACTTAAACACACGATAATACACATGCATTTGATAGCTACATGAGAAGGGTATTAAGTCAAAAGATCGATTGTAGCAATTCTTATTTTATTTGCGAACTACTTTTTCGTGCTTACAAATATCTTTCATATGAGACAATCAACTTTGCTTGAAAATTAAATATATACGACTTGAACCAAGCATCCACATGTCAGTACTTATGACTACTTTACTTATTCTTTCCATAATTCCATATTTAACTAGTTATCAAAAAAATATGTAACAATTTTTTTTAATATTTATGATAACACACACATATATATATATATAAATATATATATATATATAAATATTTATATATATATATAGAACCTTTGAAGATAAGAAAAAGGTTACTGTTACATGGTTGTGGATATTGCAAATCGCAATGCAGAGACTGGTGCATTCTTCTTCTTCTTCCTTCCTTCCACAACCAGAACCACACCAGCTTCATGCTCAGTATCTCAAATCAGGCACTTTGAACAACCCAGATGCCTCTTCACGCCTTCTATCTCTCTATGCAAACCCCAACACAAACGACCTCAACCATGCTCGTTCCGTTTTCGACACCATGCATAAACCCACTTTGGTTTCATGGAACCTGATCATCAGCTGCTACGTCCACAACCACCGTTCCAACGATGCCCTTCTCCTCTTTCGCCAAATGCTCCATCACGACCTCCTCCCTGATGGTTTCACTCTCCCATGCGTCATCAAGGGGTGTTCTCGCTTGCATGCTGTTCAGGAAGGGAAACAGATTCATGGGTATGTCCTCAAAATCGGGTTTGGCTTTGATAAATTTGTGCAGAGCAGTTTGGTTAACATGTATGCTAAGTGGGGTGAGATGGGTTTGGCTAGGAAGGTGTTTGATAAAATGGTTGATAGAGATGTGGTGTCATGGAACTCTTTGATTGATGGGTACGCGAGAAATGGGAATGTTGAGGTGGCAATGAAGCTGTTCGATGAAATGCCCAGCAGGGACGCGTTTACTTGGACTGCTTTGCTTGATGGGCTTGCCAAATGCGGCAAGGTTGAGGCTGCACGAGAGGTGTTTGATCAGATGCCTAAGAAGAGTTCGGTTTCTTGGAATGCCATGATCAATGGGTATATGAAGTCTGGTAAAATCAATCTCGCGCGTCAATTGTTTGGCCAGATGCCGGGGAGGAATCTGATAAGTTGGAACTCGATGATATCCGGGTACCAGCTCAACGGGCGGTTTCTTGAAGCTATGGAATTGTTTGAAGTGTTGCTGAAAGAGGGCCTCATGCCTAGCCATGTCACAATACTCAGTGCTCTTTCTGCTGTTTCAGGTTTGGCTGTTCTTGGTAATGGAAGATGGATCCATTCGTTTATGGTTAAGCATTGCTTTGAATTGGATGGTGTACTTGGCACATCACTGATAGAAATGTATTCTAAGTGTGGCAGCATAGAGAGTGCTTTGGCTGTTTTCAAAGCAATAGCCAACAAGAAACTGGGGCATTGGACAGCTATAATTGTGGGCTTAGGAATGCATGGTTTGGCTGACCAAGCTCTAGAACTTTTTATGGAGATGCGCAGAATTGGAATGAAACCACATGCTATAACTTTCATTGGTGTGTTAAATGCTTGTAGTCATAAAGGCTTGGTAGATGAGGGAAACAAATGTTTTGATATGATGATAAATGAATATAAGATTGTGCCCACAGTTGAACATTATGGTTGCCTTGTTGACATTTTATGTCGAGCTGGGCATCTTCAGCAGGCAAAAAACATCATTGAGAGCATGCCAATGAGACCAAACAAAGTCATCTGGATGAGTTTGCTTAGCAGTTCTAGGAACCATGGAAACTTGGAAATTGGGGAATACGCAGCTCACAATTTAATTGAGGCGGATCCTGATGCTACAGGGTGTTATACTCTACTTTCTAACATTTATGCTGCAGCTGGAAAGTGGGATAAAGTTTCACATGTAAGAGAAATGATGAAGGAGAGAGGAGTGTTAAAGGATGCTGGATGCAGCATTGTTGAGCACAGAGGTAAACTGAACCGGTTTATTGTGGGTGACAAGTCGCATCCCCAAACCAAGGCTATATATGCTAAGTTGAGGGAGATGAGTAAGAAACTGAAACTGGCAGGACATGTTCCTGATACAAGCCAAGTTCTGCTAAATATTGAAGGTGAAAAAGAAAAAGAATCTGAACTAGAGAACCATAGTGAGAGGTTGGCCATCTCATTTGGTCTCCTAAACATGGAAAGACGGACGCCTATTCGCATTATGAAGAACCTTCGAGTTTGTAATGATTGCCACGCAGTTACAAAACTCCTCTCTGCTATCTATGGTCGTGAAATAATAGTGAGAGATAATAGCCGCTTCCATCATTTCAAAAAAGGAACTTGTTCTTGCAATGACTTTTGGTGATTGCCTTTCCATTAGCAAGTCATGGATCCCTGTGGTGCTTTTGACACTCATATCTGAAGCTCCCAGCTTCCCTATCGAGGTATCAGTTTCTCAAAAAATGGTTGAAGGCTTATAGCTAATAATAGCTATGTGGTTGAAATTCCTTTAGGCCTCTTTATCACTTGATAAAGATGATTAGCTTCATGGAATTGTACTATAATCAAATTATTTTATGCTCCTGGTGTCATTTCCAATGTGTAGAATTAGTTTACTATCACCTCAGATTTAATAATTACAGTCATTCAGTTTGTGTAAGCATATTCTGTTATCTTGAAGTTTAAGCAAAAGGATATCAACTCATGATTAAATGTTTAAGAATTTCTGCATGTTGTTGGGTTTTTGTTTGATTACCTTCATACAGTAGAGGCCTTGAACTTGGTTGCCATGTTTTTACTAATTATCATTTTGAGGAAAAACGGTTCAGGTTATGGGAAAAATAGAAAACCATGACTAAGTTTGTGCAAGACAACCCAGTAAATATCACCCTTCAAAAAAAAAACCCAGTCAATATCATGAATCCATGCATAAGAGTTGATAATATTAGGGACTCATTCATGTCTAACATGCAATCGTTCTCATACAGATTCTTCTTCGGCTCGTGTAGTTACATCAGTGAAAATGAAGTTAAACACAACAGAACTGAAAATGGGAGCAGAAGATTGCAGCTGAAAAGGCATATCTTGGTACCCTCATTGTCCAGGGACGAAGTTAGTGGCAAAAGCCCAAGCATTGTTGGCAACAGGGTCAGCAACATGGTCGTAAAGGTTCTGAATAGGGCCCTTGCCAGTAACAATGGCCTGAACAAAGAAGCCAAACATGGAGAACATTGCCAATCGACCGTTCTTGAGTTCCTTCACCTTCAACTCTGCAAATGCATCAGGGTCATCAGCCAAACCAAGTGGGTCAAAGGCACCACCTGGGTAAAGTGGGTCTAGTCCTTCACCAAGGGGTCCTCCACCAACCCTGTAGCCTTCAATTAATCCCATGAGCACAACCTGAGTAGCCCAGATTGCAAGGATGCTCTGAGCATGGATCAGGTTTGGGTTGCCTAAATAGTCAAGGCCACCCTCAGAGAAGATCTGGGCACCAGCCTTGAACCACACTGCCTCACCGAATTTGACACCATTCCTTTCAAGGATTTCTGGGAAGGTGCATCCCAAGGCACCAAGCATGGCCCATCTGCTGTGAATCACCTCGAGCTCACGGTTCTTGGCGAAGGTTTCGGGGTCAGCTGATAATCCAGCTGTGTCCCATCCGTAGTCACCAGGGAATTCACCAGTCAGGTATGATGGAATTTGCTCAGAGAAAGGACCCAAGTACTTGGGACGGTCAGGGCCATACCTGTTTTTAACAAGAGGTCATGCCAAGTCAGTGAGTGTATTTTCGGAAATTCTTTTATAATTGATTCCAAAGCCAAAATCAATTATGAACAAAAGTTTCTCCTAAACTTGACGTCAGAATTGATTTTGAGAAAAATAAGCTCAACCAACATGTTATTACATTCTGAAACAAGTTGTCAGGACCTCACTTCAAATGTTTGCACAGGATGTTATTTTTAAACTTTACAAGACAAACATAACTATATGTAATTGCTATATCATGAGCTATTAGCCTTTAATATGATTTATTGCATATTTAGTTCATGTTTAGAAATTCTTTTACAATTATTTCTAGAGCCAAAATCAATTTTGAGGAGAAGCTTCTGTGAGTGACTTCTAGTTTAGAATTGATTATGAAAAAAAGAGAAGTTGATCCAAAGATGTATTAGATTTGCTTCTTTTTCTCCTCTTTCTCTCAGAATAAATTCTCAGGTACATAAGTTACTCTTCATAATTGATTCTGGCTTCAAACGTGATTACAGATCGCATTCCAAAACATGCTATTATTAAAATGGAAGATCCCTGGCTTTTGGGCCAGCTCCATCTTGCTGAGAATTAGTATTATGTTCTCAAGAGACATGAGATAGAGGAGGTGAGGATCATTAGAATTTAGAAACCATAACTACTGAGATTAAACAAAAAACGTTGGAAATATTTTGTAGTTGAAGTATTGTGCAGGGTAATTTTACTTGAATTGAACTACTACTTCCTTACCAAATGCTCTGAGGAGCACTCTTCACAGTACGACGCATGGTAAAGCGACCTTTGCCAAAGCCACCAGCCTTGCGGAGGAGCTCATTTCCCTGCTTCAAAGCAGTCTGGCCAGTGAATGCTGATTGCTGGATAGCAGAGGTGGCCATGGTTATGTTATGCTTCTTGCACTTTGGTAGTGTTTCCTTTGGTGCTAGCTAGTGTGTTTTGCTTCTGCAGAATGATGAAGAAGCTCACAAGGTTTATAGAAGTGTAATGTGATATTGTGGATGAGGATATGCACAAGTCAGCAACATCTCATTGGTGGTGGATTTGGATGTGGATTCTCAACCTGATATTTTGCATTGAGAAATTGGCTCTCATTCTGCCATCTGGATGCACAGGTCCACTTGCTCAGATGTTTTGTGGAGGGTGAATGTAAGCCACAGAAATCAGGTCCAGCAAAGTTAAGAAAGAAAGAGTTAAACTTGGCAGAGGGTTTGTATTGGGCTGATGGTACAGACTACAGAGCAACCCCATTGCCCATCACATATTTTTCCATGCTAATATTATTTGACACCTCAGTATTTACACAATTACACTTATCCCTATATTATTTTCTTCATAAGTTTTTTTTGATAACTCAGGTAATCCAGCCCACTGGACTGACTAATCCTGGGGGACCAATCCCACCGACCACTTGCGGGGGGCCCAATTGAAGCCAGAGCTTCGCTCTGTATGGCCTGGCCAACAATGTTTGATTCACCAGTAGGTTTCGAACCTGAGACCTGGAGAGGAGCACACTCCCAAGTCCCAAGTCTTTCACCACCAGGGCAACCATTGCTGGTTATTTTCTTCATAAGTGAATTATTCATTAAGATAATTGGATTGAGGATGACACTCACATTTTTACTTGAATTTTGTAACCAACACTATTGATCCATCAACAATAGGGTTATTCATCTTTATGGGTAACTTAGTAATCTTTTATAAAAAAAAATGTAGGAGAAATAGAAGCTATTACCAGAAAAATATGGTGGGGATAGTGTAAGAAAAATGAAATGTGGAAAGAGCTCTAAGTTTTTGAGTGACTTGCTGTTAACTACATGTTAGAGAAAAAAAAAAAACACTTATTTTTCACAAAGTAACTGAAACCACATAAACTCAGGGTCCATATGACAAACAGCCACAAGCAAAGACTGGGCTGCCAACACTTAAACCTCAATAGCACAAGGTATCAGCTCATCCTTGCTAAATTACAAATTTGGTTTATGTGAGAACTAAACATCTCAGGATTTGAGAAGAGGTAAATGACATCCTTAATTAACTTCACTCGGTATCAAAGACAAAAAAAACACCATCTTTCAGCAAACAGTCAAATAATTTGAGTGAAAATAAGGAATGAAGTTTAAATCTGAAACTCGGTAGTGTTTGAAGTTTGAACCCTCAATAATATCATAAATAAGAATAAATGGTTAAATGAAAAATTAGGATAATTAAGAGGAAAAAACCTTAACCAAAGGTCTTATGATTATTATTACTACTATTAGTATTGTTACATTTAAAACTACAATGTAAAATCATTAATATGTCGTCACTGTTTAGTTTAAATTTTTGGGATACTTCATTCATAACATGGATTCGAGTCCCTGCACCGTGTCATCATAAAAAAAAGGATTCGAGTCCCTACTACATGCGCGTGTCAAGTTAACCTGCCACTACACAGACCAAAAGGAGAATCGCAAATGAAAAAAATAGAACCATGATGGTTGGGTAATGGACTCTGGAGTATTTGATGCTGAAGTACAATAAGTTCTAAGAAAATCTGGAAGATTCCTCAAAGCCCATTGAATTACCCATGAAAGAGCACCAACCAGGATACATATAGCCCATTGAGTAGCATTCAAGCCCATGCCATCTGCTAGGCCTTTTGCATACTCAATCACCAACACTTGCACAAGGAAACAACCACCTAAGCCCACCAAGAATAAAAAAAAGTATCTCTGAAGAACAACAATCTTGAGAATTTCCCTTTTCAACAAACCCATGATGTTGAGCTGATTGAAGATTTGGCACAGTAGGAATGTGTTGAAGATCATGGTTGTCCTCACTCTCTTTTCCCAGTCACTAACATGTCCTCCAAATTCAAGTACCATGCATGCAAATGCTTGATAAAAGACTTGAATGACTATGTTTTTCCATATATCAATGGTTATGATTGGTTGATTCCTATTAGATGGTGGATTTGCAAGTTGTTCCTCACTGCTTAACTCCATTACCATCATGATGCAACCTAGAAGGCACATTAGCACATTCACCCAAATCAATTGAATTGCTGTTAGGGGTGAATTTCCAGTGGATACGGTTGTCATGAAGGATATGAGTAACCCTGAGATGTTGAATGTAAGCTGAAGTTGAATGAACTTCTGAATATTAAGATATTTACTTCTGCCAGCCCTCACAATTGGTTTCAATGCACTGAAACATTTGATAGATATACCAGAACTCTCTCTGTGCATTATTCTACCCTGAGAATCATGAACTATCCCTACATCAGCTACCTTGAGAACTGAAGCATGACTTAAATTTCTTCCAATGAATGCAACTACATGACCTTTCTCTTGCAAGCACTGCACCATGTCAAGCTTATCTTCAAGGCTGAAACTTCCCATTACATTGGCTTGATCCACTTTCTCTAGTCTAGCTTTGCAATGCAAATCTTGAAGTTGTTTGCCTTCAACATGTCCACCTTCTATCTCTTCCATTCCTAGTCCCAGATCACAAGCTATATCTTTCACTGACATGATGTCATCCCCTGAGACCAATTTGATCTTTATTTTAGTATCTCTGAGTTTTTTCAAAGCTACTTTTGTTGATTCTTGGCATGTGTATTTGAGGCCTATCAATCCGATCAAGATCAATTCATCTTGCTCAAGTTCTTCCACCTGTGTTTCTCTATGAGCAAATGCAATTGGTTTTAGGCCACTCTCCTCCATCTCTTGAATCACCTGTCCAAATTTGATTTTCTGATTTTCCATGGAACAACATTCTCCTTCACCATCATAGTAATGTGAGCACATTTCCAATATTGTGGATGCAGCCCCACTCCAGTGTAAGTGCAGAGCTTGTTCATTGGCCCCAGCTTTTCTCACCAAAACTCCACTTCCTTCTTTGTCAGAACTCAAATTTCTGTGGTTAAGAATGTCAAAATTTTCTGTGAGAGATTTCATGTTCATTTCCCATGCTGTTTCTGCCCAAAAAACAAGTGAACGGGACATTGGAGAAAGAGAAAGTTCAGGTGCAAGAATTGATAAACCAACTCCTTGTTTAAGGACTTCAAGCACAACTAGATCTGTTTCTGATCCCTCAACCTTGTTGCTGATCTCTGTCTCCCCCATCCATATTCTGCTAACTTCCATTGGTTTAGATATAAGCCCACCTGATACATCAATGCAGATGACAGTTACCAACCCCATTGTTGTACAAGCTGATAAATCATGAAGAACTGCATCATCTTGGTCTGATTCTACCTTATCAATCTGGTCATTGAGAGACATAGTAACCATAAGTGGCACACCATGTTGCACACATAGTACCACAACAGTGAAAAGACCTGTGAAGATGAAAATCCTTCCTGGTGGTCTCAAAAATAATTTCTCAAGGACTTCCATCACCATGCCAAGTGAGACATTCCCCTTAATTTCCGGCAACCCGTTACTATCTCCATCCTTCTTACAAGTTAGGCGAATGAAAACTACAAGCACATCCAGGGTGAAGATAAGAAGAGAAGCTTTGTCAATGTATGAAATTGGCTTCTCAATTAGACTCCCCAGCAAGCATCCCTTTTCAGAATTGTAACTCATTGAGCTCTGTAGGGGTGTCAGTTCCGGCTGGTGTCGGCCCGCAGCGAGCCAACACATTTTTGGGTCTGTCCGTCGAGCCTGACCCATTTTGAGACCTATAGATCTTGGCATCTCAGCCAAAGATCCAACTGATGCTACAAGCATCAGTCCATGACCCTCAAGCACCTTTGAACCAGCTACAAGAAATGGGTTCCCCTCACAATCTCTTTTGCTTTGTGTTGCCTCTTCCATCACAAGGATGTCACCATTTACAAGCAAACCATCTGCTGGAACCTCATCATTCTGCCCCAGACGCACCTTGTCACCGACCTTAATGTCTGATATGGCAACTTTTGTTGTGCATCCTTCACCTCTTTGAACTGTGAATTCCAACTTGCCCCTTCTCTTTGCCAATTTCATCATTTCTCTTTGACGCCAGAAGTTTGCTATTGAAGAGAATGCAACCAGGACCATAGCAGCAAAAACTATAGCAACACCATCATGCCAACCATATCTAGCTCCCTCTTGCTTGAACCCTGTGGCAAGTGTCAATCCAGCTGCAATCAATAGCATTGAAATTGTGTAACGGTTCTGTTTGAAGCTAATCAACAAAAACCTGGAGAAGCTTGTTCCATGAACTTGCACTGTGGAGCCCAACACACCAAGGACCTCATTCTCACTAGAGCTCTCCTGTGCATAAAACCAAAATCCCATCAACATAATGCATCTTCAAAACTTGAAAATATTCAATGAGGCAAACAACATAACACAAGAGTGAACATAATATTATATCTTTGTCCAAAACCTCAAAGACAAATTAGGAAATATATTCACAGTTAAATGATTTGCTTCTGAAATTGAGGACTTTGTTCTTTTTTTTAAAAAAACTTTAATTGTTGAAGAAAAGGCCATTATCCCAATTATATATGCAGGTTGATACCTCTGACTCTGAGTGTCGGCGTTGATCATGAAGAACATCACACACACGGTTGACCCCACCAAGGTCATTCAGTGATTTCAAGTCCTTCTCCTTCACAATCCTTGCAATATCATTCCTAATGTGCCCTTCTTCTGCATCTTCTTCTCCTTCCTCTACATCAATTTCAACACAAGATTTGGAAGAGGAGGTTCTAGCTGGAGGCTCAGAGGGAGACAATGAGGTGTATGGCACTGAAGAAAGTGGTGATGGTGGAGGAGACTCATTAGCAGATGTTGACTTCTTCAAAGAGATGAGGAAGCTTATGTTTAAGGAGGTTCTACGCCATATCTTGCTGTACTTGCTGTTTCTGCTAGTGCTAGTGGTGGTGAGGAGAAAGGTAGCACCAAGTTCAATGTTGGCATCATCATCATCACCAGCTGAGGACATGATTGCTTGGACAGTAATTAAGGTGGAGGAGACAGGAAGAACTAGATTGATTGGAGTTGCTTTTTGATAAGTCAAGCTGAACAAGTCCAAGTTTGTTGGAATCTAAGAGGCACTTTTGAAAGGAAATTGATAACTCAAAAAATGATGAGGGAGGAGGTTGAGAGGCCTACTTTAAAAGGAAAGCAAATCTAAGAGACAATAATTCCAAATCTAAGAGACACATGTTTGGATTTATCATATAATGCTATAGTTTAGATTCTACGCTAATTGTGAAACTAAGACTCGGATAGGTAAGGATTTAAGGAAGAAGGTTATAAGATCAAACAAGAACAAAAGGAAAGGTTTAGGCACTAGTGAGAGTGTGATTTCAAGGTAACAAAGAAGTGTGAGCTATAAGATTTTTGATATGGCATGAAACAAGAGGAGTGATATTTAATATATTTATAGAAAAATGCATCAAAGGATCTGCCATTTTACTCGGTATAAAAACGCGTTTGCTGTGGAAAAAATGGAATGTCGCTCGCAACAACAAACCTTATCAACAAAATCAAAACAAAACGATGAGTAAATATAAGTATAAAGCCTTGAGGTTGCTCATATGTGTGAAAGAAAAAACGAATGGAGTTTAAGTCTTAAACTCAGTAATTTTTTAACCCTCAATGATAGTATAACTAAGAAAAAAATATTTAGATGAAAAATTAGGATAATTAAGAGGAAGAAAAAGCCTTTATTAAGGTAAAAAAAATGGCAAAAAAAGCATATCTCATCTAACAACATAATTAAGAAAAACAAATAAAATTTAGCCTTATTGGACTTTAAGTCCCTCTGAGTAATTTTGATCCAAACAATTTTTAAACAACTCTTCAGCTTTAGCCACTAAAATTTTCGATATTCCTTTCCATTTCTCTTCAGCTTCAGCTTTGGTCAAATTGTGTAATGGTTACAATTGTGTTGGAAAAATCTCCCGCTGGGAGAGTTAGTCCCACTATGATGTGAATGTTCCTAGCTCGAATATGATTACTTCTGAAGGAGGACACCAGTCTTAAAAAAAAAAGGTTACAATTGTGTCCCTCCATTTTCCTTTTGCTTTATCATAAAACTCATCTTTCTTATTCTACTTAAATCTCTTAAGTTTTTATTTTAAAGCAAATGTTTCACAAGTTGAAATAATGAAATTACATATTTTACACATACTTCCACGCAATACTCACCAACCAATATATTAAATTTCATTTTTTTTACAAAAGTAAAAGGAAGTATAGGAGCACAAATTAACGAGATCAACATAAAAAATTCTTTAAATTATATTAGACAGATCATAAGAAAAAGGGAATATATTAAATTTTATACAACCCAAAAAATTCTAAACCCCCCTCTTAACCTTAATCTCATATCCTATACATTCTTTAAAGATTCCTATTCCCAAAAGTATTTTAAGAAAAAAATAAAGATATAAGGAATGTAGATATATGAAATTGAGGAGTGACAAATTTTAGTTTAAGAGTAGAGGTGCTTAATTAGCTAAAGAAACTAAGGGAACAAAATCGCCTATAATCTAAACTAAGAGAGATCATAAGTTTAATTAAGTGAATTGCTTATGTGAATAAAGATAAAGATAACAACAACAAACTACACTTGTTTTAGAGTTTGAATATAATTTTTACCTCATATCATATAATAACAAAACCAGAGACACTAAGTATAGATATATGACTATGAGGTAGGAATATTTTCAGTTAAAGTTCTAACGCGTTTTTTTTGGTGTAGATTGTTGTTCTTATCTTTAGTAGTTTAACTTTGGAGTAATAGAGATAATAAAGTGGTGACTTAAAGAAGTTCCACATTGCCTATATTAGCAAGTGCACATGTGCATATATAATAAAGCCTTTATTAAGGTAAAAAATGGCAAAAAAAGTATATCTCATCCAACAACATAATAATTAAGAAAAGTAAATGAAACTTAGCCATATTGCACTTTAAGTCCTCTGAGTGATTTTGATCCAACAATTTTTAAACAACTCTTCAGCTTTAGCCACTAAAATTTTCGATGATGTAGGAGCACAAAAGTAAAAGGAAGTATAGGAGCACAAATTAACGAGATCAACATAAAAGATTCTTTAAATTATATTAGACAGATCATAAGAAAAAGGGAATATATTAAATTTTATACAACCCAAAAAATTCTAAATCCCCCTCTTAACCTTAATCTCATATCCTAAACATTCTTTAAAGAGTCCTATTCCCAAAAGTATTTTAAGAAAAAAATAAAGATATAAGGAATGTAGATATATGAAATTGAGGAGTGACAAATTTTAGTTTAAGAGTAGAGGTGCTTAATTAGCTAAAGAAACTAAGGGAACAAAATCGCCTATAATCTAAACTAAGAGAGATCATAAGTTTAATTAAGTGAATTGCTTATGTGAATAAAGATAAAGATAACAACAACAAACTACACTTGTTTTAGAGTTTGAATATAATTTTTACCTCATATCATATAATAACAAAACCAGAGAGACTAAGTATAGATATATGAAATTCAAAAAAAAAAAAAAAAGTATAGATATATGACTATGAGGTAGGAATATTTTCAGTTCAAGTTCTAACGCGTTTTCTGGTGTAGATTGTTGTTCTTATCTTTAGTAGTTTAGCTTGAGTTTACTTCGGTATTCTAGAATGATGATGTAGCAAGAAGTAGAATGCTAACCATTAATGAGCAAGGGACCAATATGTTGGATTTGCGCGTGTGTATAAAATCTATGTTATACTCCCTCCGTTCCTATATAACTCACACTTTAAGATTGTTGCAGAAATATTAAGAAATAACAATTAATGTTATTGTTTTATTAAAATTACTATGTAACCTCCTATTATACAATTTATCTCTTTTATTAATTCTAACTTTTGAAGTTTCTTACCACCAATAAATGAAGGGTACAATTGGTAAAGTATAATTAATGCTCTCTTGAATTTTGTAAAGTGGCAGATAATTAGGAACAAAATTCAACTAGAAATATTGTCAGTTATTTTGGAACGGAGGGAGTATTGACGAAAATCGATCTATTTTTGTTTTTGTATTGCTACCACAAATAATACTTACAAATAAAATCTCACTTTTATGATTACAAGAAAAAATAAACACTTTTGAAAACAAACAAGCTTTAAACTAATATTTGATTTCACATTTTCATTTCCAGTTAATACTTTATAATATTATAATTGCAAAAATAACGCGTTGTTTGATTGATTTCTTTCAGATCTCCATCCATAACTCCATTTGATGTTATTTTAGAGATACTTACCTAATTTCAGTGATTTCACTATACACGTTATTACGTGACATTTTCATTACATTATTATCACAACTATAGCTTTTATGCACGATAAAAGAAATTATAGGCACTTTCATTTCCTTACACAATCCATCTTTTCTTTCCCAAATAAGGTGTTAAAATGGTGCACAAGAAACATTTCTATTTTCATAGTAAACATAATCTCTTTTCACACTGGGATAGTTGTAGTTATTATACTTTATGTACCATAACTTCTATCGAGCAACCTTTACCATTATCCTTCCTCCAGGGATAAAGTGTTAATGCAATTGAAATGCAACAAGATAGTAGAATGACACAAGAACTGCATTTCACATGCCATGATAGGACAAAACCTGCGCCAACTTGTATTACAGTAATAGTTATGTCACTCTATGCCTGTTTGAAAATCTTCCTACAATTGATTTTAACTTTAAAATCAATTTTGGAGAAAAGCTTGTGTGAATTGCTTCTAGGTGTCAGAATTAATTCTGAGCAAATAAAAGCCGATCAAAGACATGCTATCTATTCCATGGGAGAAGGCCCTTCTTCGACTCCGATATCACCATCATGATCACTACCTAACATGACTGCCATTAGCATAAGCTTGCCTGCAACTGGAAAATCCTTGTGCTGCATCAGTATTGTTTCAACTGAAGAACTCATATCCCCCAACATAGAAGTCTCCATGTTCTCTTGTCTCAAGGGTAATACTTGATCAAAACCTTCTTCAAAGCTTTCACTTCGGGGTCCATAGCACCTGCTTGAAGCTTGGAAAAGTACAGTGTTCTTCAGGTTTTGTAGGGTTTCCTCGTCACTCCATCCTTCAACCATGCATGAATCATGGAACTTGCTCCAATCATCCTGACTGGAAGCCTTCTTCCAGCAATCCTCCAAAAGTTTTCTGTGGGTCTTGCGAAACGAGGAACTGGTCCATGCAAACACGTCGAAGGTCCACAATGAGAGCTCTCCATCTTCACCCTCTAGGCACAGTTTAATCAAGTCTTCTGGATGAAGCAGCTGATCTTCAATAAGTTGCTTATCTTCAACAGAAGGAAGACGCTTCATTACTTCTTCCTGCGGGCAAAGTGTCTAGGTGAAAATAGGTAAACAGGACTCTTTAAAGGGTACAACAAGGCTTATATGTCATTGCATGGTTCAACAAGCTCTCATGAACCAAAGCAAACGTGGATTTCAAACCTCAAGTGGCACATGAAACAAACAGGTGCAACTCTCAACACCATTAGCTAAGCAATTTTGTTGCCAAACGTGTTTAAGAAATAATCAAAGCATGCAAAATCCTTAAGCAGTCTCCTGACATGCACTCCCTCTAAAATTAAAACATTTTTAGAACTGCTTCCTGTTAATTTGACAAATAAATTTACTTGCATGCCATGACACCTGTCACATAAAAACTGAAATCTACCTGCAATTTCAGAATCTTTAAATCAGCCTCAATGCGGTCCACCTTCACCTGAGTTCCAGCATCTCTACCAGCTGTTTTACAAGGTTTTAGCATTAATAACAAATTCAAATTTGCAGGTATCTATAAAAAAATCAGCATTTAACAGCCAGTGTCCAATTGAAACAATACATAACGATTTGAGGAACAAAAAGGCAGGTCTAAAAACGAACACCATCTTTCTCCCATGAGTTCAAAGCCAGACCTAAAGTGAACCATAAATAAACAGGTCACATGCAGAGCATGTGTACATAAATGAGATAATTTTTTGTTTATCTATGACTAAACTAAGTGGTATCTAGGTTGTGATCCAACTGTTCTTGACCATAAGCAAAAGCGTGAAAGGAAAGCTATTACAAAGTCAACTTGATAATAGAGAATATATGACCCAAAAAACTATCATTTTATGAGATAATTTGATAGACATCGACCACCTATACATAATGAAGAATAGGGTGGCAGCAGGGCCTCACACGCCTGAATAGTACGTAGGGAGAGCAAAAATGAGTTCAAAATCTAGCGTAGTTATCACAGTAGAAGGGAAACATTTAAAGAAATGTAAAATAGAGCGTAGAAAAGAAAATAATCTGCACAAGGCATGAAAATCACACAGCAGCAATACCTGCAAATGCAGCTATCTTAGAGAGATATAAAAGATTCTTTCTGTCAGACAATTTTAGTTTTGACTTCATATACGCCTGTTCTTCTTCTGCAGCTGTGGTAGACTGTATGTTTTGTGTGAGAGCCAAAGCATGAAGTGTTTCCGAAGCGGAAGAAAATTGATGAAGGAACAAATCATGAAGCCAAAGAAGATTTGGATGCTCTTTCAGGAAAATGGACAACTCTTCTGGAAACTCTTCCCCTAGCTTCAAAAGCTCAGAGAATTGTCTGTTCTCATGAAGTTTCTCAAAGACATAGTAACTGAATCCCCCATCAGGTCCCAAACTTTCACGCTGCACACAAACCACAGGGACATTATTGGAACGAGAAAATACATTTGAAGAAAGCAGACACCTGAGAGTAGAATATCAACTGTGATCTTATAAAGAATAAGCAAGAACACACTTCATATGAAACAAACAATAGTAGTACATATTGAATCTTTACGGTAAAGTAACCAAATGGAAATAATAAATTGTCATTTTCCAATAGCCAATTTTTGTGTGTCAAAGGCTGAAATTCTATTCTACATTGCAGGTGGGGACTGTTATTATAGCAAATATTTCTTCTCAGTGGACTTCAACTCCACCTTAAAGCCCACAACCCGTAACAAAATATTTGGGTCACTATGCTAAGAAATTCATAATCGCAAAGATGTAGAAAAAAGGGAACAAAAGCAATTGAAGTGGCACATCAAAAGAGAAAATCATCCTCATACCATAATATTTCTCAGTAATTCCGAGTCATTTACATCACAACAAACTGTCCACATAACTTTGTAGCATCCATGTTGTTTAGCAATTGATAACAGACGTGAAGTAAGCTTCATAATGGCTTCATCATTCTGCTCTTCAGCTCCTTCAATTGAATCCTACACAAGTAATTATTTGAACAATGTAATCATATTCCACACCAGAATCGCAATGATAAGGTAAGCAAAATATAATAATAACCTTATGAGTAGCTTCAAATTCTTTAATTTGTTGATGGAGAGTTTCAAGAAGAGCATCTCGCCTCTTCCAATATTCATCCAGTAGACCTTTGTGTTCTTCTTCACGCTCAATTTTAGCAGTAACAGCACCAGAATATGCCTCAAGGAGAACTTCGGCTACAGCTTCTAGATGATTGTACAAATTTAATTTTGCTGTTTTATCAAGCCCAGATGTTTCATTCAACAACTGAAGCAGGACAGAAGCAACACTCCAAATCCCCTTACGCACAGCAGGTTGACAATACCAAGGTGTTAAACCTTCAGGAGGTGGATACCATAATTGGTTCTCATTCTTATAGTCAAAGCATGTCCTAATTATAGTAACACAAGCATTTGAGAGTTCACATGTTCTCTGGATCTGGATCCCAGATGGGTGCTCTGGTCTTATAACATACTCTAACTCTGCATCTAAGCAGTAAAAGAAATTTTCAAGATCTGAAACCTTACTGTAGAACACTTCAGCATTATCTCTATCCATCAGAAGGACAGTATTCCGGCGAGCTCTATCACCAACTAATTGTATCATGTCCCAAAGAGCACCTGCCAACTGAATATCTAAACTAGAATTCGAGGAGCCAACACCTGTGGATCGGTTCTGGCTAATCAGATTTTGCAGTTCCCTCAGCTGAATCATTGCAGATAACTTTTCACCATGCTCCAAGATAAGTTGCAAGGCATGTCCTGATAATCAAAAAAACGTAATTTAGTCATGGAATGTCCAACTATTGTTTGCTAACTGTTGTTTTGTTTCCTCTGAACCTACAACTATTTATTTTACAATTTTATTTAACATAATCATTTTTTTGACAAAAATGCCTGGGAAAACATAATCGGTAGCTAAATCATAAATCAAACACATCCTTCCACAAAATTCCACCCCAAGAAGTCAAATGGCAACTACAATTAAAATTCTACATGCATATCAAAAATCTAATCAACCAAATCAACTAGTCAAAAACTTTAAAAAGCTGCTTTATTGATCTATTCACTCCCTCACCTATTTATATTATTTGTATATCTCACATGTGAGACAAATGAGAAAGAAAGAAGATAATTCATCTAGTCACTATAAACCTCCTATCTTTCACTCATAACTCATTCCCACATCCTTAGACAGAAGCAAATAGGTGGTAATAGTTACCCTAAGAAGTATGATTATTTTACCATCTGCAAAACCCATTCCAAATTGATCATCCAAGAATAATTATTAGGTAGCTGATTTATTTTATTTGCAATATAATCAGGCTGGCAGATAAATTCAACTTACATCAACCATGCCCGTCATAGTAACAACGGGCCGAAAACATAAGCAAACAAGTTAGTTGCATATGGTAGTATTGTAAAAGGGGTGGTTTGAAGATCAAATAAAAAACATAAACTTTTGGAGAATAGACTACAAATTTCATACTCTGCCTAGAACACAGCTCCTCATGGCATTTGGATAAGGCAAGAAAGTGCAGGAACTTTTGATGCTTCTGCTGCTTTTCCAAGAGTTGGGTGGAAACATAAGCCATGGCCAAAATCTCTGCACCTCTGGTTGTTGTCCAATGCTTAGCTAAGGTATCAATGATTGATTTGCTCATCCTCACAAAAACATTAATTTCTCCATCCCTTTCAAATGAACCAGAAGTTTCTAGCTTTTCAAGAGACCTGTCAACTTGTCCAGAGGATAAAAATTCATTAAAAAGCTGATTCAATAAAGCTTCTGATTCTTCATCTTGTGCAGTCCGACGTGCAATCCCACTCAAAACCGCCCTTTGTCTATCTCCAGTTCCCCATGCTTCAGAGCTAGCCCTTCTAGGAGCAAAGTTGCCTGCAAATGTAAGATTTCTTATCTCTTCTTGTGCAGATCTTTCGTTTGAGCTGCCTTTGCGTGATAAGCTCCGCTCAGGTGGTTCAACCCCTCCAAGTATGACAGCCTTCTCTGGTATTGCCCACATTCCTGCTTTCTCTGTTAATACAACCCATGCACCTTCTGCATGATCATCTGCAGATGGAAGAATTGAAGCATCTAGTACTTTTCCAGCGTCATAGGGTAAATCAAATTGATAGAGTCGTGTAGCATTTCTATAATAATGGGAGACAGTGGCTGTTCCATCCCCAGATATTATGACTGTAGATCCTGACGGCTTGCCCCCTATTCGAAGCCGCATGGAAAACAAGAAATCTTCAGCTTCAACTCTAGCTTTTGGGATAATCACCTCAATAGGAGCTTTTTTCTCCAAAATCTTGTCATTTGTAGTTCCCACATCCAATCCTGATTTATATTGCATGGTCAGAAGAGAATACTGCATGTAGCTTGAACTGCTAATCCGATCCTTACAAAAAGTTGCAAAAAGAATGGTAATCACTTTACCATAATCATCTACCTGCACATCAAGAGGCCAAATTCCCTTTTGACCAGCCAGATCCTTCTTAATGCCTAACTCAGGATCTGTTCCAACAATTACCTGAGACCAAAGCATTGAAACATGTATATCAGAACTGAACTCAACTCCAAAACACTTTATCTCATGATCTGTCAAAACCAAAAATTGGCGATTTGATTCCTTTGTGGAATGATGGGGAAAACACCACGTCAGCGACCTTGGGTACCCTTTGTTGCCCTCGAGCTGACCCGAATCACCCCCTTCAGGAGGCAAATGCATACTACTTTCACACACTTCTGTTCGATGAATGCCAGAAGGACTGCATTTAAACTGCCAGAGTTTACCACTTGAGCTACAAGCAAAGGCCACACATACAAAGTCACATCCAGGAACTGCAGAAGCAATCATAGAGTTAAACATGTGCAATTCATTCAAACTACTCGGTCGCCGCAGCCAGTTGGAGAATGTTTTCCCATCAGAAACCAAACTAGTCACAAACTCATCAGAAGACACAAGATTAGTGACTGGAGCATTGCGTGATTGAGAATAGATGTCAGGCCAGTACACAACAGCCCGTGTCTTTCGATTACACAAAACAACAGCTGCGGAGTTGCAATGTTTTGCAACTTTATTCGCCCCTGAAGAGGCGCCATCATAATTAACAACACAGAGCAACCAACTACCAGCCTCATGTTTGCCAACATCCCCATCATTAAAAGGAATCTCAAGAACAACACATTTCATGGAGGACGCAGGTGACAAGTAACTCCAAATGAAAACCCTGTTTCCAGAAATAATCCAAGCAAGGGACGTGCTCTTGTCAATCCCACCAGACGCGCAGCCTTCAACTGCATTGCATTGCAACATATCTCAGACAAATCAAACACAAATTTTATTTTTTCTTTCTAACTTTCACTATTGAATCTGAATGAAGGAATTTACAAGTACACATGTTAATAATAATGCAATGAAGTGATGAATCCAACTGTGCTTACCGGGAACGCGTTTGTGCAGCAAGGCGGCTTGCTCATCGCGAACAACTTGGGGAAACTCGGCAACAAAAACAGGTTTAATTGGATCTGTGTTGTCCTCTTTTCCAGTTCTGTTGACCTGAGGAACCCTAATCAATAGGAAAACAGAAAAATACAAGTTTCCACAATCAATCAAAATCATCAATTCTCATTGTTACTTGTATTGTGCAGAATCAATTTTGAAGTAGCTGAAGCATATTCAAACATGAGAGAGAGAGAGAGAGGGACCTGGCAAGGACAGATAAGCGAGGAGTCCAGGGAGCGGGGGTGCCGGTGGGTGGGCGGTTAGGGACGGCGGAGGATCGGAGAGGAGGAGTGACCGGAGAATCGAGCACCGAGGAAGCACGAGCTTGGTCCCTCGAAGCACCATTGTTCTTCTTCGTTCCACACGAAAACATGATTGATTAGGGTTTATGGGGTTTTCACGGAGAAGAAAGCATTTGAATCACTAGAGGGAAAGTGGAAGGAAGGAAATGTTCTAAGACTACTGTTTAAAAATCTAATATATAAATATAGGAGAGTTTTGCCGCTCGTAATTGTCATACTCGACTCGAGTAATTTAATACACAAAAAGATACTAGTTGGATTATGAGAATTGAGAAGCCTTACAAAAGTAATTAATAATTGCTTTGAGTTTAAAAAATAAATAAATTTATTGTAGAATGGATATTAAAAAAACTCACTTGTGTTTTCCGAAGAAGGAAAAAATGTAAGAATAGCACTAAACGTGTATTTTGATTTCATCGGAAATGGACGTGTATGTGCTTTCGAATTTTCAAATGTGAGATTGTATATTTCAATGTGTTGAAGATGAAAGAGAGTTCAACCTATGCTAAAGTTGCATCCAATCAAACGCAAATTCATCAAACTTTTGTCACCGAAAATCAAAGGTTATTTTTATCGATACATCGGAAAACTAATGAAAGGAGATTATCGAAATGATATGATAGCTTTACATTTTGAAAATTAAACATGAATTTAATGTATATTTAGATTTTCGTTCAAATCAATATCAATCCACATTCAACTAAGATGTAGTCCATTTCCGTGACAAAATCTTATTTTTCCATGAGTATACATGACTCAAAAACATGTACAAACATGCATGAATAAGTGGGCGGTCAACTTGTACAACTTAAAAAAAAAAGAACATAAGATTTTTTTTAATCTGGATAACATTATATTAAAATCAAATTGCCATAAAAGCTAGTACATCCGAAGCCACCAAAGGGTCCAAAACTGGCGGAATCTCCTCAAGCCAAACAACGTTGGGAAACTTGGAGGAGTTCTTTGCCAAGAAATCAGCTACTGAGTTACCGAAACGACGGACAAAAGATAAATCAAAATTAATAAAAGATGAGACTAAGTCTCTACAGTGCTTCAAAACAGAAAATAAATAAGATGCACCATGCTTATTCTGCTTCCAAGCCTCAAAGAGTTGCAAACAATCCGTCTCAAGAATCACTCTAAAGAATCCAAGGTCTCTAGCCAAAGACAAACACCACCGGAACGCCATGGCCTCCGCCACAAGGGAAGAAGGAGCGCCAACGGGCCCGTGAGTAGCAGCAGCATAACATCTCCACTGGAATTTCTTGCAATCATACCCATAGCAGCTCCCAAAATCTTATTTTTCCATTAGTATACATGACCCAAAAACATGTACACACATGCATGAATAAGTGGGTAGTCAACTTGAACAACTTAAAAAAAGAACATAAGACTAATTTTGTAAAATTTGTAGCTTCATGCTTTGATATTGAGAAAATAACAAGTCATTTAACTAAATAGATGATGAATATATATATATATATATGTGTGTGTGTGTGTGTGTGTGAGTGTAATACTTCACTTTGCATGTTAATGGAATGTAGAATTAGGAAAATTAAAGATAAGGAACATTTGAACTTGGAAGTGGAAATGCAACAGCACATATCGTATTTTTGTTTCATATAGGAGATAATACATAATTACACAGCACCAGTGATTAGTGCACAAGGACCTTCTACATAAGAGTTCTCCAGAGGAGAACAAACAACCACGTTTTCGAATAGAAAGAAAGGGAAAAAAAAAGCTATAAATTGTCCTTTACTATCTTCTGTTATCTAGGCAAAAAGAAAATTGCTATACGTAAAAAACATATGTAGAGGTTGTAATGCATCAAGGTTCCAGCTTCAAGGAAACAACTCTTGATTGTCTGTTGCATTTTGCAACCTTTGAGAACACTGTAGATAGACATGCCGGCGCCCACCATGGCCGTCGGACTTTTTGCTCCCCTTTCAAACAAGCCACTATAGACATGAACAATAGTGCACAAAGTTAGGAACATATTATAAAGGATTTAATATATATACATTGTCTGTGCAAAACTCTTCTACACTGGCGTCCAATGATTGTTTGTCACATCAAAAATTAAATTAAAATGATAAATCACTTAACTGTGCCATAACATGTAAGCTGATGTGGCATGAAATGATTGGATGTCAATGAGTTTTACACTAACCATGTATTAAAACTAAACTATATAACACATAGGGGCATTTTTTCCAACAATTTGCTGTGGTTAAAATTTCCTTCCTCCCCCCACTTTAATGTTGTCACAAGAATATAATCTTCACAAGAATATAATCTTGTAAGGGAAAGTTACAAAACAACAAAATAGAAGAAGCATATGCACATTCCATGTCTCCTTGTTTACAAACACATCACATGTTTAAGGAAGTGACATTTTAACAAGTTTGGGATAACCAGACATTTCAACCTACAAAAAGGAATATAGTGCAGACTTATTATCTGCTTCCATTGGGAATGAGCGCTTCAAGAAAATGTACTCCACAAACAGTCTTCACTATATTGCATAAAAAGATTAGAAACTTGCGTGCTAGGATGAGACCCACTTGATGGTTGCCTCTATCAAAGTGGTAGCAGAACCAATAACAGGTGCAGCATATCAATTTCTAGGTATATCTCACATTAGTAATACCAAGACTACATCTAAATTGATGGAAATATATGAAATGAAGTGAATGGAATGAGATTATTCGTCATTGTTTGAATCATTTAAAATAGGATACAATGGGATGGAACTTAATCAATACATTCCATTCCATCCATTACCTTTACTCTTCTTCCACTAATTCGAGGGTCATGTATTGTAGATGGAATGGGGGTAAACCAATTTATTGTCTGCTAATGTCTACAATTCCACACACTTCCAAAACAATGTAATGGAATCTTCAACTTGTTCTATAATAAAATATCCAAACAATAGCATTTGGTAATTTCATTCTATTCTATTCTATACCACTATATGCCCAGTTATTAGATATCCAAACATAGCCAAAACATATCCTTTAATCCATCATCTAGTCTATTCGTGTTTCCATTTCCTTATGGCATGAAATGAAGCAGATTGATAACAAAACAAAGAATCAAATGAGTTTATTGGCATGTTTTTTTAACTTTTGACTGTTTTAAGCGGGGAGAGAGAGACCTTTAATCCGTCTTAATTCCTTGCACAATGTGATGAAGTCTCCCCATTTCATGTGGCAACGTCGTATGAAACGAAGGATCTGTTCAGTCGTGAACATAGACATTCCTTCCAGGTATTCTCCATTAATACCATTTTCCTTAAACATTTGGCGATAACTACCAAGATTTATGGACTCCAGCCACATGCCAACATCCTGATAAAAAAGACAAAAGATGAGCGAGGAAACTGCTGTTAGCTTGTATTTTTAGTTACATTTTTTTTTCTGCCATGGAGATGCATCATTTGTTGTTCGTTATCACAGCACATAAAGAAGAAGCAGTCAAAAGATTGTGTTTACCAAGGTTAGATCCTCATCACCATAACTCTTACTAATACGCACAATTCACCAGATAGTAACATAAATGAATTGGAAAAAAAAGGCCATAGTAGACGTATTCCTGAGCTTACTACATTATGTCATTCATTGATAATAAAGCATTGTCACACATAATGCAGCATTGAAGTAGAATAGCAAGATGATGCATCTTTATCAATATAAATTTGCAGTTCAAATTAACGTACAGCTCTAATAATCTACTTAACTGAGCAACTGGTGACAAGGAAAAATTAGTCACATTACTGATAAAAGAACCGGGACTGAGGGCATAACCAAGACAAATAATAAATTCGCTTTCTACTTTCAGATGCTATATTCACAAGCTATAATTGCAACAACAATTTGAAATGCAATGACTTGAAAAAATGCTTATGGGAAAGCTTTACTGTAGGAACTCATCAATATGAATACTTGCTCCTGTGACTAATAGGTTAACCTCTAATTTGTAAATGATAATAGAAACTGTGAGTATCAACTATCAAACTGGAGAATTGAACAAATTGTCTAAAGTTTGATAGAAGTAAATTTAGTAATTTTCCTCTTGTAACCAAAAAAGAAGTAAATTTAGTAGAATTAAGTTTGGGAGAATGAATTTTGTTTGGGAGTGAGAGAGATGAGCGTGTTTCAAAGAATGATTGAATTTACTAAAAAATACATTATATACAGATGCAGTACAATCAAAAAGCTTCAATCAATGTAACTGCCCATAAATAATGGATGAAAATGTAATTTAATAGGTAACATGAAAATATCCGTACTGAAAAGTAAGGTCAATGACACTTTTCTTAGACTTCAATTCCTGTGTCTGGAAACAAAATTTTCATCCATAAAAATTTATCCGAACAATTTCCATCTTTTTCAACTCAAAATTCTCTCTTAACTTTTGGTTAAGGTTCCTAACTGAGAACCAAACAATCACTTAAATAAAACCAGATAACTTGTGACTCTAAACATGAATTAAAGTTCAGTTACGGTAATAAGATTTGCAGGTAAGAACCAAAGTTTCTACTTCAAATTGAAAGAGGGATAGAAAGGAAAACAGAAATACACACCAACTGTTGTGCTAAATTGCTAACAAGACATAGTATAACATGGTAACTATTAAAAACCAACATAACATCATTGTATGAAGAAAGGGAAAAAAAATCAGAAAGGGAAAAGATGATCACAGACAGCCAGATATATCATTCTATCAGATAATTCATTACAAGAGGTAAATTGGGGAAAATGAATTCCTTCATTGATTTCATTACTATACAAAGTTTATATACATCAATAGATAAACTATCTCCTAACAATAGATTGTTAACTTCCTCACAAACTATTAACAAACTCTAACTAACTCACTTAGCTCATTTATCAAGGCTATTACGCAGCATAATTAACAAAGCAAATGAGTATCACTACATAGACTTCCATAGAGAAATTTCACCTAGAAGCTGCTCACAGTAGCTTCTCCCATAGTTAACTTTGACTTTAAAATTGAATTTCCAAACATGTTTTTCTGGTTAAACTAACTTTGCAAAAGATCTGATTATGTGTTGAGAGTACAAATCATATAAAAAAAAGGCCATGAATAAAAAGAAATTTTGGAAAATATAAACAATAATTGAAAAATATTAAATTGTTGGAAAATTGAATAAAGGGGGAAGAAATTATCAACCTCAACAGTCCAGATGAAGAAATCAAGAGGCTCTGGTGATTGTCCTTTGTTCATTTCCTGAATCAAACTTCCCCAAACACACCTGAACAGAGGGACCAAACAGCTCATCAAAAGAAAGAAAAAAACAATTTTTTCCGGAGAAAATCAATAATAAACTATACCCAGATGAGAAAATGAAAAAGGGTCACACAAACAAGGAGAAGATTAGGTAAACACACTGAGATTGAGCTAAGATCTCAAGTACAAAATTTCCGGGGGAAAAAACAATAATTAGAATGAAAAAATGGATAAAATTAAAGGAAAAAAAATGCTTACCACTTAGAGCGAGTGAAAATTCAGTTAAAAATGAAAAATAATAAGAAGAAATTCAACATTTGAGATGAAGGAGAAGAGAGAGAGAGGGAAAGTGGTGATGAGTTGAGTTTAGAGAGAGAAAGAAAGAACCTTAATTCAGTTCAAGGTTGCATCTTAACGTGTTTCATGTTTCCCACGCGCCTCCACTGCATTATATAACCACGCGCCATTCACTACTCACGATTGGTTCATCCCCCCCTTCTTGCCGTCATCCTGTCTCCCTCTTTCACTCCTTAATCCTTATTTATTTTTTTGGAACTAATTGTTTTATTATTTTCCATTTTTTTATTTGCTTTTGGTAGTATTTCACTATCTCATCGGTCGGTAGTGATGAAATTAATATTCTTGAGACTCGAAATCTGATTATATATATATGTAAAGCTCACTTGAGCTATAAGTATTAAATGCATTAAAGAATGAAATTTAAACAAATTTTTATTCAACTTTCAATATATCCACTTATTATTAATTATTAATGAGTAATTGTTAAACTTTTCAATTTCTCATATTTTAAATTAAATATTAATATTATTTTAATTTTAATTATTAATTACTACCAGAGATAATTTTCAAATAATAATAATAACTGAAATTGACTAACTTTACATTAATAAATTTTATTTATTTATTTGTGCTTCCTAAAAAAAATTAGATAGTTAATAGTAATTGTTTTTTAAAGCAAAAAAGATTGAAATAAAAAATAAATAAATTTGTCTAAGTCATTAGCTATTTAACTACCCACTAAAATGTATAACTCAATTGAAATCTTATTATAAATACAACAACAAAAAATTCTTTGTATTATATACATTAAACTAAACTAAAAACTGATCAATAAATTTTTTAGATCAATTAGTTAGTCAATTATTTTTCATGTTTGTTGTATAAGGTAGAATAGAACATGACAAAAGACTCCCAAAACTTAACACTTTAGTTCTCTAAAAAAGAGTGAAGAAAAATGAAACAAGACACTCTAATAAAAATAACTACATTTTTATTTGAGGTAGGAAGGTTAATACGAGTTAATATAACAATTTGATAAAATATTTATTTTAGTCATAGTCATTTATTTTTTAATCTAATTATAATAAAAAATTAATTAAATGCATTAAGCAGTAAAATCTTCCTACCTTTGTAGTAAAATAAAGGAAGCCATAGTAAATTTATTTGTAATTAATATATTAAATAATAAAATAAAAAACTGAAAAAATTTGTATTGTCAAAAGTAATTCAATTATCTAAATTGAATAATAATATTCATAAACATAAAAATTGACTTGAATTTTGCATTAGGGAAAAATAACTAAAAATAAACTTGATTAATGAAAAAATAATGTTATCAATAAATAATTTAGATAAAATTGTTTAAATTAAAAAATGAAGCTATAAGGTATTTACTATTAACTATAACATATGTGTGATTTATTTGAAGAAACAATCTCAATATAATTTTACGATCTTATTATATATAAGTAAAAACGATTTTGAGCAAGGTTAATAGAGAAAAAACGTTATGACCAAAGTTGGACAAATAGAAATTTACTACATAATACTTAATCTATTTAATCTATATCTTATTATAGTTGAAAAATATGAAATTACTTTATTTTTCTCAATTTTAACATTTGTAAACCTGTTTGGAAAATTGTGATCACCCTTCCCAAAAAATGATTTTCTCGGTAAAAAGTAAAAACATGGTAAAACAACTATTTTGATCTCATTAAAAAAAAATTGCTTAATTTTTTTCAAATGGAGTGTATTATTTTCACATTATTAAATAATTAATTAATTAAATTTTAAAAATGATCCAATGCTGGTTATTAAATATTAATTATTAAATTTGAGTAATATTAATTATTTACAAAGAGAACTCCAATACTATTTATTGAAAAGTATTTTTTTGAAATTATTGAAATGTTTAGGGCAATTATTATTATTTATTTTAAAATAAAAACTATTTTAATATTTATGTAATAATTTAAACTATAATCATTGTTATTTAATGTTAAAAATGTTGAAAACAAACCCGTGCAACGCACGGGTATAATATCTAGTATATCGTATACTTTTACCAATAAATCTTTCTTTATACGTACTGCTTAGAAATCAAATTCTAAATTAAATGTTTAAGGAGTTAACTATCTACGAGCAGTGACCTTTAGGTAGCGTTTGATTGACAGGTGGGAAGGGAACGGAACGGGACACATGAGTTCTATTATGTGTTTGTCATGTTTTTAAGATGGAACGGAATGGGATAAAAGGCTCCAGGAACGGGACACTTTGGTTCCCTGGAAAAGGGTGGAACAGAAAGGAACGGAACGGAACACTCTCTTAAAACTTTTGCAAGTTCAAAAATACCCCTAATTTATATTTGAAATTTTATATATCTAAACAGTTTAAAATCACTTCTAAAATTGAAAGCACTTATTATATTTGTAGACAAAGTTAAATGAAAATCTACTTTTTCAAAAAATCACTTAAAATAAAATCAATTATTTTTTCAAAAGTGAAATCACTTTTTTTTTTTGATAAAGCAATGATAAACAAGTCAATTAAAATGTGTTTGATTCAACTTATTTTGGAAAAAAATCACTTTTTAATCAAAATATCACTTTTTTTGTTTGTTTTAGCTGAAGCAGAAAACATATTATTTGAAACAGTTACTTTAGCTTATTATGAAAATCTATGACGATAGATGAGTGGAGATAAAAAAAAAGTGATTTTAATTAGAGTAGTCAAACATGAATCAACTTAGTTAAAATAAAATCAATTATTTTTTCAAAGTAAAATCAGTTTTTATAAGCAATGATAAACGAGCCAATTAAAGTGCGTTTCATTCAACTTATTTTGAAAAAAATCAGTTTTTAATAAAAAAATATCACTTTTAAATTCAAAAAATCATTTTTTTTAACCAAAATATCACTTTTTGTGTTTGTTTTAGTTGAAGCTGTAAACAGATTATTTGAAACAATTACTTTACCTTATCATGAAAATATATGATGATTGATCGATGAGAGGAGATAAAAAAAAAGTGATTTTAATTAGAGTAGTCAAACACGAATCAACTTATTTAAAATAAAATCAATTATATTTTCAAAAGTAAAATCAGTTTTTGTAAGCAGTGATAAACGAGTCAATTAGAGTGCGTTTGATTCAACTTATTTTGGAAAATCACTTTTCAATCAAAAAATCACTTTTTGTGTTTGTTTCAGCTGAAGCTGAAAACAGATTATTTGAAACAAACACACTTAAAATAGCTTAAATAAATAATTAGGTTTATGTTTTTTTCAGTAGCATACTGAAACAACTTAAACAATATATAAGTGATTATTTTAAAGAAATAAGTGATTATTTCATTAAGTAAGCAATAACAAACGGTTTCTATGCAAAATGGTCAATTGAGTTCAATTTGTTTTCATCAATCAAATATTAAACATGCAAGATTATATATGTAATTAAAATCATGGTTATGTTCTATTGACTTGAAGTTACCAAACACAACAAACAGAACATTATTGTCCTGTTCCATCCTGTCCTGTCCCGTTCCGTTCTGTTCTGTCCTGTTTCGTTCCGTCACCAAACGCTACCTTAGTTATTATTTTCCATTTTAATTGATGTTTTCCTGATACTATTGAGACCAAAAATCCAAAATACAATTACCTTTATTTTTTGGCACTAATTTTTTTACTATTTTCAATTTTAATTGATGCTTTCATAACTTCTCTCATTTTTATTTTCTTGTTTTTCATTTCAAAAAAAAATACTTTGTTATTTTCGAATTGGTGCAAATATTTTTCTTATGATTTAATAAACTCCTTTCAAGGCCTTCTTTAAATCAATTTCAATAGACGCTCATCTTATATTCTTGTCCGTACTTATCTAAGTTGTATCTACCTAGAACAAAACTACATTGATTAGGAGATATGAATAAATCATTTATCAATTTTTTCAAGAGGTCAATAATCACTTTAAAAAAGTCTTGTAAATTACATTGCAAAGACTCTGTCGGGGGTATTGCTCAATCATATATGGCTTATCAACTTTTAGAATAAGCACTAATAAGATTTTACATTGGAGTTCAAGGTTTTTACCCTAGCTACATAAATAATTAACTATTAATCAATTAATTTTTTTCAAACTATATAACTAATTAATTATTCCTGAAATAAAATAAAAAAATTATTCTTCATATGGAATTTTTTTTTGGCGAAGCTATATTTATTTATTTTAATGCTGTAAAACTGAATAACGAATCTCAACATAAAAAATAGAAACTAAAGTGATTTTTTATTAATGAAATAGTAATTTATTCATAAACATAAAATAAACAAGCACTAAAAACCTATTACAAATTTCAAATTATAAAACACTAACTATTATTTCCACCTGGTCTCATGAATTCTTTATCCCAGTCAGTGCATATAATGTTTCAGCAGAAATCATGCAGTTTGCCTGATATCACGAGTCTTTCTCTAATCCAAACCCTAGCCTCCTTGCGTTGACGGCCGTGCCACCTTTCTTCTTTTGCACCGCCTCCGCACTCAGGCTCCTGCGCCGCCGCCGCACGTCGCCGCCGCAGCGCCCCTCTCCCCCTACCTTGCTTCCGCCCAACCACGCTCTTCACTTTCCTATTTTCTTTTTCTCCCCTCACCAGCCTTCTTCCATCCTTCCTTTCCATGAGCCGCAGCCGCCCCTGCCACACCAGGCCGCCGCCGCCGCTCCCGCGTGCCTCCCAGCCACGCTCCGCCGCTGCCTCTGTCATCCTCTTTGGGTTCTCCTTCAACCGCGCTACCTCTGTCATCCTCTTTGAGTTCTTCTTCGAGCGCGCTACCTCCCTCTGCCGCCCACAGCCGCGCCGCCGCCAGCCCTCGGCCCATCGACCGCCGCCCTTGCTCGCCGCCGTCGCCCCCAGTCGCTGGCCTGCCGCGCCGCCAGAGCACGCTCCCATCTGTCTTCAACGTGCAGCAGATCCGGGCTCCAACCAAACAGCCCAACCCGACCCGGATCTGTGCCCCAGCGCCCCAGACCGCCCGGTTCGCCCTGCTCCGGCCAGACTGCCCGGTTCATCTTCAGCAGTAAAATAAAAAAAAAATCAAAAAAAAAAAAATTCTTATTAATTTTTTCTGCTGATTCTCATGGCTGATTCCACTTCCATCGATGCTTCCTCCACTCCTCCGGTGGTTACCTCCGCAGCTCCTCCTCCGGCCCCGCCGGCCAAATCAGATTTTCACCCGGCCCTAGCCGTTTCGAATATTAGGAATAACATTCCTATTATTCTTGACGTGGAGACTGACCGCTATGGCACCTGGGCGGAGCTGTTCCGCATTCATGCTCGTTCTCACCGAGTTTTGCATCACATTGTCCCTACTGCGGACAAACCACCTCCACCAGTGACTGATCCTGCCTATGAGCAGTGGGCCACTTTGGATGCTACGGTCCTTCAGTGGATTTATTCCACCATCTCTGTTGACCTGATGACTACTATCATGGAGCCTGGCTCCACTGCCTTCACTGCTTGGACGCATCTAGCGGATCTGTTTCAGGACAATCAGAACGCTCGTGCAGTCACCCTCGAGCAGGAGTTCTCTACTGTTCGCATGGAGGCATTCCCGACCGTCGCTGCCTACTGCCAGCGTCTGAAGACGCTTTCTGACCAGCTTCGTGATGTCGGTGCTCCTGTGAACAATCACCGTCTGGTTCTGCAGCTCATCTCCGGCCTCACCGATGCATACAGGGGTATTGCTACTTTGATCCGTCAGAGCAATCCGCTCCCCTCCTTTCATCAGGCTCGCTCCATGCTCACCTTAGAGGAAGCCAGTATGGCTAAGATGAAACCCACTGAGTCTCATGCTGCCTATGTCGCTACTCAGCCGCGTTCTTCTGATGCCTCTTCTCAGAGTTCTGATCGCCGGACCTCCAACCGTTCACGATCCCACAACTCTAAGGGTCGTGGTGGGAGTCGTGGAAACGGTGGCGGATCCCGCAGTGGCACCTCTCAGGGCTCCTCTCCTCCGATGCCTCCTCAGCAACAGTACTTCCCCTACCAGCATTGGGGATGGGCTCCACCTCCATGGGCCATGCCTCCGTACCCATATCCTACTTCTCAGTGGACTCGTCCTTCTGCTCCTCCTCGGCAACCTGGCATTCTGGGCCCGCGTCCTCAGGCTTATGCTGTTTCGGCCTCCTCCGTGCCCACTGATCTTGCCACTGCCATGCACACCATGACGCTTGCTCCTCCAGATAGCACCTGGTACATGGACACTGGAGCATCATCTCATGTAGCAGCATCACCAGGTAATCTCACGTCTTATTCTAATTTGAGTCATCTTAATCAGAAACTGTATGTTGGTAGCGGACAGGGTATTCCAATTCAGGGTTCTGGCCACACCACCCTACCTACCTCTTATAAAACCAAGCCTTTGTCCCTTTCCCATGTCTTGCACACACCACAAATTGTTAAAAACTTAATTTCTGTGCGACAACTCACTACTGATAACAATGTTTCTGTTTGTTTTGACCCATATGGTTTTTCGGTTATTGATTTTCGGACGGGGATTCCACTAATGAGATGTAATAGTCCTGGCGACCTATACCCAGTCACTCCGTCTTTTCCGTTTGCTGGTCTAGCTCAGAGTCTCTGGCACAGTCGTCTTGGTCATCCCAGTTCTTCTGCCTTGCAGTCTCTACGTAGTAATAAGTTCATTAGTTATGAGCATTTGAACTCTAGTCCAGTTTGTGAGTCTTGTGTGTTTGGCAAACATGTTAGGTTGCCATTTGTTTCTTCTAATAATGTTACTGTGATGCCTTTTGACATTTTACACAGTGATCTATGGACTTCTCCTGTTTTATCGTCCGCTGGTCATCGATTTTATGTTTTATTCTTGGATGATTTCACGGATTTCTTGTGGACGTTTCCTTTAAGTAATAAATCTCAGGTTTTTGAAATGTTCACCTCTCTGTCAAATCAAATCCGCACGCATTTTTCCCAAACTATAAAATGTCTTCAATGTGATAATGGGCGGGAATTTGATAACAAATCTTATCATGATTATTGTGCTGCTAATGGTCTTATTTTCCGTTTCTCCTGCCCACATACATCATCTCAAAATGGCAAGGACTATTAACAACATGATTCGCACTCTTCTCGCTCATGCGTCTGTTCCTCCGTCCTTTTGGCATCATGCTCTTCAAATGGCTACCTATCTACTCAACATTATTCCTCGCAAAAATCTGTCCAATCTCTCTCCCACTCAACTTCTGTATCGTCGTGACCCATCTTACACACATCTTCGCGTCTTTGGTTGTCTTTGTTATCCATTGGTTCCATCCACTGCCATTAACAAATTACAACCGCGTTCCACCCCGTGTGTCTTCTTAGGGTACCCCCTTCATCACAGAGGTTATAAGTGTTTTGATTTGTCGCACAGAAAGGTCATTATTTCCCGACATGTCATCTTTGATGAGACTCAGTTTCCCTTTGCTAACCTGACTCCCACACCTTCCTCTACCTATGAGTGGCTCTCGGATGATATTCATCCCTCTGTTATCCACCGTTGGACTAATCAAACTCCTTCACCAGACCTTCAGCCTACACCTGTAGCCCCTTCAGCCACGGCTACACCACCCACATCCACGGCCTCCTCATCCTCTCCTTCAGATTCCTCCCCCTCATCTTCTACACCTCAATCCCCACCTCAGCCTGCCCCTCCTATTCGCACCATGGCCACTCGCAGTATGCGTGGTATCTACAAACCCAGAAAGCTCTTTAACCTTTCTGTTACCATTGATGATCCCACCATCTCACCTCTTCCCAAAAATCCTAAGCTAGCTCTTTCAGACCCTAATTGGAAATCCGCCATGCAGTCTGAATTTGATGCTCTCATTAGAAATAATACTTGGGATTTGGTTCCTCGACCTTGTGATGTCAATATTATTCGCTGCATGTGGATTTTTCGTCATAAGACGAAAGCTAATGGTTGTTTTGAGCGTTACAAAGCTCGTCTTGTAGGTGATGGCAGGTCACAGATTGCAGGTGTGGATTGTGATGAGACTTTCAGTCCTGTGGTGAAACCGGCGACCATTCGCACAGTTCTCACCATTGCCCTTTCCAGGTCTTGGCCCATTCACCAGTTAGATGTTCAGAATGCCTTTCTCCATAGTGATCTGCATGAGACGGTCTACATGCATCAGCCCTTGGGTTTCCGTGACCCCAATCATCCTGACTATGTATGCCGCTTGCGGAAATCTCTTTACGGGTTGAAGCAAGCGCCTCGGGCATGGTACCAGCGTTTTGCAGACTATGTCTCCACCATTGGTTTTCAGCACAGCACCTCTGATCACTCCCTTTTCATTTACAGACGAGGCTCTGACATGGCTTACCTCCTGCTTTATGTTGATGATATCATCCTCATCAGCTCCTCTCATGACCTTCGCAAATCTATCATGGCTCTTCTCGCCTCCGAGTTTGCTATGAAGGATCTGGGACCGTTGAGCTATTTTCTGGGCATTGCCGTCACCAGACATGCAGGTGGACTTTTTCTCAGTCAGAGTACCTATGCACGTGACATCATTGCTCGAGCTGGTATGGCCTCGTGCCATCCTTCTGCCACTCCAGTTGATACCAAGCAGAAACTCAGTACTTCTGCTGGTACTCCGTGTGATGATCCTACTTTATATCGGAGTCTTGCTGGTGCCTTGCAGTATCTCACATTCACTCGTCCAGACATCTCTTATGCCGTTCAGCAGGTTTGCCTTCACATGCATGCCCCCCGCATAGAGCATATGCTTGCACTGAAGCGCATCCTGCGTTATGTTCAGGGCACCTTACAGTTTGGATTGCATCTTTATCCTTCTCCTATCGAGAAGCTTATTTCCTACACCGATGCTGATTGGGGTGGATGTCCCGACACACGTCGGTCTACTTCTGGCTACTGTGTGTTTCTGGGTGACAACCTCATCTCCTGGTCATCCAAGAGACAACCCACTCTTTCCCGGTCCAGTGTTGAGGCTGAGTACCGGGGCGTTGCTAATGTGGTTTCTGAATCGTGTTGGCTACGTAACCTGCTTTTGGAGCTTCACTTCCCTCTTTCTCAGGCTACTTTGGTGTACTGTGACAATGTCAGTGCTATCTACCTATCAGGTAATCCAGTCCAGCATCAACGCACTAAACATATTGAGATGGACATTCACTTTGTTCGAGAGAAGGTCGCCCGTGGTCAGGCGCGTGTTCTTCATGTTCCCTCTCGTCACCAGATTGCGGACATCTTCACCAAAGGCCTCCCTCGAGTTCTCTTTGATGATTTTCGATCCAGTCTCAGCGTTGGCGAACCTCCCGCTTCGACTGCGGGGGTGTGATAGAATAGGAATGTTATGACTATTCTTCCTGTAATTATGCTGTAATCATGCTAGTCATATTAGGCATTAGTTTGACTTTAACCTATTCATTTTTGTATATATATTGAATTACTATCAATGAGAAAGGCACCCAATTATTTCCATAATCTTACACTATATAACTAATTAATTATTCCTGAAATAAAATAAAAACATTATTCTTCATATGGAATTTTTTTTTGGCGAAGCTATATTTATTTATTTTAATGCTGTAAAACTGAATAACGAATCTCAACATAAAAAATAGAAACTAAAGTGATTTTTTATTAATGAAATAGTAATTTATTCATAAGCATTAAATAAACCAGCACTAAAAACCTATTACAAATTTCAAATTATAAAACACTAAATATTATTTCCACCTGGTCTCATGAATTCTTTATCCCAGTCAGTGCATATAATGTTTCAGCAGAAATCATGCATTTTGCCTCCTTCATTTAATAAGTCACAGATCAGGCAAATAAGAAAGTAACACATAAGACTTTCGAAAAAAAAGAAAGTAACACATAAGAGAAAACAAAACCTGTCACAGGCAAACATTCAACAAAACAAACAAGAATGTACTTAAAAAAAGAATCAACAAAAGTTATTCAGATGAATATTTACATGAATTATATTGAAAGCAATGATACAATGCAAACAAGGAATTGTAACATATAAATCCTGTTATAGTTGAAAGGTAAATCAGAGAAAAGGCATATGCTAATAAATTTATTCATTGTTTCACACTTTTACACTTTAGTAAGTAACATTTAACAGAAAACCCACAATACCATAGCTTATAGCTAGAACTTCCAAATCACACAAAATCAAAACACTTCTTCTTGTCAGCAAGGGAGTCATTAAGACTGTTAATTTCATCCTTTATCTCATGAAGTTGCTGAGTTAGCTGGTCATGCCTCTTGAGAAGCTCATTGATTCGTGCTTGTGATTGCTCCACCTTGGGATCCTTGACTACCACACGCTGCCGCATTCCATCAACCCATGAACTGTCAAATCCAAGTTGAACAACCTCATCACATAGTCTATGGAACTCCTTTTCTCGTGTAGGAGTAACACTGGAAGCACTTTCATTTCGAAGAAACCACAACATATCTGCCAAAGTTTTCAACATCCAAGCTCGAAAGCGCTCACTGAACTTCTCACAAACATTCCAAAGATGAGGATATGCAGCCATTGCCTCAGCCAATATAGCAATTTGTGTGTCATCCAGATCAACAAAGCGCTTATATGCTCCCAATTTCGCAATGATCAAAGAGTGATTTCCATGAGTATCTGCAGAAACTGCTAAAAGTTAAAGAGTTTCTTGGGTGAGATATATATCAGACAAGAAGAGAGTGCTAACCTGGAGGAACCTCAATGCTGCCATTAGAAACAACACCTATTCCACTTTCTTTATTCATCAAGTTTGATCCCTCTCCACCAAAGCCAATGCCATCTACACCAGATGACAAAGTTTTCATCATATTTTCCTTTGGTGCAGGCCCCTCTTGAATTCTTTCTTTTCCTATTTCTTTCATGCTCTGTGCATCACAAATGGAAAATTATGTTAAGTAGTTGTGAAGTTATAGCTTTGAAAGGACCACTTATTTATAATGTATATCATCATGTATTATGGCAATAAGTTGAGAAATTTCAGTGCTTACTATGGTCTCTCCAAGGGCAACTTGTTCTTCCAGAACACCCGGTTCGCTAGTTGGCTCTTGATCCACCTGGTTCTATTTGTAATATTGAACAAGAAAAAAAGCATTAGCCTTACTATTCAGAAATATTGTTTCTAGCTTTGTGATTAACAAACTTACATGCAAAGGAGCTGTTAATGATGTTGGAGATGACCCTCTTAGTTCTGAACCAGAACTTGGTATGGCTGGTTTGACTAATGCTGGATTCTTTCCAGTATTGGCTCTCTTGGTTTCCTCAATACTCTGTACAATCCCAAAAGTATGATACTTAGTGAGTCAACTGTCATTGTCTCTTAGTATCGGCCTAGCCTTCTCCATAATTAGTTCAATGTTATCTAGTTTTTTAAAATAAGGAAAAAAAAATGAAAGACAAAAAAAAGAGTTAATACATCTATCAAGTTGGGTGAAGAAATGGGTGCAATTTCAGCTTCAACAATTTTAAGTGTGCTATCGCTTTGCTTTATCTTTTCTGATTCTACGAACTTGGATGTTTCAGCTGCAGTTGATTCACTCTGAATTTGGTTGTCCTCACTTACAGTTTTACCAAGTGTAGAAGTGGTTTTTGGCATGGAATCCTTCTTCTGTAGAAAAATAATTAATAAATGAAAACCAAGTTGAACATGTTCAAATGGACAATTTCATCGAGCAAGCTTAGTTAGTTTAGTTGTGCATGTTATTTATGCTGAAGAGTATCTGATGGGACTGGGCTAGTTAATTCTAAATAAGTTAAAGTAACAATCATTGTCTTATTTAGAGGAGCATCCAAGGGACTTGGAGATGGTCTTTCAATCAATTGAGAATCTGTTAAAGTTGTTGTAGAGAGTGTCACGACCCAAACCTAAGCCGTGACCGGCGCATAAGCTATTACCATAGCCTAGCAAGCCTGCTTCTTCACAACTCATTTCTGCAATATCACTTATAAAAATAACCAAGTTCAAGCGATAATTCGACAGAGTTTCCTTTGTATATCTTCATTTCCCAAAATAACAAGACCTGCCAATGAGGTTTAAAATCCAACCAAGAATCCAAATATGTACATAACCAACATCCAAGAAGCAACATCATCAAATACATCATAGAGTTGTTTACACTTTACAAAATATGACTACTACACATTCCCTATAGCTGCATAATACCAAAAAGATCAACAAAAGACATCAACATGGCCACCAACCGTAGGAGGCCTACCAAAAAGAAGTAACTGTACAAGCTGCAACTGAAGCAACCTCCTACTCAGCTACCTGTGAATCTGAAATGGAAATAAGGAGGGGGTAAGTCACAAAGACTTAGTGAGGGCCTATAAACCACCATGAACTAGAAGGGGAACATCATAGGCACGATTTTCTCTTTAAAACTCAGGATAAATATGACATTTGATCAAGTCAAGTAATTCAAATCACTTTCATAAAACATATCTGGCATGGTAAAAGCTTCATGCTTTACTAACTCAAATCAATGTCACTTTGACATAGAGAAAACTTAAAGAATCATAATGCGGTTAAAGCATTTTAAATTTATAAAATCACTCAAAATCCGATAATCCAAATACAATAGGGAACACACATGAGAGAACCATAATCATAAGGCGGCTCCATCTCGTTGATAGCCCTTTCCTCCTACGGGGTGGCCTTTCCCCTAGGGGCGGCTCCATCTAACAGATAGCCCTTTCCTTTCTCAAGTCACATCGTGTCATCGGGGGAAGCTACATCTCGTTGATAGCCCTTTCCTCTTAAGGATTATCTTATCCAAGAGGCGGCTCCATCTAACGGATAGCCCTCTCCACCCGAAATCATGTCATATCTCATCAATCTCATCGGGGGAAGCTACATCTCGTTGATAGCCCTTTCCGTGCACTGGCGGCTCCATCTAACGGATAGCCCTCTCCACCCGGAATCAAATAACTAGGTGCACCTAGGCCGTTACCTCCGTTAACGGCTACGGGGTTCTAACATGTATTCCCACAATCATCTTTTCAAAATCATAAGCAATCTCATATCAAAGTTTCAAATATGAATGTTCTCAATAATTATCAAAGCTCATCAAGATGTCATTCTCAACCCAACATGATTCAATACATAAAGTTTGTAACTTCATAACTTAAAACAAACTACAATCATTCTCAAATCCATTTATTTGATTACATAACCTTAAATAACTCAATAAAAGATAGTCATGTGAATGAAATGATGTTTCCCCAATTTTAAATAAATAGACACTTCAAGTTATAATAAAATAGTCAAAACCATAAACATAGAGTAATTAAAAATATGCCACAATGGCCATAAACCACTCACAACTATGAAGGATCAAGATGAGTGCTCCCAATAACTTCAAGATGTCCGGATGAGTCCGTGGTCGGCAAATCTGAACACCAACAACAGATTTCAACACTTAAGGAACTTAATTTAGCTATCTATTAACCAAAAGCAACCATGAAATCCCTAATTGTGAGCTCAAATCCCTAAAATTAATTTACCCAAAATTAACATAGACTAGAATACCATTCTTTATAATTTTTGGGTTGTGAATATACCTCATTGAGCTCAAGTGAATACTCTTTATGGGGTGGGTAATCTTCTTCTCTCTTAGAGCAGAATCCCTAGCACCCAAAACTAACCCAAAAGCTTCCCACGTGAACCATCAAGCTTCTTCTTCAAATATTTGTAGTTTATGGTGGGTGTTAGTGTGGTTCTTTTGTGAAGAAAAAGAAATTGATGAAGAAGAGATTAAGAGAAGAAGCTGCTGTCGAATGGAGAAAAGGAAAGAGGAAAAGTGAAAGGGGAAAGGGAAAGTGGGGTGGGGTAGGGTAGGGTCGGTTCTGATTTTTTTCTTTTATGTAATGTTTTTTTTTTTTTAAAAAAAACATAAAAGTGAAACGGTGCGTTTCAGAGAGTACCTCTGAACTAGAAACTTCCTCAATAAATTCCTTCTTTGATTCTTCATTAATCTGAGCAACAGAAAAAGATACAAAAGGGGTAGCTTAATAAGTTAAATGTTTTAGTAAATGTTAACAAGGATTATTTTTCAATCAATAAGGGGACGATTCTCGAGACTGGAACAGAATCGTAGCATTAATATATCATAACAGAACATATCAGAATCTATCTTACAATTAACTGCCTACTGGAGTAAACGTTCCAAATGGTTGGTTTGCTAGGACTTGTAACCAGTAACACATTCTCTTCTAATTCCAAAGTTTCAGACATATCTTACATATTAAATGTATGTGTCAAGTTTAGTGAAGCAATGGACAAGACATCTGTTTTGATGCTAGTATCATGATGATTGTATTCAACTAAGTTCGCATGCATAGCCTAGATTAATTGCTACTGACCTGTGAAGAAGGCAACTTACTCCTTGAGGCTGCTCGAGCTTCCTTCCTAAAATTAGTATCCAGTTCCAATGAAAGCAATAGTAGCTTCAAAAACATACCATGGTGTTGTGAGGTGAGCGTAGAGGGAGAATATCCCTCGGTCAAGACCATCAAAATTATTTGTCGTAGCACCATTCTTTCAATCCCACTAATTTGCAAATCTATAACAAAAAAAGAAAATTATAAAGATAAATCTTCAATGCAGCTCAAACAAAAGTGCAACTTAAACAATCAATGGAATTTTCTATTGGAAAAAAATGACATCATATTTAACAATTTCGAAATCTAAATGTTGACACATTTAATAACCAAATATAAAACACAACTTAAATCAAATTTTCTAATTTTGTAAGTCCTTCATGACGATTAATCAAATATGGAAGAAAAATATTTCTTTATTATAAGGGGGAATTTATATTTGATGATTCATCATATTCATACCATTTGTATGATTCATCATATTCATACCATAATATTTCTTTAGTGTTGCAGGTAGCTGAGCTTGAAGGGAAAGAGAGTTTTGGGCAATTGACAACAACACGATTCCTTACAGTCTGGGATTCAATCAATTGGCAGAGTTTTGGCAGCTGCCATAACATTACATATTTCAGTTTTTGAAGCTCAACTTTCTTTTCTCCTATCTCACAACCACCATTTCCATGTTCACATCCTATTAGTTCTTCTAGCTTAGAGGCTTTCCTTATGATCAAAACAACTAGGTTGGGAAGATCATTACATCTAGAGAAAGAGATGAAACGTTTCAATTTATGGCATTCTTCGACGCAGAGTAATTTTAGCTTTGGGAAGCATGGTTGTGGCTGTTGAGAAGGAAGATTTGATAATTTGTCATTCTCCACTTCCTCCTCAACAATCGGCTTCAATTCTTTGCATTGTTTTATAACTAAAATCTTCAACTCACATAGCCATCTTGAAACACGCGCATGAAAGATTACATCTACTTTTTCACATCCCGTTATCAGTAAAATTGTAAGTTTTTCAAATTTAGAAGGGTCTTTAAAAGGCATGCAAATATATGTCAACTGAGGTAGATTTTCCAAGTCCTGTAAAATAGAAAGAGGAAATGTGTAAAATGAATTTGTGTTCAAGAAATGACAAACAAAAATTACTTAAATAAATGAAAAAAAATAAATTTCATATACTATAGTTGATTGAAATTTCATATATTTCATCTATTAAAATACATGATTATGTTAACCACAAGATAGAAACAAAAAAATAAAAAATAATCCAATGGGTGATTATGTTATACCTTTGTTTCTTCGTGATCGTACCAATTTTTTATCTTCCTGCAAGTTCTGATAGACTTTGTACCAAATTCCGGACAGTTTATAACATAAAACCTACGCAGAGATGGCAACCTTGGATAACAATTGTTTGGGAAAATGCTAATTGCTTGTGGCAAGGCTTCAAGCCAAAGAAAATCCAAAGCAGGAAGCTTGATATCGAGTTCATTTCCACTCTGAGGTCCATGTGTGTTTCTTCCAAATGCATATTTTAATGCAGCATTTCCAATAATATGCAAAGTCTCTACTGTACAAGGCCTTGGGCAAAAGTGACCGGGATTATATATTCTATCTTTCCACACTCTGAGACCCTGAGGGACTTTAATTTTGAGAACACCAAACTGTTATCATCTGGACTTATCTCCATTGTGTCATCCTCTTTCAATATATGCTTCAATCCATGGCATTCTTTTATCTCTAAAAAGTTCAACTCTACTAGACTTTGAGCAACTACAGTAGTGAAAAGATATGTTACCTCTGGGCAGTTAATTAAGTGCAGTTGTTTTAATTTCTGGAAAGGGCCGCTCGAAGGCAAATGACCGTGGCATAAAGTTATTAAGTGATCCATACCATGAATTCTCAGAACACGCAATTCAGGGAGGAGATTTCCAACCTCGCTCAAATGATTGCTAGTGCTAGTGTCAATTAAGTACTCTATGTCCTTGGAATTACTTATCTCAACAACCTTCAACTCATTCATACTTCCTCCTCCTCCTATTTGAATTATGTCAGGCATAAAATTTTTCGCCTCTCCCTCAATCTGTTTTAAAGTCAAAAACTCTGCTCTTTCGGCCAAAACCTTTGCTGTTGCATTTGATGTATGAAAATAACCTAGCACCAAAATTTTCTGATAAGGAATGGACCTTAGCGGCTCAAATTCGAAAAAAGTAGGTTGGATGTGAGGTCCTTCTATCACATACCTTTTCAGCCCTTGGAGGACGACACTACACCTGTTAAAGAGTTCAGCAACATTTTCATTATAGTGATCCCATGTTGATGACCAATCACCAACGTACAATTCTTCCAACAATTGGAGTCTTGCAATAGCCTCAAAATTATTCTTTTTTATGCGACATTCTGCTAAAGCTAACAATCTCAAGTTCTTCAGTTGTGTAACTTCAACATCATTGGGTAATTCAATGAATGAACAACCAAATAATTCAAGAGTTTCAAGTTCCTTCATATCTCCTAAAAACGAAAAGTCACTTAATTCCCACCAAGAGAGGAATAGATATCGAAGTTTGGTCAACGATTTGAATGCCATTGTCGACAATGGATTTCTTCCAGTGGGATTGAGAAGAAGCAAAACTCTAAGCTTCCTCATCCTTTTGTAAATTTCACCTGATATTTCCAATTCTGTTCTTAGCCATAGATATTCAAGATTGGAAAAATCCAATTCATATGGAACATTCTCAGTCCATAGGTATCTTGGTGAATAGTGATCATTTGCAATCCAGTGGGCTACATCACGAACCAAGTCATGCATCTTGACATGATCTTGTCCATCTAACAATAAACAAGAACTTATGAGCTTGTTTATAGTTGCACTGACTTCATTCCTTGCCCCTTCATATGAGTGAATTTCTCCACCAAGGCCTAGCCCTATTGCACATCTAGTTAATTGTTCTACTGAAATTTCATAGTCTTCAGGGTACACAGAGCTCAACAAGAAAAGCGCCTTGGCTTCTTCAGTATCCAAATTATCATAACTCAACTGCAAGCACTTGTAAGGATTTTGAAGACCTTTTTCAACATTCACTGGCTTCGAATTTCGCAAGCTATCCAATGCAACCTTCCATTCCACTTCAGACTTGCCTTTCAAAGTGCTGGCCACAGCTGCAATAGCAACAGGTAGTCCTTTACATTCATCTGAAATTAGCCTTGCCAAACGCTTTAAGGTATCAGAGGTGACTTCAGACAAGCATGCTTGCTTTCGGAAAAGAACCCATGCTTCATCATTCTTTAAGATTGACAGTGAAATCTTTCTTTGACAATCCATCGACGTACAAACTGCTTCTAACCGAGTAGTAATCAAAACCTTGCAGCCTTTATGAGTTGTACTGGTGGGAATCCCTATGGTGTCAAAATCTAGAAATTGCCACACATCATCTAGAATCAAGAGAATCTTATTTTCTTGGATTAACCTTGTGCGTAAGCGCTGGGCTCTCTCCATTTCTCCATTTTCAGGAAATGTATACTGCAACGGGCTTGCAATTTTATCCTGAATCGTCCGAATATCTAATGTGTTGGAGTTGGATATAGTGACAAAAAGCACTTTGTCAAACATATGTTGTTTTGTGTTCATGAGTTCCATTGCCAGCGTGGTTTTACCACAACCCCCCATACCATACAATCCAATCATGGAAACCTCATCATTTTCCACTGCCTCCATAAGTTGCTGATAAGCAAGTTTTCTACTATTAAATTTCAAATATTTGTCTCCAGAAAAAGATGGCATGCTTGTAAGTGTTGCAACACGTTCAAGTTGTATGTACTTTCTCCCTTCATCATTACATTTTTCAATGTCATCTTTTTTGTTTGCTAACTTCTTGCCCAATAGCACTGAATCAGTGTTTCATCGCTCAATAGAGCTTGATGTATTTGTGTTGATATTGAACTGATTTGGTGTGCTAGTCGAAATTATGAATATCATGTGGTTACTCTGACTTGATTATTGGATTGGGAATTGTTGATGTTTTGATTGTTGTTATGGTTGATGTTGGGCTAAATCACATGCTATGTATGTGCTAAGTGGCAATGAGTTGATATTTGTGCATATGCGTTGTGGGATTGTACTGTGTGGGCTTTGTGTCGTACTGTGTGGCCTTCATGGCGTACTGTGTGGGCTTCGTGCCGTACTGTGGTGTCTTCGTGGCATACTGAGTGGCCTTCAGGGCGTTATTAAGTGGCAGATTAATGGCTTTCGTTTCACGTGATTGTCCCGTCTTGCGAGATGCCAAAGTGGCAGATCAATGGTTTTCGTACTAGGTGACTGTCCCGTCTTGCTAGACGCTTTTGATTTGATCCATCTTGGTAGTAACACATAGTTGTACTACAGGGAACTTATATTAGACTTTATTGATAGTTGATTTAAATATATGTTGTGGAGTTTGCGGATATCTGATTTAAATATATGTCGTTGATATCTGATTTGATTTTATGTCGTTGGATATATGTCGTCATCTATCTTGAATTAAGTTGCTAGCTTATATGCCATGTTATGCACTTAAATTTGAATAACATGCTTTTCTCTTTTATATGTGGTAATTGTATGGAGTTGACCCTTTCTGTTTTTCTACTTGTTGTTTAGGCGCTTAACGCTATTAGGCGATGGAGAACTTTTGATGAAGCTTGACCTTTGTGCGAGTCATAGATGAGAACTTGAAGATTTGTGGAAGACTTGAAGAGTAGAGTCGGGTTTAAGGCTAGAGTCTTGGGTTAAAAAGCTTACCGTTATTGGTTTAATCTTGCGTAATGACTTTAGGAATTTATAATTGAGGTTTCAGGTAGGTTTCGGTGCATTGCTTTCCTACGGTTCCCCGGTGTGGAGATCATAGGGAGAAGGTCATATTTATGGTGTCATTGCATAATAGATTCTTTGTTGAATCTGTTTTTAATTGTTAGGTTTTGTAGGTTGTGTGCTTTCGTCTTTACCCTCGGGTACTTGCCTTGTTCAAGACTTGATGTAAATTTATTTACAGTTGGGAGTATGCATGGCATGTTTTGGAAATACTTTGAGTCGAAGGGAAAAAATATACTCTTGTTCATAAATCCTTTTGGAAAACATTGCATATTTATTTTAGCAGGTTGTTATCGTGACCCTCAAAAGTCGGGGCGTTACAGAGCCACCCCTAAGGAAAGGCCACCCCGTAGAAGGAAAGAGCTATCAACGAGATGAAGCAGTCTTATGATTCCGGTTCTCTCATCTTTGACCTCTATTGTATTAAATTATCAGGTTTTGATTGCTTTTATAAATTGGAAATGATTTAACTGCATTCTTTGATTCTTTAAGTTTTCCCTATGACAATGCAATATTTCCTGGAATTAGCAAAGCATGAAACTTTCATCGTAACATATATGTTTTATGTAAGTGTCCCCGAGGGTTATCTAAAGTGGTAAGAGTTAGGGAACATAAGGTTTGGGTGGGATGAAGGGTGAAGGCTCAAGGGTTCGAACCCTGAGGAGAGACTAATTTACTAACATTACTAACAACTAACATTTGCCTATAATTTTTTTTATGTAAGTGATTTGAATTACTTGATCCGATCATTTGTCATATGTGTCCTGAGTTTTAAAGAGAAAAAAAATTGTGCTTATGATATTCCCCTTCCAGTTCATGGTGGTTGATAGGTCCTCACTAAGTCTTTGGGACTTACCCCTCCCTTTATTTCTATTACAGATTCCCAGGCAATTGAGTAGGAGGTCTTTCCCATTTCTCTGACCTTAACTTTTTACTAAATATCTCAAATTTTGTTCTAACCATGTGGAAAAAGTTTACAAGCAAATGAAACACCTCACACTTATCATTCACGCAATAGGAGAAAGCAACTACGTCGTAATCATAGGCGGATCCACCGCCTAGCCACCCTGGGCATGTGCCCAGGCTCTGGCCAATTATTATTTTTTTCCTTTGGACTAGACCATATTTTGGGCTCAAAATAAAGAAGAAAAAGGACAAAATTTAAAGGTAAGGGCAAAATTAAGGGACTATTTCATAAAATAAAATTTCTTACTCAAATTTGCCCAGGCTTTACAAAATTTATGGATCCGCCACTGGTCGTAATTGTAACGTAACAAAGGAGCCAAGGGCTGTCAACAAGGAAAAACAATAGAGATGGCTCCAAGTGGCATCAACAAGAGGGAAAAAATGGCAAACAACAAGCCAAGAAGCGAGACCCACGTCCCTACAAAGAAGGAACAACCAAATGAACTCCAACGAGAAGCAACGAAGGCTAATGACACGAGGTTTAGGGCTACTTTCTAATTAATTTGCATTTAGTTTAATAAGTTAATTAGAATATTTTTGTCCTTTTATGCATTTTTATATTTCTAGTGTCTTTTTATGTTGCATATCTCACTTCAGCAATTTAGCTGCTTCTTGTGTGGGCTTGTTCTCCGTGAACAAACAATATTTTTACGTTCCAACCAGTCAGATTGACGATTTATATGTCATGAGTAACACATCAAAATTTTAGCATGATCCAATAGTAGACAAAGTGCCATGAGCCATCTTACCATGGGAGGCCGGTGTTGTCAAAGTCAGGTGAGACTGTGCCGTTGCGCTCTTGTTTGCACCAGAAAACACTGTATTTCAAAAAATAGTGTTTAAACACTTCTTTAGTGTTTTTCATGCATCTTTGGGTCATTCTAAGCCTAATTGAACACCTTTAGGAGGCACTCTAAAGCTTCAAGAGACTTTCTTGGTGGAAAGGAATGTTGAGCTATTGGAGGTGAGTGCTAAGGCACCATGGAAGAAGGTGAAAGCTTCTCCAGAAGATCATGGCTTCAAACTACCTTGGGTTCCATCTTTCCTCTCTTCCCCTTTTATGTAGTTTGATTTTACTTTGGTACTATGGATGATGTAATTTGATTTGTTCTCGTTCAATACATTTTTATGCAATTATGATGATGAATTTTTAGTTTTATTTTATTTTATTTAGGATTTTCGGAGATCAGGAAAAATGAAGCTGATCGAGTGCCGATGGTCCATGGGAAATATAGTGCGCATGTAGAGATGGACGGCTGCGGGTTTGCCCTCTGACAAATGGCGCGATCAAGGTAGGGGTCTACTATAATAATGTTATGCGCGAAGCACCTGATTCCACCCCACTTAAACCTTGATCCAATCGGAAGACGACACGTGGCAGTCTTTTGTCTTATCTTGAGAGAGTCTTGTCACGTGATTGAATTGAAGAAAAAAAAGATTGAAATTAGAGATATAGGGTTGGGAGATATTCTGTGTATACTGAGATATAGGGTTGGGATTGGAACGTGAACAGAAGGAGAACGGCAGCAGAGTATTGGAACGACATAACAATTTGGAGAAGAAGAATTTCGGTTTGTCCCCGAGGGTTAGCTTAAGTGGTAAGAGCTAGGGGACATAAGGGTTGGGGAAGGGAAGGTCCAGGGTTCGAATCCTGGAAGAGAAATTTGAAGGGATTTTCTAACTTACTAACAACTAACCACTAACATTTGCCTATAAAAAAAAACTACTCTTTCTCTTATAATTTTTCTATGATTATATCTGTAATTTTTCTCTTATAAATCCTTTTTTTTAGGGATTTGATGTAGTGAACATGAATTTCGAGTTATAATTAGAATTTCTCTTGTGTTCTTGAATTTCTTTTCTATTTTAATTCTATTTATTTCTCTTAGATTGTCTTACTTCGTTCTATTCAATTAGAAAAAAGGTAGGATCTAAGAAATTCGGGAGAAATTGAGTAAGAGTCTATAGTTAGTGGAGGAAAACCTCTTTCATCAAAGGCCGATTTGGACAAAACAACCCCTGAAACTAAAACAAACAGGAGGTAAAAAGGAGACAGCAAGCCAAGTGCACAAAGATTGTTGTCGTACGTTCCTACCCAAGGAAGAAGCTCTATGAGTGGTCAAGAACTCCATATATAGAAGAAATAACCCCAAACCAGAACCAGGAGGGGCTAGTGAAGCATTCTATCTATGCGCCATTGCAAACGGATGTCATGAAGGTGGCGTGAGTAGCTCACGCACCGGTGAAGCACCTGCGAGTAGATCTCACTCGCCGAGGAAGATAAATCACGTGTGGTGGTCTTTGGTGATCGAACTTTTGGTTTTGCCCGATCAGAGGGTGGCGAGACTCGTGTAAGGGTCTCTTGTCTGGTTTGATGAATTTTCCAAAGTGCGTTGCCGGTGACTGGACGTTGCTTAGAAAGCAAAATGGTCACCGGGTTCGCATGAATGAAACCATGACCAAGAACGAAGGCCGTAAGCTCTGATGCCAACTTGATATATGGAGAAAATATAATTTTATTACTTAATGTAATTACAATTTATAGAGGCTACACTACCTAATTAAGGAAATAAGTAATCATGTACAATATTTCTTCTAATCTCCTAAATAAAATAAAATAAATCCTGAAGAAAATAATATCAAATCAAATAATATCTTAATATTGCAACAGTTTATTTTTCTCATCTTACTATGTGTAGCTAAATACATCAATCTATCCGAAGAAAGTGAAGGTGGACAATCAAAGCTAGAAGAGCATATTTGAATTGCATGTGTGTGAGTGAGAAAGTAAGGAAAATGAAGGAAGGTTTCAGAGAGAATGAGAGAGTAAAGTCACAGAATAAAAGTTAAATCTGTAAACTACTTTGAACCAAGGCTTGAGCAATCAAATGAAACATATACATAAAGTTGGGAAATATGTAAGCATACCTTGCTATATGATGTCTGGTTGGAGGGAGGCTGAATGAAGTATGGTGGAGATGTGATAAATAGAAATTAATAATTTATTCATCCATTGGATATATAAAGCAAGGAACAATGAGGCGTGTGTGATGAAGGCAGGAAGTAATATGTACGCAGAGAATAAAGTAAGGTACTGGGAGAATGAGGAAAGGAATATGTGCTTACTTGGTGCAAGATATTTACCAAAATTGATTATTTGCTTCATTATCAATTCTAGAATAGTTTTTAAACATACACATTGAGAAGCAAGACATCGTCTACTTTTCTTATCTGCAATGTCACACAACCACGTGGCCATTTGTCAATGGTGGCATGATCTGATTTTGCATGCTTTATCTACTTTGCATTTGCTTTGAGTTAGCTATAGTTTTGGACAATAAGTAACCAGATTGGTTCTCTCCACTGGAGTCATAGGCTTGAAATATGAACTCAGGCTGAATGTAAATTCACGTTTTTACTAGTTCTGAATACTGATAAGTGATAACCATAAAAATTGAAGGCCAAATATACATGCGCTGAATCTTGATCTAGTTTTGCCTAAATCATAAGATTGTAGTCTAATTCATCTATGTTTTGTTTGTCATTTCAACTTATTCTACAGCATATGAATTGTCCAGTTGCTGCTGCCCCAAAAGGAAGAACAAATCAAGAGTAACATAAAGACTCAGATTCAGGCAACCATAGGAATATAGGAAGAGATTTGAGAGTAGTAATGGGTTGGTACAATAGGATTTAATTGATGCATGGTTGCACCTTTTCACTTATCAGTAAGATTGGAAGAGTTCTGTAATTTAATTGATGATGTATCTCATAGGGCTGAGTAATAGTCTCAATCCAGATAGTTCTCAATTTTTTCTGTGTCTCTCAAAAGTTGTTCAATTTAAAATCAGTTTCAGCCATCGATTGAATCAATTCTTTACTAGTAAAAACTGGTCAGAAATCATTATTTCTGAAAGTGAAGAAAAATGCTACAAAATAAATTTTCACCCCCTAAAACAAGTATGACACAATTAAATCTAAAATATTGGGTAGAACCTACAAAGCATTTCTTTTGAAGCACATTTTGACCCCTTTTCTTCATAGCCATTCCTGAAATTGGCTTCTGAAGCATATTGTCAGGAGAATGATACATCAGAATAATCTCATCCTGCTATGCTATGGTCGAGCTGGATCAGATGGTGTGGATGGCAGTAATCAAGTGAGTGTTTTTAACTGATGCAACAGAAATCAATAGTAACAAACTCATAATCAATATCACTATCACTTCATGAATGAATATGAAGTGTTGTGTGTTAAAAAAATATTGGAAATTTGATGTTAATCAATGAACAAATAATATATATCAGAGCCATTTTTCATTTATGTTAGTAAACAGAGGGAGAAGGCTCACTCTACAAGTGTAACCCCAAACCATACAATAGTTATAACAAAAAAATTCAATAGTTCCTGTTTATGTTGATAAACAGTGGCACACATACATACAGGAAGCTACACGTTCAGTTCCATATTTTGCATTAACCAATGTATGGACTATGGACTAGAAACGAAGGAGTGGACAACATAGTTGGTATGTGTCTTCTATTATTTGCAAAGAATTAATCTGCATAATAGTTGAGTAAATAATTACTAATATGATAGCCTCTAAAACTTAATGAATTTAGAAAAATAACAACCAAGAAATATCCTTTAAGAGTGATTTCTATTAACAATGCGGTTGTGGTGAAATTGGCTACATAGAGCCGACCATTTATAATCCACCGCAAATAATTCTTGCCGAGCTTTTCTTTGATCTTCCACCATTTGAGATATGTCTTTGCTCACATTCCCAAAATCCCTTTTGTAACCTATACTTTCTTGAATGCACTTCTTCTTTTCCTCCTGCAGAGATGATAGGTCAGCCTCACGATCATTCATTTCTTTCTTCAACCGAATAATCTCTCCCTTCAATACTGCTTCCTTCTGTTGAGCTTCATCCAAAAAATCCTTTACCTTAGAAATTTTGGAAACAAGATTATTGGCAGCCTCATTCTGATGAGCTCCAATCACTGCAAATTTTTCAATGGTAACAAAGGCTTGCTTGAAGGAACATAGAATGCTTGGAAGTTCTTTATGCATAGAGTCTATTATAGTTTTAAGTCCATCTGGCAGAGCTGCATCTTTTAAAGAAAGGTGGGACAAGAACTTAAGAGCTGTCAGAAGGCGAATGCAGTTAGCCTCGGACCTAGCTATGTCCTTCAGAGGCATATTTAGAGACTCTTCCAGGTCAACAACTGTCTTTGCTACTAAGTTATCTTTGGTGGAAGAATGCTCGGAAGCTAGTTCAGAAACACACAAGTCGTCAATATTTATAGGATGGTCTGCACTTTCTATGTCTATATCTGTCTCAGTCTGCCTGAGGTTTATTCCGCTCTAGAAAAAACAAGAAGAAAATGTATAAAAAATGGCCTGACCAATAAGCCACAAGTTGCTAAGTTTTTTTTTTCCGTTGCATATAAGTACAATAGTTTCTTGATTGAACTATTGTGGAAAATAATAAATCAGAAACAAGACAACATTATTTTTAAGATTACCACAATTTCGGAATGAGCATTTGCATAGAGTAAACTTACATATGGACATGACTTAAGTTGAGCATTATTTATAGCAACTTGTGCATCATCCATACCAGCAAAGTTCGTGCATGCTCCTGTTTTCACAATGATCAAAGAATGGCTTCCATGAGTATATGCAGAAGATGCTAAAATTTAAAGGACTTCTTGGGTGAGATATATCTCAGACAAGAAGAGAGTACTAACCTGTAGGAACCTCAATGCTGTCATTAGAAACAACACCTATCATACCTTCTTTATTCATCATGTTTGATCCCTCTCCAATGCCTTCTACACCAGTGGACAAAGTTTTCATCCTAGTTTCATTTGATGCATTCCCCTCTTGAACTGTTTCTTTTCCTATGTCCTCAATGCTCTGTGCATCACAAATGGAAAAGCATTTTAAGAGTGGATTTAAAGTTATATCTTTGAAAGAATTATCGCTTTATAATGTATATCATGAGGTGGTATGGCAATAATATGAGCGGTTTCAGAGTTTACAATTGTTTCTCCAAGGGTGACTTGTTTTTCTAGAACACCTTGTAAGCTGGTTTGCTCTTGATCCACCAACTTCTATGTAATATTGAACAAGCATGAAGCATTAGCCTTACTATTATGAAATATTTTTTCAAGCTTTGTGATTAACAAACTTACATGCAGAGGTACTTTATGTAGAGGAGTTGTTAATGATGTTGGAGATGGCCCTCTTAGTTCTGAACCAGAACTTGGTATGGCTGGTTTGTCTAATGCTGGATCCTTTCCCGTATTGGCTCTCTTGGTTTCCTCAATACTCTGTACAGTGCCAAAAGTGTGAAACTTAGTGAGTCAACTTTCATTGTCTCTTAGTAACTGCCTAACCTTATCCATAATTAGTTCAATGTTATCTAGTTTTTTAAAATGAGGAAAAAAAATGAAAGACAAAAAAAAGAGTTAATACATCTATCAAGTTGGGTGAAGAAATGGGTGCAATTTCAGCTTCAACAATTTTAAGTGTGGTATCGCTTTGCTTTCTCTTTTCTGATTCTACGAACTTGGATGATTCAGGTGCAGTTGATTCGCTTTGAATTTGGTTGTCTTCACTTACTGTTTTACCAAGTGTTGAACTGGTTTTTGGCATGGGATCCTTCTTCTGTAGAAAAATGATAAATGAAACACAGTTGAACATGTTCAAATGGACAATTTCATACAGCAAGCTTAGTTAGTTTAGTTGTGCATGTTATTTATGTTATTTATGTTGAAGAGTATCTGATGGGACTGGGCTAGTTAATTCTAAATGAGTTAAAGTAACAATCATTGTCTTATTTAGAGGAGCATCCAAGGGACTTGGGAGATGGTCTTTCAATCAATTGAGAATCTGTTAAAGTTGTTGTAGAGAGTACCTCTGAACTAGAAACTTCCTCAATAAATTCCTTCTTTGATTCTTCATTAATCTGAGCAACAGAAAAAGATACAAAAGGGGTAGCTTAATAAGTTAAATGTTTTAGTAAATGTTAACAAGGATTATTTTTCAATCAATAAGGGGACGATTCTCGAGACTGGAACAGAATCGTAGCATTAATATATCATAACAGAACATATCAGAATCTATCTTACAATTAACTGCCTACTGGAGTAAACGTTCCAAATGGTGTGTTTGCTAGGACTTGTAACCAGTAACACATTCCCTTCTAATTCCACAAAGCCTCGAACTCTATCAGACATATTTTACATACTAAATGTCTGTGTCAAGTTTAGTGAAGCAATGGACAAGACATCTGTTTTGATGCTAGTATCATGATAATTGTATTCAACCAGGTTAGCATGCATAGCCTAGATTAATTGCTACTGACCTGTGAAGAAGCTAACTCACTCCCTGAGGCTGCTTGAGCTTGCTCAATAGAATTTTCACCCCTTATCACTGAATTTATTATGTCACGTAGCTCCCAACTTTCAATCCCACTAATTTGCGAAACTAAAACAAAAAAAGAAAATTACAAAGATAAATCTTCCATGCAACTCAAACAAAAGTGCAACTTAAACAATCAATGGAATTTTCTATTGGAAAAAAATGACATCATATTTAACAATTTCAAAATCTTCATGTTGACACATTTAGACATAATAACCAAATATAAAACACAACTTAAATCGAATTTTCTAATTGTAAGAAGAATATGTCATTATTATAAGGGGAATTTATATGTTGTGATTCATCATATTCATTCCATTTGTATCTATGTATATATGTATAAACCACCATGAAATACATGTATAGGATTTACCGTCGTCCTTTAAGATTTCTTCCTTGAACTCCTGAAAAGTGGCAGTTGAAGTCAAAGAGAGTTTTGGGCAATTGATAACAGTACAATGCCTTACAATCTGTGATTCAATCAATTGGCAGAGTTTTGGCAGCTGCCTGAACATTACATATTTCAGTTTTGGAAGCTCAACTTTCTTTTCTCCTATCTCATAACCACCATTTCCTTGTTCACATCCTATTAGTTCTTCTAGCTTTGAGGCTCTACTTATGATCAGAGCAACTAGGTTGGGAAGATCATTACATCTAGAGAAAGAGATGAAACGTTTCAATTTGTGGCATTCTTCGACGAAGAGTAATTCTAGCTTTGGGAAGCATGGTTGTGGCTGTTGAGAAGGAAGATTTGATAATTTGTCATTCTCCACTTCCTCCTCAACAATCTGCTTCAATTCTTTGCATTCTCTTATAACTAAAATCTTCAACTCACATAGGCATCTTGAAACACGCGCATGAAAAATTACATCTACTTTTTCACATCCTGTTATGTTTAAAAATGCAAGTTTTTTGAATTTAGAAGGGTCTTTGAAAGACATGCAAATATATGTCAACTGAGGTAGATTTTCCAAGTCCTGTAAAATAGGAAGAGGAAATGTGTAAAATGAATTTGTGTTCAAGAAATGGCAAACAAAAAATAATTAAATAAATGAAAAAAAAAATAATTTTCATATACTATAGTTGATTAAAATTTCATTTATTTCATCTATTAAAATACATGATGATGTTAACCACATGATAAAAACAAATAACTAAAAAAAATCCAACGGGTGATTATGTTATACCTTTTTTTCTTCGTGATCGTACCAATTTTCTATCTTCCTGCAAGTTCTGATAGACTTTGTGGCAAATTCTGGACAGCTTATCAAACAGAACTTTTGCAGAGATGGCAACCTTGGATAACAATTGTCTGGGAAAATGCTAATTGCTTGTGGCAAGTCTTCAAGCCAAAGAAAATTCAAAGCAGGAATCTCGATATCGAGTTCATTTCCACTCTGAGGTCCAAGTGAGTTTCTTCCAAATACATATTTTAATGCATCATTTTTCAAAATATGCAAAGTCTCTAACTGTACAAGGCCTTGGGCAACAGTGACCGGGATTATATATTCTATCTTTCCACATTTATAGACCCTGAGGAACTCTAATTTTGAGAACACCAAACTATTATCATATGGACTTATATCCTCTGTGTCATCCTCTACTAATATATGCTTCAAACCATGGCATTCTTCTATCCACAAAGTTTTCAGCTCTGCTAGACTTCGAGCTACTACAGTTGTGAAAAGATATGTAACCTCTGGGCAGTTAATTAAGTGCAGCTCTTCTAATTTCTGGAAAGGGTCGCTCGAAGGTAAATGACCGTGGCATAGAGTTATTAAGTGATCCATATCATAAATTTTCAGAACAAGCAATTCAGGGAAGAGATTTCCAACCTCGCTCAAATGATTGCTAGTGTCAATTAAGTACTTTATCTCCTTGGAGTTTCTTATCTTAACATACTTCAACTCATTCATACTTCCTCCTCCTCCTCCTCCTCCTCCTCCTAATTGAATTATGTCAGGCATAAAATTTTTCGCGCCTCCCTCAATCTGTTTTAAAGTCAAATACTCTGCTCTTTCGGCCAAAACCTTTGCTGCTGCATATGATGTATGAAAATAACCAAGCACCAAAATTTTCTGATAAGGAATGTACCTTAGCGGCTCAAATTCGAAAATAGGATATGGGATGTCATTTCCTTGTATCACATACCTTTTCAGCCCTTGGACCACACTACACTTGTTAAAGAGTTCAGCAACATTTTCATTGTAGTGATCCCATGTTGATGACCAATCACCAACGTACAATTCTTCCAACAATTGGAGTCTTGCAATAGCCTCAAAATTATTCTTTTTTATGCGACATTCTGCTAAAGCTAACAATCTCAAGTTCTTCAGTTGTGTAACTTCAACATCATTGGGTAATTCAATGAATGAACAACCAAATAATTCAAGAGTTTCAAGTTCCTTCATATCTCCTAAAAACGAAAAGTCACTTAATTCCCACCAAGAGAGGAATAGATATCGAAGTTTGGTCAACGATTTGAATGCCATTGTCGACAATGGATTTCTTCCAGTGGGATTGAGAAGAAGCAAAACTCTAAGCTTCCTCATCCTTTTGTAAATTTCACCTGATATTTCCAATTCTGTTCTTAGCCATAGATATTCAAGATTGGAAAAATCCAATTCATATGGAACATTCTCAGTCCATAGGTATCTTGGTGAATAGTGATCATTTGCAATCCAGTGGGCTACATCACGAACCAAGTCATGCATCTTGACATGATCTTGTCCATCTAACAATAAACAAGAACTTATGAGCTTGTTTATAGTTGCACTGACTTCATTCCTTGCCCCTTCATATGAGTGAATTTCTCCACCAAGGCCTAGCCCTATTGCACATCTAGTTAATTGTTCTACTGAAATTTCATAGTCTTCAGGGTACACAGAGCTCAACAAGAAAAGCGCCTTGGCTTCTTCAGTATCCAAATTATCATAACTCAACTGCAAGCACTTGTAAGGATTTTGAAGACCTTTTTCAACATTCACTGGCTTCGAATTTCGCAAGCTATCCAATGCAACCTTCCATTCCACTTCAGACTTGCCTTTCAAAGTGCTGGCCACAGCTGCAATAGCAACAGGTAGTCCTTTACATTCATCTGAAATTAGCCTTGCCAAACGCTTTAAGGTATCAGAGGTGACTTCAGACAAGCATGCTTGCTTTCGGAAAAGAACCCATGCTTCATCATTCTTTAAGATTGACAGTGAAATCTTTCTTTGACAATCCATCGACGTACAAACTGCTTCTAACCGAGTAGTAATCAAAACCTTGCAGCCTTTATGAGTTGTACTGGTGGGAATCCCTATGGTGTCAAAATCTAGAAATTGCCACACATCATCTAGAATCAAGAGAATCTTATTTTCTTGGATTAACCTTGTGCGTAAGCGCTGGGCTCTCTCCATTTCTCCATTTTCAGGAAATGTATACTGCAACGGGCTTGCAATTTTATCCTGAATCGTCCGAATATCTAATGTGTTGGAGTTGGATATAGTGACAAAAAGCACTTTGTCAAACATATGTTGTTTTGTGTTCATGAGTTCCATTGCCAGCGTGGTTTTACCACAACCCCCCATACCATACAATCCAATCATGGAAACCTCATCATTTTCCACTGCCTCCATAAGTTGCTGATAAGCAAGTTTTCTACTATTAAATTTCAAATATTTGTCTCCAGAAAAAGATGGCATGCTTGTAAGTGTTGCAACACGTTCAAGTTGTATGTACTTTCTCCCTTCATCATTACATTTTTCAATGTCATCTTTTTTGTTTGCTAACTTCTTGCCCAAACGGTATCGCCAGAGCCAATTTGGACAGTAACAAAGACATTTGCTGCTCTTGCTTGTTCTTGCTTCTTTCAGTAGACCCTCCACCTCCTCTTTGAGAGGGTTGGCTTCCTCCAGCCACTTATCCAAAACTTCAGCTGTTTTCATTGCTTGCTTCTTAGCATGTTTAGCACGGTCGTCTACACTATTTATTGTTGTGATCAATTTGTTTTCTTTATGTTGAAGGTCCTCCACAAAGTTGTTGAAGCAGCAAGGATAACATAATTCATCTACTGCTCCACACACCAAATCTTTTCCAAACGCAGACGCGAAGCACGAAAGCCAGTCCATCATTTACTTTTCAAAGTGCAGCTTAATTCACCTGAAAATGAGAGATCAACATGTTGTAATGATTCACAAAGCTTTAAAAGCATTATTGTAATTCATTTATTAGGTTTAATGCTATGGCCAAACCTGATTCAGCTTCCTTTATCCTCCTAGCTGTAGTATATTTGAAATTAAATTCAAGTTCTCTTGCAGCATAACAAAATGAAAATGAAGCATTGATTGCTTCTTGAAAATAAAGGAGTATTGTTTTAAAAAAGTTAAGCATCAGATAGAATTATGCTCTGCCCCATGCCCCTATGATTAACAATGTGTTGTTGCTTAATTGCTTACCTTTTTAGGATTTTTTAAGAGGTCATGTTTTTTAGATAATTAGAGAAGGATCTTAGGTTAGTTTTATCAACATTCAGAAAGTTTTATAGTGGTAGCCTAATTTTTTAGTATGTTTAGTAACTTGGCTACATTTAATGTATTTTATATTTCTTTTGCTGCTAGTTTCCCATCAGTTAAGCGCTAAATAGAGCTGGTGTACAAAGGCTCCAATGGTTATGCATTAGTAGGGTTCGGTGCTTAGAGCTTGGGTGCTGGCAATTCAAATTCTAATGAAAAATATAAGTCTGGAGGCTTTAGGGGGAAAAGGGGGATTTATCAGATGTTTTTGGAGGCAGAGGAAGCTAGAGAGCAGTGGCTAAATCAGTAAATCTGAAAAGTTGAAGCATCAATTCATTTAAGCAGTGGTGTATCCTTTTTGTTTGTTTTTCTCATCTTACTATGTGTAGCTAAAAACATCAATCTATCCGAAGAAAGTGAAGGTGCACAATCATAGCTAGAAGAGCATGCTTGAATTGCATGTGAGTGAGAAAGTTAGGGAGTTGAAGGAAGGTTTCAGAGAGAATGAGAGAGTCAAGTCACACCATGAAAGTTAAATCAGTAAACTACTTTGAACCAAGGCTTGAGCAATCAAATGAAACATATATATAAAATTGGGAAAAAAGCAAAGCTTACCTCTTCTTTAGATGGAATACTGTTGCTAAATGATGTCTGGTTGGAGGTAGGATGAATGAAGTATGGTGGAGATGTGATAAATATAATTTAATAATTTATTCATCCATTGGATATATAAAGAAAGGAATAATTTCTACATAATATGAATAGATCAGGTGAGGTATGTGTTATGAAGGAAGCAAGTAATATGTACGCAGAGAATAAAGCAAGGTAGTGGGAGAATGAGGAAAGGAATATGAGCTTACTTGGTGCAAGATATTTAACATGTTAGCTTCTCTCATTGAAGGGTTTTCTTACTTTCTGCAATGCAAGTAATGAAAGGCAAATGCTCATGCTAATTCTTAAAAAGAAGCAAGTCTTTGTCAGTTTGTCTTCTCTTTTTTTTTTTGGTCAAAAAGTATGTCTTCTTTTGTTATCTGCAATGCCACATAACCACGTTGCTATTTGTCAATGGTGGCATGATCTGATTTTTCTTGCTTTATCTATTAATCACTTGCTTTATATGCAATGATTATTGGGTTCTTAGTAACCAGATTGGTTCACCTTTTTACTAAGAACCCAATAATCATTGCATATAATAGCAACAATCTCCAAGTCATGCAATGACCATATACAATGACCAAGAAGCGTATTAACGAATTATCGAATTTTAATTCATCTATGTTCTGTTGGTCATTTCAACCCATTGTGCAGCATATGAGTTGGCCTTGCTGATTGTCCTATTGCTGCTAAAATAAAGAGTAACATAAAGACTCAGATTCAGGCAACCATAGGAATAGAGGAAGAGATTTGGGAGTACAAATGAGGTGATACAATACGATTTAATTGATGCATGGTTGCACCTTTTCACATATGAGTCCTATAATTTAATTTATGATGTATCATAACTGTGAGTAATAATAGTCATATCCCCAAAACCCCCCCCTATACATTTTTTATTAGTTAACCAACTCCAACATTTTGAATGAGTTTATCAGTTTGCATAGATTTATATACAATCCAAATAGCTCTCTACTTTTTTTCCTCTCTTTTAAAATCAGTTTCAGCCTTTGATTGAATCAATTCTTGACCAGAAAAACTGGTCAGAAATACAGTTACAAGAGTTACACCTCCTCCTATGGCAAGAAGAAACTTTACTAAACAGGCAATCACTAGATCTCAAAGTCTAGAAAAATGTTACAAATTAAAATTTCACCCTCTAAAGCATCCATGGTTAATGTCTCATTGGTTTCTAACCAAGTGTGAAACAGTTAAATCTAAATACTGGGAAGAAATGCTATAGTGCAACCCCAATAATTGTTTCAACAATGCATATAACCTACAATGCATTTGCTTCTGTAGCAGCAGCATGAAGAAGATCATCCGGAGTTGCAGCTGGATCAAGGTCCCAACACCGTTCTGGCAAATTGCTCGCCTCCCCTTTCAGCAACCAAGAAGGCACTTGGTGCGAAAACCGCAACATTTCTCTTCTTGGTATCCATTTTATGGCACTTTTGTCTGCATTGCTCTTGTATACTGTTTTAAATCCAGATAACTTTATAAGGGGAGTAACACAAACACCAAGCTCCTCAGAGTAATCATCCAGCACCTCCACCATTTCATACTGATGCCTCACGTCATCCGGAGTAGATCTGTTCCAATCCGGTGACCAATTTCGATAAACAGCCCAAATATCACCACTTCTGGGGTATATGCGAACGCAGCCACCTCGACCAGCCTTCTCCTTACTTAGAACATGAGAAAATATGTTAACTTGGTCAACAACATCAGGATTCCAAGCCCTGAAATTTCCACAGGATTTAGTAAAACCTGAATCAAGCCACTTTACTGAGCCAAACTCACTATCAGTTTTGGAACTCAAGTAACTGATATGAATCTTAAATGGATTAACAGATATAACCTCACGGATCAGACAATATAATCGTGGCATGCCATCCTCCTCATCATACAAGGCCCATATTTGCTTTGGCCTGAAGCATTCCTCCGCCCGATCTTTATCGAAGTCATGAAAGTCAGAATCTGGGACAGTTATTGAGATTGGACCAGCTTTACTGTGCTCTAATTCAAGACCAGGAACACTCAGAACTGCTCTTCTACACGTCTCTCTTTTGACTTGACCAACTTCAGCTTGAGCTTTTTCTCTCTCTTTTAGTGTTGCAGCTTCAGATGACAACTTCATCTCTTCCAATTTCTTCCTAATTTCAGTCCTGGCCTTCTCAATCAATAACTTTCTCGCGTCAAATGCCGGTGCCATGGAGAACTGCTTGGTATGAATGTCATTTGTGCAGGAAAGCTTCTGGCTAAGTCCGACGCTATTATTTCCATTAGACACTATTGCCTCTGAAGCACCTTGAGACCCTTTTTCTTCATAGCCATTTCTGCAATTGGCTCCCACAACTTTCCGTTTCTTGTCAGGTCTACTTGGTTTAACTTCCTGTGGTTCATTACAGGAGAATGATGCATCGGGATTTGTGTTGACCACAGTCTCTGTGACGTGATTCCTTCCATCAGCTCCTGATTTGAGTTTTGGTCTTCCCCTCTTCGCATTTCCATTGGCCTGATAAACAGAATCAGCAGGTAACGTAGTTGATCCATTTTGATGGATGAGTCCAGTAGAACCCCACTGAAATGAAACATTTGCAGCATACTCATATCCATGTCCAGAATGGTATCCGGTGACCCCATTCCCATTGAAATAGGTGGCATTAGTTGGAACATATGTAACCCCATCAAATGAATGACTTCCATACCCATTTCCTGGCACATGTGACCAAGGAGAATATGGAAATGAACCATTTGCTGGGGCTGCCCCGGTTTCAACAGCAACAAAAGTGCCACGGCAGTTCTTACAAGAGAGTTTCTTATTCACATACTTTCGCAGATACTCATACTGAACCTTACAGGAGGTGCAGATTGTCCAAAAGGTGTCGAGCCCACCTCGAGAGGTTGACAAATTGGAACATTTTTTGTTATAAACTGTAGCCCCAGTGGCATGGACAGAAGAAAATTTTGAGTGACTAATCCCACCTGACTGTGAGTTTCTCTTGAGATCGTAAGAACTACGCATAGCACTATCTGAAAGCCAAGTCCATGCCTCAGAAATAAGTTTAAACGCCCCATCAGCTCCCACGCATTTGTTCTTATCAGGATGAAGCAATACTGCCATCTTCTTGTAACTTCTCTTAACAGCCTCTTTATCAGCAGAAGGTTTTAATCCAAGAATCGCATAATAATCTAGCTCACCATTATGTTTGATCTCAGAAGCAATGTAAACCTCAAATGTGGCCACCATTTGAGATATACCTTCCACTTCAGGACAAAGCGTTTTAGCCTTCACAGCATAGCTTTTCGCACCTGCAAAGTCTCTCTGAGCAAATCTCCTCTCAGCAATCTCTAATGCTTGAAGTGCTTCCTCTTTGTTTGCTTGAACTTCCATGTATGAACTGAACCACTAACTAACAGCTGAGCACTTGAAAAATGAACCTACGACCAGCCCAAAATCGTTCCCAATATCACATATAACCTCGTTTCCATGTCTGCTGACAGTTTTGAAATGACAAACAATAAAGTCACTAATTTCATAAACATTTTCCAAAAATTGAACACACAAACGCCAACACCAATCTAGAACCAATAATTTCACAATTGCTAAGAAACCAAGCCAATTTTGTGGAGTAAAATTAACAGATCACAGCATTCAGTTAACTGAAACACAATTTCCCACCTTAAAAACATTAAACTTCACTTCCCACAACCCAAACACTTCAAATTTCAAAATCAACAAACCCATTATTGATCTCTTAAAACATGAAATCACTCAAAAGGGGAAAGTGAGAATGACCCAACATTCAATCAGCACCCCAACTCAGCTAAATTTGATAAAAACAAAAACTTCTGCATATAGATCGAAACTCAAAACCAAAAGCCCCAAATTCTATACTCATAATTCATTCATGTAAAAAGAAAAAACCCAGATGCAGTAAAAACAAACACACTAGAATTCAAAACAAATACTCACTGATAATGGGGTGCTGAAGAAGACCCAGATCGCCACGTGTTCTTAGGAGCTGAAGCGAAGTTGATTTCAGCTGAGACAACTCCGAATCTCACTGCACTGAAAACAGGGAATCAATCACAGAACCCAGTTTTGCTGCAGAAAACCCCAATGGTTTCGGATCCGGGTCGCGAAGAAAAGGAAGTGGGTCGAGGTGGTGGTGGTGGTGGCGGTGGTGGCGGCGGTGAATTGAATCGGCGATGAGAAAGAGAAGATGGAGAAAAAATAAAAAAGGATTTAAATTATTTTTGTAAATAATAAAATGAAATTTCAAAGCAAGTAAACGCTTATTACTGTCATGGTGTTGGTGGTTGGAACAAGCTAACGTGCACCTTAGGTGCGTAATTGCTCAATTCAAATTTCACCTTTTTTTATTATTATATGTTTTATTTCTTAGTTTAATTTATTTACATATTTGGTCAATATTGTGAAATATCATTATAGTACTAGCTAACATTCAATCAATATTATGTATTATCAATGTAGTTGGTGCTAAGTTGGATAATGGTTGGTTAGGAGAGTTATCAGTGATAACACTCTTGTGAATGCTCCTCAATTGTCATATTGAAGTTATGCAAGACAACTTTTATTTATTTTTCATATTGAAGTTATGCAAGACAACCTTTTTTTTTTTCATTACTTTGATGCATTTTATTAAAAAGAAATGCTTGGACTATCAAGCTTAAAGAGACCATTGTTCAAATTGTAAGTCATTTATATGTTTCAATTCTTACATTTCAGGTAAATTATTCGTAACGCATTAGTAAACTTATTTCAGTAATAATTATTGTGATGAAGCTTTAAAAGACAAAATGCAAGAAAGTAATCATGATCATTATCCAATTTTTGTATCAAACTCATCATGTATGGTTAGTACTATTTGAGTTTTTCTCCATTGTAAACTCGTTTGGATGCGTACATTTCATATGGAAGATATTTCATAATGCATAGCACTATTGAACTCATTTTAGTAAAAAAAAAAAAAAAAACTTCTACATCTTAGTCGATATGATAGTAGTTAGCTATTATATCTCAATCATTCAGTAAAACGATCTACTATCGTGATAAGATGCTTCAACAGATCTCATGCCGGAAGAAAATGACATACTTGAAAAATTGTGAAGGGATGCTAGTAATGGAATGTAATTTTACTATGCCTTTATGAAAGCATATATGAACTTGTTATACATCACCCTTCTTCACATACTCGACGACACCCTTTATCCTTGTTGATCTCTAGTACTTGACTAGTATGATCTTCTTAAAAGTTTTATTTTTTGGACAAGGATCAAGCTCACGAAATCATCGTTTACAGTGAGAAAAAAGATACACCTCATCAAAATCCAACCTCATGATGACTGGTTGCGAGTTAAGGGTTAGCTTTGAGACCATGAAAAGCCACTACATGTCCATTGCTTGACTAGGTATCCTAACTTCTTTAATAATCAATATACGTCTGTAGATTTTAACTAGAAAACCTTTGTTAAGGATCGAGTGAAAGTGAGTCGGTATGCCCATCAATAATTGAACTTCTTTAATATATCTCAAAAACATTTCACTTTCTAAGTTCACCTTAATCCCTTGGTGCAAAGAGCATTGCACTTTGTAGGTTCACCTTAACCCTTGGAGCTCATTAGATAAAGAGTTAGGGTGGGAATTAAATGACTAAAATACTGCTTCTCCCATTACTTGTAGGAGGATAACTATTGATAAGACATTGATTGATGTCTTCTCTTTGGTTGGTGCCATTCAATTAACAAATTAAGAATGTACTTGAATTGAATTTTATAACTCACAATATAAATTCATCCCTTTCACTCAAAAGTTGCAAAATGTATCAAGCCAAAATCAAAAGAATTTAAGAGATTTATATGTAACGACTAAGAAGACAACTCATGCAAAACATTTGTCTAATAAAAAAGTTAAAAAAGAGTGTGGTCTTGGGCTTCATAAATTTTACTATAACACAAATAAAAGTTGTTGACAAGATTAAGTAATTTTAAAGTGTGTATTTAAATAACAGTTAAGTTAACATAAAAACACTTAACTTTTATCCATAATAAGAGTTTTGCTCACTTAAATCGTTGACACAGCTGCCAACCGACATTAAGACTAAGACATAGCTAAAATGAGTTCAATGTCATATAGTCCATTACATTTAAAAGAGCTGCACATAAACTAGAAACAAAATATAACAATCCGAGCTTATTACAAGCTTTTATTAATACATTTAACTAGCTCAACAATACTATTGGGGAGGGGAAAAAAAAAAGAGATATTAAGAAATAAGAATAAACAAACAATTTGGTGTGTGATAGTCAAAATTAACTAACCAGGCAGTGCTTCTTATTTTGACTACTAATAGTGGCAAGATTTACTTAATCCTTGCATCTAATGATGAATATTGAATAGAGAAATAATAAGTATGTTTGGAATGGACGCACAATTCAAAATAATAACTCTATAAGCTACATTTTATAAGCGAAGAACCAAACACGGTGTAGTGATCATTGATTAGAATGAAACATTGATGGGGTTGCAGAGGAACATGAGGGACGATGCGGACGCGTCGCTGGCAACCTTTCCTCCCCCCGCCGCCGCCGCCGCGAGCCTCTCATAGCTGTCGACGCAAAACAGAGACAGCGAGAGCTGCACCACCACCTCATGCCGCTTCCTCACCACCACCCGCTCCGAGTCACCGAGTCGACTCAGCACCGGCCTCACGCACACCATGTACAGCCTCCTGTACCCTCCAAGCGCCACCACCACCGCTCGGACGGAATCCGGTGGCGGAGATGACACGTGGCGGAAGCAGAGGTGCTCCCAGAGGGAGTCGTCGCTGCTGGCGAGGCTGCGCCAGAGGCGGCACACGCAGGCGGCGACGCCCAAGGAGGGACCGTCGAGTCGTTTAAGGACTTCCCTGAGAATGTCGATGTTGTCGTTGATGGAGAAGTTGTTGTGTCGTTTGTTTCTTCTCGTGTCCTGCACCTGCATGCTTTCTTGGTGGTGGTGGAACACCATGGTTTGAGAGAGTGAGAGAGGGAGAAGCTAGCAATGTTTGAAGTGGTGAAGTGAGTACACAAGAAGAAAATAAATGGCATGTCAAAGGTGAAGGGACACAGCTTATAGCTATAGGGTGTGAGGTAGGGGGGTTTAATTAAGTTTTAGGGTGTGAGAAATATTTTGACTTTGGGGTAAGTAAAATGTTTGATAGTACATTTATTTTGGAGTAAAAATTTATACATAATCCAATGCATATTTATTTAGAAGGATGGCAAGATTAGAATCCTAGTAAGATCGACATTCAATTAATATATGAGTTTTTTAACGGTTTTAGATGATCATAAATATGTATTAATGTCACAAAAGGGATTGGAAATTAAATTTCAGATAACATTCACATTATTCGTAATTTTAATTTAGACAGCTAAAACTCACATATCTTGGCATTTGTATGTTGGGGCTTATAAACCATTTTCCTATTTAGAACCAGTTGTGAAAAGCCATTCTAAATTTTAGACATTATTCAATACATAGAATTTATTTTAGCTTTAGAAGAATTTCTTAACATTAACTTATACTCCCTCCGTTCCCTATTATAAGTCACATTTTTTAAAAAAAATTTGTTACAAAATATAAGTCACTTTCTAATATCTAGGAAGCATTAAATAATTTTTTCCAAGTTCACCCTCATATTTAATATGAAAGAGATGATAAACTTTAGAAGTATTAACTTGGAGAGAGAAAATCATAGGAAAGTAAATAAGGGTAATCTAGGAAAGTAAATCATTTTTTTTACAAATTTATTACTAGTAACAACTTTTCTTAATCTAAGAGAATTAGTTATTTATGACTTATATATAGAAACGGAGGGAGTAGTAATTTCTAACCATAAGTGGTTATTTTAAAGTATTTCATCGTGAATTCAACAGTGTTGCATGTACCAATATTAAGAAAAGACATAATCAATTAGCGTGATATACTATAATATATTGGATATTTGGGGGAACAATGGAAATGTGAATGTGAACTTCTCAAGGTTAAGACTTTTTTTTATTTAATTTGATGCTACGTTACATTGTCAGAGTATTTGTTCTTATAGTTGGACTTAAGCATGCAGAGAGAGAGACAGTATGAAATTAAGGGTGTGTATGTGAGTATCGAGGGGGGAGAGAAGGGGCCAAAAGAAAGGTCCAAAGCAAAGAACTGGAACCAATGCTATGCTTTCATTTTCCTCTTGTTGCTTTTCTATATAGGTTTTCTGGGTAAAGCAGATTTGGGGTTTGTTGTTTTTGTTTTGTTTTTGCATTCTTTCCAATACCTTGGATGAGGACCGTTGTGTGAAACATATGAGAGAAGATATATATAAAATGGTTGGCTAGGTAGCTCATATCGCTGTTGCATGAATTGTCATTCAGTTTGTGGAGTGTTTGTTTGGACCATTTTTTTTCAATAAAGTGTAAGAGGTTAAAGTCAAGTACTCAGGTGTCAAATTTGAGGCTTCTTACCTTTCTATATGGGCATATGCCTATGCATGTTTTGATTACCAAACTAAAACCTGATATGTACCCTCTAATACTCTAAATGGGGGCAAGTCACGGTGTCTTTGATTTGACATTTAGATTTTGGGAAATGAGCGACACATACAATATTTTTTCTCAATTGATGTACACTTTAGCGGCGATTTTAAACCGTATAAAAAACACTGTGCGCTAAAGTGTGTGTCAAAATGTGTGTTTATATATAATTATTCTTAGAATTTTGTGGTTGGGAAGATACAATGAATATTAAGCTTAGTCAAATCATGTCATGCTAAATGGGCTGCGTCGTCTAAGGTGGACTTACTAGGTATGCCATGATCCACTATGTAAACTTCATAGTTTTATGAAATTCGAGATCATGATGGACCACCTAAATAAACCTCAATTTACTAAATTATCCATTTCTTCAACCTGGCCTCCACCATCACGATCTAAGCTCGTTCGACTCCGACCTCCATTGTTCGAATTCTCCGGCCTACACCATAATGACGACGATGACCCCTTTTTCGTTGCATCGTTTCACGTTGACCTTCTCGTTTGACTCCGACCTCCATTGTTCTCCAGCCTACATTGAGAAGCTTAATTAGGACACTTCACATTATGATCAATAATAGGGTTGACCCTTAATTATGATCATAGGGTTGGACCTCTCTGTATCCTTTTGATTCTTCTTCTGACGTTCCAAACAAAACTTTGGATTCCATCATCAGTTTTTAAGATTTGGTTAAATTAATTATCTTTTCAATTTGACTTATACCTTGGACTGATCACTCTACCTTGATTTAATGTAAGTGCAAAACATACGACATGCACCCAAAAAGATAAATTAGTGTACCAATGTAAATCTAAAAAAGAAATTGAGTATTCTCATTTTTCACCAATGTTTCATTCTCACGGAATATATTAAGAAATTTTCTTTTTCTCATATATTAATATAATATGGCATCGAATGATAAAGTGATTTTAGAGAAGTTATTTTACAATCTCTCAAGTCATTGACAGAGTAAAATTCTTGCTGATCCAGTGAATGATATTAGGGTCAGATTATGTCACAACAGATTATTCAATGAAAGTCATACTTCTTTCCATCCCCACTAATTTTATACAACTATCTTGCTATCAGTTAGGGTAAGTAAGGAAAGAAAGCTAACTGACTTGAAGGAACTACGCAGCGAGTTAGAATGAATAACTTTCCATATGGTAATGCCATTGTTTTCATTTTTATTGAATTTAGTATAGAAATCAAATCTTAATCTTGCTTAGAAGAAAAAAAGATGCTATACTGGCTTGAAGACAATAAGATGAGCTTGTATTTCTCCTTGTGATCGAGTTGGCAATCGAGTACCAAACAGTGCATTTTAGAGACAAAAGGAGAATGCACTGAAATTTTGCCTATGAATCGTTTCAATAAATGGCAATGAAAGTGGTTTGAATTGTGCTCCACTAAAGTTAGTCTCCAAACTTTTTCCTTCTCTAGCTAGGCAAGCCAATTGAAGAGTCACACCACATCATTTAATGTTTTTTGTTTTTTCACTTTGGAATTTTTTTATGTGAATTTGAATTCCAACAAAGAAAAAGAAGGAGCTTTCAGATCATGGTCAGGCAATCACTTTTGAAATGTCTCACCGTGTTGGATTTTTTCCCACAAAGGAAAATATGAGACAAAAGGCAAAAAAATATGTTATATGCCCATTTGTTTTAAAGTTAAACAAAAAAATAAAAGCCAAGGTGTTAGTTTAATCTTGTGGTTAATAAGTTAGACTCTCATAAAAATGAATACACAAGTTCAATCTCTAAAAAAATCATTTGTTAAAAGAGACATCTACAGTGTTCTAAATTAGTGAGAACATTTGTCATAAAAAAAACTAAAAAATATTATACTTTATAAAAGAATGAGAGATCTTTATAAAAACTATAACTAATTTATGGTCAGTTATAATCTAGCTAGATTTTTTTTTTTACTTCATCAGTAATATTTTTCTATCTTCTACTATTGATAAATTCCAGCTCTTTCACTATAGATATTATTAGTATATTTGAGTCACTTCTAAAACTATTGATGTACAAGTGGTTGGTTCAAGAAATAATCTAATAGACAAGGTAAAAAGGCATGGGGATAAAATCACCTTAGACTACCCACAATGGTGTTGAAAGTATGGGTAGTTTAATGTTGAAATGAGGTTTTAAAGGTGTTGAAAGTTGGTGTTGAAAGTTGGAAGGAGGAGAGAGGTGTTGAAAACTTTCAACACTTGTGAAACCTGCAGCCTGTGACACGTGGCACGGCTTGGCTGGTGACCGCCAGGCGCGTGCCACACACGCGCGGACAAGGCGCGTTATGGGCAGGGCGTGGCAGCAAGCGGTTCCCAGGCGGACCGGTGGTGGGACGCGTGGCGGTCAGAGGAGAGAGATGGTCTGATGAGTGACGCGTGTCACGCGTTGATTGGTCCGGGCGATTTTCTTTTATCCTAATCTTTCCAACTCAATTATTTCATTCAAAAAAAATTTAAAAAAATTTACCAAAATTCATGATTTTTTTTTCTCTATAAATAGAGACTTGGTTCGTTTGATTTGGACACAGAAAAAAAAACCAAGTTTTCCATCATCTTATTCATCTTATTATCTTTCTACTATCCCCTTTGCTTTGAAATGGATCCCAACAAGTACCATTATTATCTTATAATTTAATTTAATTTAAATAAATAAAAAAACATTAAATTAAATTAAATTGATAATAGTTTATTTAATTTAATTTTTAACGTAAATTTTAATTTTATGAAATCATAAAAAGGAAAAATATAAAATTAAATCAAAATATGAAATAAAAGTGGTGGGGTAGGGGGTAGGGTGTTGAATGAAAAACCATTGGAGTGGGTAAAAGTTGAATGAAGTGTTGAACTGGAGAGAGAAGGTGATGTGGAGTGTTGGGAAGAGAAAAAGTGGAGTGTTGAAGGTGTTGAATGTTGAAACCATTGTGGGTAGTCTTAGTAATAAGGTTTGTGTGTGTGTGAAGTGACTTGACCCCACTACATTTTAGAGTGTGTCATAAGGTGTTGTTTCATAGGGTTGGACTTGTTCCTTGGACACACTCGAGGGAAGCACTGTTCCCTATTCTTGCTATTAGCAACTCGATAAGTGCAAAACTACAAGGAGATGTAAAATTTTGAACCAAAAAATTCACCAACTTATTTCATCTCAATTCTTTCTCCCCCAACATCTATCCTTTGTACTTTGTTGTTGTAAAGTTGTGCCCACATACTAATTGGTCAACTAGCTTGTAGAGATTCTACCATTGTCATAACCAGACGTCAACAAATACATCCAGAACAGAGTTCAATTATAGAGCCAATCATCTGCACCCTGTGGTCCATTATTTCAGTGGAATAATCATTTCAATCTTTTCATTTAGCTTCTATATGTTGGTTCCTTGTTTGCTGGTCACTAATTGGGAATTGTTCTTCATATAGATTATGCAGATCATACACACTGGCGAGTGGCGAGCAGAAAATTTGAGGGAGTTAAAATGAATATTTATGGCCTATTAAATGGGTAAAATTGGTGTTATAATAAAATCTCTGCTATGTTTGAGGTCCAGAGGTAAATTTGTGACTGTAAAATAACAAGGCATCAACCGTTGTGCTGAAGGTCGCTTTCAATATTATAAAAAGTTTTTTAAATAAAGTAATATCTACTTATACCCCCAATTTTTTGGTAGATACTTATACCCCCAATTAATATAGAAAAAAAAGGGTAAGATGTTAATGTCCTTTATTTTAAATCACTCGCTTGGTTTGATAAAAATGACAATGCAGTAAGTGCATGTAACTCATCTAAGCTTCATTTCACCTAATTTTACTTATTCTAAATGTTTGACAGCATGTTTGGAAACGCTTTGAGCAACATTGGTGATTGTAGTCCACCGGTGACTGAACAACAATAAATTATTCCCGACATTCATTTTTATATGGCAGTTTTTGCCACAAAGTAGAAAAAATATTAGCGGTCAAAAACCTTTAAAAAAATGATGTTTAGAGTCATTATTATTTTATTTAATTGATAGATATATGTTAGTTTTAATTGTCAGTAAATTAGTTCATTCACTAGGATTTTAACCATGACCCTTCACCCTTCACTTCCCTTAACTCACAAAGTGAGCTACCTGCTACCCATCCCCCAAATAATGTTTAGAGTGGTAGCTATATTATTTTATAGTCCGCCAATCTTTTTTGTTTGCCTAAATACTTTTGAAGCCAAAATCAATTTGAGAGAAGCTAGTGTCCGTAGTTTTTGTTGTAATATAAGTTTCGTTTGGAATGATTTATTTGAATTTATTTTATAGTATAAGAGTTTATGCAAATTATCAGAAATAATAATATAAAATCATTCATATGTCTCTTACCCAACAATTTAAGCTTTTAGGATAATTTGTTTTTAACATTGTATCAGGGCCTTTAAGATCAAGCGGTCTAGACTTCGATTTTTAACTTTCCTATTCTTCAAATAAAAAAGTTGAGTATCGCAATGGTAGGTAGGTATATGCACTGTCCACACTTCAAATCCGAACTGGCAAGTCTAAATTAACGGGCTCTTGCATATTATAAATAATAATATAAAATAATTCATGTGCTCCTTACCAAACAACTTACACTTTTAGGATAATTGGTTATTTGACACAAGTGTTTGAGATAAATTATGTAATGTGAACATAATTTTTCACTTTTATCAATGTAATTATGAGTAAAAATTAAAATGTTACACAAGTCAGAAACATCTACATTGTGTTAGAGTTTATGTAGAAGTTTTTTCATTCACAAGACTAAAATTTGATACTTTATTTAAAGGGGATCTCACATGTACAACCAGGTAAAATGAAAAAAATAACACTGACAAATAATATTTCCATCACAATTTAATGTTTTGATAATACCTTATACATTTGGAGATCGTCACTAGATCATGCCTATTTTGTAGAACAGTTCAACTGATATCTCTTCTCCTCAACTTTTTTGATAGAAAAAAAAAGTTATTGCAGTTAATTGAAAATGTTGCAACAATACTATAATGGGGGTTATAATCAAAGCCTAGAGAAAAGATGTACCTTAATGATTTGTGATCTTCAATTCTTATTAGCACAAGTACCTTATGATAAAAACTTTAAATAACATCCAGAGAACAAACAAACAAGCAGGTAAAAGGTAAACAGAAAAAATAACTGGAGAACAAACAATGCAATATTGACAGACATGGTTCTAAATTAACGCTATAGATCATGACACATTTCTCCTAACTACTCTCTTAGCCTATAACTGTGCAACTATGGAATCTGATCCTAATTTTGAAAACTTACCAAATGGGGTTGTATTTTTTTCCTTGTGTCTTAGCTTTTGCAGGCATTGGAGACTTTGTTGCTCATTGATTATTCCTTGATTCATGGTGAAGAAACTTCCTCAATCTAGAAAACTAAGTTCCTAACTTTCTAGCCCTGCTATCAGAAATCTTGGGTGAGAGGCTCTGACAGAGGCATCTTTTAACAGTGATATGTTTAAAGCATAAAAAAACAAATAACTATGGGTTCATAGGATGCAAACAAGTAATAATAAGCACAAGGGAAGAAGTTACAGTACATGGATCCAAAATTAAACTTTGTTAACCAAAAACTAATATAATTAGGCCTCCATTTGATCTGAGGGTCGTAGTGAAGAAACATGATCATCACCAAGATGTCCAAAAGAGACACAAACACACAAACTATTAGCAACCCCGCCCCCTTAACATTACTCATGAGTCATACTCAACACAAACTTATTTTTTATTATAGATTAATTATTACATAATTTATTAGTTTACTTTAGTATAAACTTTTAGCCCAAATCACTAAAATAGACAATTAGCGTGTTTCATTTTGCGGTGGAAATTTCATAATTACTTTAAAGAAAAAGTTCCAAAGATCAAGCTAAGAATCCTAGAGAGAAATTCAAAATTTGATGTGGTATATATAATTGAGAGCATTACAAAAAACCTTTATGACTTACATCCAGGCGAACCCCGTAACCCTAATTTAATTGCATCCCCTCTTCACGTGGCTACCGGGTCTTGCGATTTGTGGGACGTGGACAGCGGGCCAAAAAGACTATCTCAAACCCTAATTTACATAGTTTAAGAACGACTAAGATAACTGTAATCTTAGTCGCCACCAAGCCTTTGCTAATGACCAACATGACCTTCCTTTAGAGCATGAGATCGCCCGTAGATCTTGATGAGACTAGGTCGCCTTGAGTAAGTTTTGAAACATGAGATCGCATGTAGACCTTTCAGAAATTAGTTTTTGGAGACATTTAATTTTTTTTTTCTATATGCCCCATTCACCACACCCTATTGAAACAACAACCATTGGAGTCCAGCCCACACATATTTGACAAAACAAAAACTGTCTGTCTTTCTTCTAACATAGAAAGCAGAGAGTTTGAACTCAGTAATGGTGGGATTTGGTGGTTCTTCTTCAAGCTTTTGCTTGCAACAGAGCCTTCCTCTGTTAACAAGAACCCCCATTTCCAGAAAAGGAAAAGCTTGCATTCAATGCTTTTCTTCAGTATCTTATCATAAGTTTGTTGATTTTGCTTTGGATGAAACCAGTCGCCACACCCACTTGGTCCCTTCTCCGTTGCAGGTAACTCTCTCGCTTTCTTTCTTTCGCTTTTCGATGCTTATGAATGCTTCAATTAGCTTTTCAATAGTTATGTTGAATTGAATAATGCTGAAAACTGCATATTAGAATTAGGAGAAAGTTATCTTTGAAACTCCATAACTTAATTAAGTGCTTATTCATAAGTTAATTTTAGTAGCTCGTTGAATTAAGCTTAACCCCGTTTGGATGAGCTTTATTTGAGCTTATCTTATAGCATAAGTGTTTATGCAAGTGTTTGGGAGAACTTATGTATATACCTTATGACCTACCTAGAAACTGTTTTTAGCTTATTTACATAAGTTGTTCATATCAGCTTAATAAGAGCTTATGCTTATCTATAAACAATTTTCAGTTTATTTCAATATTTTTGTCAAATTAGATAATGAATAAGCACTATTGTCATAAGCGCTTAACTTAGTTGTTTATCCAAACACACGCTTATTCATAATCTGATTTGAGTAGCTTATAAAAATAAACTCAACCTATTATAGTTACGGACATCATAAGCTATTTTTATGAGCCTACCCAAACATTTCCATTGACGCTTATGCCTTGATATAAACATGGGTGAAATATACATGGCATAATTCTTCTTGCCTCTGAGCATGGGTGAAATAAACAATCACTTTTGGTTTGCAAATGTTTAATATGTATTTTGACATTTAAGTTTATTACGGAAGTGATAAAACAGAGTTTATTATAACTATGTGTCATATCCTGTCCTCGTGTTTTTTATTTTGTTGGGTTATCATTTTGAGGATGTGGTGTGATGTTCTAATGTTCAAGCTTTTGATAATAGAATTACATCAGTGAGGTGTGAGTGGTCATTAGCTGGTTCTTTAGTTAATTAGCCATTAATTCTTATAGTTTATGTTTATTATTTTCGTGTTATTCAGCGTCAATTTGTCATTTCACCTTTCTTTTATCTATAGTGTTATTTTAGTTTAATTGAAGCACTTAATTGTTTTGCAGTTACTTAGTTCTCATTTTTTTCCCCTAGTCACTCCTTTACCCTCTACTTTATTTGCTTGAATTGTTCCTCACCATATCTTGAATTTACCTTTCCCTATTTCATTTTGTCAGGAAAAGTTTAACTCCATGAATTCTAAGGATGGTAAAGGAGGCCTTAGTATGCTATCATTCCAATCTGCCAAGATTAGGCTTCTACGAAGTTTGATCATTGAGACAGAAACAATGCAGGTGTCTTTTTAAACATGTCCATCAATTTGGTATATGATTGGTTTCCACTACTGTCTATTTATGCCTTTCTACTTCTAGTGGCTGGTAATTTATTTAGCCAGAGTGATTTCAAATTTAAACTTTAGCTGCATATATTTAAGCCAATTTTATAGCTTTTTTCCTTCTGACGACCATAACCAAATTGTTTTCTCTGAACTCATTGACTTCACTGCATAAAAATATGAAATATCTTCACTCTTTCTCCTGACTGCACAGTCAAAATGCCTATTACCGTTTCTTACTGTGACATTTCTAGCTTAATTAATTTTAATATAATACCATTTCCATCCGTAAATACATTGCATGCTTGCATCTATTTTGAAGCAATAACCACACTATTGGGAAAAATAAGTGGCCGAAGATTGCTTCTTCTTTTCTTAATTGCGCTAAATCTATAGATCCTTCTCATTTGACTTTGAGGACAAGCCATTGGTTTTCAGCCCTGATTCCAAACTTTTTCCATCGTGATGTGAACACGAACCTGTTTTCAGTTTTTCAACCATATAAAATTGAGTAGTCATTACTAAATTATTCTGCAATTTTCTTGCTGTCAGATGATCTGGAAGGTTGCTTTATAGTATGCTTACTGCATTTTTTTCCTGGCCTCTTATGCAGGTTTTGGACTTAGCTGTCTTTCCCAATACAGAATATGACGTTCCCATATTTTGTGCTAACTTTTTCTCCACGGCTAAAACAAACATTGTTGTCTTGTAAGTTAGTATTTTATTCCATAGCTATTACAATCCACTTGTATAAATGTATATTCTTGCTCATTCCTTAGTCCTTACTTCCTGGAAATGTTTCACAATATGGATTATCTTTGCAATTTTAAACTTATTCGTAACTCGTAAGCTATATTCTTTGCAATTTAGTTTATATATGACAATGCCACATTTTTCACTAAAAGAAAAGTTTATCCACTAATTATGAAAGCCTATCTGGGGTTACTTTACATTGTGAAGTATACACAACATTGAACTTTTATATCTTCACTTGGGTGTAGTAAATGCATGCATTTTACTGCCTACTAATATTGCCAAAGTAGGTGTATCGAGTATCATCTAGTCTCATAAGTAGGCCTTTGATTGAACTTCGTAAAAGAAAATATTATAGATGTGAAGTTCTTGGCTAATCACTTAGTCTATTTAGAAATGAAGCCTAAACCAAATCCATGAAGAGTAATGTGGCAGGATGCAGAGCTCACCTTTTCTCCCCAACTTTGTTTGCAAACACGGTCTAATTTTTCTTCACTGACCTCATTGGCAGTGTGATAATAGTTTTCCACTGTGTCATGTATAGCTTCAGGCATTAAGAACAATGTACTATATGAAATGTATAACACTAACCTTTCATTAATGATGTCAGGGACCTTAACCCCTTGCATGATATCATCAACCAGGATGACTACAAGGAAAAGTACTTTAAAAGCTTAATTCCTCTTGGCCTTAAATATGCTGAGGTAACTGCAATGTTATGGGAAAATTACGAGAAAAGAGTTATTTGTAAAAGAATTTTCAGTTTTGGAACTGTTGGCCACAATGCATTACAATGTTTTAAAGTTTCGTTAATGAGTAACTACTTACTCATTAACCACACGAGTCGTTAATTGTTCTGAAACTGGATATATTTTTATGAGGAATTCTTTCTTTGCAATTTTTCCATTGTGTTACTATTGGCTCATCAATGTCCTGATGGATGCTTCTCGATTTTGTGTTAATTATAGTAGTTCTTTCAAAAAGGACTCGGTGTGTTGACTGAACACAGACTTCATGCAGCTTTTTCCATGGGGAGGGAAGCTCACAAGTGAGTCTATACGATTCTTTTCACCAATTGTCATTTGGACAAAGTTTACTTCAAGCCCACAAAAATATGATATTCTGTATTCTGCCTTCAGGGATTATTACAAGGTATTAACCCCAGCATCATGGTCAAAATTATGATATTGGCAATTCATATTTTGCTGATGATATATTTAATCAACTCTGTTGACCATGTAAGTGTGTAATTCTTTTATCTTGATGAGTATTGCCCTTGCAGGTATGGTTGGAGTTGATAGACAAAGCAGTTGAGGAGACAGATGAATCTCAAATTCTCCGCAATCTTGAAGCACAACATAGATATCTAACATGGAGAGCTGAAAAGGTAGTTAGGGTTTAGCTCAAACTTAATTGCCAGTCATATGATTGGTGATCTGATTCTTATAAATGGTTGAGTTTATCATGATCATAACTGGTTTAGAATTTTCTATTCACTGATGATCTTCACTAATTTAGCATCAATTGAAGATAACTAGATGATCACATTATCAAACAAGATGCTTGTATATGATGTGAACATCAATTTCTTTAAAAGAGCCAGCTAACTTGTTGTTCATTGAAAAAGAAAACACATATAAAATCTGTTTTCTTCATTTAAACCAGCACATTAAATTCACAGATATGTTTGAGATGGAGTTTTGAACTATATAACAGTGCACAGACAATCTAACAACGACTTAAATTGAAAATGCATTTTCCATTTCTTTCTTTCTTATTGTTTTTGTGGAAATATAGGATCCAGGACAAGGTGTTTTGAAGAAGCTGATTGGTGACACACTTGCCAAGGTAAATCAAATTTAAGGACAGTTTAAGTTTGGTGACACACTACAGATCCTCATTTTCAGTTTTATGCCACAGGACCTATTGATAAACTTCCTCTTTAATGGAGTCAATGAACTAGGAAGCAAAAAGTTCAGTGACTATTTTCCACACCACAGCTTTGAGGAGGGAACTCTAAATAAGAAAGGCGGTGTTGTGTTGAAGTCTTTTGAAAACCGCCCATGGAATGCGAGAGGCGAATTCCTTGGTAAATTATTTTGTACCTCTTTCATATCTCTCCTCACTTGGTTCCAAGGTGAAATGCTCTAGAATCGTTTCTGATTAGAAGCTACAGGTCTTGGCTTCTGAGGAATTTTGTGCAGATCGGGAAACTAAACATGTCTAAACAATGAGATCATTTCAGTAATGAAATTGATATGCCATATTGCTAGTTAGTAAATAGTATTAAGAACTTACCAGCATACAATATATAACTCGACCAATCTTCAGAATTTTAATGGCATCTAGCCTATAACTTTTAATGTGGTGCTGATTTTGTCTAATGTTTTAGGTGAATGACTATTGAAGCCTGCATACACCTTTGCACTCAACTTTTACAAGGCATGGTACATGGTAAAATTTTGGTGATTCCAGTTCTGCAAGCAAACCAGGACCTGGTTGCCATGCTAGTGCAGATTTTGTCGATGATGAGTGCTCTGAATCAATTGCTGAATTAGCTACACCAATTACCAAGATGCTTGTAATTTTGCTTGTAACTTTTCCTCCATGTTTTTTTATATTTATGTAATGGCTATACAAGCTATGTTGTGTGGAAAAAAATTAGTGGCTGAAAATGTCCATGTTGTAAAATTAGAATTTTCCTGTGTAGATAAGAACATGTTTAGATAAGATTACTTTTCTCATAATCAATTATGTCACCCAGAAGCTACTTCTCAAGATGCTTGTAATATCATCTATATAATCTAAAAATTATCACTTGGTTCAATATTTGGTGAAAAACAGGGACACATTGGTTGCTTACATAAATTATTTTGATGCATGAGGGAGGGCTAAAGCCCCAAATAAACAGGGACACATTGGGATATTTAGCTCTTATGTTTTTATCTCTCCCTTTTTTTTCCATCACATCTTACAATTTCTCCGTTAACTAATAAAAAAATGATATACATTCCAATGGGAGTGTAGGCACATAATTATTCTTAAGAAAAAGTGATGATGGTCTCATACTATCAAAGATAGCTATCAAACCATAAGCTTTTACAATAGAAAACAAGACAAGGAAAAATATTGCAGGTTTTAGTGGGGGAAAACAAAAGTTTCAAGAGGCATCGTAGTGTGAGATGAACGAAGAAGATTTATCCTAGATTATTTGCTGCCCACTATTAATAAAGGAAGCACATTGTTTCTGAGATGGGTGAACGGTAGTTGAAACTGGAAATTCGAATAGAGAAGAGCCAAAAAAGTAAATTAAGAAATTCACTCATTAATATTAATAATATCATATGCTTCGCTTTTCATTATAAACTTCTCATTTTTTATCTTTTTTTTTTATGAAGTTGAGGGCAAAAGCCCATTCATTTTTATCTTTTCATCATGTAATTTTAATGAGATAAAAACGATTTTCTTGAAAAGAGAGAACGTACAAGTACTCTGGTCTGATATACAAGTCCAGTCCAAATTGACCTAGGCCAGCAGAGTATAACATCCAAACCTCTGTATTGTTTCTGTATAGCTGAAAGGAGTTATAGCTCCAAAACATTGAAAAGAGAAAACAGTAACCAGAAATATCATGTGATTTAAGCTAACAATTTCTGTGTAATTATATACATGTTTTGACAATCGACTTATAACATAGATGTTGGTTTCAAAAAATCAATTAGGCAGATAAACTAGAAACTTCTAGTCTTCTACCGTGAATTAATAAATTGTAATATTTCATGACTATATTTCAGAAGATTATCCATTAGAAATCATTTTTCTATAAACACATTCCAACATAAATCACTTAAATGCAATTTTAATATTTTAGAAGAAATTCACTAATAACATTTTAATATTAATATAATTATTTTTATGTCTCAGATTTACCACAATCTTCGGATCTCTTGTATGTTTTGTCTATCAGAATTATGATAAACATGGTTTTAAAAAGTTAGTTCTCTACAAATATTGTTTTATCACATAATGTTCATATTGCAAATAACATAGGTTGAATGTTTTACTAATATTTTCTTTTCAACATTCTCATTCATTAGTGAATTTCATCTAAATTTCAATCAAAGATTTTTTTCTGTAAATACATTATCCACCGAAAAAGAACCCCTCTTTATACTATTCAAAAGTCAGAACATTTTTCATTTACTATTTGTTTCTATTGATCACAAATTTAATTGTGAGTGTTATAATATCTGTTTGGTGAGTATCAAAACATAACCTAAATCTATCCATTCAAAATTTCATCTTTTATTTGTCAAACTTTATCCTTTTTATATTTCCTTTATCAAAAAGTTATTAATTTCTTTTTGTTGCTTTCCCCCATCAAGTACCCCATTGAAGAAGTGAAGGACAATTAAATTTCACACTGAGATGATGAAGATATAGAAAGACAAATGGTGAGTCAGAAAGTATTATTCCATTCTCAATGTATTGGACAACATGCCATGCCATGCGCGTAGTAAGAGCTTTAAAAGCTTCAACTAATTAAATGATCTAAGTCAGAGAGAGGCAGAACCAGCAAATAAGCAGGGCTATGTAATGTAGGTTTAGCTTTTGGCTTAGCTACGAGAAGATGCAGCAGCAGCAGCTAGCTGCAGTAGTAGCTAGCATGCAACAGCTATATAGCTACGACATCAGAAACAGAAGAAAGACAGACAAAAGCATAACATAACAGCAGGAGAGACTAGGGACTAGAGAGCATGTGTCTATCTCACTTTGTACCCTTCTTTTAAATATACATATAATATAATAAAACTACCTAATAAAGAACCTGCTCATTAATTCTTATATATTACTATAATTAATTAACCTTGCTCTTTAATTCTTATCACTGTTCCATGCATGTACCATACCTGGCCATTCATGGTGAACAGTGTTTGTAATGAATTGTTAGAAACATGGTTGTAACCAGCAAGTCAAGTATGGAACCAGAATGTTAGTGTACTTTGCATATGTAATCATGATGCAATAAATACTAAATAAATAATATAGCAATATTTACCGTTTCCCACGTGTACAATTGTTTTTGGCAAACTCAAAAAACATCAGAGAGTATCTTATTCATAATATATATACAAATGCAATAACTTATAATTTGAAGTTAGCTACTACAATTTCAAAAAAAAAGTTTGCTACTACAAAGATAAAAATAATTAATTAATGAAATGTTTTGATTCCAATCAAGAGTGCTTATTTGTGTACTCTAAAATTTCAGCAATTTGTCATAGTTTTGACAGTAAAAATTGGCAAATTAAAGAGCTTTTGCAATTTAGGATAATTAAAACCGCCAAAAACAACAAATGTCATCGGTGTTTGTGAAAATTTTAGTGTACACAAATCTTATAAGTTGAATTACTATCATAAACATAACTTTAGATGAAAATAATATATTCATTAATCCCCATCTTAATTAGTAATTTCATTTTCTTGAAAATTGTTATTATTTTAATTTTTTTTTCAACTTAAAAAAGGATTTCATTGAAATCAAATTGGCATAGAAGCCATTACATCACGGTCTAAAAATTCCTGCAAACTTGAGGATCCTCCTCCAACCAAACCAAATCATTATTTTAATTACTTCCATTAATTCATTCATTGAATTTCCTATGTTTTATGTTTCGATTAAAATATGTATTTTAATTTTACCTGAGATGAGTAGAATTGGTCAATGAGTAGTATCTGTTGAGACTAGCCAAAAACCTAAACATCCTCAAAATGTACTGAGAAACACGCCCTATCACCTTAACTTAACTTAGTGTTTTCCCTTGATAAAAGGTAAACACATCAATTAATCAAGTTTATTTGAATTCCTTTGACAGTATCCCTATCACGTTTAACAATTATGTCATCAATACCCTAAAGTAATTGAACAAGATCTTCAAATGTGGATAACCCTTGAATGAAAAATACTAAAATAGTCTTTTCCTTCAAATATGCTTCTTTTTTTTTTCTAATCATATTTGATTAAGACACATTGCATATCCAAACACTTTAGAAAGACATGAGGATAGGTTAAACAATAGCAAGCAATAGATGTGATTTTTGTGAGATAGTTACAAAAAGGAATCGAGTCTAGTTAGAATGAATGAGGACTAATAAATAATAATCCTAATCTTAATCTAATCTTAATCCTAATGACAAGGATTAAAAAGTTACAACTGTACACTAAAATCCAATAAGTGTATCAAACCATCATTAAATGAAACCGCCACGTGGGTTTGACTAGCCACCATGCTGTTCGCGTATCCCTGCGCCGCCTCTCCTGGTCTAACCGCAACCTCCACACACAACCGTCCAACAGGGTGGTGCGTGTCCCACACGCGCAGCAAACCGGAACCGCCAGAATATGTAACCACGTACCCCAAGTTCATGCACCCCAACAACCCCCTCAGCCACGAAGTACTACTCAACCGAAACCTGCTCACGCGCTCAAAGTTTCCCACGCGCCGCACAGTCCCCATCCCATTCCTCTCCACCACCACAAACCCCTCGTGGCTGACATCCAACGAGCCCACCACAAAGCCCGCTCTGGACCCCACATCCCGAAGCAAAACCTCCGGGTTTCTCACGTTGAAACAAACAAGCCTCGAGCCCGTGCACGCCACCACCACCTCACGCTCCGTCACGCGCAGCCGGCCCACGGGCTCGACAAGCTCGGTCAGCATGTGCCACCCTAAGACCGTCTCCGGGTCCGTCAGCGAGCCCCCGACAAACACGCGCTGCTCCGTGTGCGCGTCCCATATCTGAAACGCCGCGCCCGCATGGCCCGCGAACAAGCCCACCCACCACCGGCCCGAGCCCACGAACTCCACCAGCACGCCATTGTTCACAACGTCGCCGGGTAAAGCCCGCCGGGCCGGACCTGGCACGTCGATGACCGCCACGTAGATGTCACCGTCCAGCCTGGCGAATGTGAGAGCTGAGCCGGAAATTACAATGCCGGAGACGGAGCGTGAGAATGGGCCGAAGAGGTGGCCCTGGTTGGACCAGAACGTGCTGACATGGGCCTGGGTCTGGAGGTCGAACAAGCGGACGGTGCCGTCGATGAAGCCGCAGGCGAGGTGGTTGTCGGAGAGGGTGAGGTAGCGGCAGATGAGAGCTTGGGGGTGGTGGTCGCCGGCGAGGGGAGGGCTGAAGGGTGGGACCACTAAGGAGTAATTGCCCATGCTGAAGTTCCTAGCCGTTCGATGCCAGAAAACGTATTCCAGCTGCCACGTGTCTCGCAATCGGTAGGTGCGGCGCCAGATTCTTCTGGTGAGCCGCTGCCACAGCAGATCCGAGCGTGATACCTCACGCCATGTTGAACAAACCTGCATGCATTTCTCTAATTAGTGGCTGTTTAGTTAAAAAAGTTAAACAATATTATAACACGTTCAATTCTGCAAAATATAATAGAATTTATCTAACTAATTAATCTATATAAGTTTTATATTCTATCTGCTTAACTATAAGTAGGCACTGATTAATCGAATAATGAAAAGAGAGATCTTAAGATAGTAGAAGCTGCAGTGGGTAGCTATGGAGAATGCAGCAATAGCATCAGACAATGAGAGATCTTAAGATGGTAGAAGCAAGATATTCTCGATGGAATTACAGTGGCTATTAAATGAGCTTTCATTCTTTTTTTTTTTAATTTATAGTTTGGAATTATATAGGTTACGTATAGTTTATGCATAGAATTAAATAATTGACTATATATATGTGTGTGTGAATAAGACCATGAGACCATATCCTAAAGTGCGATTGTGACAGATAATATAACTTGAAACACTGGACATAAACAAAGTACGATTCTTAGATACTTGATAGATATTCAGAATCAGAAGAAATGAAAGGAAAGATATTCTGCATATTGATATTTGGGCACGGAGAGAGGAAGTCAAGTCAATGTCAAATTGGTAAAAAGGACGAGGTTCTATTGATATAGCTACTATATGATCAGTTAGCCCTAGAAAAAAGAAGATTTAAAGAAGATATGCTTGACAATTTGAGAAAATATGGAGTGAGAAGAAGACATATAATGCATGATATCATGTTTGATGTTTGTGGATGTGGTCCATACACACACACACACTAGAGATATGGGTTGAAGACAACTAAAACAAAGTCAAAATGTTAGTAATATAAACATATGCATGGTATCAAAAGCGTGCTTTCCCACAAACATTTCACTTTCATTTCCGATAAAGGTGTGGCCAAGGGCCCTGTCTTGTTCCAACCAGCGAATCTCTAGTTCTTCTATCCACGGAGACCGGTCCAACAACTCAAAAAAACAAAAACAAATAGCCAATGATCATGTGTTGTTAATGTTTATGTTTAAATACATGGTCAAAATCACGAAGAATTAAAATCATGGGCCGAAACAAATTATTTTAGCTTTTGTAAATGTCTGCAGTGATTTTGCTAATTTTTCACCGTGTAAGATTATATATATATGCACAAAATGATGATTATTACTATATGTTAAAAAATAATAGTAAAAAAATTGAGATTAATTAGTACTTATGTATGAGGCATTTGTACACAATTGCTAGCTGTACACTTATAAAAATACACATAATTTATTCACATTGTTGGGAAAGAAAGCTAAAATTATGGTAGGTGTGAACTTCTCAGATGGATACAAATAGGATAGGGTGTGTTGTCATGACAAAAATTGGACTCCATGTGCCTTTTGGCACTTACCAAATGCTACTTCTTGAAACATGAGTAGATGCCATTAATAATATATAAACCAACGACTAATCTTTGAAATGTATTCAAAGTTCAAACCCTAATTAAGGTGCTAAAGTGTTTCATTCCACCATAAATAATGCCACTAATCAAGGCAATAATGCATCTCTCTTTGGGTAACAATGCAATTACATTTGATTCTTATTTTTGGTTGGTGGTGGAGTATTAAGAGTGGATGTTAATGTTAATCTCAAGGTGAAGTAACTTGACTGAATAGTTTAACTAATGTTACTTTACTCTGATCTCTACAAAATGTAATATTACACTATAAATAACAATTTTTTGTTAGAGCCATTTCATTTGAGGTGGAGAGAAATTATGATTGGTTTGGGGACACACATTGAACACCAAATAGTAGATTGAATCTCAATATAATATAAAAAAAATGGTGCGGTCAAGAAATATGCAATCAAATAATAGAAACTATAGTTGGAATAAAAATTGTATACTTTCAATGCTCCCACTATAAATAGAAATAGTACACTTGCAAGGACGCTAGCAATGAGACATAAATCACTATATATGCTTCCCTCCTCATGTTCTTTAAGAAAGCAACATCCTTATGAAACAAAGTAAAAAGCTACCCGCAACATATTTTTAGGTAGAAAGGCAAGCAATGGATCTTTGTGGCCTAAGATGGCTAGAAAAAGGTGAGTCAAAAAGGATTCATGCCAAGAAAGGGAAACAGAAGCCAATGTAGCCCTTTTCATTGGATATGAAAATGAAAAAGAGGGACCAAACTAGACATTTCTAAAGTGGAAGAGAGAACAACATTGCCATTTGCCAAGAAGAAAAGACACATCCTTTTTTTGATAGAGACACACATTTAGTTTGGAAAATGACCCACGTAGAAAGTAGCTCCTATCAAGGAACAGTTTCTTCTAATTAAACCACGCTCATCTCTCCTAAATACTAATCCATTAATTAGTTTATATAATTCTATATATCTATATATTATGTATAATGTAATTATTTTAAAATAAACAAAACACCAAATAGACAAAGAAACAAAAATATTCATACATAATTTAACAAAATTCATAATGTTCATGTTATCATTATTTTACTAAAATAAAAAAAAGAATGTGCGCCTGCAAGTTGCAACTTGCAAGACTTGACCAATATTTTGTCCAGTTTCGGAACTGAAAAAGCTACCAGTTACTCATGCTGGAGATTCTACACATCACTCAAATCTCCATCCTCAGACAAACTAATTAATAGCCTGTTTGAATTTTACAGAATACAAAGACAAAACACAGTTCCTCTAGAAGCTAGAATTATAGCTTATAGCTTCTAACTAGAAGTGATTACCAAACTTCTCAATGTAGAACCAAACACACTCTAAGTTAATTACACACATTAAGTAAAATCAAATATTATACTTATCCCCACCTCAAAAAAATTGAACTGCCCGTCATTCTTGATTTAATAAAAGTTACTACAACCCTCATTTAAAAGTTAATTAATTTCTTTGTTGGAGTTAGACTGACCCAAATTCTAAGACTCATGATCCGATTATCAAGTATTTTACCACACTCCTAACCTTAACGAAGATAAAGAAGAAGAAAACAAAGATGGAGAAAGAAACAAGGTAGCAAGGTATGCAGCACGATGATGATGGTGATGATAATGATGTTACCTGAAATACAATGGCAAGGGAAGAAGCAGCAGCAAGACGACCATGGTAATGAGCAGAATCGGTTGCTACTTGGGTGGCTAATAACTCCACAACAGGCTCAGGCCAAACCTCATTCATGGCACGTTGGCGAGAAGAAGAGGGTCCTTCAGAAGATTCACGACCGGTTCTTCTAGTGCTAGGGCCAGGGATGTCATTATGAGCACCAACATTTGCAGCAGCAGCAGCATCATAGGGTGTTGACGTTGTTGAAGATGATTGTGATGAGGATGAAGAAGATGAAGAAGTAGAAGACATGAGTGAGTGAGGTATAAAAGTGGGGAAGGAACTAGAAGGACAAAAAGGTTGGAGATAAGGACACAAACTGAGGGTCCCAAAAGGAGAGTGCCTGGGGACTTCTTGGTTATATGTGTATAGCAATAAACTCACTTTAAAATCTCTCATACAGGTTTAATTTTTCTTTCTTGGTTGGCTTACACTCTTACATAAATAATCTATATTATGATAATAATTAAATAACTTTAATTTGTTGATATTCGCACAGTATAGACAACTAACAAATGCTCAGACTCGGAAAAAAGAAATAGAAGAGAACAAAGAGAAGTAATGTATATGATAACTCGATAGAAGTTAGGGAACTAAAAAAACTAAATTGGTTAGGCGTATTTTATGTAAAATTAAACATGACTAATTAATATAATATTTTGTGTTATGTGATTCTAAGGGTAACTGTCTCAATTTCCAACTCACATGTATTTCATTTTGAGATGTGATATATGATGTATTTGATAAAAAAGAGGAAAATGTGATATATGTGGGATGTTTGAATATTTAGACGTCCAAGTACTATTCTCTCTTTGTATGATAAAAAATAAATAAAATAGGGCTAAATAAATAAAATAGGGGTTATTGCTGGAGATCTGCGAGGACGGCTGGGTGGGGTTGGAGCTATTGCTATAGGAACACAAATGCTGCTCTGAAACGTTTGTGGGAAGGTTGGTCTTCAGGTGCTTTCCAAGATTTAAAGATCAATTGTGTAACGTTCGTGGTCCAAGTTAAACATCCCTGCATTTTTGCTTTTGTTAATGTTTTAGGCTTCTAGGCTAAGCTACCTTCTGTCTTGAACAGGTTTTAGGTAGTAATTAATAGTCTTAGAATTTGTTTAATATCTAAAATTGTTTGTAATTGAATTTTCATTATTGACCAATTTAACCCAATTATATTCAACTACAAGTTTAGTAATACCGCTTATAAAAAAATAGTAATAATAAAATATAGTATTTAATTACTATAAAACAATCCAAAAAATATATTTCAATACAGTAGAAGGACTATAATTGTGTTTGAGTTATTGTGAAATTAAATTCCAGTCTTTTAAGAATTTGATTCTCAACTCTTGCGAATGAAAAAAACTCATTGGTGTGAGCCTCCTATCACTAACTTAGTGTGTTGGTAACATGCGAGGAATTAGTCTCACGACTATCGACTGTGGGGATATCTAGTTAACACCGAAAAATATAAACATTTGCAATTAATTAAGAATGTGTTGATCTAGCTAAAGCAATAATCTCGTACACTTTTCCCTCGATCTTATTTGAACGGAAAAGTGTAAAATGCGATCTTTCTTGTCTAATAGGACAAACAATAGTACTTTAATTGAGTCGGTCAAGATCAAATTTGTTTATTAAAATACTTCTCCGATTGTTGATAAGGTATGCGAGTTAGATTGAAATACAAATTTGATCACCAAGAAAGTCATTTGTTCCAGAGATAACTATAATTTTTTTGTCTAGACACCTGTCAAAAGACTTCAAAAAATATAATTTTGCAATAATGTAATGAGAGAAGATTAATTGCTTCAATCAAGCCCATAGCTTTGGTCATGTCTTTACTTTAATGTTATGCTTTTCCATTTTTTCAGCTTCAAAAGAGAGTTATGGTCGGTTGCCACACATATTCTTGTTTCATTGATGAAGAGTCTGTTTGGTTTTCAGTTGGGTGAATGTGAAAGCACATTCACTCAACCCAACAAGTGCATTCCATTGGCTGAATGTGCATTGAAAATCGTGATATTGAATTCCAATGCTTCAAACTGACTTTCTAACTGAAAATCAAACAGACACGAAAACGATCTTTTACGATGTTCAAAACTTTCTCGCAAACATATAACAATGAATATTAAAAACACTGGGTTTCTTGGGCCTTCCCAAATTAGTATTGCTATCAATATATAAACAATACTTATAGTATTATTGTAATTAAGTTTTCTCCTTAAAAAAATAGCTTGGAATTAGCAAGGCATCTGGACTGTGATTCCGCAAGAGATCCAAACTCTGCTAGACAATGTTTCCAGGCCAAATGGGCAGGCCTACCAAGATGCTTGGAGATGGAACTTATCACCAGATGGGTGCTATTCTACAGCCTATGTTTATGCTTGGTTGAACTCTCGCTCAAGGAATTTAGTTGTTCATCCTTTGTGGCGCCGTTTATGGAAGCTCTATGTCCCGTAAGAGTATAAATTCCTCATTTGGCTGGTTTTGCATGGAGTTGTTCCCTCAAACGCTCGTCCTTTATATTGTAATATTGTGGCTCGCTAGTCCGACTTGTATGCGTTGTTCCCATCATTCGGAAGACATCCTTCATTGTATGGGAGATTGCCCCCACTCTAAAAAGGTATGGATCCGATCTGGATTTTGTTTTATTTTCACAGTTTCATACTCTTGATACTTGGGACTAGGCATTAGGACTCTATTCATTTCTGCGATAATCTTTGGTGGATCTAGCGATGGAGAAATAACATGTTGTTGGGTAGTGAAATATAGTCACTGCATTTTGTACGTAGAAGAATCATGCATGATGCCTCAACCCTTGTGCCTCTTAGGGACGATTCTTCTCCGGCCTCACTTTAGGGTTTTGGCATGCACCTTCGGTGGGTTAAGTTAAACTAAACACGAATGAGAGTTTTAATAGAGTTTTTTTTGTTTAACGGTTGTGGCGGTTTGTTACGTGACCATCATGGAGCTTGGATAATTGATATTTCTAGTTTCGAGGGAATTGGAGATGTTTATCTAGCTGAACTTTTGGCTATTATCCACGGTTTCTCATTGACATGACGTGTCGGTGCTAAAGTTGTTTGCGAGATGGACTGCTCGGACATGGTGAACTGCTTTACGAGTCAAGTTTCACTCAACCTTCATTCTTGTGCGGCCTACATATATAGCAGAAGCGCAGGTGCAAATCCAACAACAGTGAGAGATTACATTCCAACATGTCTGAGGGGAACGAAACAAGCTTGCAGATGTACTTGCTATGATACGGTTATATGATAAATCGAGTTTAAAAACGTGAGGAACTCATCTAATAGAGGTTTTTCGCGTTCTTGAGAATGGCTAGGTCATCTTACTTTGTTGTTGTTTTTTAGTTTTCAATTAAAAAAAATACCAACCACCACTTACGATATTGTCTTAGTTTTTGCTTTGATTTGCTTAGAGAAAATTGGCCATAAGCTATAGTCAAACAATTATAAATGATAATCATTTTCCTTTAAAAAATTATCCACTTTTTGATAAAATAATTTATTTTTCTTAACTAGACATGTTGCCCTGCCTTGGAATTTAGTTGTAGCATGGTGATTTGGGGGAGGAAGAAGATCCGAATCTTATCCTTCACTTTCGGTGGGAAGCAACATGAGCTGAACAATATGAGGGAATGTACTTTGGAAAATAGAATATAAATTCTAACCAATTACTAATTTTTTAATTATTGAAGTTTATATTTTATGTAATTCTTCCAAGTAGAGAAAAATCTTGAATGGTCAGAGCAATAATCGCTAAAATTAAAGTGAGCGTGAATTTGTTGTCTCTCATTTTTGTGCCACTATTATAACCAGTGCAGGTGATTTACAATGATGATTAATTTTCCAAAATTGACTCACTAGAGTACAGAATCTAGATTAAAAGGTATCACGTTCCAATGATGGCTTCAATTTGTTACGTTGTTGTATTAGAAAAGATCGATGAACTTGTAACACTCTAAAATGATCCTTATGCATGTTTTCTTCAAATTGAATGCTTAAATTAAGAAAATTACCTTTATCTTTCTCCATTTGTTAAGTAAAGTACACGAGATGATTAAACAAAGGTGTATTGCGATTCACTAGTTTTTCTGTTTCAATTTTCACTTGAATGTTACTATTGACCTTTAGAAAGAAAAAAGATGAGGGCCTTTTCTACTTGTTTGAGTCTGTTATTGGACCTGGTCTCATCACTTTCCATCATTACAAAATCTTAGTGAAGTCAAGATTCTTATCCCGTCAACTTTTCCTTTTCTTCTTTGAAGCTTTTGAGTAGATATTCGTTGGTGCTTTGTCCCTACTTATATATATTTATTTTGTCACTACCTATTTGGATAACAGTTCATTTTAACAAATAAATGCATTTCTCGCGATTCAAACATATTTTTATTCTTACAGGATTTAGCTTATTTTTTATTATATCAAGACTTTGTTGGTTTATTCTTATTTATATTATGATACGTGAACCACAAAATCCACCCACTTTTGATCATAGTTTTGATTATGGGTGATTATAGTCTCTCAAAATTTTGTTGAGCAGATTTAGCACCTCAACTTTTTAATTGTGTACAAATCAAGTTACGTATCATTATTATTCTACTTTTAGCTCCCAAGTCCTACATTTTATAATAAAAACTTTCACAAGTTGAATCAATTCAATCATTGTAAACATTATTTTCATCAAGATCCACTATAAAAAATAAATTTCAACAAAAGATTTAAGAAATTCTAATTTCTTACCTCTTGAAACCTTAATATCACATTTTTCAAAATCCTTCAAAATGTATTTTTAACTTTTAAAATGATGTCGCATATCAAATCCATCATAAACCCTAAAATGTTTGAAAAGAAAATGAAAACTCAATAATTTTTATGCATGTAAAAATTGAGAGATAGACCACATTTTCTTAATTTTAGAAATAGATGACTTAATTAACTTGAAAAAACTTTTACACAACATCAAATTATATCACTTCAACTTCTTTTTTAAATATTTGTTAATTTAAAATAATTTTGATATGGAAAATTGATGAACTCTAATAGGATAATTGTAAAAAAAAATTACAATATCAGTACATAATAATTAAACTGTTTATTTTTTTTGTCAAACTAATATTTACGTACTTATAAAAGAAAAAGGAACCAAACCAGATTGGGCCACATTCCGTGGGCCAATGGTCATCAAAACACACCTCATCTCATCTTTTTGCTATTTACTTAATTAAGGCCTTTCGAACAAAAATAAGATGGGGCTCTAAGGACTTGTGTTGAATGGTTCTCGGTGAGGAAATACTATCCTAATATGTTTTGATGAATTTTGATAAATTTTTCTCAAACATGCCTCTAACTTCAGAATAAATTGTAGATTTTTCTTCCAAGACATGTATAGTGTTGACAATGTCGTTTGAACGATAATATGTATATTATGGTGGGATTAACTCTCAATAAAGCTGAGATTTATTTTTTTAATACAAAACTTGAATCCAAGATTTTACATAAAGAAAATCAAACATGTATCATCTGAATCAATTACGGTTTATTTTAGAAAGATTTCAAAAATGCATTTGAGTAATAAATGTACTTTGAAGTTATTTATTACTCCCTCCGTCCCTAATTATAAGCTAAAGTTGTAAAAATCACACTTATTAAGAAAGCCTTAATTGATGCATTGGTTTTCAAAAAAAATGTACAACTTTCTATGTTTACCCCTATTTATGATAACACTTTTTCATCATTGTACTACTAATGGTGGTGCTCCACTACCAATAAATACAAGGGTGAATATGGAAAGAAATATTAACTTTTGCAAGGTTAGCTTATATTTAGTGACACAAAAAAAGTCTCAATGTTAGCTTATAATTAGGGACGGAGGGAGTATATAATTAAAATAACAACACTAAATAACAAACAAAAAAATAATAATAACAGCACTAATCCAAAGTCCAATATATCAACTAAATGCATCTCAGGTCCATAAAAGGGGGTTGAATTTTTAATCCCATGCTAAGCATGCTGCTAAGAGCTTTGGATTGAAGCCAAAAATATAAGAAATGAAGGAGAAATGAATGAATTTAGAAGAAAGGGAGAGATGCATCGAAGGTGGAGCCAAATTAAGTGATAGATAGCAGAAAGAAAAAGTAGGGCTAGAAAGGTACACTAGTAGGAAGAGCAGAAGAAGCAGGAGAAACTAGGGACTAGAGAGCAGTAGTAGCTATAGCTGTCAGCTTCTTCTGTCCACATTGACACTTTGACCTTTTAATACACTTCAAATTATTGATTAATAATTAGTTTTGAACTAATATTATATTAAATTAAAATTAAAGATTGATTTTTTACTAATCATACATTGTTGTAATTTTCGTATGTATTATTGATTGTTGTAATTTTCGTATGGAGCCCTTGGTGGACCGGCTGGAGCAGGTTTTGTGGCCATTTGGGCCTTTTTTGACCGGCATGGCCGGTTTTTTCCTCTTTGGACTCCTTTAATTAGTCCAATTTTATTTTTTTTTGAACTTTTAGCCCAAACATTAATATTTAATTATAGTATTAAGAAATTAAAAGGAAATAATTAAATTTAATTATTGTTTAAATTTATTTATAGTATTGCTTTAGTATTAAATTTTAAATCTAAATTGGATGAAAATAAATATTATAAATTAATGTTGTATGGTGGGACCCTTGTAATATTAATTTAAGAGCCCATGCATTGGAGCAAAATCTGCTTCAGGCTTTTAGCAGGCTCTTAAGTCTGACGTGGCACATAAATAGTGTAAAATAGTGCTAAATAGTGTATAAGAGCCCAGATAAGAGCCCAAAGCATTGGAGTTGCTCTTATACAATGATCGGTTTTGTCTTGTAGTGGTAGTACCATAGCTAAAACAAGAATATTCGTGTACTATGACTTTCCATATGCTATGTGCACTCTTCTATTTTGTCATTGGCAAAACAAAATATGTCACCCAAACATTTATATAGAAAAATAATTCATATACTTTAATTACGCTTTCACCTAGGGAGATATATGCTAAAAGAGATTAAAATGTGATATATAATAGATAATGTGATAGGAAAAAAGTGAGAAATAAAGAGTAAATAAGTAAAAATAGGATAAAAGAGAATATGATTATAAACATATTAAAACTCTTTATATATGTTGGCCTAGGTATATAAGGGTATTTTTGTAAGTATTTTATTTTATTTTTTGAGTTTTAATTAGTTTTTAGCGTGTTTTTATTTAATTTTAGATTTATTGTTTATTTTAGGATTTTTATGATTTTTATTTTGATTTGCTAAATTTTAGTAGTTTTTCTCTAACTTTAATAGATATTTTTTGAATTTTAGATTTGGTTAGGGTTTTAGTTGTTTATTTCCGAGTTTTTATCTTATTTTTATTTTATTTTGATTTTAGGAAAATAAAATAAAATTTGTTGTGAGGAATGATGCGATAGCTCGTGCCAAATTGCACTGAAAAATGACGCGCCATTCATGATGTTAGAAAAGAGAAAGCTCATTTGTTATTTAGGCTGAAGCGTTTGCAGCAATTCTTGAGCCCTTTTTCTCTTAAGATTGAAGATGAGAAAGCCCTAACACTATTTGCAACTTCAAGAGCTTTTTAATTTCAATTATTCATTGGATTATGGAAGCCATGCTTGGCTAAACCTACTTAATTACTTGAGGTTTTTGGTTTGATTCTTTCGATCTTATGTCCTGCTTTACTTTTAGACTCATAAGTATTGGTTTTATTTATGAATTCCTCATCTTTTATCATTAAACCTTAATGCATGAACGTTTGCGCCTTAGAGATAAAGGTAACTCGTGTTGGCTAGTAACTAAAGAACGTTAATTTTCTAATTGAACTCACCTAGGAACTACAAGATTAGTGTTAATGGTTTAATTAAGACTTCTACGTAGTCAAGAGATTATCACATAGAAACTTAATTAGGCAAACACCATAAAGCTAGAAATGCATGAGTTGATTGGTATTTTAAGGACATAAGTGAGATTGATGAAATCCTACCCTAGGTATTTGCCTTTTTTTTATACTTCACAACTGCTTTCCTTTTAATTTTGCAATTTTAGAACTTTGTCTGTTTTCAACATTACTTTTTCACCCAAACTTTTTTACTTAGTCTTTTTTAGTGATTTAATAGGTAAAATTAATTTAGGCATCCACAATCATTGAATTTGATATTTTTATTAATTATTACGTAACGCTTATACGTACACTTGCTAAGAGTTCAATATATGATATGCTATCTCTTTTCTTTATTTTCAAAAATATTTCTCACTACAACCCCATCGATCTCTTCAACCCTCTCAAGTGTCACCATCCCTTTCTCACTATTCTCCATCCTATTCCTTACTAATTAACTCCTCAACATTTCCCTCTCCTCAATCCTTTCTTTGTTCTTTTTTCTCGAACTCAATCGTTCTTTTCTTTTCTAAAGTTCCCCTTCATCTTCCCGTAAAAGTGAAGGTGAGACGCGATTTAGATTTCTTGCATTTTAATATGTGGTAGTTAGTTATATAAGTTACCGACCGGTTTTTAATTTGTGGTAGTTATATATGATTCTGTGCTAACTCATGTTTGCGAAATGTGATTTTGCTTCCATGTTTAAGATTGTGGAATATCTTTTGTGTTCCGCATTTTAATTTGCGGAAACTAATAAACTTGAATTCTGCATTTTAATTCACAATAGCTTATAAAATTGAATTTCACATTTTGATTTGCGATTTGATACCTGACATTAAATTGCAGTAGTCACTGCAAACACTATATATGCATGAATTTTATTTTGTATCAGGAAGTGAATATGTTTCAATGTGACAATGACAAATATAGTGATTTGCAATCTCCCCTAGTGTTCTTGTGAGATGTCTTTACCACTTACAGATATTTATGTTTAAATACCGCATTTTTGTTTATGTCTACCATTATTTAAATGTTAAGTTTGGTTGAATTTCAGTAGGGAAATGTGGTAGATCCTAGAATCCAGAATATTTTGTTACATGTCACACCTTACTTTGATGATTGTCATTGTCACATTGATACATATAGTCCGTGTTAATTACTTTTATCCATTCACAAGACTCTTGTTTCAAAACTTCACTTAAAATCAAGTAGGTACCACTTGAACTAACCTCAAGAATCTTGGCTTTGAGATAAGTTCCAACCTTGATTTTGACCAATTTCCAAATAACATTTCTGCTGTTCTCATGTTTGTTTCCATCTTTATTAGCATGTGTAGATCAACTTTACTTTTATCAGAATCATTATTATACATCTGTTTTCTCTCCATAATTGGTTATGACATAATCAATTGTAAAAGTGTTTTCAATTGTAAAAGAGTTTCCGAACATACATTCACATGTCAAACTTTTATTTAGTGCAATATTGTCAAATCATGGTTTTTTTTTTTAAATTGTCAAATCATGGTTGGTCCTCTAACACATGTAGAAGAACATACATGTAATGTCACAAGTGCAGAATGAAGAAGCTTTTATTGAATTGATTAATGAACTTTACACGGGAACTACTACTCAAAGAAGGTCCTCTCTTCCACTATTATTATATACAAGCCATTAGCCAAAAGTATATATATCATGCAGCAGAAAGCTTATCTTTGAGGTGGAAACAAAATGAGGTCCATAGTCTCACCATTGGTAAACAAACGGGGGAGGTTTTAGATGACAGTTCCACTAGGAATCAATGCATCCTTGATTACTGTTACAATCCCACTTTTTATGAAATACCCTTCTGTTTCCCTTGCAGCTTCTTGGACATTGTCAGTGTTAATTATCTGAGCATTGGAACCAAGTGTTAGATTAGTATAAGAGTCTAATTACATGTAACATGCATGGAACTTTAGTACATGGCCAGTAAAGAATGGCGACAGAGTAGGGAAATAATATAATTATAATAGAATCCTTTATCAAGGCTTTCTGATATCAAAGTGCATTCAGAAATCAGAATTGATTGTGGATAATAGTGATTTTAGTGTGTTTAGTTCCACGTTTGGGAGCTTGGAATCAACTCGCATTAATCAGAATCACTTTTAGGTGGTTCTGTAGATGTTTGACAATCAACTAAAAAAATTGATTGTAGTTTAACCCACTTCACTGTAACCCACTTTTACCATAATCAATTTAACCAAAATCAATTATGACAACGGCAACCCAAACACGCACTAATTAGTAAAATTGATAGTGGAAAAAATGGGTTGAATTGATTTTGGTAAAATCAAGCTAGGATCTTTAGCTTCATGCAAAAATTTGATTTTGCAGCTAGAATCAATTATGAATGAAAATAAAAACACCCAAAAACTATTTCTGTCAGTTAAGAATTCATTCTAAGTTCTAATACTTGCAAAGGTGGAGCCAAATATGCACTTAATAGGATAAAATGGCTAAGGATATAAAATGAGGAATAGATTGTTAATATAATTGATGATAAAAGATGAATAACCTTGACATTTTCCCCAATTCGAGCATTCTTGTCAATAATCGCCCTTTTGATGTGGGAGTTCCTGCCAATACCAATTGGAACACTGCCTTTAGCAGCCAAAAACCTCTTATCAGCATCTGTCTGCAACACAAAAATCAGAAAACCATGTCACAGTTAGAACTCAACAACAACAACAACAAAAGACTAATCTCACTAAGTGAGATCGGCTATATGGATCACATGTTGCCAAGCTAAATCCAATCCTATTAAAACTTGAAAAATGATAGATACAAATACAACTAATTTAACCACATTCTTACCTCATAATAATCTGCCCCCATTAACAAAGTATCTTCAATAATTGCACCTTCTGATACGCAAGATCGCAACCCAACTACAGAATGGTGAATTTTGCAGTTCTATGGGGAAATGTGGAATACAAAGTTAGTTTCTTATAAATAAATCAACCTCATCATATTTGACATCTCTGTGAGGAAATATCTACATCTAATATTCATAGAACAGATCAGTAGGTTGTGAAGATTCTAAAAAGTTTACCTTAATTACACATCCTTCACCAATAACACTATCAGTGATATCAGCATCAAGCATCTTAGACGGAGGCAAATATCGTGGTTGGGTGTAGATTGGAGATGACCGATCATAGAAACTGCGATCAATATCCCAAAGAAAATGAATATATAAACATCATAATCATGATGCTATGATTGAAATACATTTACAAAGTTATGAGTATATCAAACAGCCTATTTGTTTACCTAAAGTCAGGCACAGGCTTTTTGGTGATTCCCAGATTTGCATTGTAGAAAGCCTCAATTGTACCAATGTCTTCCCAATAGCCATCATACAAGTAAGCTTGTACCTGTGAATAATCACAAGGATAACATCAAGCTCCAAAGATCAAGGCTCTGAAAGCTTCAAGAGCAAGATTATACAGATCAAATGTTGAAAACTCCAACAAATCATAAGTAGTGAACTTTATTATTATCAAGTGGAAACACTAAAAAGTTATGCAGTTTCTGTAAAAATTCGACATTTTTAATCATCAGTGTCAAAATTCAATCAATTGGGTGCATTTGTTACTTAGAAGGCTTTGGCTTGACATCTCAGGAAATGTGTCCTCCACAAATATCATATGAAAAAAAGAAAGAGAGTTTTCTTATTATTAATCAACTGGAAGAAGCACATACTCTCATTCCAATGGAAGTTGCACCAGGAATTACTTCACTCCCGAAGTCGTTTGCACCGGGAAACTTTTCGCGCAGCAGGTCTAACATCACATTTTTACTGACAACATATATACCCATGCTAGCAATAAAAGGCATTTCCTTCGCTCTCTCATCATCGAGACCCAAAATGGTAGTATCAACCTAGTAGAGAAGAGTGATAGTGGCACTTTTAAGCAATTGCAAGGCAATAATTGCAATAAGAATAACATACAAGGCCTACTGAATGGGCTTACCTTCATAGCTTTCAACTGTTCTCCTTTCGGCTTTTCTGCAAATTCAATTATACGTCCCTCTTCATCAATCTTCATCAGACCAAATGCAGTGGCGCGCTGTTCATCCATTGGCAAAGCAGCCACAGTGATATCAGCATCGGTTTCCCTATGTGCTTGGATAAACTTCTCATAATCCATTCGATACAAATGATCACCAGCCAGCACTAAAAACTCCAAAACATTGTGCTCTTCAAAGAGCCATAAATATTGCCTCACAGCATCTGCAGTGCCCTGGAATGAAGACATCACATATATTGAAATATCACTTCAATGGATGATAAAGGCTATCCAGAAATGCCAAAAACTTGAGACACATAACAATTGGAAGGTACTCAGTAACTATCCAAAATAGAAGATAGCTCAAGCTTAGCATAACACAGTCATTACCTGGAACCAATTAGGATTCTCAGGACTCTGCTGGGCAGCAAGAACCTCAACAAAACCTTCATTCTTGTATCCACCCATGTTGCTTGCATAAGCACGGGAAAGGTGCCGGTTGAGAGATGCAGAATTGAATTGAGTAAGAACATAGATCTTGGACACATTGCTATTCAGGCAATTGCTTACGGGAATGTCAATTAGCCTGTAGTTAGCTCCAAGAGGAACAGCTGGTTTCGCCCGCTTCTTGGTTAGTGGATAAAGACGAGTCCCAGCACCACCTCCAAGTATAATGCCAAGTACACTCTGAACATCATCACCACAACATGTTACATTAGAGGCACAACTAAACCATATCAAATTCAATTATAGGACATAAGTAATGCCTACTAAAAACATTCTACAGTGATATAAAAACTCAATTTTCCATTTTGATCAGCAAGAGAACAGAGAATTCTCACCCTTAATAGAATAGTATTCAAATGTTATATTTACCCATGTAAAAACTTTTATAATGCCTCTTCCAATAAATCTCATTGCTGATTTTACTTAATGTGTTAAATTCTCACCTCTTACCGGTTTTTCCTGGTTCCGCCTATGCTTATAATGCGGTACGAACTAATCCATAGCATGTTTGAATCAACTTATTTTCCTCAAAATTAATTATAGTTCCTAGAAGCTTAAGCTACCACAGAAATTTGTCCCCAGAATTGATTTTGACTGCAAAATCAATTGCTGAAAACATTCAATTGTGATCTAAAAATTCCTCATTTTTTTTCCATTTTGATCTGGAAGAGAAACCCAGAAATATCCCTCCTTCCATCCTAACTAGCATGAACTCCAATCAAATCTAGCAGGGGTATGCCAACATCAAGTGAATCAATTGACACCAGGCTAAAATCAAGCACACCCATTTTTCAGAACACTGACATGACTGAAAATTTCCCATCTTGCACTTGTTTCAAATTTCATTCAGCTCAAATAGAAAGAAAAACAAAAACCAAAAAAAGCACTGAAGAAGGTAGTGAACTCACTCTGCTAGCATCGGGATCAAGGCAAGTCTGAGAGTTCTGGGAATCAGAAACAGCCTTGGGAGAAACAATGACCGGACTGCGGCGGTTGGAACTCCCTCTTCCCGGTGCCACCACCGCCCCTGAAACCTTATCGCCAGAGAGCTGAGATGCAGAGAATGAGAGGAGGCTTCGTGAGGTGGGTTTCCTTCCGACATTGGAAGAAGTCGAAGAAGAAGAAGAGGAACATGGTACTTTGAGAACACCTATAGCAGCCATACACGCCATTTTGTGAGGTGTGACACTTGACAAGAACAAGAACAAGGAACAAGGCTTGAGTTCAGTGTTTGAGATCAGAGTGTGTGGTTCAGAATCAGAGTCTCTTGTAGAATGGAGATATCACTGTTATTCACACAATTTAGACACAAATTTCTGTTTTTACTGTTACAACATGTGATTTTTGTCTTAGGAAAATCAAAATCACAAGTTAAAAATAGAAAGGTACTATTACATTAATAAATCAAATATCACTATCAATTCAAATATTACTAGTACTATATATTTTCATTTAAGAGTGAGAGTTGTTTTAGTCTTTGCATTAGGTTTAATTTAAGATCAAATTTAAGGACAATATTTTGGGTGTTGTTTGTCTGGTTGACCAATAAAAAAACTCACTTACCTATGGTTTCCAATCATATCTATATTTTCAAATTTTTTAAATTAAAATTTAATTATGACATGTCAAATTAATTAATTTTGTTTGAACGAAGCAAAATTTCATTAAAATCAAGTTGGAAGCCAAAGCATCATCGCGCAACAAATTAATCAATTTTATATTGCATGTTCAGTCGGTGCGCAGTTGTTAAACTCTTTTTCATTTTGAAAAAATAACATGTTATTTAAAATATTCAAGCTTATAAAAAATTCAAAATATTCAAGACATTTTTTTTTCATTCATAGCATTATTTAATGCATTTGGTGTAACTTATCACCTTTGTATCTTGATCAATTATTTTTTCTCTCTAGTAGTGACTAATGAATGAATAATAATTGAGTTAATTATAAAAATCTAGAGAAAAATAAATGACATGAGAAAAAAAATATTAAATAAGAATATTTCGGTGAAATTCTATACTAATTTTTTTTAAACAGAAATTCTATACCAATAAATTAGTATAGAATTTCACCGAAATATTCTTAAAAAATAGGTTGTGAATATTAATGTGAGTTAATTATAAAAATCTAGAGAAAAATAGAGCAATGAAATATTGTTTGATTTATGATTGGAAAAATTGTCAGTTTAATAAACGACAAGGAACATTTTGCGTCATAGATTAAGATCATATGCAAGTGGAATGAATTATCAAGTGGAAGACTGAAGGTTTTTGGTATTTCCAAAACGATATTGCAATTTGAACCGTTCTTTTGTTCCAGGGACAGACAAGCAAGCTGTGTAGGCAACTTTTGTTCTTGTTGAATGAGCACCGTTGAGAATAATCTAGGCTAAAATGCATTTTGTGCCCCTGATGTTTCAGGGGCGTGCAAATGATACCCCTCTTCTAATTTTGTCAACGTTTGTACCCTCCATGAAACAAAAGAGTGTAGTGTTTACCCTTCCGTCAATTCAACGTTAGTAAACTAACGGAGGGGCTGACGTGGCTTTTTTTTTTCTTTTTTCTGGCATGCCACGTGGATAATAGTAAAACAAATGGAAAAAAGAGATGAGGGGGATTTGAACTCGGGACCTAGAAGTAGCAAAACACCCATTTAACCAGTTGAGCTACATACATAATTAATATATGTTGTACGAAAATTAAATTTATATCATCTCCTTCATCATCATCAATTTTATATCCTCTTCTCCTTCCTCCTCCTTCTCCATCACAACACACACAGACTCTTTACATTCCTCACCTGGAATGTCACTCCAGTCTTCTTCTTCTCTTTACATTCCTCACAAGCAACATGCTGCGATTCTACACCGATGACGCTCCCGGCCTGAAGATCTCGCTGACGGTGGTGCCGCCTCTCCCCCTTTCGTTCTCTCTGGCCAGCCGCGAGCACCACCGCGCCTTCATCACCATCAAACGACCCTGAACGCGCCCCATGGCCACCACAACAGAGAAACTTTGAAACAGAAATTCATTCACATTAGACTTAACTCGTATTCAAATACGTGTTTATTTAATAGATAGGTAAACAAAACACAAGTGGAAATGATATTTGGAGTGTTTAATTGTAATTCTGGCTAGATCAACATGGTCTAACATAGTTAATAGATAATCTCTTTAAATATTTAATTCATAATTCGATTAAGGGCAATGCAGATGAATAAAAAATTGTTAAAAAAGTTTACTAACTTAATGTAACATCCGATTGTCAAATAGATTATTGGCTTAAATGCATTTTGTGCCCCTGATGTTTCAGGGGCGTGCAAATGATGCCCCTCTTCTAATTTTGTCAACGTTTGTACCCTCCATGAAACAAAAGAGTGTAGTGTTTACCCTTCCGTCAGTTCAACGTTAGTAAACTAACGGAGGGGCTGACGTGGCTTTTTTTTTTCTTTTTTCTGGCATGCCACGTGGATAATAGTAAAACAAATGGAAAAAAGAGATGAGGGGGATTTGAACTCGGGACCTAGAAGTAGCAAAACACCGATTTAACCAGTTGAGCTACATACATAATTAATATATGTTGTACAAAAATTAAATTTATATCATCTCCTTCATCATCATCAATTTTATATCCTCTTCTCCTTCCTCCTCCTTCTCCATCACAACACACACAAACTCTTTACATTCCTCCTTCTACATGATAAATTAGGCTTTTAAAACATGATTAGCTAGTAAAGTTAGGGTTTAGGAAGGGGCAAACCAAAATTGGAAGAAATTAGAGTTCCTTACCAAAAATTGATTATCAATTTGACAAGAGGGGAAGGAGAGCTCCACGGTTCTGAGCTCAGTGAGTCCTCCGGCGAGGGTTGGCCGGAGAAGACGGTGGATGGCGGCGGCTGGCGGCGGTTTACGGCGGAGGTTGTTGGAATGGAGAATTTCTTTATGGGTTTTGCAGCTGATGATGAGGGGAGTTCAGTGGTAGTATTCGTTTCTCCAAAAGCTAAGGGGTTCGCCGGAGATCGAAGCTTGAAGGTGCGGTGGTTAGGGTTTCAAAGTTTCTCTGTTGTGGTGGCCATGGGGCGCGTTCAGGGTCGTTTGATGGTGATGAAGGCGCGGTGGTGCTCGCGGCTGGCCAGAGAGAACGAAAGGGGGAGAGGCGGCACCACCGTCAGCGAGATCTTCAGGCCGGGAGCGTCATCGGTGTAGAATCGCAGCATGTTGCTTGTGAGGAATGTAAAGAGAAGAAGAAGACTGGAGTGACATTCCAGGTGAGGAATGTAAAGAGTCTGTGTGTGTTGTGATGGAGAAGGAGGAGGAAGGAGAAGAGGATATAAAATTGATGATGATGAAGGAGATGATATAAATTTAATTTTCGTACAACATATATTAATTATGTATGTAGCTCAACTGGTTAAATGGGTGTTTTGCTACTTCTAGGTCCCGAGTTCAAATCCCCCTCATCTCTTTTTTCCATTTGTTTTACTATTATCCACGTGGCATGCCAGAAAAAAGAAAAAAAAAAGCCACGTCAGCCCCTCCGTTAGTTTACTAACGTTGAACTGACGGAAGGGTAAACACTACACTCTTTTGTTTCATGGAGGGTACAAACGTTGACAAAATTAGAAGAGGGGTATCATTTGCACGCCCCTGAAACATCAGGGGCACAAAATGCATTTTAGCCTAGATTATTCTCAACGGTGCTCATTCAAATTAGACTTAACTCGTATTCAAATACGTGTTTATTTTTAATCGATACAGAAATTCATTCACATTAGACTTAACTCGTATTCAAATACGTGTTTATTTAATAGATAGGTAAACAAAACACAAGTGGAAATGATATTTGGAGTGTTTAATTGTAATTCTGGCTAGATCAACATGGTCTAACATAGTTAATAGATAATCTCTTTAAATATTTAATTCATAATTCGATTAAGGGCAATGCAGATGAATAAAAAATTGTTAAAAAAGTTTACTAACTTAATGTAACATCCGATTGTCAAATAAATTATTGGCTTAAATGCATTTTGTGCCCCTGATGTTTCAGGGGCGTGCAAATGATGCCCCTCTTCTAATTTTGTCAACGTTTGTACCCTCCATGAAACAAAAGAGTGTAGTGTTTACCCTTCCGTCAGTTCAACGTTAGTAAACTAACGGAGGGGCTGACGTGGCTTTTTTTTTTCTTTTTCTGGCATGCCACGTGGATAATAGTAAAACAAATGGAAAAAAGAGATGAGGGGGATTTGAACTCGGGACCTAGAAGTAGCAAAACACCGATTTAACCAGTTGAGCTACATACATAATTAATATATGTTGTACAAAAATTAAATTTATATCATCTCCTTCATCATCATCAATTTTATATCCTCTTCTCCTTCCTCCTCCTTCTCCATCACAACACACACAGACTCTTTACATTCCTCCTTCTACATGATAAATTAGGCTTTTAAAACATGATTAGCTAGTAAAGTTAGGGTTTAGGAAGGGGCAAACCAAAATTGGAAGAAATTAGAGTTCCTTACCAAAAATTGATTATCAATTTGACAAGAGGGGAAGGAGAGCTCCACGGTTCTGAGCTCAGTGAGTCCTCCGGCGAGGGTTGGCCGGAGAAGACGGTGGATGGCGGCGGCTGGCGGCGGTTTACGGCGGAGGTTGTTGGAATGGAGAATTTCTTTATGGGTTTTGCAGCTGATGATGAAGGGAGTTCAGTGGTAGTATTCGTTTCTCCAAAAGCTAAGGGGTTCGCCGGAGATCGAAGCTTGAAGGTGCGGTGGTTAGGGTTTCAAAGTTTCTCTGTTGTGGTGGCCATGGGGCGCGTTCAGGGTCGTTTGATGGTGATGAAGGCGCGGTGGTGCTCGCGGCTGGCCAGAGAGAACGAAAGGGGGAGAGGCGGCACCACCGTCAGCGAGATCTTCAGGCCGGGAGCGTCATCGGTGTAGAATCGCAGCATGTTGCTTGTGAGGAATGTAAAGAGAAGAAGAAGACTGGAGTGACATTCCAGGTGAGGAATGTAAAGAGTCTGTGTGTGTTGTGATGGAGAAGGAGGAGGAAGGAGAAGAGGATATAAAATTGATGATGATGAAGGAGATGATATAAATTTAATTTTCGTACAACATATATTAATTATGTATGTAGCTCAACTGGTTAAATGAGTGTTTTGCTACTTCTAGGTCCCGAGTTCAAATCCCCCTCATCTCTTTTTTCCATTTGTTTTACTATTATCCACGTGGCATGCCAGAAAAAAGAAAAAAAAAAGCCACGTCAGCCCCTCCGTTAGTTTACTAACGTTGAACTGACGGAAGGGTAAACACTACACTCTTTTGTTTCATGGAGGGTACAAACGTTGACAAAATTAGAAGAGGGGCATCATTTGCACGCCCCTGAAACATCAGGGTCACAAAATGCATTTAAGCCAATAATCTATTTGACAATCGGATGTTACATTAAGTTAGTAAACTTTTTTAACAATTTTTTATTCATCTGCATTGCCCTTAATCGAATTATGAATTAAATATTTAAAGAGATTATCTATTAACTATGTTAGACCATGTTGATCTAGCCAGAATTACAATTAAACACTCCAAATATCATTTCCACTTGTGTTTTGTTTACCTATCTATTAAATAAACACGTATTTGAATACGAGTTAAGTCTAATGTGAATGAATTTCTGTATCGATTAAAAATAATAAAAAACTCGTTAATATTTTATTTTAAGTGTGCTAAGACTCGTTTTCACTACATGGTTATGACATCAAGACATAGGCTAAATATCTTCAGTGGGCCTCGTTGTGAAAATTATTTTAATTTTTGAATGATTTGAATTTTGTCTTGATCCAATTTGATAGAATGCTAATAGATAAATATATGGGCAGCTACAGTTTACTAGGTAAAATCAATTTAAAATTGTGTAGCTTGAGATTGAAAAAGTTTGGTAGGGATTTTCAAATCAGATACCTTTTTTTTCCTGGTTTGAGTAATAATGTTAAAGTTCTTTAGCTTTGGTATTTAGAAAAGTTAAACTACATGCTGCTTTGAAGACTAATTGAAAAAACACAGCAATGAAATTTTATTTGTTTGGTGAAAAGATAGTTTGGGTTAACATTATATAGTATTTGACATTATTTTCACTAGTAGTATATATGTCCATGATTGCAAATAAGTATTAGATTAAGCATCTTATAGTTCTGAATTCAGCTAAGATATTTAGTGGATGAAATCTTGACATGCTTAATAATAATCTTTACAAAAAGAAGCCTTCTAGATAAACTGCTATTTATTTTAAAACAAATATAAAAACCCGATGTAAAGTAACATGAAAGCGTTTGTAGTCCAACGGTTAGGATAATTGCCTTCCAAGCAATAGACCCGGGTTCGACTCCCGGCAAACGCACATTTTTCTTGTTGAAATGTTTTTAGAGTTTTTGGTATTTATAGATGGGCCTTCTTTATTTTTGTTATTTAAAATATAGGCCTTTTCTTTTGGGCCAGATGCTGACTGAACTTATTTCAAGGTTTTTTTCTGAGGTGTTGTTTTGTTTTCTTCAAAATATAGTTTTGGATTTGGTACCCTTAGCACATTGTTGCTTTTGGGCTCAAGGAAAATCAAGTTTGATGTTTAGTGACAATAATATGCTCATAATAATATTTTTTTTGGTTACAGAGGAAAGATATGCTCATGCTCATAATAATATTATATACTTTCACGATTCTTACATCTCTGTTCTATATTAATAATCCCACTTATAATTTTTTTTTAGCATTATCAAAATAATACCTGTTAAATATGTTAAAATCACTTTTCACATGAAATTAGTTACCTCTATTGTCTGGTGTGGTTGTTTTGTTGGGTCTGGATGATGTGACGTAGTTTAGATCGTTTTAATCACCAGAAAAGGAAAAAACACAACACAAAATAACGGAAGATTAGTCCCTTAACCATTTCCAAACGACATTAAAAAGTTTGAATTTATTTTCTCCAATAATCACCGTTATAATTTGAACTAAATGAAGTGAGAAATTAATTTATTAATGGTTAATTAGAGGATTTATTCCCTCCATTTACTATATTTCTAGTTTGTAAGGCTCTGGCGCACCCATAAAATGAAAGAATTAAAATAATAATGCGGATAAATGATGCCAGAAAATGAATAAATAATAATGCATCATAAATTACAAAGACTTGTGCATCTTTGGAGGCAATTCATCTTCACTAAATAAGAGGTAATTTTATATGCGGTTATACAGGAGTAGCATTAATTTCCATGTATATTTTGCTGTATTGCATGCTTCCACCCTAATCCCTCTATAACATATTTACTCGTCGTACCACAAGCACCTTCAATAAAAAAACTAAAAGATAAAATGTTGCTAAGAACTCTGAAAAATAATGTCCATGTCCATGATGTAGTGGCTAGTGAGAGGGTGGTTGTTGTAATTGCATACACATGATCATCATGTACTCGATCATATGCCTGTCCTCAATCCTCAATCAATGATCGAATTAAAAGTGCTGGATCATCCACACGCAAAGAGGGTCACCCTAAAAGTAGAAGCCAGAGAAGAGGGAGGGTCTATGTCCTCATTTTTGCTAACAATTAAGTGGACCAAATTTATGGCATGTCTTTGGTACACTATAAAGGTATCCTTGGGGAAGGTCATGGTGTATTTTCCTCATTTTGATACTATGTCATAATATCTGTATTCATTATTTCTTCACTATCAAATAATATATAGCATACATTTTGGGACACTTTTCTTTTTCTTTTTCTTTTTCTCTTTCACTCAAGTCACATCTCTCTGCTCTATTTTTTTTCTTTCTCCTGTGGTCTAGAGTGGTGTAGAGCAAATTTTATTGTTATTTCTTTTGTCTTTACATGGATTTGAATGGCAAAAAGAAGGACATGTTGCCTCCATCTCCATAGTTAATGCATGTTGGAAGTGAAGATGTTGAGCAGCATGTGCCCTTCAAGTGGTGGTAGTTGGGCTCTATTATTGTTTTTTCATTTCAATATGGCGGCAAAGCAGTAAGCAGAGCACTTATACATAATACTAGTAAAATATCTAACTCTGTCTAGCCTCTCTGAGAATTTGCCTCAACATGAGTAAATTAAAAAATAAAAAATGACCCAAGACAGCTATAGATCATACAATTTCAGTTAATATTCTTAACAACAACATTCTTGTCAAAATTACATTTATCTTTTCTTTAAAATGACACTAACCCAAGAGCATATAACACACTCAAAGTTATGACTGTGTATTGATAGATCAAACATTCAAATCATAATATGGAAAAACAATAATGTGAGTATTAATTCTTTATCCAAAACATTTTACATTATCTAACTAGGAAGCTCAGATTCCTAGTCTTTTTATAAGCCAAATCACATTCAAAACTAGCATAAAGGGTGCTAGAATCCAAATACATAAAGAGGTAATGACGGTATAAGAGAGCAAGTCACTACTCGAAGGAAACAAGCTAAAACAAAACTAAAACAGCATCAAAATTACAATTCTTATTATAAGTTATAACCCAACAGCACCCACCTAGTCCAATCCTACACACTAATACACAAGGTGATGCAACTCTCCTTCAAAGCCCCTCAACAATAATGTAGAACTGCAACCAGACACGCACCAACAAGCCAATCTTCACCAAATTAAGTCCTTAATAAAACACACCAGTCACAACACAAGCATCAGCCCACGAACATACAATTGCTCCTTCATCATCACATGCAAGTATGCAACAAAGAGAAAAATCAAAACAAGCTTGACCCTCTTCCCAATTAAACATAAATTCTTTCCTTTGAAAGCCACATTATTGATACTACTACTATATATGCACGTCCATTAATTCAACTTTAGCACTTCAATATTACATTAATAATTAAACAACATAACAAAACACTACTATTAAATTGAAAAATCACACTTTAGCTACGTGATAAATCATCATACAACAAATCGGGTTCTTAATTCGGGTTTCGGGTCACACACACTACTAGCAAGTCTTCAACGGGTTCCCGCACAAACAATCATTGCTACTAAACGACGACGCTTCAAGGTGATCAAAGGGTTCTCCCATTGGAATTGATCCACATAAGTGGTTATGGCTAAGATCCAAATGCCCGATATACTTCGCGGAACACAACGAACCGGGTACCCGACCCTGTAACCCGTTATACGACAAATCCAAAGCCATGAAATACGAATTCGGACCAAAAACATCGGGTATGGTACCCTCCAACCCGTTTCGACTCAAATTCAAGATACCCATACCCGAATTGCTTAACAAAGTTGAAGGTATTTGACCCGAAAGCGAGTTACTATCCAAATTCAGGGTCGAAAGAACCCGCATTCTTCCAAACTCAGCCGGAACCGAACCGGTGAACCGGTTCGCAGACAAATCCAAGTCCGCGAGCCGGTAGATTTTCGCGATGGAAACCGGAATTGAACCGCTGAGCTGGTTCCGGTTCAGCAACGCGCGGCTGAGCATGGTGAGTTTCCCGAAATCGGCGGGGACCTCGCCGGAGAGACGGTTATTGCTGAGATCGAGGTGCTTGAGAGAAGCGAGGTTGACGATTGAAGGTGGAATCTCGCCGGAGATGGCGTTGTCAGCGAGGTTCAGCACTGTGAGCCGCTGTAACTTCCCTATGTCGGTTGGGATCTGGCCGGAGATTTGGTTTCCGATGAGGTCCATGATGCGGAGGGAGGAGAGTGAGGTGATACAGGGAGGAATCTCGCCGGAGATGGCTTTCCAGTCGGCGACGATGAGTGTGGTGAGGTGCTCGATCTTGCAAATCGCCGGCGAGATTTTGCCTGACATGTAGCCGGAGCGGCCGGTGCTCTCGAATATCACGTCCTCTGACTCGCCGCGGAGGTTGACGTCGGTGACGCGACCGGTGGTGGAGTCGCAGCTGACGCCGTACCAGTTGACGCAGCAGTTATCGCCGGACCATGAGTCGAAGACGCCGAGGTAAGGTTCGGTGAGTTCTTTCCGGAAGGCTAGAAGCGCCGCACGGTCTGCCGGAGAGCAGCCATTGACGGCGACGGTTGCGGCGGCGAGAATGGCGGTTACGATGATTAGAAACGGAGCCATTATTCAGTGTGTTTGTGTGAAAGTTTGCATGGGTATATAAATGCATTGAATGGACTATATTGCCCCTTGCATGGTGCTGTTATTGCAACATCAGAGTTTGAATGTAATCCACATGTCATTGTTGGTGCTTGAAAGTTGAAATTAATGCCTTGTATTCATGTCCTGTCAGTATTAAATTTTACAAAGTTTGCTTGTAGTAGGGAAGGTAGAGGAAAGAAAGTAAGTAGAAAACCACACAAGAGTGGAAAATGTAATGTATGCATCCAATAGTTAAAAGTACTTTTCAACTTAACGAAAGAAATTCTCACTTTTACGGATCCACCTAATATACACAAGTTTTTAATTGTGTAACCTTACACAACTAGATAAATTGTCCCTTCTACCCTTACAACAAAAATTAATCCCATCTCCATCCTTCCCACCCCTAATCTACAATTCCAGAAAAAATTCACAGCCACCACCATCTTCCTCCACCTCCTCCCTCCTCCACCGCCACAACCATCAGAGAAAATTCCAGGGCACCCACTTAACCCAGAAACCCAGAACAACAATCTCACCCAACGAAACCCACCCCAGCAGTAACCTCAACCACCCGAAACCCACCCTAACCTCCATCCCCACCACCGAAACCTCCATTCATCTTCCCCCACTACATTCGTTCTTCCCCTATCTCCCACCTCTTCCCTGGTTCTCCCTTTCTTCCTCCCCTCTCCCTTTTCCCCTTTCAACTCCCTGATTTTTTGGAAAGCTTTTTCCATCAAGCAAGGTGATGTTTGGGTTCAGGTAGATGAAGGGGATCTAGTCAGATCTGGTGCCTTTTGTTGAAGAAGAAGTTGGGGATTGCTTTCTTTGTTGAGCGGAGGGTGGGTGGTGGAAGGGGATGCCCAGAGCTCAACAATGCTCGATGTAAGAGAGGATGATGGTGGAGAGCAGAACAATGATGCTCTGATGCGGGACTCGGTGGTGAAGGTGTTGGATCTGTCGTGATGGTCTCACGGTGGTGTTGTGGCCGTGACTGTGGGAGCTCGTGGTGCTGGCTCCGTTTCGGTGAGAGGAGGAGATGGTGTAGCCGTGGCTGTTGGTGGTGGTGTTCAGTTCCAAGAATGAAGGTGAAGTCATGGTGGTAGGGGTGGTTCTCAACTTAAGATGAAAGAAGAAAATGGTGATGTTGCTGCAGGAGAAAAAAAAATCAAGAGAGAAAGATGTGAGTGGTGAGGGAGATAAACATGAATGAATTTGGAAAAGATGATTGGATGTTTCGGAATCTGGGTTTGGGTGGGGTTTGTGGATGTGGGTTGATGATGAATGGTGATGATGATGAAGGAGAAGAAGAAGATGAATGGTGATGATGAAGATGAAATTATGTTTTTTTTTAATATGAATTTGGGTGGGATGAATCTGGGTTGTTTTGGGTTAAAGATGATGAAGATGATGGGAAGGATGAAGATGGGATTACTTTTTTAAGCAGGGGCAAAAGAGACAATTTTATGGTTGTGTAAAGTTACACAACAAAAAAACTTGTGCATATTAGGGGGATCCCACTTTTACAGCTTTAAAATGTGCGTAAAGTGGGTTAGGAGCAAACCAACTAAAATTCGAACATAACCTTAGCGATGATGGCTTATGTTGGAGAAAAGAGTGTTTCGGTTACGGTTTAGGGCGGGGGAGTTACTAGACGTTTATAAAAGCAAACAGACACAAGCTCGTAGACGGTGGCGGAACTATTGGTTGACAAAGGGGAGCCTTGGCTCCCTCAAAGACTTTCTCAAAAAAAAAAATTCATATACATAGAATATATTATATTATATGAAACTAGTATATATAATAAAGTTAGTACAAAAAGTGACATAAGAGTGTGACATAAGTAGGAAAGTATAAGAAACTTGTTCAAGATGTAAGCATAAATTGGAATCCATACATGATTATAGAACACCAAATAGAATGAGATAGATTGTGTACCTGACAAATCATGAATGGAATAAGAATTCTTGTTTTCATCACCGGATCTTGTGACAGTCAAGTGACTGAAAATGACTAGGGCTTCCTCTGTATCTCACACTCCCTTTCACAGTCATCAATGGGGCAAGCTGTGGAGCCAGATTAGATTAGTGATTACAGAGGGGACCTAGCCAACATATATTTAACCCTAGTCCCTTCCCATCATGGGCCTATAGGTTAAGGCCTACACTGTAGTCCACACTAATCAATACAGATATCCAAGCCCAAATAAATAGACCACTTAACTGATTAAGTTGGCTTACATATGCACTTCTCTGGATCATGAATTAGCCAGTTTTTATTAAAACAAAAATTGCAATTGATTGAAGCCCACAAGAATTAATAAATAATTCTTACATTCTCCCACTTGGGCAAAATCAATTGCATAATTTATATTTTGAAAAACGACTCTCGGGCTAATGACTAATTTTGTTATGTGGCCACATTTTGAAAACACATGATCCAATGTGCGATATCTGAGACTCTTTCCAACTAAAGTAAAGTAATATCGAATCATGGCGGTCATCATAACATTTATTGGTATAAGACCTTCCATGGTTACAAACATCACCGACTCTGTCGACTAGTCATTAGTGTGGTGGAGTGTAGCAAGAAAATAACATGCCAATGTGATCCAACAACCAAACTGCTATTTTCTTTGTCGGTCCTACCGATTTCTCTCAAATGCCTTAAAGCCAAAGAAATCGTATGGTTCTTAGAACCATCATGCCTAAGCTCCAAACTGACGTCGACCACTGGCACAGAGGTCCCATTGACGTCGAGCTAAAATATCAATTTCTCTCAAATGCATTAGAGCCAAAGAAATTGTATGGTTCTTAAAACCATTATGCCTCAGCTCCGATCTAGTGTCGACCACCGGCGTAGTGGTCCCAACGACACCGAGCTCAAAATTATAATTATGCCTCGAACTGTCGACCATAGGCATGATGGTCCAACAACATAGAGTTCCAATATGTCTCAGACTCCCAACTGGTGTCAACCACGAGCATGGTGGTCAAAAAAAACACCGAGTCCCGATATGCCTCAGCTCCAAACTAGCGTCGACCACCGGCACAGAGGTCCCAAATGACGCCAAGCTCCAAATATTTAGTATGCCCCAAACACCATTCTGGTTTCAACCATGGGCACGATGGTTCTGAAAACACCGAGTTTCAAGATCTTTTATATCAAGTTGAAGCAAACTCAACTACTACATATTATCATTCAGGAGCAGAAAACTCGTTAAACTCTTCATCTCCTTGCAAGTGCTAAAATAAAAATTCACCTAAATCATGACACATGATAGCCCTCTTTGGAGAAGCAGTCATATGTAACAATTTAGAGAAAAACAAGAGATATATCATAGCACAATGTCAAACAAACTAAGGGCAATGTCTAACTTGATAAATCATGCAATATACCACAATCTCAATAAAAATAACATATTCAAATAAGTGATCAAATATAACATGTGATTCAACCAATTCAAGTCAAATCCTTAATTGAAGTAGTAATCATTTACCAAAGATCACCATCAATGGCTAATAAGGAATGCATTAGAATAAGCACATCAAGACATATAACTTTAATCAACATAAGCTATCTTAATGAGGCAAACATTAGTACACATTCCCCTTTGGGCAGAAAGTGTACACCAAGGCCAGAACCTCAAATGAAGTTACTCAATGAGCATACACTAGATTCGAAAATTCATCCCCTTTGGGAAGATAAATCCTCTAAGCCAATGCACCCCCAATAACTTCATTCATAAATTTTAAGGATATGCTACTCAATGAGCATACATTGGGTTTAGAAATCTACCCCCTTTGGGCGGATAGACCTCCTTGACCAATGTACCCCCAATAGCTTCATACATTAGTCAAACTCAATCAATCACTACATACAATTACGCCTTTTGGGCAGGCAACTACATGAAATGATTGAAAATATTCCTCAAACTACAAAGAGACTTATATAAACTAAAATGAGTAATCTCACTTTGGTGGCATCACACATAATAATTTATAAAGTTCTTGCATAGGAAATATATTTTTTTTCTTGCCAAAATCATGACCCAGTTCAAGCCAATGTGTATCCATAAATAAACATTATGGGTCATGAATTCAAATAGCATTCTAAATAAATTTTGTACTTGCATAGTTTAAACAGAAGCCCACAACCCAATAAAATTGCAAACCATGCAACATCAAATGGGCTAATAGAACTCAGTTTCACCACTTAATCAAATCAAGTACATGACATATTATTTATCCAGAATATTATTTTCAAAATATCAGCTGGAAAATAAATAAAATGATTCACCTTTTATTACTCTCCATGTGAATTCTCATTATCATAAAATATGAATAAGTTTACGGATAAAACGTACCTCAATGAAAGGAATAGGTAAAATATTTTACCCTTGTGCCAAATACTTTTAAATGATGAGGTCATTCCAAGACTTTTCACGACGTATAATTTGCTCAAGTCTCAAAAGTAAATCGAATCAAAATTGAAGCCAATGTCATAACATTACAACATTGTTATATAACTATAATGGTGACCTTATTGAACAAATAAATGCATTGTTTATACATGTGCTCCCACTCTTTCAAACAATGATCAATATGAAATTGGAAGATATACTAGCTCTATTTAAATCCTTAAAAAATTGGTAGGATAAAATAGTATGAGGCACATGATATGCTAACTCTAAATATTTCTTTAAAAGAAATATTCAAGAACGCAGCGGAAAAAAAAATATTAGAAAGAGATTTATGGAAGACATTATATTTTCAAGTTTAACAATATCATATAACACCGCAGATCAATATTCTAAAATGCATGTTTCATGTCCCTTAAAACTGAACATAAAAAATTCATATACATCAAAGATGACTATTCCAAATTCTTCACCACTAATAAATCACAAACATGAGAATTTAATCATTCATTATATATCATTTATTGAATTAAGGAGAATACCATAACATATCACTGCATCTCCCCTTTGGGCAGAGAATGTAGGACATGCCTAATATTAATCCTATATGATTCATTTCATGAAATTTAGTGAGAATCTATTCAGAAAGAAAATTTTCTATAAGTTAGTGCAATTAAAAACACTTTGACAAATAAAACTGTACAAAATTCTCAAAAAGATAAGAATGCCCGACCCACTGTAGGAGGCTACAACCAGATGAAATGTACATCTCAAAGGACTGGAAATTAAACTGATTTCCATGATCTGGACATTCTCTTCCTCATTCTTAAAAATAGATTGAATATGTCCTTACTCACTATTGTCATGTTCATAAAACTTTTCAATTGTTGTAGGATTCTAATCAAGTTTCATAAGATAGAATCCACTTTACATTTTTCCCTTTAGAACCTCAAACCCTCATCTTTCTCCCTTTGTGAGACATGTTCCTGTTCCTCAAGCTGCTGCAAGTATCCTTTTCTTTATCCAACTTCAATCTCCAAATCCAATTGTCCAAAGCTAAACGGTTAGTGATGCATTGGTATTTTCTATTGATTTTTCATTTTTGAATGTTATTATACTACAAGATTAACTTTGAAAAGTGAAAACTGAAGTGGTCCACTGGTATGGTATTTTAGTGGTTTGTGTGGTGCTTCTAGTAAGTAGTAAAACTAGTGTTTTCATATGAAACATAAAGGGTTTGGGTTTGGTGCTTCTTGAAAATGTGTTTTATTTTATTTTTAACGAAACAGAATGCTCCAATAGACAATAGTTTCCATTTTCCTAAATCCTAATGTTGAGATTGTTATTTGTAGCTAGCATATACTATCTTAATCTTATAATTTTTTGGTGTATTGCTCTTTACATGAAACAATAGAGTGCTACTGCTAGGTGATATATTTTTTGGGTGGTACTTTTGATCTAGTTCCTTATTTCTTTTTGTTAAATTGCTCACATTTCTAAATTATTATTGAATTTGGTAGCGGTCAAGCGTGCAACTTATCTTAGGCTTTGTAATGCTATTTTAGATTAGAGGATTATGCAATTTAGTTATGTTCAATTGTACTTTTATGTAATTTTGATTTTAGTATATAAGATTGGTATATAAAGTACTTTATTAATATATTACTCTTATTCTCTATGAAATTTTTTTTGTTGCTAAAAAATATTTTTGATTTTTATAATTTATGTTGGCCCCTCTAATATTTTGGTTGAAGGTCCGCCACTGCTCGTAGACATCAAACCATTTTCGCAGAGCGACTTAGAAAAGTTATTTTCTTAGTTGGCAAACAATTTTTAGATGGTGTTAAAAGTTTTACACTTTTCTTTTTGTTAAAAAAAAGTTTTACTCTAATGGATGGACATTATAAATTGTTTTTTTAGTAGGAGAATTTAAGTACGAGAGAAGAGAATAAGGGACATATCCAATAATGTAAAATAATTTTACTATGCGCGCGAGTGTGACGTGATTTTAGTTCATTAAATATGTGACATATTTTTAAAATATTAATGATTAACAACGTAAAAATTGTTTTACGCTATCAATACATAAAAAAATTAGTCACCGTATGATAGTTTAGGTGGTAGGAGCTGGGGGCATATGGACTAGGTAGGGGGAGGTCCATAGATCGATTCCTCGCGGGTGCAGTTTATCTTTCTGATGTAAAAAAAAATACATCAAAAAATATAATATCTAAGTAATACTCCCTCTGTTCCTTTTTAAGTGTTATTTTAGCAAAAAGCTCTCCAACCAAGATAGTGAGTTATTGGAGGTTTTTTTCCCATTCTACCATCTCACATCCTAATCATGAAGTTATAAAGTTTTTCAACAAAGATAGTGGATAATTAATTTTTTTCCACTTTCTCATATCATTAAACCATTTATCATTCTTCTCTTCCTAGTACCAATAAAAATTTATTACCTCCCTCCAATTGATGAATCTTTTCCTTTGACAGAATTTAATGTTAACACATTTTTCTATATAACTTTGAAAGCTCTTTTGGGTACTTTTATTTGAATTGATGTAATGAGAATTTAATTTCCAGTTACTAGAAAGAGTATAATTAAAAAAATGGATTTTAAAACATCAAAACATTGATGTAATGAGAATTTAATTTCCAGTTACTAGTAAGAGCATCTCCAATGCTAGTTCTTATTTCTTAGTTCTTAGCACTATTCATGTGGGCCCGTATTGCCACATGTGTTTAAGCAACTCTCAAGTAATTTTGCTCCAACCATGAGTTCTTAGTTCTTAGTTCTTACTACTATTCATTTGGTCCCACCAACCACATTATTTATACATTTTTTTTCCATAAAGTAATAAAACAAAACTCATAAAGTAATAAAGTAATTTGGATGAGAGATAAATAATTAATATTTTAAGCTAAGAACTCAAAAAGCAAAACATCTTATATAAGAACTGAGTTCTTATTTTTAAGAACTAAAGTCCATGTCAGCACCTCCAATGGTAAAGTTCTTAGTTCTTAGTTCTTAACTCCAAAATAAGAACTAAGAACCTTGCATTGGAGATCAGGGGCGGAGCCAGGAATTTCAGAAGGGGGGGACTGAGATCTTTGTAAGAAAATTTCAATTTTTATCAAATAAAAATTGCCAAAATTGGGTAAGCGAAAAAAAAAATTAGTGAGAACAAAAAATTAGTTTGAATGCAAGAGATATTTTATATAAGCATAAGAAATATCATATTAGTTTGGGTGCAAGAGATACTAACCGGCTGATAAGTATTCTGGTGAGAACAAAAAAGACTATCTTGTAGATAATTGAAGAGAAGAACCACAAAATATCTCTTCCGCACCAAAAAATTATCAACACAAAAGTCCACTGAATCTTATAGGAGACTTTTTACAAACAGTAGATGTGCATAATTTTTATCACTTTTTTTTTCACAAAACACAAACACCACAGATTCAATCTCATATAATGAGACCAATTAAGCAACAAAAATGAGAATTGAACCAATAAATTCTAGTTTGAACTCATGAAAATTTGAATATCCATAAAAAGTCATACATGAGAAAGTGAAGAGTAAGAGAGAAAATTGAGAGGTTCTAAAATATTGTACTAGCTAAGCAAAATCTCGTTCTTTTTCTTTGTGCTGTTTCTTTAATTAAACAAATCCAAACAAGGCAATAAGTTTTCTTCTCTTTGCCTTGTTTTTTCATTTCTCCTGCTTCTGTTTCCTTCCATTAGAAAAACACGGCTTCACTACTATCTTAATGTTATGTTTTTCAAATATTATAACTTTGGATGTGTGGGTCCCATTCCATGTGATTATTAAAAGAAAAATAAAATAAAAAGAGGAGCTGCCGGTGCTGTGTGTGTAAACAGTGGTGCTCACACACTGTTACTCTCTCTGCTTCTTGCCTAGTTACCTTTAAATGCTTTGCTTAAAAAAAATTCTTTAGAAATTTCAAGAAGCCAGGGGTGACTAAGCACAGGGAAGTCACCCCTGTGCTTCCGCCACTGTTGGAGATGCTCTAAGAACTGAGTTCTTATTTTTAAGAACTAAGGAGTCCATGTCAGCACCTCCAATGGTAAAGTTCTTAGTTCTTAGTTCTTAACTCCAAAATAAGAACTAAGAACCTTGCATTGGAGATGCTCTAAGGGTATAATTAAAAAAATGGATTTTAAAACATCAAAACGACAGTTAAATTGGAACAAAAAATTTCTTCTAAAACGATACTTAAAAATGAACGGAGGGAGTATGTAATTACGGTATTATATCTCTATTAGTAGAATTCTATTGTTTTTTTTTTGAAATGTAGTAGAATTCTATTGTCAAATAACTTAAACTAGTGTTTTTTATCCGTGCGTTGCACGAAAAATATGTCTATTGTATTTGATACATCAATTAATACTTAAAAATATAATAAACAACAAATGAAATAGAAGAATCTGAAATGATGAGCAAAGTGGAGAGAAAGTCTTAAATTGAAAATTTTCTAGCATAGATTAAAATTCGTATCCCCATAGGATAGCTCAAGTGGTAGGAGCGGTGGGGTATATCGAGTTGGGTAGGGGGGAGGGCTAGGGATCGATTTTTAACGGGTGCAATTTATCTTTTAGATGTATAAAAAATATATTAAAATTCATACAATTGAATAACTAACAAAAAAAATGCTTAACCAAATCTCGAATTTCGCAAAACATATCAGAGGATGATTTAATTATGGCTAATAAACAATAACTGATTTAATCTACAATGAAAAAAAGAGAAAAGATTTTTTTATAAACGTGATTATGAGAGTTCGGGTTTTCACACAGTAAAATAAACTAAGTTTGATTCAGATCAACATAAAATCGTTTAACGTTATTCATGCACATAAAGACAATAGCACGAAATCAACAATAAAACATTCAGAAACATTAATCTTAGAAACAAAAAAGTATGTGATAGTAGCACAAATTAAGTATTGTGAGAGATAAATCATAAAGTATGACATCATTTTGTGTTTATACCAAGTCATTCAGGTTTTAACCAATATTTAATCTTAGAAAAAAAAGATGTGATAGTATTTGATAGGGAAAAGACAATTGCCTAAAGACCATTAGAATGATTAACAGTAGCAAATTGTGTGCATCCTCGGACCAAATCTTTTTAGTGTTTTTACCCATGCGTTGCACGGTGAACTTTGCTCTTGTGTTTGAGGCATGGATCAATACCTTGGTTTCTACAAATTTGACATGCTAAAAACACTATTTGTTGAGATTCTTACTTGATGGAATTAAGAAACTAACAAAGATGATCATTCAATAAAACAACTCCACAACATAATATGAAATACCACACGGCCCGTAAAATCTCATATAATTTTTATGTACATTTACTCCTAAAATCATTAGAAAAACTATGAACAATGTACTTAAATCATATATGAAATTTTATTTTCTTATTAATGTTTAACATTAAAGCATTTCCATGCTAAAATGTTCTTTCCCGTGGGAGCTTTTTGCCATGTTATTTGAACAATATAAAATAAAAATAGACTATATTGTTATGTAGAACATGTACTTATTTATTGAACTCATAAATGACGAAATAATGAGGTTTACCTGTGTTTTTGCTATGTTTCTTAAGTTGTTTGGAGTGACTAAAACATTGTCGCAGTTAAATGTGTATTTTTTAGCTGTCATATACTTGGAATAGGTTGTGAGGAGGAATATTATGGATGTCACATGCTGTAGATTGCTTTGAGGTAGATTGACATGAGTCCTCATGCACATGAATTGAATATAGTGCTTAATATAGGAACTTTGGCAGTAGCTTACCAATGGCTAGCTTGTTGGTAATAATCATGATGCATGACTTAAGAGTTAAGAACTTAAGATATATTCAACTGTTAACTGGTTGTGTAACATTACTATTGGTGTTGTCTTTACCTTGTGTATATTGTGCACTTGAAGAGGGAGAGTTAGGCAAGATCTTGCACATAAAACTCTCAGCTTCTTGCCTGTATTGATCAAAGTTCTTATCACCGTTCAACAATGCCCTCTACGGTAACAATTAAAAAGAATAATGAAAACCCAATGAGTCATGCAAACTTCAAACTAACAAAACGGCTTTTGATATTTTTAAATGCTGGCACATGAGTAATTTTACCTTTTAGAGAAGGACATGTGCACCAGCATACTTGTTGTTCCAGCTGAAGACATTTGGTTGATCCTCAGCTCCCAATGTCTTTATCAAATTGTAGTATTTAAACGCATTTGTAGCTCATGAAAACAACATTTTGTTTACTCTCACTCAATACTGCATGCCCAACCTAAAACATTTAGACCTGCACAAAATGGCATTTGGGTCCTCTAAAATCCTACAAAGTCATGATAATCATAAGCAATTTATAGTATCCCAAATAATTTAAACAAAGTAAATATGGAAGCATTTTATTCAATCAAAGTAAATCCGAATCAATCAATCTAAGATACTAAGATAGAAAGAACAATCATAATAAAAATGTAGATATTTATAAAACATAAATACAAACACCAAATTCTAGTGCTTTGTACCATACACTGAATTAACTAATATAAAGGTTATGAAAGACACATGAATTAATTGAGTAAAATCTGTAACTTTGCACATGTGAGGTATAATTGAATTTTGTTCGCTAAGATGTAAACCCATGCGTTTCATAAAGGGTATAAATGTGTACTTTTTAGCTGCCATATACTTGTAATAGGCTCACCATGTCTTTGAAACCAAAAGTAACCCAAACAATCAAAACATGGATCTTTCGCTTCATTCCACAAAATCAAAACCAAAATCAATTTTGTATCTGCATATATATAGGGAGAAAACTGCATATGCTAAGGTGAGGAATGAAGGGAAAAGGATTAAAATGATTCATAGAAGTGTTTCTTTACTTAGAAAAGACAAATGTCCTAGAGCTTTCTTAAACAAATTAGAAGTTGACAAATCTAACTTGCTGCTTACTCAAGCAAAATTAGGAAAGAAAAAAGGCTTGAAGAGAAATCCAACAATGTATGTTTCTTTTTACTGAAGCTGAAGGTAAAAGATCCATTCTTTCATATATGAGAAGCAAAACTTACATGATTTTCAGTCATTGAACTATTATAGCATCCTTCAAACTCTGGTTATCTCTCACAATTTAGTATTGATAACATATTGCTAGAGATGTATGGTTCGTAACACTTTTCCAGCTGAATCCCTAGTTTAGACTTTCATTGAAACAAATATACCCATATTTACCCAAATATACTCAAATATCAATTTGTATTCAACAAACCTCTTCATTACAAAAAAAAAATGAAGATCATAAGCACAAATAGTATTGCTTAAACAATCAAGGAAAAAAATCACAACATGATTGCTTAAAAATTTATTCAAAGTGTGGTCATACCTTTTGGAAGCAGATGATGGCTTTCATAGTAGTGTAATCGTTGGGCTGTCAAATTGGTGTGGAAGAGTACTCTGAACTCTTTCTTCTGTATAAACTCTAATGGAGTTTTCGGTTATTTTTTATTTGATGGAAAAAATTGTTGGTTTTGACATACCATTCAAGATAAATAGAAATAACTTTTTAGAATGATATGATATTAATTTAAATCACTTATCACAAATTTTGTATTTTTTTAAAATGGCTAGTTATAAGGAAATTTAAAGGTTAAAATAAAAGAAGATATACAATATTTACCCATTGAATATCTTTTTGCTTTTTCCTTGACGTGAATCTCTTATAAATGGAGCATGATCACGTTGGATTTTATTTATTTTAATATTTAACATAATCACATTTTTTTTTGAAAAATTAAATATGTAACATAATCACGGTTTTGATATCAGGGAACATGTAAGATAAATTAAAAATAAAATAAAAGATAAAAAATCAAGAAATAAACAACCCAAATCCTAACCAAATCTAAAATTTAAAATGGTAATAATTAAAAATAGATAAAAACTACCAAAATCTAGCAAATCACAATAAAAACTCATAAAATCATGAATTAATTAAAAATCCGAAAATTCAATAAAAATGAATTAATACTCTCAAAATAAATAATAAGATAAAGTCAAGAAATAAAAAACCTAAATTCTAATTAAATATAAAATTTAAAAAGGTAATAAATAAATATAGATAAAAAGTATCAAAATCTAGCAAATCACAATAAAAACTCATAAAATCCTGAATTAATTAAAAATCAAAAAATTCAATAAAAATACCATAAAAATTAATTAATACTCTAAAAATAAAATCAAAAATAAATTAAGATAAAATCAAGAAATAAACAACCTCAATCCTAATCAAATCTGAAATTTAAAAATGTATTTTTTTATGAGAATTAACATGAGAATGACACATGATTTTTTTTTTATGAGAATGACACGTTACTAAGAATTAACGTGAGAACGACACGTCACTAAATCAGCCTGATGGAAGTTCTTCTTTTCTAATATATATTGATATTGATATTGATTGATTAGTTTTGATGTATTTTTTATTTTTTATTATGTTTCCTTATTTCAGTAGTGATTTAATTCCTATATTTTTTCGAAGCATCAAAATGAGATACAGTTTCTATCATACCCAAATTCTGACATATCTTTTTCTCCAATGAAAAATTCTTATATATCTTATATACTAATAAGAATCACTTATATCCAATCAAATAAAGAAAACATATCAATTTGGTTTAGAATCCTAGCTAACAGAAATATGGTACCTTAATACATATTAAATATATTTTCTGATCTCAACATATAGACATAATTTCTCTTATATATAATATAAAAAGTTTACTTAATTGTGGAGAAAGCGAAAGAAAAGCATAAAATTTTGTGAAATCATAAAAATAACATAATAAAAAATCTTATAATGATTACTAATCAATGAGATAATTTCCATTAGTTTAAACATTATTCGGAAGATAATCCGTGAGTAATTATTTATCAATGAATAACTTCTATATTTGTTCTACCATAAAAAAACTTCTATTTGTTTGAACTTTGAATATCTTTTCAAAAAAAAACTTTGAATACATTGAACGAGAGATGTGTTCTAGATGTAGCTTACACTCAATGAATAATTCGACCAACAGGAGAATGGTATAACTTGGAACCACACACAGATGAAGAAGAACACTAACACACGCAACAAAAATAAAATAAAATCAATTGATTGGTAAGAAAATAAAATTGAAGAACTACATAGATAGGTTGATGAATATATTGTACATCAATTTTGGCTTCCCTCTCTCTAAGAAAAAAAAACTATTGACTGAGATTCAGTCTCATATCATTCTATCTAGTTTTGAAGGCATCCTTCTTAACCAATTTTCAAGAGGTGAAGGAAAGGGTGAACGAAATATTGGATGCCTCAGCAAATAAAGCAACCAAAAAATCACAATAACTTTGAGAGGAAAAATGAAACTAACAATCCCCATTACCAAGAAAAAAATCATAGTTAACAATGAAGCTGTGAAGTCCTCCCAGCTCAAGAGAGATTCCAGCTTCTCACCTTTTGTGGCCAAATCACCCATCAGTGCTACATATTTTCCAGCAGCAATTCTCAACCTATCATACCTATTCCTCATGATGTTGTCTCCAAATTTGGAAGGAATTGGATCAAACTCTTCTTCCAATTCATCTACATTTGCTGTGTGAACATGAGACAGTTGTAAATCTACTTGAGACAATTTTCTTGGCTTCCTTAGACACAGCTGAAGCACATTGATCAGGATCATTAAACAAATCACTGTGGCAAGCAAGCGTTGAGGGGGAACATAAAAATAGCAAAAGATAGCCACAAGGAAGAAGAAAACCGAACAAACTCCTTTGAATATGAATTGATACTGCTGATACAAATTCTGATTCAGGTACACGATCATCATAGAAAACATTGTGGGGAGCAAGAGTTGAGGGTGACAAACCACAAGGAGGAGAATAACACAAGCTAAGACTGTTGCATATGGGTTTTTCCACTTGCGTATGTCGTCGAGTTGAGCGAATACGGCAGTGACCTTGCTCACGAGAATGTTCACCCTTTCAAAGTCAGCTCTGCCTCGCCTCATGCTCCACGCGATCTCACGCGAATCCAGCATGTATTCGACAACCTCTCTTCTCAGCGGCGATTCATTCTTGCTCATCTTTGATGCCACAAGCAACACAGTTTGTTTCCTCAAACCACTCAACTGAGATGGAGACAGTGGATTGGAAAAATGCAGTGCCGGAAGCTGTGGTAAGGTGTAGACTTTGCAGAGATTAATCATACTCGGACAATAAAACCTGAAGGCCAAATGAATCACCCCCATCTTCTTCAGCCCTGAAGGTTGGAGTTCTACAAGTGGATAAGAATAGGAGTAAAGTCTATTGGTTTCTAGTTCTGAAAGACAAATTCTCACCCTCCCCATTCTTGTATCCATTGCTCCTGAAGCGATATCTCCTTCATGTAATTGGCAATTATCAAAAACAGAAACTGTGATGAATGTGGAGGGGTCATAGACCTCCCAAGAGAATTGTTCATTCCACTTCCACTTTGGAGAAAGACTATTCACAACTGTTCTTGTCTTAACCCATTTTGGGCCATATTTAGCAACACAATACGCATCGGTGCGTCCCGGTTTCATGGCTGGAAGCAATGTAGCATCCAATATCCCCATCTGAAAATCTCCAACCTTGACTCTCCACAGTTTCTTGGCTGTTGGATTCCAATCACTGCTACACTGAGGCTCATCATCAAACATATGGTACCCACCATCCAAAGAAAGCTTCACCAGTATCTCACCTGCAGATTCTCCATGCAGTTCAACACCAAAGGTTTTAGTTGGCACAGATGAACCATCTAATCTCTTGTCTTCATTCTTAATGGGAATCACACATGTCCCTAACCTCTTGTGACCTCCTTGTGTTCCTTGTTCCTCCACACTGAGAAACAAGTGCTGATGATCAAATTGCTCTTGCTCTGCCACAGCAATTAACAAATCTTCATTCCATGTTGGGTTTCCATTATTGCTGTTCACCATTTTGCTAGTAAAAGTGAAATTCCCCAAAGTAGCTTGGATGAAAATCAGTGAGTTTTCACTTTCAGTTCCATCTTGGAGTACCAAGTCCTGGGCTTGAATCAAATTAACCCTAAGACACCAAATCCTAGGCATAATGTATATCCCTGAGCGAGTGTTAGTAACATCGTAAACACCAATTGATTCAGCAATTCGCTGTAAATGCAATGCATCAGGAAATGCCTCATCAGCTTGAGTTCCCATCCAAGTAGATACCATAAGCTCTCCCCTGCGTCTTTGCCCTATGTGATCCTTTAGCCCAAAACACTGGAGTGCTAGTGCACTATCACTTGGAAACTTTTTGGGAATATCAGAAACAGCAAATGAAACCTTACCAATGTAATCATCAAACTCATACCTCCCATTCCCAAAAGCACTGTCTTTGACAAAAATCTCAAGAGTTTTCTCTTCAGTTCCAATTTGGTCTTTGTCAAGGGCAAAGACTTGATTCCATTCTGGATCATAATGACCCCTGAAGGAAAGGGTTGTGCCCTTGAACCTTCCAAGTTTGACCTCAACATAAGGACCCCAACTGTTATGGCCATAACATGCAAGCAAATCTCTGGCCCTGGCAACCCTGACAAATAAGTAGTCAGGGATCTCAACAAGGTCAGTGCCACTTGTGAACATTCCTCCATTTTTGGCTCCAATGTTTGGAGAGATTTCCTTCAAATTGAAATCCATTCCCTGGCCTGACAAGGAAAAAAATTAAAATTGAAATCTTTGATACTGACAAAATATTGCTAAATTAGAGTGCAAAGTTGTTTGTATAAAATTGTTGTCAACATTTTATAACATGACTCCCCCTGTAGCAGCAACATATATAACCGAGGGAGAGTCATTTAAAATTACCTTAAGATGAAGATGAAACTTGACCCTCAAGGTACTAGGGAATGCTAAAGGGGCTGTAGCAGTAGTAGTGGAAAGGAACTGATGAAAATAAGGTTTTATGGGATGGGATTGGTAAAGTTTTTTTTAAAGGAAATCTGCATCATATTTACGTTGATCTTTTATTTTATAAAATCACACGTTACTAATATATTAATCATATTCATATAAATTAGTTTCCAGTTGTAACCAAAAAAAAAAAAATCATATAAATTACTAATACACTTTGATCCCGTCAAAAAAAGTAATACACTTTGATTGACTGATAAAATTATTTAAGGCAATCATTTTATAACTACTATTGATATTGTTTATTTGATTGAATAGATTTAAGAATTAATTACTGAAATTGGTGAAATTAATAAATATATTTGGTTGAATAACTATTTGACCATAACTATTTAAGAATATAATCAATTTTGATATGATTTTGATTCTTTAAATTTTCATTCAGTCGGGATGTAAATTGTTATTCCAATTATAAATCACCCTTCTTGTAGTCAGATGTACATTTGTTCCCCCTACTACTTAATGCGCTGACCGTGAAGTGAGGGATTAGTCTCACAACTGTCGACTGTGGGGATATCTTGGTCAACACAAAAAAAAATATTTATCTTTGTAATTTAGATACTTTATAATTTTATGAATGACCATCATATTTTTTATTGCACATATATATTACTTATAACTTTAATGTTAAATTTGAATATGAATACATTTTTTTAAAATCTGTAATAAACTATAGCTGATCCCTGAACCTTCTCATCCTCAATTATCCTATATGGATGATGTATCTAGTGAGAGGGTTTTTTTTTTTTTGATAGACAAATGTTAGTTGTTAGAAATGTCACTAAATTAATCTCTCATCCGGATTCGAACTCGGAACCCTTCACCCTTCATCTCACTCAACCCTTATGTCCCCAGCTCTTACCACTTGAGTTATCCTTCAGGGACGAGAGGGGGGTTCTTATGTGAGAGTGAGAGAATTGATTTTTAACCATCAGATCAAATTTAAAAGTTGAGATTAGAGGCCACTAAAAAATCCCGTGCCTCCCTGCTACCTCTGTTTCCAAAACCCTTGTCCTGTATGAATTGTATCTTCATCTCTTTTTTTTGCCAGCACACCAAGTTTTGAAGTTCGAACTCTATATCTTCGTCTCGTTTCTTTTCTATTTGACAAAGAAGATCTAATTAAATTTGTTTCTCCTTGATGCTGTTGTGTTATGGACAAATTTATTTTGAATGTTTACCAATAAAACTAATCCAAGAGGATGGATCTGGTTATGAATGTTCAATCAGGGCACACTCCCGTGCCACACTATAGCTTGGGCATGTGAAAATATTCGAACCACAAATTCACAATCATACATGTGAGACTAAAAAATATTTGCATACTATATGAAGTTACGGCAAAGAAGTTGGAAATATAGTACAGTAATGAACTTCAACTCTCATACATATATCAAACTTCAGAAGAAAAGCATATCTAAAAAATAAATCTGAAGAAATTGTTCATTCTTATTGCCTCCAATCTTCACCAGCATAAACTGCTTGATCTCCAAGCTCTTCCTCAATCCGAAGTAACTGCAGCAAATTTCAGAGCGTAACTACTATGTTTTTCCTTGTTTTCAATTTAAGAGGAGGACAAATGACAATAGACTTAATTGCATTTTTATCTCATCTATTCAATTGTGCGATTTTTGAACCCCTAATAATGTTGTTAAAACGAACGATTTTGGTCCTGGAATTTTTAATTTGTGAAAAATCAAGTCCTTTCGTTAGATGGACATCCAAAATGTAACGGAGGGGTACCACATGCCATGTCACTCTCTTAATCAATTAATAATAAAATTAAAATTAAAACATGACTTAAATAACTAAATATAACCCTAAAAAAATCCCAAACCTAGCAGCCCCACCCCCTCTTCTTCATCTTCTTCCTCAACACTATATCCTCCATAATCACCTTCTTCCCCAACACCATAAGATCTAAGTAACAGAAAAGAACACAGATCCTGCCAACATTAAAAGAACACAAAGATCCTACAAACATTAAAAGAACACAAAGCAACAGAAAATTTCATTCCAGAATCAAAGTAAACAAAAATGGGAATAGGTATGTAGGAGTAAATTTAGTTTCATAAACATGAAAGCACAAACCCAGAGCCAAGCCAATACCAAACCACAACTACTGTCCTACAACCTGACGTGCCCTTCTTCGCACCACCTCCCCACCTCCCCTCTCTCTCTCTTCAAGCCAACCACCATCAGACCCAATCACCAACCAAACCCCATCCTGTTGGAGCCAGAAGCCCCACGAACCCAGGTCCATGACAGAGCACCACCAGCATTCACCCAACCTGTCCTCAAGCCCCACCGCAACCTCTGATGAACAAAGCCTCAAACCTCCCTCACCGGCGCAGGCAGTGCTGCCAGGTCTGCTCCGCCGCAAACTTACTTCACACCGTACTTGGAGCGCTTGTTAAGCGCATCATCGTCCCACTCCCGTTTTCATTCTCTCGTTATCTTTCTCTTCTCTCTCACAATCACAATCTCACCCTCTTTCTGTGTGCGGCTTCTGTGTGTAGGGAATGTTTTGGGAAGTTAGGTTAGTTGGTGTTGGGGAAGAAGATGAAGAGAGGGGGTGGGTCTGGTTTAGATTTTGGTGTTGCTCCGATACCCATTAGAAATGGGAGGGTTTTGAACCCTTCAGTCTATATTTATAATGTAAAGGATTAGATTAGATTGCAAATTATAAAAATGTATGAAACCCCCTCCACTTTTAGATGGGTGCCAGAGAAATTGCCTATGGCTTTTGGTGGGTTCTCTCTCTCTCTCTCTCTCTCTTAGGGCTATATTAGTAATTTAAGTTATGTTTTAATTTTAATTTTACTATTTAAGTGAATAAGAGAGTGACATGGCATCTACGTGGCACCCCGGTTGGCGTCCATGTTAATTAATAAGAGAGACATAAGCTCTCTCCGTTTCATTTTGGATGTTCATCTAAAAGTACCCAATTTCCACAAATAAAATATTATGGGACCAAAATCGCTTGTTTTAAACAACAGAGACCCAAATCGCGATAGATGAGAGACCAAAAGTGCAATACGACATGACAATAAGTACATGAACCAAAAGTAGCCATAATTATAACAGTGAAGTAAAAGCATCAGCATAAGAATCAGAAAGAGACCTGGTTGTACTTCTCTAACCGCTCTCCTCTGCAAGGAGCACCTGCTTTAATCTGACCAGCAGCAAGGCCAACAGATAAGTCAGCTATGAAAGCATCTACAGTTTCCCCACATCTATGAGACATTACCACCCCCCAATGCGCTTCCCTTGCCTGCTTCACCACTTCAATGACCTCTGTAACAGTCCCAACTTGGTTGACCTAAATTACGATGGGAAACCATCATGTTTTAGTGTTTCTTTTCGTCTAAGAAAATAGAAGGGAACGTACAAAAGAGGAGGATTAAAATACCCTTCCAAATTACAGAAAAAGCACATGAATAAAGAGGCAAACAATGTTTATAACTTAATATTTCTTTCTCTTTTATTTGCATGAAAAAGCAACCTTTTCCAAAATCTGTAGATATCAAAAGTCTCAACTTAACTATGAAACACTGACTTTTTCCATTCCATGAACAACTAGATTTAGCATTTATTATTCAAAACAAAAAACCTCTCTAAGTTAAAACAAAGTGAGATATAAGGTTAAATTCACTATTAGACCAACCAACCCCTTAAAAATTCATTGAAATAATATTCGGTTACCTACTTACCTTCAGAAGAAGAGCATTACAAGCAGATTCGGTTATTGCTCTCTCAATGCGTTTTGCATTTGACATTAAGAGATCATCCCCAACTACCTGCAGAACCATTCAAAAGAAGCGAAACTATATAAGCAGAAGTTCCAATCAGTAGTTAATAGATCAACTAGTGGTAACATGCAAATGACCTTCCTAATCCTCAACCACAATAAGGTGACAACTAGGACCAAAAATGAATGCAAAATATCTCAAACAAAATAATAAGAAATCATACCCGACAAAGTCCAAGAGTTGAAATAAATATTAATTTCTTAAGCAATAATACCTGACATATTCCAAGACTAGAGATATACTTGATATGTTCCCAATCTTCCTTGTCAAATGGATCTTCTATTGATACAATTGGGTATTCTACAAATTCAGAAAGAAAGATTGAAAATAAACATGAAGCATAGCCAAAATAATTTATAGCCTACTTAATAGGAAATGGGGTAAGATAAACTGTCTTACCAGAACATAGTTCCTTGTACAGCTCAATCATATCCTCTGCTGACTTAAAATTCTGTCCTGACTTTTGAGGAGATTGAAAGTCCAGGTCATATCTTTTACCTATTTGAGGGGAAGAAACATATAACCATAGCATAAACTGGTTAAAGATTGAATGTGGAAAGCCAAAAAGCACTAGTGGATTTTAACACCTTGAGGTGAAAGGTGCCTCACACAAGAAAGGCATTAACATTAGAAAAATAAGAGAACATGGCATATATTACTTACTTTGCATTAATTTTCCATCTAATTAACCCCTCAAGCATAATAATGTGTCAATAACAAGATCTAAAGATTATTAGTTTATAGCCATAACACATTGTACTGCAACCATATTACATTGTGTTAAACTTCCACAGCCATATTTTCTCTCTCTAATTTTTCAAAGAGTATGTAAACCCAAAATAAATCTGCTAGGACCTAAGTGCAAGGTATGAGACTTGAGTCTCACATTGGAAATATGGGATTCTAATGTGGGATTTATAAGGCTTTGGGCTCTCCAACTACAACACCTAGCTTTTGTCGTATGGTTCTGCCAAGGTTCTTGATATCAGGGCCTTCCACCATGTCTCTCAGTTACTGTTTGCGGACTAGTTAAAGGATTAGTGGAGAGATGTTAGGACCCAATTGCAAGGTATGAGACTTGAGTCCCACATTGGAAGTATGGGATTCTAATGTGGGATTTATAAAGCCCTGGGCTCTCCAACTACAACAGCGCTTTTGTGGTATGGTTGTCCCAAGGTTCTTATCAGTTATTAATATCTGAATGAAAATGTTACATATTACCCCCTCCCCCCCCCCCCCTCCTCCGCCAAAAAAAAGAGAGTTATGATTCATACCAGGTCACAAATATAAGTAGATTCAGAAACCAAGTCGTGACGATATCCCTAAATTGAATGTAAATTGAGAGATGAGAGATCACTATAAGTCTTCGGTATTGATAGCATTATTGAAGTGCTATATAAGATTCCTATTTTTACAACTCTGAACAAAGCTAATATTATTTTGCAATGATAGCACATTGAAATAAACTGCATTTATTTTTTGTAGATGATGCTGTGAACCAGTTAACATATTTCTCATTATGTTAGCAACAAGCAATATTAGAGTGAGCAAGAATTACCAAATTCCATCTTCTAATAATCTAAAAGCAAATAAGGGGCAGTGAATTATAATTACCTATGCAAAAATTTGTAGCAGCGACATCAAGGGCTATCTTTATTTTCTCATTATAACCAGTTCTGCTAATGGCCTCCTTTACAAGATCCAGGGCTTCTCTAAAGCTGATAACATTCTCAGAAAATCAGATCAAAAGTAGAAATCAATATAACCACAACACCTCTAAAAGTAATCATTTTATAGCAGAGAAATACATAACAACACTACCCAAGCATGCATTACATAGAAAATAAGTGACTTTATGTAAAACATAATAGTAGTTTGGCACTAAAATAATTTAGATAACATGTTTTAAATAAAATGAATAAAAAGCAAGTAAATTAACTTAATACAATATGTTGATTCAGAGATAAAGCAAGTCAGATTAAGAAGCAAATTACAAATGGATTTTTATCCATCATAGATTCCAAGGACCAGAGATATTATATGTCCAACAAATTAGGCAGTAATAGAAATTACAATAACAAATGAATCACCAACCAGCTTCATGGTGTGATGGTCATTATATTATATGTTACTCATTTAATGGTAAAGAATTTTAAAAGCTCTAGAAAATCCATAAAAAGCTTACCTGGAGACATTAGGAGCAAATCCACCATCTTCGCCAACATTACAGTTATGGGCCCCAGATTTTTCTGTAATAACAGCCTGCCCTTTTGTCATCAACAATACAAATAAATATATCAGCTTAAACATGATATATGCAAGTGGAGAATGTTAGGAATCTTTACTCCATCATTGAACATGCACGTGACACACACATATATGGGCTGAGAAACAGATTGGGTTGCTGAATCAATTAAAACCAAAGACCAAGGCCATAGGAACTTAAGCAGCAACAAAAGCAAAGACAGCAGTAGTAAATAATAATAGCATAGGATCTAAATCATTGTAAGACCGCTAAACAACAATGCAAATAAACTTGATAGTTTTCCAGCTTGGGAACATTACAATGAGTGAGGTTATGAGAAAAAAACATCTAAACATAGAGTAGAAAAAGAAGGATTATGTTAAAAAATAAAGCAAAATCACCTTCAAATGATGATAGGTCTCAGAGCCCATTCGCAGTGCTTCCTCAAATCTACTAGCTCCAACTGGAAGAATCATGATTTCCTGACAGAAATAATGCATGAAAGCTTTCTCAATTGAAAGAATTTAAAATCACTACGAAGCAGCAGGTGCAACACAAGATTAAAGATAAACTACAATCAATAGAAATTGGTTACAACAAAATGTATGAGACCCGAGTTATTTTATAATTAATTTGGCATGTAATATAAATATTTCCATATTCATTTAGCACTTAACTTAATTTTCCATAAGTTTCTTTTGAGGAAAGGAACACAACCCTAATAGAGGTAAGGTTACTGAAACAGAAACTATACCTGAATAGCCAGATTATTCCCAGCATGTTTTCCACCGCTTATAACAGTAAAGGCAGGAACAGGAAGTAGTGGGCTAGTTCTTCCAGACAGGTCAGCAATGTGCTTGTATAGTGGAACCTGGTATTTTTTCATGATCGCTTGACAGCATAAATATACTTGTTTTCTAGATTAAAAGCTAAATGAACTTAATAAAAACATCAAAGGACAAATAGACATGCCTCCTTTTCAGAAGCCCCAGCTTTGCAAGCAGCAATAGAAACAGCTAATATAGCATTGACTCCAAGTTCCCCCTGCAAGCGAAAATAAAAAATGGAACAGATTAAAAATAATATTAAATCTTACAGAACTTGGGAGAAGTATCTTTTAAGACGAAAAATTCAAACATGCATGTCATCATTAGCATCTGTTCATAACATATTATGTCATCAGAATCAGCCACATACACACAGCCTTCATCAAGCTGGCCAGAAGAAAGACAAACAATCCCTTGGAGTTTTTCTAAAAGAATGATATTGTGGATTTGGACAAATAAAAACTGAAAAGGAAACTGACTAAATTATTGCAGTTTTTACTTGGATAAGGTTAAAAGATTCAATTATGAAATCCCATCTTGCTGAAATGAAAACCTACTTCTATAATACCCTTTTTGAATCTATCATGTTTCCAACAGCTAAAAAAATTTCAAGTAACATAAAGATGTGCTTTGTGCAGGAGATGACAATTTAGAAAATAAAACAGTGAAAATATACAGACAAAACTGATAGTTTTCACTATTTGACAGTTTGAGTTACTTTTGAGTTATGAGTAACAACCTATCATTATCCCAACTGTATGATTGTATCATTGATCAATGTCATAACAGTTTTATATTCATTGCCCACTACCCAATACAAATTTATCTTAACTACAACATCTCACAAATGAATATCAGAAGAATGCCAAAACTCCTATCCTTGAATAGAGCAAGAGAAGAAAATGATCCTATAATATTATTCAACTTTTGATAGTTTATTTTAGTTTTTTCCTAATTGGATGCAAAGAATCATTAAATTGAAATGACATGGATTTGACAACTAATTATTTTTGTTACCGGTGGAAAGATGTTAAAATACCTTCTTCTCTGTTTTGTCGAGGTCTATCATTGCCTGATCAATCTGGGACTGCAGAGTTGGGTCCATACCAATAAGTGCCTCTGATATTTTCTCATTGATATTTTTAACAGCTTTAGCCACACCGTTTCCAAGATACACAGCTTTGTCCCCATCCCTTAACTCGACAGCCTCGTACCTGAAACGAATCATTAACCATAACAGTCAATCTTAATCCCATTTTATGATTGGCCTAAGAAAATAGCCAACAGGCTAGAAATCCAATAACAACCCTAAAATCCCCAATATCAGCAGACTGCTGATCCCAATCAAAGAATCACCCAAACACGGCAATGCAGTTCAGTTAACAGTCACAAATGAGCCTTGCCACATCGGTCAGGCACAACTGTGGACATTTATTGAAGAAGTTTCCTCTTCTTAAATAAATGTTAGTAAACCATTTTGGATTAATGGATTGATATTTGATAGTAGTCAAATGTGCAGCTAATCTTGGGCTTTAATCCAGCTATTTTGGCAAAGAGAATTCAGTTATTTCATTTATATTTTGGTGTGATTTGATTAAGTACATAGACTGGGACATGCTTTGTAATCTATGAATTTATTCGCTGATATAAAAACTAAATTTATTTTGGCCCCTCCGTCCAAATTTTCTTGTTCAAGTTATACACCACTCCACTGGTCAGGACTTCCACATTGATTATGAAAATTCAAACCAATACAAGATTCCGTAACATACAGCAAACTCGATTCAAAATGGAAAATGCAACTGCAAATAGCTAAATCATGTTAAATTGTTAATTGTATCTGTAACAATCACAGCTCCACCACTAATGCATATGAAGAGAAGATGCTGAAATCCAAACACAGACTTACATGAATCATCATTTCATTGCTAGTACTTAGTTTTGCGACATGACGCGAACTCGATTCAAAATGTAAAATGCAACTGTATGACAGTGAGAGTTCCAGAAACAGAGACTTACATGCCGGAGGAGTTGCCGGAGGGAACAGAAGCACGGAACATGCCTTTGTTAGTGTGAAGATCAACTTCAACAGTTGGAATCCCTCTGCTATCGAGGATCTGCCTCGCTTTCACTCTCGTGATCACCGATTGCACTGCTTTCTTCATGTGATTCGACTGTGCTCATCACAAACAAGAAGAAAAATTGAGTTAGAAATTCCGATGAGTAAGAAAATCGAGAGAGATGATTTACAGAGAGAGAAGAATACGATGAAGAGAACGGGATCGGAGGTTTTGGCCCGGACGGCGGCGTTGACGGCATCTTCGAGTTTTCGAGAAAGCATGTGCTTATCGAGGTATTCTTGCACTGACATTTCGTCGAATTCTCACTGTAACTGCTTCTTCTTCTTCTTCTTCTTCTTCTTCTCTTCCCTCTCTGTGTTTCGATTCACACTCTCAGAGAGATAGAGAGAGAGAGAGAGAGAGAGAGAGAGAGAGAGAGAGACGATGTGAATTTTGCTTTCTGGGAAAAAGGAGGAGGAAAACGCGATTCAGTGCTGTGCGGCCAACGGCGTCGTATCTTTGGGTTTTGCTTGCACTTCTTCTTCTATTGGCAAAATATTTTATTATTATGCTCAAGCTTTTATAAATTGGATTGATAGAATAGAATGGAGTGAAAAATATATGTTTAATTATTTGGAAAATAAATTCAAATAAAACATGATAAGAATATACATTTCATTCTATTCAATGTATACATCACTTTTACTTATAATTTAAGGGATATGAAATGAAAATTCAAACAATAGTATTTCTTTCCTTTCATTTTCCATTCCCACACAGAAAAATACAATGAAACTGATTGATTACCTCCAAAGAATTTGAAGGAGATCAAGAATAATGAACAACAAAGGATATCTGCTGGAAATTGGAATCATCTTTAATTCAGTACATCATTCTAGAGTTCAGTATACAACAAGTAGTAAATATAGTAAATAGCTTTCAGACCAAGTAAACATGTATAATCAGTATCCCTCCCTCTACTGTGTTACTACAAATGCACTACATGAGCCTGTGAAGTGATGAATTGATCCTAATAAGCCCTTTGCAGCACCAAAATGCTTTATTCTGTATACACCAGGAGCTGCATCTTGTGGGATTCTCCATTCTATGGTGGCTTTACTGTGAGTACTGAGTTTAAAAGGCCTAGACCACTTGAAGCGCAAGCAGAAATCATCATCATCATAAGCAGGAACCCAAGTATCCTTTCCTTGGAGAAATTCAACCAAGGAGAATGTGCCTTCAGTCATAAGGTCATTGCGAGGGCATGCGGACCAGAATGTAACCGACACCATGTCACCTTTCTTAAAGGTGGCGTTCTTCGGTACGTCAGAGCTGCAGTCCCCAAACTGTACACCAATAGGGGTTCCATCCATCACAACCGGTGTTAAGAAGCTTATTTGCTTGTTCAGGAGGTCAGGGGGTTGTGGCCCTGGTTCTACAGGCTGGCCACTGATGAGAGCGTTCGCGAGCTTCTTAAACTCCTGAATGTATGCGCTCAGTGTGTGTGGACCATAGAGCGTCGAAGCACCCTGACAACAACAAAAATGGTTGCCCATAATGGTTACCGCATTGTCATCATGAGGGAGGGAGACAGAAAAAATGTGCAAGGGGCGGAAATTCAACACACTAAGCAAAATCAATACTCTGACTAATTGGAAGAGGCGTTATAAAAAACTTGAGAGTGATAAATATAAGAGTTAACTGACCTCATATCTTTGCACCTCGTACTCTTCATATGTAGTCACATACTGTGAATAAGTATTAGTCAACCCTGCTAGCACAACATGAATGTTTCTACCAAAGTCTTTGTCAGCACTAAGTACTTCCTTCACCGCATCACGTAGACGCCTCCCAGCCATTGTTGTAAATTCTGCCAGAATTAAAGTAATAGCAACAAGCATGAAGCACCCAAATAAATACATAGGCCAAATGAGATTGTCTACCAAATAATTGCACACATAGTGTAAACATGAATTTCCAAGGAAAAGAACAACAACCGTATACCATAATATCACAGTAACATATGACCAAGACGTATGGAGTACATTAGGTCTTAGAATATTTATTTTGACACACATAAAAAAGTGAAGATTCAAATTTCCAGTAGTTCCAGACTTCCAGAATCGAAATCACCAAAATATCATGACATCAGTAACACTTCAGCGTATTTTTGTTCTTTTAAGCTCAAAGATATTCAACAACTAGGAATGTTTGCTTTTTGATAATACAGTTATATATTACTCCTCATTAAACTAAGTTCATTGATAGTTGAAACTTAACGTTTCAAAATGCAAAGGATAAAATTACAACAGCAAAACATCTTAGAAGAAATTAAGAGTAAGGGATCATACCTCCTGGTACACTAAGAATAACAAACTGCCCAATTCGAAGAATCTGGATTGGAAGTATTGAAGGCTGCAAATGAGACAAAGGACGAAAGCTGATTAAGTAGAAGTTGTCAGAAATTAGAACTGTATGGCAGAAAATAGATGGGCAAAGACAAATGGAGGCCACCAAAGAACATCGAATCAGGTCTTGGAAAATGTATGCCATAATAACTGGAGAATGCATACTAGGACTTCTATCCAAAGAAAAGAAAATGTATAAGAGACGTAATTATCTTTTATTGAGATTACGTAATTTATTAAAGGAACTAAAGTGGACATGCCAAGAACAGCAGTCAAGTTATGCCAAGCTCTGAGCAAAGTAAATAATATGCTAAAACCAGTTTCTATGCTGTCAACCTTCCATCTATCTTCCAAATAAATCAACACAGAGAACATAGCTGAACTGAGCCAGGAGACCATAAAGACATGATATTCAACATAAAAGGGTTAATGGGGAACTTACTGCCCAATCATATGGTATCTTCATTTCACCGATATCAAGCAAAATGGGCTTTGGGTACTGACAGTCTATTTGTTCCTTGCCTGGCTTTTTAAGTAAGTTGCGAACCGTGTTCCAGAAAGGATTTCCCTGAGACAATTAGAAAAAACAGTAAGCATAGAATTTGAAAGATATTTAAGTATACAGGCCAATGATCATGGATAAGCATAAGGTATAGAATCAGTGGTTACCTTAACATCACCTTGCTTAAAATCAAAAGCTCCTGGCCCATCTGTTGTTCCAGCAGCAAGTGCAAATCCCAGGGCAGCAGGACATGTCTTTGCTCCCTTAAAAGCTCCTGCACTAGAAAGATTTACCTCGAGCTGGGAGAAATCTATGTAGGCATGTCGAAAATCAACCTTTCCTTTAACCTGTTCAGATGCTCCATTGAATAGCTCCACTGCTTTTCTAAATTGCCTCTCCCCTATAGTATGCGTACTTTCAAATTCATCTGGGTAACTGCCATATCACTTATAGGAGGAAATTAGTAATCACATAAGCATAGGTAAATTTGCAAAAACTGGAGAAATAAGCGAGTGTGCAATAAATAATTACCCAGGTCCTCGGCCGTAGCATAATTCATTTTTCCCTCCACATGTACTGTGATTGAAGTCACAAGGTAGTCCAGTGTCTAAACAAAAAGCTCCGAGTGTATTTGGACTGACATCACCACAATTTGATTGACAAAATGCAGAAACAAATCTAGGCTTGTCAACCTGCTTAAGGACACCCCTCACTCGTCTAGCAACACTTGAAGTTCTGGTTGCTGGTCTACCAGGAGGAGATTGGAATGAGGCGGCAAGTTCCAGTAATTCATGGTCTGCACCAACAAATTTTAAGTGAGATTGGACATATATTTCATTTATTAATTATTATCATCTGATATCTCGCCTTAATGATGATCAAATTACATCCCTTATAGAAAGCAAGGTATAATTCACGTATGTTTCACAAGACAGCTCAACCAGCCATTGCTAGAATATTTACTTCTTGTCTTGTGTGCAGACAATTCCATTGGATTTGACCAATATTGGGACATTTATCAGGAAAGAACTTGTAAAACTTAAAAGCATCATATCAGAAATGAGAAGTCGTTCTACTAGACTATGCAATCCAGCACATGTACAATAGAATAAATTTGGCGGATGTTGATGCGCACTCGAAATGGAACCAAGAGAAATAGATGGATATTATACGTTCAAAATGTATCACCACATAAGAATAATTCGGCCACACTGCTTCTCTTACCCCAAAAGAGACATTTGAATAAACTAAATGTGCAACTATGTGAGCAAGATTGGAGATATGATATGCAAGTGATGATCAGTATCAGTATATGCTTAAGAATTAAATATTCGCTACTTACCAGCTACCAAAAAGGAGCATAATTAAAGTCTTAAGCATTCAAATATGAATATGAACACGCACAAACACACATGCATGCATGCATTGCCACATGCTTAGTTACTAACGTAGTAATATTTATTTATGACTAGTTAATCACCGAAACCATTTCAGAACACAGTTCGAATCCAATCAATTACAGCAGCATCAAGGATTTCAGAGTGTGGCATATAAACCTACAAATTCTGAAGGTATTAAATGGACATATTTATTTTGTCTCTTCAATGTATAATGGAAAGAAGCTAATAATGTTATCAATTGACGTACAACATTAAAAAAAGAAAAGAAAAAAACTTACGATTAGCATGAAGACTGGGAATTATGTTGGAAATTCTTCGGGGTAAGCCATCATTTTCAAATCCAGCAGAGCCTTTTTTCTCAAACCAATCTTCCATAAATCGTGCAGCAGCACCCTTATTATCGCCACTAATTAACGAGTTTGTACGACTCATTGAAGTCCCATGAGTAGCAAACCAATTGAAGCTTCCTGAAGGACCCCATTCATCATCAACAAACTTTAAAAGAGTCATTTCTTTATCAACATTGTACTTATATTTGCTTCTTTCTGCAGCAGGATTATTGAGATAAGCACTAGGGCTGCGATTTACACCAGCATCTAAAAGCTCTCCTGCAAGTTGAAGATAACACATTTGTAACCATCTGATATCGCCGAAAGAAGGGAGAAAGTTTATATAACAGAACACCCATTTCCTACCTGCTTGTGCACTTGCTAGCAATCACACTAACAGCTCAAAAATAATGATAACCATATTTTCACTACAGTTACCAATGTCTCTAGGAAATAGAACAAAAAAAATAATGGAGGGAAAGCTAGAAGTGTGCCTTATTCAAGGTTCTTCTAAGTTTTTTGCCTTTAACTTATCAATGGATGTTGTAGTTACCGTTGCCTTATCAACACACGTTACTTATTATTTAAACCTCATATTACATCCTTTTTCCTTGTCTTTTTCTTTTCCAGGGTGCCTCAGTTATGACTTATGATACAAGCGATGATATAAATTGACAGTTTTCTTTTCTTTTCTTTTTCTTTCCAAAGAAGTTATCTCATTAACATTGTTGTAAATGGCGGATAGCGGACTATGTCAGAGAGCCAAAAACCTGCCGTTTTTGACAAATAATGATGGCGGATATCGGACATGGCGGAGAGCTAAAAACCCGCCATGAGATTCCGCCGTGGTGGATATTTGATAGCACTGCTCATTAATCATGTGGGACTCAAGATTGTTGCACCAGTTTTTTATTTATTTATATGGTTTTAGTGTTGAACATGTGCCACTTCCACCCAGTAAAATTTCCTTATTTTTTCATCTCTTTAACAAAGGTTATAGTAAAATGTAAACAATTTGATACAGATACTTCAAACAACTGAACTCAAGGAAAAAAGAATAAGCAACTTGCTTCCTATAGATTTTTATCCTTTTCTGACCTCTTCAACAGTATGCAGAACTCCCATCACTCAAGGAAAATGAATGCCAAGTCTTTCCTTACCTTTATTGACAAATATTGATCCTGGGCGGAGATTTTCATGAGCCTGAATGATGCTTTTCTCAATGCCATCAACAATGACATCAAATGACTGGCGAACAAATCCGAGCGATGTTACAAGATACGTAACATACTGGAGAAAACCCCCAGGACCAGCATGAGTATGAGTTCCACTAATAGCTACATTCTTTTCCGTATATAGGTCACCATATCTGTCAAACAAATTAAAGTATGACTTCAGGCACATAACTTTGAGATTAGTAATCTAAATCAACAATCCTGATTTTTAAACATGCCACAGTATCGACGCCTCACATACATCTCATTTTTCTTTTTATCTCCTTCCCATCACATCATATATCAGATCTACCGTTTCTCTCTAGTCTCTTCCTTTCTCTCTTTTTTATTAGGGTGTTGTCTACAAAACATTTTTGTTAATTCAAGTCATCAGCCCTCACTAGCAGACATTAAAGAAAATCATAATCAATCTACCATAATTTCTGCAAGTAATTATCACAGCAATTTCTGGGGAACAACCCCGGTTATTATTGGTACCTTGCTTTCAGCCTCTCAAATACTTTGGTGGTGATAAGATCTGAAGCCATGCAAGCATCGAGGTTCACAAACGCTGCCCGGTTACCCTTGGGCTCAGCAGCAATAAAAGTACGAGCCCGCAGCCTGAAGTGAACCCCAGAAGCAATTTGTTCTGTGTTAGTATACCCCATCATGTTAACATCAGCTGCAGGACCAGTGATGTCATAGCTTCCAAGACCAATCAAGTAATTAGAATCTGAATATACAACATCACTCTTCAGTAGAATCAGGAGCAAGAAAAAAGGCCAAACTCTCATAGTTGCAGTTGCCCTCCAATGAGAGAGGGAAGGTAACTCCATCAACCTAAGTTCAAAGCAAAAAAATACCAATAGTCAAACTTAGCCAGTTCTTCTATTTTCCCTTCACAAATCACATTCACAAAGCTTCCAATTGTACATACCTACAATCATACTCATACATGCATACATAAATATAAAATAACTATGTTTCAAATATAAAATACATAACTTCCAATGCAATGAAATCCAATTTCAGAAATTGCAACCAAACATGGCAGGAATATAAAATAACTATGCTTCAAAATAGATACTTAATTACAAAAAAAATAGAGGAAGAAATGCAATTGAGTTTCTCACCACCCAGATGTAAAGTTTGAATCTTTACACGAACATGAGCGTGAGAAGTAATCGAAGCTATCTGGGGTTGCAGAGAGACAGGGCCAGAAGAGGGAACAGTGAATTGCAAGAGAGAGAAAGAGGAGTGAGTGACTGACTGACTGGTAGATAGAGTGGAGGAACAGGCAAGGAAGAACAATGGTATTTGAAACTTCCCAATTTGTCATCAAGCCAATTAAAAAATTAAACATTTGAGTACTATTTTGTTTTTGCTTCAATGCAAAGATTTAGAAAAATCATTATTCCCTGTTTTGTCACTTTTGGGTTAAGCCACCTGTTTTTTATTTAATAACAACAAGCCATACCAATACCAAATATATATAAAAAAAGTAATGATTAAGTAACAATGACTAGCATAATAATAATAATAATAATAATAATAATAATAATAATAAGGTGTACTTTAACTCAAATCAAGGTATGGTGTCAAAAATGAGATTTTATTGTAGTGATGCAACGTTTTCATTCTCAGAGACATGAGATTTGTAGGTTGTGTTTTTTTAGGTTTTGTTCTTCCGTCAATCATGGTCATTTTGCACACATCTCAACCATCATTGTTCATATCTATAAGTAAATCATTTTTCATTAAAAAACAAGTTTGATGAGATGAAATTAATTGAATAGTAAAATGAAATGCGAAAATGTAAAATTTACCTACAAAAATATAATAATCATCTATTAAATTACTCAACACGGGTATTATACCCAAAATATTATATGGGTACCACAGAATTTACCTAATAATAATAATAATAATCTCACAGGATTCAAGTGAATGAGAAAGACCTCAAGGTTCAAGTCTTATACATCGAAGAAACTATCAAACAATATTATCTCACATGGAAATTACATGTAACCTCATTCACTGCTTTTCTTTCTACCTAATATGAGTGTGTAGTGTGTGGCTTTCATAATTAGAGCCATTTTTTTAACAGTACTGATTATTAATTTTACATATGTACAATCATAAGTGCGTATGGAACCAAAATTTAAGCGGGTGACATATGTGCAGCTGTAAGTGAATGAATTGAATGTATGGGAATTGAAGGAATTGAGAGATGATAGTGAGCTAGCTTCACATGGCTGAAAATATTGCTTTTAAAATTGGTGCACGGGAGATTTGTGGGAAGTATGATGAGTTATTTTGACTAAATCCGGTGCTCCATGGAGTTGGATCTTGAGGTTTCTAAGATAATGGCTGTTGTGTCTCCACTTAGCTGTATTTCTTTGATTTTTTTTAAGGGACAGTTTTCCAGAATGACATGAGGAAAAATAAAGACATTCACATGTTTGCGGTTCATGTGCTTAAGGATTTAAAACATTTTGGTAAAGATAAGCTAGTTTGTAGTTACAGGTCGACATACCGAAGGATAAGGGGGTTTATAGTTAAAGGTCGACATACCTTAACTACGGGATGCTTCGGGTGCTTGGATCTCTGGTTTCCTAGTTGGTTCTAGAGGAGGTAATGCGTTTAAGGCTGAAACTTTGGCTCTAACGTTTGGCCTACATGTTCTTTGGGATGTTAATATTCGTGATGTAATTTGTGAGGTAGATTACCTAGAACTAGTTGAGGCCCTTCAGGACGAGAGATATCACTTCCATGAAAATGCTAGTGAGATCTGGGAGATTAAGCAATTGATGCTTCGTGACTGTAATACTCAGCTTGTGCACATTGCTAGGACTGCTAATGAGGCAGTGGATTATCTAGCCGCCTTGGGATCGAATCGCCAATGTTCTGTTCTTTGTTTGGAGGACCCTCCTCCTCAGCTTTAGCCCATTCTGGCTAGGGATTTATTAGTCTTGTAGTTGTTTTGTTTTTCGTATTAATTTTTCGATGTACCAAAAAAGGTCGACAAATTATATGACTGAATTAGGAGTGTTTAGTAAGATTGGCATTTAGAAAGATGTAGTCCGAAGGATAAGGGGGTTTGGGCTTTAGAAAGATGTGTGATTTCAATCAAGCCTTGGTGATGAAGGTTGGGTGGGGTTTGATTAATAATTCAAGGGCTCTTTAGGTACGGGTGTTGAGGGGAAAATATGGTTTTGGGAGTGAATTGATGACGATTATTAGGAGAGGTGGGAGAGAGTCGCTCATGTGGCAAGGTTTTAGGAGAACTTGGAATATTTTGGTTTCGAGATGTCGATGGAAGGTTGAGCACAGAAGGTCTATCAGATTTTGGAGAGACTCTTGACTACTTTCGGGGCATGTTCTAAAGAAGGTTGTGTCTAGGGAGGTGTCAGTGGACATCCTTGATCTTCCCCTTGCCCACTTCTACGAGGAGGGTCGAGGGTGGAAGATGTTTTTGTTTTCTAACTTCTTGCCTTGCAGGTTCTTTTAGGAAGTGCTTTGTGCGTCTCCCTAGTAGCTCGAGAGACTCTAATAACGTGGTTTGGACTGGGTAAGCTTTAGGTTGTTTCTCAACTAAATCATCATACAAGTTGGTAGAGCAGCCTGATCCACGGGAGGTCTTAGGATCTCGAAGAAAGTGTGGAGGCTCAAGGGTCCATAACGTATAATCAGAGTGTTCATGTGGAAGTTGTAGAACCAGGGGGTCCTTACCAATTATCAACATTTTCGTAGGCATATGAGTTCTTCTGTTGTGTTCCCTTTGTGCAATGTCTATCAAAAGGATTAATTGCATTTATTTCGGGATTATAGTTGCATGATTCCCTTTTGGCGCGACGTGGTGGGGGTAGACGTGTCCTCTGATTTCTCCTTGGCAGATTGGCAAGGTTTTTGTCAAAACTTGGGCAATCTGGCCTTCGAGAATGCCTTCCTGACTGAGATTTCTGTTGTTCAAACGACGGTGGAGAATGATATCAACTTACTAAATTGTTTGGGTTCCTTCAAGCGGGAACTTTGTAAAATTCAATGAGAAATGATTCAAGAATTTCCTTTTCGGTACATATTGGACACAATTAGGCCAACATAAAGATACCATTTATGAAAAGGGTGAAAAATTTGTCACCCCATCACCCAATTCCACACCCACTTTAATCTAGTAATTGTCTAATTATGAAGTACATTATGAGTTTGTATTCCCAGAACCTATTGTGAGTAACATTCCGGAAATTTAAAACTCGAAACTCTTCATTGAATTATGAGATTTAAATCCCAGAAAATTTCGGGAATATAATTCTCGGAAGGAAATGGGTATGTTTGCTCGGAATATGAAGTCCCAAAAAGCAAACATAGTGTTTCGGGTTTTAAAACCCTGAATACAACGAAAAAGAAATATGTCTGCATTTCGGGATTCAAAACCCATAATGTTAAAATGCGTAACTCATTAAACAACACCAGAATCATGAACAAGGTCACCAAATGAGTTGATCCATATATAACTAAAGCGAAGTGATCTGTAAGACCTGGATTTTCAGAACAAGCTAATTTCCGACTCACGCGTAGAACCAGTGTAAGCGTGACAGGAGTTTGATATTTGAGAAAGATTAATGAAGAAGAAAGTTCAGGAATTGCTTGAGGAATGTTGCGTAGTCATTTTAGGAATTAGAGCGAGTCGTCTGCACACCCGCCTTATGGCAAGCGTGTCCAGAATAGGCTAATTTCGCTTTAGAGCAACGTTTTAAGTGAGATTTCGAATCCTTGGAAAATTTAAAGATTTTCTTTATTTTTCCTTCGACCAGCGTTTCATTTCGGAACTCTGGACTGTACGCACGATAGGTTTCACTTTTCGGATGTCCGCCGACGCTAATTTCTTTGCTTCGAAACCCTATTTTCGAGCAATGGATGAAGACTTTTTCTATTCGGGACTTCTAACGAAGATTCCGTCCATGTTGCCAGACTTGTTTCGACGTTTCCAATCTTTCTTCAGTTGGAAGTTTTGTCGTTTGAGCATCACAGCAAAAAGTAGTTTTTCGGGGCAGATTAACCGACACCGCTTTTGAGTTTTTCGATATCGTTTTTCCCAAATCCTAGATATTTGTTTTGAGTTCTGGAATTCTGACGCCAGAATCTCTCTTAGAATTTCTCGGTGATCGTGCTGCAAAAATCGGAATCGCGAAATTTTCATTTTCCCGCGATTTCACCCGCCTATAAATAGCGCGAAAAAGCAAAATCCTCTCATTTTCTTTCCATTTGTGGCTGATTTCGTGGGGAGCAAGGGGGGAGGAGATTTCCGCGAAAACTTGACCAATCTTCGTGCAGTTCGTCCCTACTTCTAGGTATCGAGGTAACTATCATGAATCCTGCCTCTGATTTCTGTTTCTGCTGAGTTTCTGAAGTCGTTTCTGTGCTCTAAGTTTTGAGCTTTTTCTAAAATTGTCCGATTTCTCTGATTTCTCGCTTGGGTTATGTTCCTTATGTTCCCCTGAGTCTAAAACCTCTGTCAGTAAACTCTGATTGCGATTCAGTTGTCCAGGATCTGAAAAATTGACTCAAAACTCTTTTTGTCTCACATTTCGAAACTTTATTGTCGAAAAGACTTAATCTGACTTCGTGCCTTTAGGATTTGTTGTCACGGATATCATGAGGATCGTTGCCGTCAAATTTGTTTTCCGAACTGATAACTTTGAAGTTTTGAGCCTTTATTTTGGACCAAAATGCCCCTGGATAGTCGTATTTCGACCCGATTGTCCGAAAATTGTTCCGACAATTTCTTTGCCTTAGTTTTACCCTAAAACTACCTTGTGAATTGATTTAGATCGAAGAAAAAGTTCGAAAACTCTATTTTCCATAGTGGCCGAAACCTAATTGCTTGGGTACCGTGTCCAAAAATAATTTTTGGGTCTCTATGACCTGAGCCATTGCGTAGCTCTTTCAATTGTCGAAATTTTGGCGCCGGTTTCGTGTCATTCTGAGTTCTGTAGCTCGAGTTATGCTCGTTTTAGCGAACGAAGTCTCCGTTGTCAATTTGTGCCTAAATAGGAACTCTGAAGCTTTAGAGGCTTTCTTTACGATTTCGATTAGTATTAGTAGATCGTGTTGCTCCTAGTGAAGCTTGTGTTGATGATTGTGTTTTCTTTGTTCTAGGTTCGCAATTTCCATGCCCAACTTCTACTCACGAAGGTAAGGGTAACTCGGTTTTAGAGCGTCTTTGAGTCTTGCATGCTTTTATCGCACTGCCTGTGTTTGAGATGAAGATGTTTATATTGATTGGCAGATGATTATGATTATTATGCTGAATTTGGAAAATGTTTTCTGAGAGGCTTCGGCCGTTTACTGGTTTCTGTCGTTACTGCTTCCTAGTGGATGGAACATGTGGTTACTTTGGATTGGTCCTTGGGTGGGCTTTGTTATTGTCTGACTTGGCATATAGGGCTTGAGTCAAGTGGCGATGAGGAGGTGTGTCCTATCATTGTCCCATCTTGCGAGATGCTAAGTGGCGATCAGGAGGTGTGTCCTATGATTGTCCCGTCTTGTGTGACGTTAAGTGGCGATTAGGAGGTGTGTCCTATGATTGTCCCGTCATGTATGACGTTATAAGTGGCGATGAGGAGGTGTGTCCTATCATTGTCCCGTCTTGAGAGACGATATTGATCGATCCATTTTGTTAGCAGCATATAGTTGCATTATAGGGAACTAACACCTGACCCTATGTTGTTGGATTTTCGTATTGGTTTATTGGTATCTGATTTGATGTTACATTGTTGAGGTTATTATTATCTGAGTCCGATTTATGTTTAAGTTGTTGATATATGAGTTGAGTTATGTTGCTAGTTATTTACCATGCCAGGTAATTAAATTCGAACAGCATGATTTTTCTCTTTTATACATGGTAATTGCATGGAGTTAACCCTTTCTATTTGCTACTTGTTGTTTGGGCGCTTAACGCTATTAGGCGATGGAGATCCTTCCGCCGATGCATAGCTACTCGAGTTGGAGATCGAGTTGTAAGCGGTGGAGTAGAGGTATGAGAAGCAGCTTTGCTTCTCTTCTTGTGGATTATGTTGGAGTCTCTTTTACTTTATGAGAACTCTGTTATTAAAGTCTTGCTTCCGCCACTGTTAAAGTGCGCATGTTTATTCTGAACCTTACTTATGGTATTGTAAACTATTATTACTGTATATCGGGAAACAAGTTATCTAAATAAAGTTATGGTATGTTTCCAACCTTTTAGCCGAAGTGTTTAGTTGTTTTACAGAAAAAAATTCCCTTGGTTTTTAGGGATTGCAGATTGGTCCTTAGACTTTGTTAGGTTACTAATGTGACTCCTCAGTTGAGAAATTGGGGTGTTACAATTGTGGTATCAGAGCTTTGGTCTAGAAAACCAGAGCTTTTGGGTAGAGTGCCTGCTTAAGATGTTTGAACTCTGAGACCGATTGATGGGGTGTCAATCGGAGGAAGAGTGTGCTTGATTACTGTTTATATAGATTATTTTTGAAGGTTATTCGTAAGTGAATAACCTTATGCTAGTTATTGTTAATTATACATCTGATATAAGTATATACATAGTTAGTTATTATCGAACAACATGTATTAGGTAGAGAACGTTGTAGCTAACTTGACCTGCTTACCCCTCTAGGGATTGGATGTGATCATAGGCATGTATTGGTTGTCCCACCATCATGTTCTTCTTGATTGCGCCAATAAGGTAGTTATCTTTCCCGATGCTGGACTCGCTGAGTTCCTGAACTCGTACTTTTCAAAGCTTTCTTTGAGGAAAGGAGCTTTGAGTTCTCTCATGTCTACAACCGTGGTGGAAGCTAAGGAGAATGGAGTACAAGGAATTGCTGTTGTGCAAGATTTCGAGGATGTGTTCCCCGAAGACGTACCTGGAATACCTCCGGTCAGAGATATGGAGTTCACAATTGATATAGTCCCAGGCACTGGACCTATATCAATCGCACCGTATCGTATGGCACCGGCAGAACTGACTGAGCTGAAGAGTCAACTCGAAGATTTAACCAAGAAGGGGTTTATCCGACCTAGCGTTTCTCCATGGGGAGCGCCAGTGCTGCTTGTGAAGAAGAAAGACGGAAGATCGCGACTTTGTGTGGATTATCGACAGTTGAACAAAGTCACGATAAAGAACCGTTATCCGTTGCCAAGGATTGACGATTTGATGGATCAGTTGAAGGGTGCTGCTATTTTCTCGAAGATTGACCTGAGATCGGGATATCACCAGATTAGAGTCAAGGATGAGGATATTCAAAAGACGGCGTTTAGGACACGCTATGGGCACTATGAGTACTTGGTGATGCCGTTTGGAGTTACGAATGCACCAGCTGTATTCATGGACTACATGAATAGGATCTTTCATCCATTCTTGGATCGCTTTGTTGTGGTGTTCATCGACGACATCTTGATCTACTCAAGGAATCGTGAAGAACACGAGGAGCATCTGCGACAAGTTTTACAAGTTCTTCGGGAGAAGGTATTGTATGCTAACGCGACAAAGTGTGAATTTTGGCTCGAAGAAGTAAAGTTTTTAGGACATGTCATCTCAAAGGAGGGTATTGCTGTGGATCCCAGTAAAGTGGAAGCGGTACTTGCATGGGAGCGTCCTAAGACTGTGACAGATATAAGGAGTTTCATCGGTTTAGCTGGATATTACCGACGATTCATCGAAGGTTTTGCTAAGATTGCAGGACCATTGACGAAACTCACCCGGAAGAACCAACCTTTTGCTTGGACAGAGGATTGTGAACAGAGTTTCCAAGATATGAAGAAGCGTTTGACGACCGCGCCAGTTCTGACATTACCACAAGAGAAGGAACCCTACGAGGTTTACTGCGATGCTTCGTACCAAGGTTTGGGTTGTGTGTTGATGCAACACCGAAAGGCTGTGGCTTATTCTTCAAGGCAATTGAAGATACATGAACGGAACTATCCTACGCACGATTTGGAGTTAGCGGCTGTGGTATTTGCGCTCAAGATTTGGAGGCACTATCTTTATGGGAGCACTTTCACTGTTTTTAGTGATCATAAGAGCCTGAAGTACCTGTTCGATCAGAAGGATCTGAATATGAGACAAAGGCGTTGGGTGGGATTCATCAAGGACTATGATTTCACTTTGTTGTACCACCCAGGAAAAGCAAATGTTGTAGCAGACGCACTGAGTCGCCAGACAATTCATGTTTCATCGTTGATGATTAAGGAATTGGAACTTATCGAGACTTTTCGCGACCTCAGTTTGGGTATGCAAGTGACACCTGGAAAATTGAGCTTTGGGATGGTGACGATCACTAGTGATTTTCTGAACGAGATCAAGGTGAAACAACTGTTAGATGAGGAGCTGATCGAGAAACGGAACTTGATCATTTTGGGAAAAGCGCCGGATTTTGAGGTAGGAACCGACAACATTCTGCGTTGCAAAGGACGTGTCTGCGTACCATTGGACATGGAGTTGAGAAGGATGATTCTTGACGAAGGTCACAAGAGCAGATTGAGTATTCATCCGGGATCGACAAAGATGTATCAAGATCTAAAGTTGAATTTTTGGTGGCCAGGAATGAAGAAGAATGTAGCAGAGTTTGTGGCGGCATGTCTGACATGTCAGAAGGCGAAGATAGAACATCAAAAGCCTGCGGGTATGTTGCAGTCACTTGATGTGCCGGAGTGGAAGTGGGACAGTATCTCTATGGATTTCGTGGTAGCTTTGCCAGCTACGAGGAAGAGATTTGATTCCATTTGGGTCATTGTGGACCGTTTGACGAAGTCAGCACATTTCATACCGGTGAAGACCACGTTCAATGTGGAGGCACTTGCAAAAGTGTATGTCGCTGAGATTGTACGACTTCATGGAGTACCATCGAGTATTGTTTCTGACAGAGATCCGAAGTTTACTTCGCATTTCTGGAAGGCGTTGCACGAGGCGCTTGGGACGAAGTTGAGGTTGAGCTCTGCCTATCACCCTCAGACGGATGGACAGACAGAGAGGACAATACAGTCATTGGAAGACTTGCTGCGAGCCTGTGTTCTGGATAGTCAAGAAAGCTGGGATGAGCTGTTGCCGTTGATCGAGTTTACTTATAACAACAGTTTTCATGCTAGTATTGGAATGGCACCTTATGAGGCTTTGTATGGGAGGAGATGTAGAACTCCTTTATGTTGGTTTCAAGATGGCGAACATCTTCTCGTTGGACCTGAATTAGTACAACAAACTACTGAGAAAGTGAAGCAAATACAAGAGAAGATGAGGACGTCACAGAGTCGACAGAAGAGTTATGCTGACACACGACGGAGAGAGTTAGAGTTTGAGGCGGGAGACCATGTGTTTCTTCGCGTGACACCAACTACCGGAGTGGGAAAAGCGATAAAGTCGAGGAAGCTGACACCGAAGTTCATTGGACCGTATCAGATTATCGAGCGAGTCGGTAAAGTAGCTTATCGGATTGCGTTGCCACCTTTTCTTTCCAAGATTCATGATGTGCTACACGTGTCACAATTGAGGAAGTATATTCCTGATCCCTCTCACATCATCAAGGAAGATGATATTCAGCTTAGAGACAACTTGTCTTTTGAAGTGGCACCAATGAGGATTGAGGAACGTAGGATCAAGCAGTTGAGAAACAAGCAGGTTCCTCTGGTAAAAGTGATTTGGAACCAAGTCACGGGCGATGCTACTTGGGAACTAGAAGAGAGGATGAAGGAACAGTATCCGGAACTCTTCACTGAGCCTTAAGTTTCGAGGACGAAACTTTCTTTTTGGGGGGTAGTATTGTAAGACCTGGATTTTCAGAACAAGCTAATTTCCGACTCACGCGTAGAACCAGTGTAAGCGTGACAGGAGTTTGATATTTGAGAAAGATTAATGAAGAAGAAAGTTCAGGAATTGCTTGAGGAATGTTGCGTAGTCATTTTAGGAATTAGAGCGAGTCGTCTGCACACCCGCCTTATGGCAAGCGTGTCCAGAATAGGCTAATTTCGCTTTAGAGCAACGTTTTAAGTGAGATTTCGAATCCTTGGAAAATTTAAAGATTTTCTTTATTTTTCCTTCGACCAGCGTTTCATTTCGGAACTCTGGACTGTACGCACGATAGGTTTCACTTTTCGGATGTCCGCCGACGCTAATTTCTTTGCTTCGAAACCCTATTTTCGAGCAATGGATGAAGACTTTTTCTATTCGGGACTTCTAACGAAGATTCCGTCCATGTTGCCAGACTTGTTTCGACGTTTCCAATCTTTCTTCAGTTGGAAGTTTTGTCGTTTGAGCATCACAGCAAAAAGTAGTTTTTCGGGGCAGATTAACCGACACCGCTTTTGAGTTTTTCGATATCGTTTTTCCCAAATCCTAGATATTTGTTTTGAGTTCTGGAATTCTGACGCCAGAATCTCTCTTAGAATTTCTCGGTGATCGTGCTGCAAAAATCGGAATCGCGAAATTTTCATTTTCCCGCGATTTCACCCGCCTATAAATAGCGCGAAAAAGCAAAATCCTCTCATTTTCTTTCCATTTGTGGCTGATTTCGTGGGGAGCAAGGGGGGAGGAGATTTCCGCGAAAACTTGACCAATCTTCGTGCAGTTCGTCCCTACTTCTAGGTATCGAGGTAACTATCATGAATCCTGCCTCTGATTTCTGTTTCTGCTGAGTTTCTGAAGTCGTTTCTGTGCTCTAAGTTTTGAGCTTTTTCTAAAATTGTCCGATTTCTCTGATTTCTCGCTTGGGTTATGTTCCTTATGTTCCCCTGAGTCTAAAACCTCTGTCAGTAAACTCTGATTGCGATTCAGTTGTCCAGGATCTGAAAAATTGACTCAAAACTCTTTTTGTCTCACATTTCGAAACTTTATTGTCGAAAAGACTTAATCTGACTTCGTGCCTTTAGGATTTGTTGTCACGGATATCATGAGGATCGTTGCCGTCAAATTTGTTTTCCGAACTGATAACTTTGAAGTTTTGAGCCTTTATTTTGGACCAAAATGCCCCTGGATAGTCGTATTTCGACCCGATTGTCCGAAAATTGTTCCGACAATTTCTTTGCCTTAGTTTTACCCTAAAACTACCTTGTGAATTGATTTAGATCGAAGAAAAAGTTCGAAAACTCTATTTTCCATAGTGGCCGAAACCTAATTGCTTGGGTACCGTGTCCAAAAATAATTTTTGGGTCTCTATGACCTGAGCCATTGCGTAGCTCTTTCAATTGTCGAAATTTTGGCGCCGGTTTCGTGTCATTCTGAGTTCTGTAGCTCGAGTTATGCTCGTTTTAGCGAACGAAGTCTCCGTTGTCAATTTGTGCCTAAATAGGAACTCTGAAGCTTTAGAGGCTTTCTTTACGATTTCGATTAGTATTAGTAGATCGTGTTGCTCCTAGTGAAGCTTGTGTTGATGATTGTGTTTTCTTTGTTCTAGGTTCGCAATTTCCATGCCCAACTTCTACTCACGAAGGTAAGGGTAACTCGGTTTTAGAGCGTCTTTGAGTCTTGCATGCTTTTATCGCACTGCCTGTGTTTGAGATGAAGATGTTTATATTGATTGGCAGATGATTATGATTATTATGCTGAATTTGGAAAATGTTTTCTGAGAGGCTTCGGCCGTTTACTGGTTTCTGTCGTTACTGCTTCCTAGTGGATGGAACATGTGGTTACTTTGGATTGGTCCTTGGGTGGGCTTTGTTATTGTCTGACTTGGCATATAGGGCTTGAGTCAAGTGGCGATGAGGAGGTGTGTCCTATCATTGTCCCATCTTGCGAGATGCTAAGTGGCGATCAGGAGGTGTGTCCTATGATTGTCCCGTCTTGTGTGACGTTAAGTGGCGATTAGGAGGTGTGTCCTATGATTGTCCCGTCATGTATGACGTTATAAGTGGCGATGAGGAGGTGTGTCCTATCATTGTCCCGTCTTGAGAGACGATATTGATCGATCCATTTTGTTAGCAGCATATAGTTGCATTATAGGGAACTAACACCTGACCCTATGTTGTTGGATTTTCGTATTGGTTTATTGGTATCTGATTTGATGTTACATTGTTGAGGTTATTATTATCTGAGTCCGATTTATGTTTAAGTTGTTGATATATGAGTTGAGTTATGTTGCTAGTTATTTACCATGCCAGGTAATTAAATTCGAACAGCATGATTTTTCTCTTTTATACATGGTAATTGCATGGAGTTAACCCTTTCTATTTGCTACTTGTTGTTTGGGCGCTTAACGCTATTAGGCGATGGAGATCCTTCCGCCGATGCATAGCTACTCGAGTTGGAGATCGAGTTGTAAGCGGTGGAGTAGAGGTATGAGAAGCAGCTTTGCTTCTCTTCTTGTGGATTATGTTGGAGTCTCTTTTACTTTATGAGAACTCTGTTATTAAAGTCTTGCTTCCGCCACTGTTAAAGTGCGCATGTTTATTCTGAACCTTACTTATGGTATTGTAAACTATTATTACTGTATATCGGGAAACAAGTTATCTAAATAAAGTTATGGTATGTTTCCAACCTTTTAGCCGAAGTGTTTAGTTGTTTTACAGAAAAAAATTCCCTTGGTTTTTAGGGATTGCAGATTGGTCCTTAGACTTTGTTAGGTTACTAATGTGACTCCTCAGTTGAGAAATTGGGGTGTTACAGATCATTACTAAACTACATAAACCTATAAATAGTAATGTCTAGAATCAACACAAATTGTCAATGAAAATAGACATCCAAAAATGCAATTACGAATTAGGCCCCATCGGTGAAGTGGATATGTCTCTCGTAAGCTTCCTATGGTAAACGAATGTGGAGTTACTCTGACACCTGACATAGTCCAAGGCCCTCTACATGATCTCTCATAAATGAACCCCGACCGAAGGTGCATCGTCTGCACTCAGCGCCTCTATGAGCCAGTTCTCCACTAGGCGCATAACATCTTGAAAAGGCCAAAATTTGGATGTTAGTGAAACACAAAATAAAAAACATAACTGAATGCTAGTTACTTTTACTTAAAGTTACCACTCCATCATTTGTGCATGCACAGAGTCGGGTATGATGAACATATGTGATACTCGGCCTACCCAAGGCATGTAACCGAAGACCGACTCTGTAGGAAAAGCAGCCTGATTCCCTAGCGGGATGACTTCATTGACATGAGCCAAGAACGCAACATTTATCTCCTCCATTGTGGATATCGTGCCTGAGGAGTCATTGGGAACCGTATAGACGTACCCGAACTAGTGAAACACTCTCTATGGGAGGTAAGGTCGATTGACATTTAGTGGATGAATGTACCCCGAATACAGTGACACTTGTTGGAGTGAGCAGAACTCTTTGTGATCACAGTAAGGGGTCCATATGACGAATTGCATGTCCATGTCATCTATATGAGCTCTCCTAACCTAAACTGGGGAAGTCCCTTTGTGTAGCTCGGCGCCACATGTCTGTAAAATGTACTAGATGGAAAATGCTCATAAATCCAAGTCTAGAGGGAAGTGTATCCACTGAGTCGTTTGATCTCTTTGTGAGTCGACACAACAACCTGTGCATGCCACACATTTTAGGCCAATAAGTCTTTATAATGTAATCTTTAAAATTGTTACTAAGACTATTGCGAATAGTTAAAGTTTGTGTTACCTAGTCTTATTTGCAATGCTTAGAGTGCATTTGTGTCGGGTAGGCTGATTACTAATAATGCTTTAATTGCTCATGAGTATTTTCAATACATGAAAAAGAAAATTTCTGACCATAATGACACGATGGCCTTGAAACTCGATATGTCTAAGGCATATGATAGAGTTGAATGGATCTTACAGTTTGTATTGACAAAGATGGGTTTCCCCGTCCATTGGGTGGTTCTTATTATGAATTGTGTGTCCTATGTGGAATTTTCAATCATGTTGAATGGTAATCCTCAACCGAGTTTTAACCCGTGTAGAGGTATGGGACAGGGTGACTCTTCCCCTTATTTGTTTGTCTTATGTGGAGATGTGTTTTCTGCTCTAATATAGAGAGCTATAGATTTTTCTTCCTTACATGGTATTAAAATTGCGCATCATGCACCTGTTATTTCACACTTGCTTTTTTGTAGATGACAACATCATTTTTGTAAGAGCTTCTGATCAGGAGACTGAGGTGGTGCAAATCATCCTCGCCGCCTATGAGAGTGCTTCTGGGCAGATGATTAACTTGAAAAAGTCTATGCTTTCAGTTAGTCGAAATGTGCCTCGAAACCCTCTTTATGAACTTAAACAACTTTTGAGTGTAAAGGCAGTAGAAAACACTGACAAATACTTGGGGTTGCCAACTATCAATTTGTTAAGGATCGGGTGTGGAAAAAACTTAAGGGTTGGAAAAAGGGGTCTCTTTCGAGAACAGGAAGAGATGTTTTAATTAAGTTTGTGGCTCAAGCCATCCCTTCTTATGTTATGTCTTGCTTTACGCTTCCTAACGACCTTTGTGGAGAGATTGATAGCATGATTTCCAGGTTCTTCGGGGGTGATAATGTTGAGAGGAGGTCCCTTCATCAGGCTAGCTGGAATAAGTTGTGCCGGTCAAAGTGGACAATTGAAAGTCATTAGAGAAATTATTATTCGGAAGGCTAGAATTGGTACATGAAATAAGTCTTATTGTCATGGAAGAGACAGTGAAAAGACATTAGAGAAATTATCATTAGAAAGGCTAGAAGTGACAGATTGCAAATGCATTCATGTATAAGTCGAATTAAGGGCATAACATGAAAATTAATTGTGGTATTATGATTAACTTTAGAGAACTCAAAGAACTGTCATTTGACTTTTAAGGGAAATTGGAACTCATAAATTTGAACATGCCTAGAATGTTACTTTGCTATTTTTCACCATACAAAGATAACTTTGTGATTTGGGCTAGTAAATGAACACATATAGAGTATACTCCACACACACACACACACACAAAAATAAATAACATGGAGTATACTTGAATTCTAATTTAAGTTTGTTGTACGACCTCAATAACCAAAGACGTGAAACATGTGATATGTTGGTTGTATATGACACAAGTTCAGGAGAGCTATTGTTGTTCATAGAAGGAGAATGAAGCCTATGTATTAACTGTACATTTTTTATTTATCAAAAGAGATGAAATTAATTTCCCCTGCTATCATAAAAGGAGTATCCTATAGAAGCATAATGGCAAAACACAACCGTCAAGAAACAACTATTTTTTTCTTACACTATACAAGGTTTGTCAACATAAAATTCCACTAGAAGCTTAAAGAATGAGGTTAACTGTATTAGTGTGTGTTTGGGTAAATTAAAAACTTCCATTTCCAAGTATTGGAAAATTAATTTGGGCTTTACATCAATGAGAACACGTAAGGAAAGTTTTCCATCAGTTTTGTTCAATGGAATTTGATCAAACATAGTTGTATCGTATGTTTGGAACCGCGCTGGAAAAACGCATACGCGCGTAAAACTTACGTTACTAATTGTAGTTTCTTAAAGAAATGTTTCCTCGTTTTTTTTATAAGCAAATGTTAGTTGTTAATTGTTAGTAAATTAGTTCCTTCACCAGGATTCGAACCCTGGCCCTTCACCCTGCAAATCCCTTCATTCCCTTAGCTCACCAAGTGAGCTACCCTTCCCCCCCCCAGAAATGTTTCCTCGTGCCCCAACAGTTCAACGTCCACAACCAATAAGTGCCGACAAAGGAATGTTTCCTTGTCCTCAACAATTCAACGTCCACAACTAATACATTTTCAAAAAAAAATGAATGTTTCCTCGTGCCTCAACGGTTCAACGTCCACAACCGATAAGTTTACATAAAAAGAATGTTTCCTCGTGCCTCAGCATATCAATGTCAACAACCGATAAGTTTCCAATAAAAGAATGTCCGTTCGTGCCTCAATGGCTCAACACCGACAACCGATACATTTCCAAAAAAGGAAAAATGTTACCTCGTGCCTCAACTGCTCAACGCCCACAACCAATAAGTTTCCAAAAAAAAAGTTTCCTCGTGCCTCAACGACTCAATACCGACAACCAATAAATTTCCAAAAAAGGAAAAATGTCTTCTCATGCCTCCTCGGCTCAACACCAACAACCAATAAATTTCCAAAAAAATGAATGTTTCATCGTCCCTCAACATCCACAACTTGATAAATTTCCAAAAAAAAAAAAATTTTCTTATGCCTCAATGGTTACGCCACAACCGTGCCTCAACAGCTCAATCTCAATGGTTCAGAGTCCACGGTTCACAACCGATAACTTTCAAAAAATGGCATGTTCCCTCGCGCTTCAATGGTTCAACTTCCACAACCGTTAAATTTTGAAACACACTATTAAAGGAGTAGCATGAATTATATGAATTTTAGGTAGGTAAGGCTTAGGTAAAAGTATGTTCTGTATTCTGTAAGAAAAGGGCGCCACTTTCTAAATTCCAATAAAAGTCCAAATTAGTCCACATAATAACAACACCCTCAATTATCCAAATCTAACCATTGAAATGAAAACTCTTCTTACAATAAACAATAAAAACCAAAAATATATAAAAAAAAAACAAAAAACAAAAATAAAAATAGGGATCTCTCTCTTCGCGTGTTCTTTCGCATTGAAATGTGGAGGTAATTCCTCCGCCGTCAATCACCATGCCGGCCACTCGCCCCGCCTCCGATCTCATCCTCGACCGCCTTCTCTCCATTTCCTCCTCCGATTGCCAAGTCAAGCTCAAGGCCATCCGAGAGATCAAGAACCAGATCATCGGCAACCGCACCAAGAAGCTCTCCTACATCAAGCTCGGCGCCGTCCCCGCCGTCGCCGCAGCTCTTACCGGAGCCGATGCCAGTTCCGATTGCGGCTCCAGCCTCATCGTTCAGTCCGCCGCCGCGCTCGGCAGCTTCGCATGCGGCGTCGACGCCGGCGTCCGCGCCGTCCTTGACGCCGGTGTGTTCCCTCACCTGATCAGGCTCCTCTCTGCCGCTGATGAGAAGGTCAGTCGGTTCTGTTAATTACAACGTTCTTTGATTTTGCTACCATGAATTAGCGGTTAAGAGGAAATTGCAATGCAGATTGTTAGGTTAAGATGAAATGTAGATGATTTGATCCAATGTTTATATTGTTTATTGCTTATGATGATATATTGGGAAATTGGAATGTTAATGTTAATGTGTTTATCTCAAAATCAGCTATCTATTGATTCAAATTTTGATTTCAGGTTGTGGATGCAGCTGCGCGCTCTTTACGAATGATTTATCAATCGAAACTCGCGCCGAAGTTTGATTTTTTTCATGAGGCAAACATGGAGTTTCTTCTTTCGCTATTTAAGAGTGAGAATGAGAATCTTGCCGGGCTAGGTGCGAGCATTATTATTCATTCCTGCGAGACAAGTGACGAACAAAATGTAGTATGTTCTGCTGGTGCTTTAGAGAAACTTATGGGCCTTCTTGATGGTTCTATAACCCAGAGAGATGCTAGTTTAGAGTCCCTAGCTACTATTCTTAAGAACAATCTAGGAGCCGTCTCGAAATTTGTTGAGCTTCAAAATGGAAGAGCTTTGAGTTCTGTAATTGAATTGACGAAGGACAGATGTCCGAGGACAAGGTTACTAGCTTGCTTGTGCTTGATTTGTGTAAAGAATTCTTCATCTTGCTATCTTCAAGATATAGGAATCAAGGCCAAACTGATTCATATTTTGCTTGAGCTCCTTGATGATTCTGGTCAAGTTGGAGACGAGGCTTCCTTTGCTTTTTCGAGTTTACTTGCGGAAAAGGAAGATTTGCATAAGTTAGCATTTGAGGCAAATGCTATCGACAAGCTCTACAATCACTTACAAAATTGTGCTTTGCATCCCAAACGTCTTGAAGGGATATTTCTAGCATTAGCTAATCTTTGCTCAAAATTGGAATGCTGCAGGTCTAAGTTTCTTTCATTGCAGGTCTGTTGTTTTGTGCGAATATACATTTTTCAGTCCCCTCCCCCATAAATATTATTGTATTCTTTGCTGCAAAATTAACTGATGAAAATCGAAAAGAATACCTGCCAAGGTAGTCAAAATCGAGGTTTATATCTAAAGTGGAGAGGGGTCGTGAATCGTAAATTGCTAAATTGTAAGATTTAGTAAATTTTGCTATTCATATACGTATTTAAATTCTTATGTGCACATAAAACAGCATAAATAACCAAAACTCTTAGGAATGTCATATATAAATCATAAAGTGTCATAAAACGTAACTCGTAATTCATAGGAGTGTCATACATAAGTCATAAACTACTAATCCAAACACCATAAAACTTAGGAAGCATGAAACTATCAAGCCATAAAACTTAAACATCCAACTTAAGCTAGGAAATGGTTTAGCATGGTTTAAGATTTAGTGAGCACTCAAAGCGGCCAGGGGTCCAGAATCGCTAAATCGTTCACATTAATGCTTCATAGCGCGATTTTGACTACCTTGATACCGGCAGTTAGACACTTCTATAATCGTAGAGATGTCAATATTATGACTACACGAGGCAAGATGGGATATGAATATGATCAATAGAGAGAAAGTTGAGGTAGCTCAAATTGTAGAAAAGATGGTAGACTATTTTCTTCGGTGGGTTTGCGATGTGTTGAGAAGATATGGAGAAGAGCTAGTAAGGAGGGTTGACCAAATGGGAAACAGTCCGTTAGTTAGCGGTAGAGTGAGACCAAGAGAAACTATAGGTCAAATCATTTAGAGATGTTAGGTAATACAGTATTGTGATTTTTTTGATAAGCCAAAATGTATTCTATCATACGCACAAAGGGTGCTTAAAATCCATATACATGAGAGAGTTACAAAAGACTAAATTAGCATACACAAACAAAGAAACCTTTGACATAACCACTACTAAGTCATAAACCTCTAACAACTGCTTTGACACAGATTAAGTTTAGGCCTCCCTTCTGCTATTTTAGCTGTTCTAAAGTAGGCTTAAATATGTTTTTAGTCCCTACATTTCAAAACGTGCTGATTCGATCCCCAGCTTTCTAACATAGGTGATTTTAGTCCTTGCCGTCGGTCTTCGTTACAAAAAAGGTGACGAGGCTGACATAGCTTGTTTTCTCTCTCCTAGTGGAATTACACGAAATATAAATAAAATAAAACATTGCCACATCACTTAATTCATTCATTTAAACCCTAATTCCCAAATTTTCCCCCAATTTCTCCCCTTTCATACGAGAACCCTAGCTCCTGATTTCACTATTCCCTTCTCTCATCAACATCATTTGCAGCAATCTTCTTCCAATTCTTCACCCTTTGCTTCAGTCCCTACTCTGATTTAACTGCAACAGCATGAAGGAGGCTGCTCGATCTTTCGAACAGAAGAGAATGATGTATGTGAGAACTTCATCTTCATCCTATGCGCCATCGTCGAAGGCGCGCGGCTGTACCGAGTGAGTTCTACCTCCTATACCCCACTCACTCTTTGATTGGAAAAAATGTGAACACTAAAGAGGAAATCCATGGTCCCCACCCCCATTATTCAATATAATCACGCACACTATTATAAACCCTTACAAATCAATGGTCCCCATACCCATAGCCATTTGCACATAGTTTAACCATTTAAAGGAAAGGTTTTTACTTACTTGCTCTTCTCGAACAGCAAACACAGTGAAGCAACACAGAAGCACCAACGAACCACCGAGGCACCGCCGTCACACCCTCGTCGTTGACACCTCAACGACCACGATCAAGCACCAATCAGACAGATGATGAAGAAAACGAAGGGAAAGTCGAACAGAACTCTCGGGTTTTCTTTCTTCTCTGAATGTTTACGGAGGGTTAAGCTCAAAGAAGGTAAATGTGGAAAAAATGGGAATTAGGGTTAAATGAATGAATTAAGTGGTGTGGAAATGTTTTATTTTTAATTATATTTCTTGTAATTCCACTAGGAGAGAGAAAACAAGCTCCGTCAGCGTCGTCCCCTTTTTTTTTTGTAACGAAGACTGACAGCAGGAACTAAAACCACCTATTCTAGAACGTTTAGGATCGAATCAGCACGTTTAGAAATGTAGGGGCTAATGCCAAAGGACCCCTATTTTGTAGGGACCAAAAACATGTTTAAGCCTTCTAAAGTATTATGATGTATTGTCGTCTTGTGATTCATGGAGCCAACCCCATTTAATGAGAAAAGACTTGGTTGTTGTTGACTTGTCGTATTGATCAAATTGTTCTTTTCATGATATAATATTTTATCATGCCACCATGAACATATTTGAATTAATCCAATGTGTTCCTTTAAGATACACAATAATCAGTTTTGTGTTTCTTTTCAGTTTTTGCACCAGTAACCTATACATGTGGATACTAAGTCTGCTTGCAATTCCTTCTACTCTTTTTTATGAACACAGGTGTTGAATCTTTTAATTGATGCCTTAACCCATGATGAGGCCAATGTACGTGCCGCAGCTTGCATTTGCTTAAGAAGTGTGTCTCGCTCAGTCAAGGTCTGCAACTTGCAACTAATGGCACTTGAAGTCTTTTATGCTATGTATAACTTAGTTCTTATAAATTTGCATTCAGAATTTAAGTGCAGGTTGTTTTATGAATGAAAAGATTGTAATTCCATTGTTTCGGCTTCTCTCTGATCATTCTACTTCTGTCCAGGTATGTCTTATTTTATTTTTGCATTTAATTAACTCAATTAGTTGCTAGGTTTCTTTCATCAAAAAATGCTTAAAAGAATCTGTCAATCACACTGAAGAGTTAGAAATTAATTTCAGAGTCGGAGGTTGAAAAAGTCAATTTAATATGTGCCTCTTACATATATAATTTTATGTTACTATTGTTCATGCTAGTCTCATGATTATTTATATGCTATTTTCTTGCCTGTTAATGTATATCAAACTTGAAATTGAAATAACTCAGAGATTAGGTTTTTTGCTTGTCTGGTTGATTAATTAAGATGGTCTATAGTTTATCTGCCTAATGATTGGGAAGTTTAACAGATAGTTTTTCGTTATGATTTGAAAGATATATTCAATTAGGACTCGTGTAATTTCTGTAGTATCTGTGTTCATTTTGTGTTTGTGCCACCTATCTTAATAGTTTCCAAGTTTTATTTTTGAATTTATCATAATTTATCCACTGTTTGGTGCTGGTTTTATAGACCATCGTCTATTCAAGGCCATACATGCTGGTGTTAAGTATTTTTAACAATCCCCTCTTTAACATAGTTGAATAGTTCAGTTCTAAGGGTTTAAAACTTAGCCTTGAATTTGGAAGTATGGGATGGAAGATATATTGGATTTGATGCAGAGTAGGGGGGAGCTTATTTAAAGTGCTAATTTTTGGATTTAAACTGTTGCAAAATACGACATTCAGAATACAGGATTCAAAAGAGGGATTTTGATTTGCTGGACACTTTTTCTTTAATAATATTTGAACCGTGTTGTCAAATAGATAAAAAAAATGTATTACAATAAAATCTGATATTGTAAAACAAACTCAATCTGCTGAGCACTAGGAGTATTATGTCGCATTAGATATATCGTATCTTGTTCAAATGAGGTTATAACAAAGGACATTTATGCCTATTTATTAATTATACCTAGAAGCTTACCTTTTATTAGATCCAACATGACCTCTGCTCTGCAACACTTCGATTTTCCCTCAAAGTTATACTTCCTTGATTACTCATATTTAAAGTGATTTTCATTTTCCCTCATTAGCTCTATTAAAACTTAGTAAGGACAACTTTTTCTGTGTTTTCTTCCAGGTTGCGGCCCTTGGTGCTATTAGCAACATAGTGGTTGACTTTAAACCCCATAAGTCAACATTCATACAATGCGGAGGCATTAAAGAGCTTGTCCAATTCACAAAGTCTATGGATTCGTCTTTGAGATTGAATGCTGTATGGGTCCTAAGGAACATGGTATTTCTTGCAGATAAGAGTTGTAAGGAAGGAATTTTTATGGAGTTGACAGTGTCTACATTAGCTAGCCTCATCTGTGGTAATGATCTTCGTTGTCAGTTCATTTTTTTTTTCTTCTGATTAATTGGTCCCTGGCAAAGAAAGTCATCATTGGTTCTGTATACCCTGCAGATCCTGAGCCTTCTGTTCAAGAGCAAGCTCTAGCCCTTGTTCGCAATTTTATTGATGGAAGTATTGATTGTATTGAATATGCTTTTGCTGGAGATGGTATCATACTGGATGCTGTTGGAAGGCAATTGCAAAAATCCTCAAAAGTTGAAATTGGGATACAGGTGGGAAATAAATTTTGAACTAATTAGTCATTTGTGGAAATCAGACATTACTATTGGCACTGCTATAAATGTTATTTAGTAATAGTAAATATGGAAATGTTAGGATATTTTATGATTCTTATATTCTTCCTTTTTTGTACTACCTCTTTCTTTCCTTTTTGGGGTTAAATCATGCATAGGAGCTGCAAGCTCTTGGGTTGGGGAGGAGGGGCAGGTGGGATGATGGAGGATGGGACCTCTTACATCAGAATCACACCCAAGTCTAAAGACTTGGGCAAGTGCCAATTGAGCTACAGCCTTGTTGGCACTTCTTTCCACCATTTATTAATAGCTTTTTATCTAAAAAAATTTGTGGTTTTTTCTCTTGATTTTAGGCTAGTATTCTGTCGGAGCATGGTTAGTGTCTTATTAGTTGCTTATTGGATGATGAATGTGCATCTCATAGTGTATAAAATAATAAAATAATTAATATTAATTTTTTATTGCAATTGTAAATATTGTTTACTTTTGTATAGAATGTTTACAGGCGAACAAGACACCCACTTTAATCAATTTCCCTTACTTGTATGGTTCAACAACAATGTATATAGCACCTTGGGAATGTGGTGCTGTTTATTTATTTATTTATTTATTATTAATGTTATTATTTTCTGGTATATCAACAGAGAAATTCAGCAAATTTTTGAAATTGTGTTATTCACTAGTCAAGTATGCTTACTGATCCTTTCATGTAGCAGGACAATCTGTTTTAATGATATATCTAGCTAGCCATTACTTTATTTTGATATAATTTTTTTTAGTTATTGTAAAATACTACAAATTAAAACTATTGTTACAGTCTGTTATTTTGAAACTGTCCCATACAAATATTTCAACATTTCTCAGTAGGAGGTATAAAAGGTTAACAGAGTTTTTATTCAAGCTGATTAATGATGCCTTTGTTTTTATTTTCTGTGTAGGGAATGTACACACTAAGCAATATTGCAAGTGGAAATGAGTTTCATAAAGAAGCCATAATGCAGCTACTCTTTCCACAAGCAGAAGATGGGTCAAACTCTTTCTTGAGCCAGTTTTTGCAGAGTAATGACAATGATTTACGCGCATCTGCTCTCTGGGTCATAGTAAATCTGACATTTCCTTCAAGTCGCGGTGCATTTAGTCGGATTGTAAAACTGCGTAATCTTGGCATTGTTTCTCAAGTCAAGAGGATGGTCAATGATTCTTGCATGGATGTGAAGGTCCTTTAATCTTCATTGTAAATTGGTTTTTGTTATATGCTTCTTTTAGTCATTTTGTATATTTTTCTTATGCAGCTTCGGGCAAGACTTGCACTTGGGCACATTATTACTTTTGGTGATAGTTAAGTTTAGTTAGCTCCTACATTTGAAGTCCTTGGGCTGCAGGCAAAGAAGAGAAATCCTTATAGAATTTATTTCCCCCCATATCCAGCCTTCTGTTTAAGCTTCCAATATGGTATGTTTCAATGGCTTCACTTCACTGACTTTTTCACTGTCTGTCCTGAAGTTCCTTTCTAGATATTCTATTTTATGAGAGTTACAAGCGAAAATTATTATATATGTAATTGAAAATTGGAATGTTGAATGTTATTTAGTTGTTTATATCTGCTTAAACTTATATGGTATATATGATGTTAAAATCTTTATAAAGTTGGTTGTAGTTCAATATTCCTATGACAGTCAAGCAAACTTTAGAGCTTATGATTCTATTTCTTTCATCCTTTTGAGATTGTCAATTTTTTATTAGGGTCAACTTTCAAGTATTCTTTTTTGTCTGGTGAATCAATAGTATGTTTCCCTTGATTTTTTTTTTTCATAAACAATATGGTATTCTGTTCTAGATGTGTTAAATTGATTCATGCTTTTATCATGTTTCCTTTTGCAGGTGTACAAGATTGCTTTTATTTTTTTAAACTGGCCAGAGGAGTGTGAAACTTATCAATTTTGTAAGCACTCCTGGGCTGGTTACCCCCAAGGTCTATTTTTCTTATTGCTTACATGATGTATTATTACTCTTTGCGATTCGGAAGCTCAAAGTAATTTGCAGGCTTTTAGTATTGTACCATATGAGTAGTGAATGTCAATTTTAGGACTTAGTTTCATCGTCATTCTGGAATTGTTTGTGTAAGCAAACATGTCGAGGGGGTAATAGTAGACAAAATTTGGATTCTGGTAAGCAACATTCGGATTCCGGTATATCGACAAATGTTTAAACAACATTGAACATTCTTCTGGTTCTGGTATTGGTGCATCTCTTGTTATCTTTCTTTTGGTAAATTGGCTTATCTCTTGTTGGAAATTACACAAATGTTTGTCCAAATAAGAAAAAAAATGATTTCCTTTTCAGATTTTGATTTTCTGAAAACTTAAAATATATTTAAAAACTTTTCAACGTGATTTTTTGTTGTACAAAAGTGTTTTTTAAAGAATAAATTGGACAATTACGCTCTAATAATTAAAATGTTGGATGAACTTTTCGAGGTCTTTTGTATAATTTTTTTACTCAAACATAACTCTGTTTTACATTAATCTGAGCATGACTAGACAACTAACACTCTAACAGAGCAAATCAAATGTGCGGTTTGAAAAATACGTATTGCCGTCTAGATGTCTATCTATCATAAATGTTCTAAGATTGAATAATACAAACTCCTTCTAATAAAAAAAATGGCGTATACAATACATAAATTTCGTGAAAACAATGGCACCTTCAGTTGCTAGTATATCCTTAAAAAGCTTGTCCATAATTATTCGCTTGAAAATTCAATTCATTGTTTCCCTTTTTTTACTTGGGACAAAATTGTTTTCCTTTGAGTTGTTTTAAAAAAACTCTCAAGATTTTCAAGAGCCTCTTTAGGGTAGTAATTTTGCTTGGTTAGTAAATTGTGTGTTTCAAGGGCCTCTGAAGGGTAGTAATTTTGACTTTCAATGGGTTTGGTCTGCTTTTTCACAAGTATCTCTTGGATTCCTTTTTTTTTTCATTAACCTGTGTTTGGCTACAAAGACAAAAATATTATTGTTAATTTCATGAGGAATCATTACTTGACTTTTCCACAAAACCCACTTTTCAGTCAAATATATAATTTCAAAGCATTAGATCTCTCCATAAGGATAACCTTGCTTATGCTCCTGGTAAAGCCTTAAGGTCTAAGGTTCTTCTTGCCACTGCTTGCAGCTTTTGTATGTACCACTTTACATTGAACTTTACCAAGTCTTTTACTTAAACCTTCAGAAGCTTCTCTTTTACCATCTCAAGAAATGGTCCCTCATGGAAGATCAACAACAAAAACAACAAGAAAGAAGACAAGTAGAAGAACAACAACAACAACAAAGCCTACAAGAAGACCCTTCAAGAAGCAGCATCCACAGAGCCAAAAGCTAGAAGCTTTCTCTGCAAACTCCTCTTCATCAAGCTCCAAAGACTCCTCCAAGGATTCTGAGGTGGCTGAAGTCTCTACCATCAGTGTTTGTTGCTCCACTCCAAAGGGTCAAAAGTTTAAGATACCAGAAATTTCAACATGTCCACCAGCACCTAAGAAGCCAAGGGTGCTCTCAAATCGCTCTTTGAGAAGATCACCTTTGGCTTTTTTTGCACCACTGGACTTGGAGGTCTTCTTCAGTGTTGCCCTTCGAGACGTTCCGGTTTCATTTGTTCGTGTTTGATTTCACGATTTACACAGAATTGATGTCCTGTTTGCTTAGAAGCTAACACTTGTAGCTTATAATCAAAAGTGATTCCAAAGTATTTCAACCGTGAAACAAAACATGCTAGTATAGTAGAGCACATGACACTTTAGAAGATGGTCTTTTGAAGTGATTCTAGTTTCTTTTCTCTCATCACACCTCTTGTAAGAGGTATATGCTTGAGAAATTTAGATTTTGAAGTGATTGATCTTAAGGGGGGCAGTTATATTCATCCCTTCCTTCTGCTAATTTTAGCAGGGTTGACACTAGTTTTAGATTTTAGGTTTTTTCCCCCTCTCTTATAGAAGATATATGATCTGACCTTAAAGTGTGCTGAGTGCAAGTGTATTGGGTTTGATTTGAGGTTTGTAAGTGTTAATTAGAGCTTGAAGTTCTACAATAGCTACATGTTTGTTAAGCAGTCTCCTTGAGAGAGATTTATTAAAGTTATAAGCTTTCTTTCTCTTATGCAAATCTTATGGTTTTTCCTCTTCTACTTTTCTTCAGCATCGTTGATGAAGATTTTATGTTCTGACTACAATTAATGTTGTTAGAAAAACTTGAGATGTTACTGAGTTATGACCACAATTAGTTACTTAATGGCATTAATTTATTTTACTCTCTATCAATTAGTAAAAAGTAAAATCTAAACCTTTCGCTGCATCAGAAAAAAATAATTTGAACAATATTTGGTACTCTGCCTTTACAGTACATGCACCAAAAAAAAATTGAACAGCCAAAGAAACATGTATATGTAAGATAGGACAAGGGATTCTAGTACTCATGTACACACAAAATCCAGATGCATGGAATCCAATACAGGAAAGCATCAAGGATAAAAACCAGTAAACCTAACCGTACAACAATTGGAAAAAAGGGAGAAAACAGTTTGAACAGAGGCTGTACTTTTGAAAGTTTAATTTTGATCAATGATTTTTGTAGGCCTAACCGTCTATAGTTTGTCTAAATTGTTTATTACTTGTCTAGAGTGTAACGGTCTATTTAATCATGAATCATCAAACTTAGGCTGGAATACCTTGTTGTTTTTGGATAATCCAATTGATATGAATTGGTCTTTTAGTGTTTAACATATCTTATAAGATAAATAGTTATAGTTCATATACTTTAGTTAAATTGTTACAAAATGATCATAATGCGAGCAGTGGCGGAACTAGAAATTTTAGGAAGCCTAGGCAAATTTTATGATTAAGTCCCTAAACTTTGTCTTTCCTTATAAATTTGTCTTTTCTCTATTTTTTTTTGGGTCAAAAAAACCTACCTAGTCCAAAGAAATTTTCATTTTTTTTTCTTTGAGCCAGGGCATTGGACCTACCAAGCCCTGTGGTAGGTCCGCCCATGAATGCGAGGTTTCTGGATGGCACACAATCACAAAAGCTACAAGGAGTCGTTTCTATTGCCATAATTTTGGGTTCACTGGAATATTTCACAGAATATATATGCAATAAAAGGGATGCAGTTTATGGCTAGAAATCCTGTCATATGTGATATTTTTCTGTTCAACTGCGAGTGTGAACATATTGGGATCATTGATTGATAAATTTGATTTTTCAAAGCATGCAAAGGAAACTGCAGTTAAGGAACTGATCAACTGAACCATTTTGTCAGATATGTGGCTATACTGATCTCAGCATTCAGCAGGCCCACATCAGGGAGAATCCAATGAAGGGACTCTCGTGCGGGTCTGCCATAATATTGTCATTGTTTATCCTATTATAGTGAGTGAGAATCTCAAGACATTTTTTCATATACTTTAGGCAGGTAAACTTTATGTGCCTAATTAGTAAGGCTGATATTAACATGGAAAAATATTTGTAGGAATCCAAAATGAATTTTTTTTTTTGACAACAAAAGAAAAGCTTTATTGAATAAATGAGAAAAAAGAGACATGAGAACAAGCCTCTCTCATGGAAGCTTAAAATGAATCAGAACTTGCCTAACCTATTTTTGGAAGAGCACACTTGGGAAAGGGCCTCGTTAAAACCTTCCTTAGAAAAAACCTATTGAGAAAAATCATAAGGAAGCCGAATCCAAAATGAATTGAGGAGAAACTTTAAAGTAATCACTTCTAGATGGACTAATATTTAGTGGATTTGATAGTCCCAAAAACATAAGTTCAAAAAAAAAGAAGATAGTCCCAAAAACATAAATGACTATACTAATGTAGATTTTGCTGTTGCCTTATCATCATTGCAATTGTAGTAATTGTGCCTTAAGTGGGACCATGTATTACTCATGCACACACAGTTACCTTGCAGTAAAGGAATACAAAAGTGTACTGATTGGTGTGTGGTGATGTTTTATTGCATTGTATAAATAAATATAGTTATGCTTGCATATGGATTGATGATTTGATTAATTTTCTCTTAAAGTAGAGATTGAAAGGCTTGTTTCCTAAATGCCAATTGCCAACTTTTCAAGAATCCGAGGTTGCCCACCTTGTTATTCTTTCATCAAAAAAAGGTCATGTTGTGTTACGTTTAATTTGCTACATTTGACTTTTTTTTTACCTCCTATTATTTATATTGAGTTAAAGTATCCGTTGTACTTCAATTTAAAATATTTTATTTACTTATTAAAAAAAAACTTTTGGGGTTTTGGGAGAGGATCCTCTCTCATGTCAAATTTTTTCATGTTTTGTTGTGTTTATTTATTATTGGGCATTAGTTTTAACACTCCCCTTATTAATCCCACACCCTCTTTTATTTTCTAAATTCCCTTAATACCCTCTCTTATAAAGAGATAGTCAAAGTGTGATAGTATTTTCACACATACTAAGTGTGAAACATTTTCACACTCAATGTGTGTGAAAATATTTCACACACACTAAGTGTGAAACGCTTAAAACGAAAGGAAGAATATGAAGAGAGAATAAAGATACTCAATTCGCACAATTGTGTTTCACACGAGTGTGAAACACAATTCAGTTTCGCACTCAAGATCAGTAGTGTGAATAGACTTTATTTTCAATTTTAAATTTTTCGTTTCTTTAGAATTAGATTTCACACTCAAGTGTGTGAAACATTTTCAAATTTCACACTCAAGAGTGTGAGTTATTGAACTGTTAATAATTTTTTAATTTTTTTTTTTTATAATTTTCATTTCACACATTCTTTTCAAATTTCACACTCAAGAGTGTGAAAGAACCAAGTGTTAAGAATTTTATTTTTAATTTTAAATATTTAGTTTTTAATAATTAAATTTCACACTCAAATGTGTGAAACATTTTCAAATTTCACACTCAAGAGTGTGAGTTATTGAACTGTTAATAATTTTATTTAAAAAAATTGATTTTTTTATATTTTCATTTCACACTCAAGAGTGTGAAATATTTTCAAATTTCACCCTCAAGAGTGTGAAGGAACCAACTGTTAAGAATGTGAAAATGTTTTCCACTCACTGAGTGTGAAATACTTAAAACAAAAGGAAGAAGGTGAAGAGAGAACGAACATACATCGGTTCACACTTACAATGTATGAAATGTTTTCACATATATTAAGTGTGAAAAGTGGCAACGAAGAAAACTATGAGATGAGAGTAAAAGTGAAGGGTGGTGTGATAAACAAAAATGATGGTAGTGATAAGATAGAAAAAGGGATATGTTTGGAATGAAATTAAATTTTAAAAAGTATTTCTGATATTTTGGTGCATAAAGGAGGGTGATGAATTAATTGAGGGGTGTTAAAACTAATGCCCTTTAATATTTCATATGTATTAAGTAAGTGTTAAATAGGTCATAGGTGAGATCATATGTGGATGTTTATTAAGAGAAAGATAAATAAAAAAATTTAACATAATAAAATATGAGAAAATTTTCACATAAAATATACTCAATGCAATTTACCCTAACTGTGATATTATGGGTTCAACTTTTTTTTGAAAGGTATTCTGGGTTCAACTTCGAACCACACACTTTCAAGTTTAATTGATCCTTAAACTTGCTTTATATAAATGTTCCTTTGATATGACAATCATCCTACGGTTTGTCATTTGTATATGTCAGCTAAGACAAACCCACTTGGGATACCATGCCACTATCAGGGACATGATGAAAGGCCATCCCTAATGATAATCCTAATAGGCAAAATATGGACATGATCAATCAAGGAAAAAGATCTTCTACATGTTTGGAAACCTACCTATATAATTTATTTATTTTTGTTATGGTCGGTCCAAATGGTTATTAGATCAAATATTATTTAATCGGTCCAGAGGATTTACAGTTAAGTGAACGTCATATTAATAGGCCATAATGACCAAAGTAAGATTTATCTTATCCAACATACAACCGAGTAAAATACAGAGTTGACATTATTGATTGTCTAAAAGCTGCCAAGTGTACATAGTCATTAAATCGAAAGTTGTCCACAATCAATTTGCTAAGGCTAAATGTCTCAATCACAAGTCACATTAAATACTATAAATTTATGTTTAATTTGATCGTTTGATTACATACATTCTTCATTTGCACATCTTGTACTTTTGAAATCTTGAGTTCTCTCTCTGACTCCAAACTCATAATTTAAACGTTGAAGTAACTTATATTATGCTGGTGCCTCCCCAACAGTATTCAACCGTGGACAACAAAATCACCCCCATGTGCAAGGAGAACGGAGGGATCCACGACTTGGTCACTGGAAGAACAATTCTCAAAAATAAAATTAATTATGGAAATTAATTTATATAAATAGGTTATGTGTTTCATAAATAATTCTTGATCCGAACATATTACATACCTATACCTATATGTGTATGTTAAGTTGATTGACATTTGTCAAAAAGTAACATTTTTACACACTAAAAGTCATATATATATATATATATATATATATATATATATATATATATATATATATATATATGTGTGTGTATGTGTGAGAGAGATGCAAGTGTGAATTGTCAGCTTTTATGGGAGTGTAAGATCTTCTACGAAGATTATACATACATATGGGAATATATTTTTACAACTTTAATACATTCAGACTTATTCCTTCTTTTATCCAAATTTTTATCTATTTTTTATCACGTTACTCATTATATATCTCACTTATTTTTCTTTTATTTTTATATTTCACTAACCAGAGATAAATTTTAGTGTGTATTTGAACTATTTCCCTCTTTCATAAACATAATCCTAGAAGTATTCTTAAAAAAAATCCTAGAAGTAAAATGTAAAATTTGGCTAAGGCATTGGGATTTGACAAATGGCATAATGAGAGGTTTAGTTAGTTTCTATGAGATAATATGATTAAAAATAAAGTTATATTAACATTCAAAACACACTCTCATCTTAATATATGTGAAGAAAAAAGAGAAAAAAAAGATGGTATGATAAGAATAAAAGTGAAAGATAAAAAGAGAAAAAGAGTGAAAATAAAATGGAGAAGAAAATAAAGTGCAAATAAATCATAACCAATTAAACTTTTGTCATTGTATTTACCAAAAAAAAAAACCTTTGTCATTGTCATGCCATTATAAAAGAATTGTAAATTTATCACACGGGAAATGAAAAAGGTAAAAAATTAAAAATAGAGCCGTCGAAGAAGGCATAGGCAAGGGAATCAAATTACTTGGAATCCTATGTTCAACTTTCTGTTAATTAGTTGATTACATGTGAAAACATATCCAAATTCTTTGTTTCTTTTGATTTCCCTTTGTAACCAAAAAAAAATATCCAAATTCTTTAATTAATATTTACCAATTAATGCGAGGAAAGCAAAATTTGTCGGTTCCCTACCAGCTTAGGCAAATCCGCAAATGGCATGAGAAAGCTTTCTTAAATCAAGAGTCAAGTGATCCCAATAAATTCAACATTGGGCATGGACTTTGACCTATATGACTATGAGAGTGCCTTTTTTTATGTGGCCTTTCCTCTTTGTCTTTCACTAGTCAATGTGCATGCCTTTTGGTTGCTTTGCCAAAACTTATATGCCGTTAATATTTAGGTACTAGTTGTTATTCCCACCCAGTCTTCTAATTCAACCTCTCCAAAAATGGTAAAAAGTCTAAAATACCCTTTTAAAATAAAAACTTTTCCTTTCCATCCCCTTCTCCCACCACCCATTCTTCCTCATACCTCCACTCATCTTTCTTCATCTTTCCCCAACACCTCTTTTATCCTTACTTTCTCTCACAAAACCCACCCTCCTTTGCATCGGTTACCGACGCCCCTATCTTCGCCGCCCTCGCACCCCACATCGCATCTATCTAAAGTGTTGCCCTCGATTCAGCTCGTTTATGTAGTCGTTCACACTTTAAAGTGTGTGTCATTTAAATTAATTTATGTTTTGTACGCACTTGACAGTGCGTGATCTACGCACTGGACAGTGTGTTAACTACTCACTTGAAAGTGCGTGAGCTACCCTGTTGAAAGTGTGTACGTGACTTACTTCCAAGTGCGTAGGTCACACACTTTCAAGTGCAAAAATTGGCAGATTGCAGGAAATTTTTGAATGGCAATGTGAAACCTAGCAACATTCAATTCCCAGCTGATATAAATATTAAGGATAGTGCTCAAATGAGCTCAATGGTTTCTCATTAAGGACTCTCTATAGAGCCTTTGAAACAAGTGAATTCTCAAATAAGTTTGGAATTCCTGGTATGAATTCCCACCAACCAGTTAATCCTTAAACTTGTTGGCAATTCCATTCCAAGTTGCAACTCACAACCCGTTTAAGAATAAAGAAACTAACTCTAACTGACAACTAACTCTAACTAACAACTATGGTTACTTCTAGCTGGCTAAGCATGTTGCTTGTCCATTTTAACCACACTTTCGTTTTCTTTTAACCGTGGTTCTAACTGTAATCCATGGTTTAGTTAATTGACCTGGGTGAGTGAAATCCATGGTTGAGTTAATTGACCTAGGTGAGTGAGTTGATTCCTTAGCATGAATTTCGGTAATTTAATGTTACCCTTTGTTAATCTATTCCTATTCCTATTCAAACTAGTTTTATACCCGTGCATTCACGGGTGACATTTGATATATATTACTATATTAGTACTCATTTGATATGGTTTATAAATTATAAATTAATTCTATAAACTTATATAACAATGCAAGTTTGACTGAAATAGTGGAAATGTTATTATATACTTATCAACATCTAAGGTTTTAGTATTGATATAGACATTTGGTCTTTAAATGAACTCTTATACTTCTAGCACAATGAGTCATGTCACACATATATGAATGAATTACTATACTACACATGTATTTATAAGCTTTATGTATGTCCATCATAATGATCTGTGAGAATCTTTAAGGAGCCCTTCAAAAGGTCTCTTGAGGTCATGGCTTCCCAAGGGCAGCCATACATGATCATTGTTATATGAACAAGTGATTTAACACTAGCTCAGGTTTTCTGGGACGTGATATTCTTTACTAAGTCATCTTTTCTGTTTTATGACGAACTTAACCTTTGAACCAATTGAAATATACTATTGAGTTACCATTTTGGGTCGAGCGATACAAGTATTAATGAGGGTCACATTACTATCTTATTTGCTTTCTCAGTGCCATATTAACTAATTCAAAATTTAATGCGTACAGTTGTTTATATTTTTATTTTGGAAATGTAAAAGAATAAAGAAAATTTGTGTTCAAACTTAAAATGTACTATATTTAATTTCGGATTTTTTTGTTCTAAAGGAAAGCTTTGTTACAATAATGCACCCAAAAGTTTACCATAAATATCATTGTCGAACATTTGATATTGTTGACCACCAAATAGAGTAGCAGAGCTTGAACAAAAATCATACAGAAAAACGAACCCAAACTCGGCTTATTTTAAGTACTTCTAGTATCCTTCACGAAGTACACCCTTAATCGCGTTCATTCTGAAACCTCTCCAGGCCACAAGAAAGAGAAATTCCACAGAAGCAGCATTAGACGAAAAGTTAGCAGGAACCTTCAAGACGCAGTTTCTGACACCGCGCTTGTAGAACTTCATGAGCTCTCTAATCACGTTGGAGTATTGAGCACTAGTTTGAAACTTGTCCGGGAGGCGAATCTTCAGTGCAGTTCTCATCTCGACCTTCATGAGTTCACTTACAAGTGTCGAACAGGTTTCTTGGGGTAAGATTACCCTGAAGGCGAGGACACCTTCCACGCGGTTGAAGCGGCGTGACGTGCCAATGGGAAGTTTGTGGCGCCGCTTCATGCGTGGAGTTAAAACTTGTGGGCACCGCACATCAAACAACCCTTCGACACGCCACAACATTTCAAGAAGGCGTCCACGCCTGAAGGGTAATCCTTGACCAAGAGTAACTTTCAGGACTTCGTCATGTTTAGAGAACGAAGAAGAAGAAGCAGCAGCTGAGAGAAAAGCTAGAGGAAAGAGACAAGTGTTATCAGAGATAAAAATGGAAAAATGATTTCTATTTCTCATTGATTAAGCAAGTACATTATACACAAAACGACTAACTATGGCTAGGTTAGAAACTAACTCTAACTGACAACTAACTCTAACTAACGACTATGGTTACTTCTAGCTAGCTAAGCAAGTTGCTTGTCCATTTTAACCACACTTTCATTTTCTTTCAACCGTGGTTCTAACTGTAATCCATGGTTAAGTTAATTGACCTGGGTGAAAGAAATCCATGGTTGAGTTAATTGAGCTAGGTGAGTGAGTTGATTTCTTAGCATGAATTTCGGTAATTTAATGTTACCCTTTGTTAATCTATTCCTATTCCTAATCAAACTAGTTTTATACCCGTGCATTCACGGGTGACATTTGGTATATATTACTATATTAGTACTCATTTGATATGGTTTATAAATTATAAATTAATTCTGTAAACTTATATAACAACGCAAGTTTGACTGAAATAGTGGAAATGTTATTATATACTTATCAACATCTAAGGTTTTAGTATTGATATAGACATTTGGTCTTTAAATGAACTCTTATACTTCTAGCACAATGAGTCATGTCACACATATATAAATGAATTACTATACTACACATGTATTTATAAGCTTTATGTATGTCCATCATAATGATCTGTCAGAATCTTTAAGGAGCCCTTCAAAAGGTCTCTTGAGGTCATGGCTTCCCAAGGGCAGCCATACATGATCATTGTTGTACGAACAAGTGATTTAACACTAGCTGAGGTTTTCTGGGACGTGATATTCTTTACTAAGTCATCTTTTCTGTTTTAACCTTTGAACCAATTGAAATATACTATTGAGTTACCATTTTGGGTCGAGCGATACAAGTATTAATGAGGGTCACATTACTATCTTTTTTGCTTTCTCAGTGCCATATTAACTAATTCAAAATTTAATGCGTACAATTGTTTATATTTTTATTTTGGAAATGTAAAAGAATAAAGAAAATTTGTGTTCAAACTTAAAATGTACTATATTTAATTTCGGATTTTTTTGTTCTAAAGGAAAGCTTTGTTACAATAATGCACCCAAAAGTTTACCATAAATATCATTGTCGAACATTTGATATTGTTGACCACCAAATAAAGTAGCAGAGCTTGAACAAAAACCATACAGAAAAGCGAACCCAGACTCGGCTTATTTTCAGTACTTGTAGTTTCCTTCACGAAGTACACCCTCAATCGCGCTCCATTCCGAAACCTCTCCGGGCTCTCACTCATGCGTAAGGCCAAGATCTTGTCCACAAGAAAGAGAAATTCCACAGAAGCAGCATTAGACGGAAAAGTTAGCAGCAAACTTCAAGACGCAGTTTCTGACATCGCGTTTGTAGAACTTCATGAGCTCTCTAATCACGTCGGAGTATTGAGCACTAGTCTGAAACTTTTTCGGGAAGCGAATCTTCGATGTTGTTCCCATCTCGACCTTCATGAGTTCACTTACAAGTGTCGAATAGGTTACTCATGTGAAGGATTATCCTGAAGGCGAGGACACCTTCCACTTTACATTTTTGTGATCGCTCATATCGTTGTGATTACATTTTTATCCCTTGAACATTTAGGTTTCCAATTTGCTAAGTTGAGTCAAGAACCTACTTAGTTTAATTTTTGGTTTGTAGAGATACATTTTTAAATGGTAGCATCCAGTTGTGACTTGTGATCATAACTAACCAAAACTATTGTTTCATATAGATTTGGTAGTGAAAAAGTAAGTGACCGTTAACCATACTAAACTCACAGCTCTGCTTGCGGAGAGCTATTTTCCCTACAAAAAATTGTAGGCTTATTCTATAGGGTGTTGGCACTTGGCACCGTCCTACTGGAAGACTTTCAGTTTATCATGTAGATGTTTTTAAGCCTTGAAAAGATCAATCTATTCCTTACCCATGTTTTTTTATCAAACCATTCTTTGTAGTAGGGAGACTAAGAAACCTTAGGAATTTACAACACAACGTGATATTGCCTTCAACTTTGTGAAGGTTTTAATTGTCTATTTCATTTCATATTATGCACATAATTATAAGATTACATACTACAGTGGCAGGGGTGTATTCAGGGTTTTCTTGTTGGGGCCGAAATATAAGACTAAAAAAATCTTTATTGAATATTATATAAACTTTAAATAATTAAAAATTATTTAAATACAACTCTTCGTTTTTTCTTAGTACTGCATTTATCTATTATTGTATCAACATAGATTTTTCATCAATTTTCTCTCGATAATAAATTTATGAGAAGATCATCTTCAATTTTGTTGCGAATCAAAGTCTTAACAACTTTCATTGCAGAAAAAGATCGATCTGTTGATGTTGTTGAAATAGGGAGGGTCAAAACAAGACGTATCAATCTATCAACAAGTGGAAATAATGTTTCTTTTCCAGTTTCAACTAACTTCTGGTAAAAGTCGGATAAACTGGAAATTTTTCCTAAATTAGGATCTCGGGAAACATCTGAATAATAATGTCTCGGTTGGAACGACAAATTCATTTTTTCTAGCTCGAAAAAATACCTATAGTCGGTAAAAATTTTAACATTATTTGGGGGAGGGCGATGACCCCAGTCAGTCCCTCCCTAGATACGACCCGTGCTGTGGATTTGAAATTAGTTTGAATGATTACATAGTTTCTCAGGTCATGTCAACGAGCTGATCTCTAGTAGTGCATTACCTGAAAAACTCTTTGAATTAAATTGCTTTGTCTGTCCTAGGTTAGACTTAGACAGTTAGACTACAATGCAACCCACGGTGACCAGCTCGACAATTTTCCGACAAATTTATGCTTGCATTGGTAGTTGTCGTTGATTTTTAGATTCTTTTCATATTTTAATTTTCAATTTCATTCGGAAGGACATTTCTATGTTGTCTTCTAAAAAACCAAAAGTCAAGAAGAAGGTGGGATGGAGTATCAGCAGCACTTTATCCTGCATAGCAAAAAACACAAAATTGAAAGTTTTGGCTTAAAGTTTAGAGACAAATGTTAGTTGTTAGTAATTTTAGTAGATTAGTCCTCATCAGGGTTCGAACCCTGGACTGTCCACCCATCACTCTCCCAAACACTTATATCCCCTAACTCTTACCACTTAAGCAAATCTTCGACGACGTTTCGCAAGAAAATATGTTTGAGTATTTGGCTCACGTTTCGCACTTCATCTTGCATAACAAAAAACACAAAATTGAAAGTTTTGGCTCAAAGTTTAGAGGCAACCAGTGAGATAATAACCCCTATCATTGTAGTATCTTGATATCTTCCCTTTCAATTCCTAAACACTAATAGACGCTTCGTAAGATTTCTTATTTTATTTTATAGGAAAATGTTAGATGTTAGTAATTTATTAAATTAGTCATCTTCATGGTTCGAACTCTAGACCCTTCATCCTCCCAAACCCTTATATCCTCTAACTTTTATCACTTGAGCTAACCTTCGAGGATGTTTTGCAAGAAAATATGTTTGAGCATTTGGCTCACGTTTCGTACTTTATCATGCATAGCAAAAAACACAAAATTGAAAGTTTTGGCTCAAAGTTTAAAGGCAACCAGTGAGATAGTAACCCCTATCATTGTAGTATCTTGATATCTTCCCTTTCAATTCCTAAACACTAATAGACGTTTCGTAAGATTTTTATTTTGTTTTATAGGCAAATGTTAGTTGTTAGTAATGTTATTAAATTAGTCATCCTCAGGGTTCGAACCCTGGACCCTTCACCCTCACAAACCCTTATATCCTCTAACTACTTTTATCACTTGAGCTAACCTTGGGCACCAATATTAGCAATGAATAATCCAGTCCACCCGTTAAGGTGATTTCTTCCTTCTTAGAATGAAGGCAATCCACTAATCAGATAATTGTTACAACTGCACTTGAAACCTACAAGTGACTAACAATACACTGACTTAGCTATCACTAAGATTCACTCTCTTAGTCTTCTCTAGGATCCGATCAACCTTGATCTCCTAAAGGAATCACCACTAAGATTCACTCTCTTAGTCTTCTTAAGGATACTGACCTACCCGGTCCCTTAAGGAAAATCAAACAACTGTTTGAGGTTGGTGTTTACAAAGGTTTGCTTCTAAATAAGCTGAGTGTAAACTAAATAAGAACAGATGAAGAAAGTAGAGACTTGAATCTTTTCTTGTATTGCAGCTCTTTATCTCTCGCTCTTCTCGCTCTCTTTTTCTTTCTTCTTTTCTTCAGCCTTTTATAGTCCAAGGTGCAAAGGATATTTCTGTTGAGAGAATATGACCGTTGGAGGGCATTTCTGGAACTTCCAGAACCTGCAGTGGCTGAACTTTGGTAGGTAGGCATTTCAGAATAGTACACTGCTCTTGTACTTCTCGATAGAGACATTTGCCTTTAACCATTGACTTCTGATCAGAGTTATGCTTCGTGTTGGAACTTGTGAAGCTTGGTGATCAGAGTCAGAGGGATGCTTGGATCCTCTGACCTTCGTAACTTCTGCTTCTGGACCTTCAGAGCTTCTGAACCTTCAGAGCCTCTGGTCCCTCAGAGCTTCTGGTCTTCAGATCTTCTGATCCTCAGATCTTCTGATCCTCTGATCTTCTGATCCTCTGATCTTCAGATCCTCTGATCTTCAGATCCTCTGATCCTCAGATCTTCTGAACTTCTGACGAATATATCTTCTGGTGTCAGAATCAGAACCTGTTTGTCAAAACACTCAAGACAAACATTAGAGTATCATAGTTGTTCATCCACAAATAAATACTTGTTATCATCAAAACATAGAGTTGTACCACATGACCAAATCTTGATCTTACAATAGGGAGGGTCAAAACAAGACGTATCAATCTATCAACAAGTGGAAATAATGTTTCTTTTCCAGTTTCAACTAACTTCTGGTAAAAGTCGGATAAACTGGAAATTTTTCCTAAATTAGGATCTCGGGAAACATCTGAATAATAATGTCTCGGTTGGAACGACAAATTCATTTTTTCTAGCTCGAAAAAATACCTATAGTCGGTAAAAATTTTAACATTATTTGGGGGAGGGCGATGACCCCAGTCAGTCCCTCCCTAGATACGACCCGTGCTGTGGATTTGAAATTAGTTTGAATGATTACATAGTTTCTCAGGTCATGTCAACGAGCTGATCTCTAGTAGTGCATTACCTGAAAAACTCTTTGAATTAAATTGCTTTGTCTGTCCTAGGTTAGACTTAGACAGTTAGACTACAATGCAACCCACGGTGACCAGCTCGACAATTTTCCGACAAATTTATGCTTGCATTGGTAGTTGTCGTTGATTTTTAGATTCTTTTCATATTTTAATTTTCAATTTCATTCGGAAGGACATTTCTATGTTGTCTTCTAAAAAACCAAAAGTCAAGAAGAAGGTGGGATGGAGTATCAGCAGCACTTTATCCTGCATAGCAAAAAACACAAAATTGAAAGTTTTGGCTTAAAGTTTAGAGACAAATGTTAGTTGTTAGTAATTTTAGTAGATTAGTCCTCATCAGGGTTCGAACCCTGGACTGTCCACCCATCACTCTCCCAAACACTTATATCCCCTAACTCTTACCACTTAAGCAAATCTTCGGCGACGTTTCGCAAGAAAATATGTTTGAGTATTTGGCTCACGTTTCGCACTTCATCTTGCATAACAAAAAACACAAAATTGAAAGTTTTGGCTCAAAGTTTAGAGGCAACCAGTGAGATAATAACCCCTATCATTGTAGTATCTTGATATCTTCCCTTTCAATTCCTAAACACTAATAGACGCTTCGTAAGATTTCTTATTTTATTTTATAGGAAAATGTTAGATGTTAGTAATTTATTAAATTAGTCATCTTCATGGTTCGAACTCTAGACCCTTCATCCTCCCAAACCCTTATATCCTCTAACTTTTATCACTTGAGCTAACCTTCGAGGATGTTTTGCAAGAAAATATGTTTGAGCATTTGGCTCACGTTTCGTACTTTATCATGCATAGCAAAAAACACAAAATTGAAAGTTTTGGCTCAAAGTTTAAAGGCAACCAGTGAGATAGTAACCCCTATCATTGTAGTATCTTGATATCTTCCCTTTCAATTCCTAAACACTAATAGACGTTTCGTAAGATTTTTATTTTGTTTTATAGGCAAATGTTAGTTGTTAGTAATGTTATTAAATTAGTCATCCTCAGGGTTCGAACCCTGGACCCTTCACCCTCACAAACCCTTATATCCTCTAACTACTTTTATCACTTGAGCTAACCTTGGGCACCAATATTAGCAATGAATAATCTCTTCACTGAGTTCAGAGTGGTCACACTACGGAGTAAACGAGTTAAACATTTTTTTGATAGGCAAATATTAATTATTAGAAATATTAGTAAATTAATCCCTCCTCCGGGTTCGAACCCGAGACCCTTCCCCCTTCATCCCACCCAACCCTTATGTCCTTAGTTCTTACCACTTGAGTTATCCTTTGAGGACACGACTTAAACATAATATGAGCTTCATTTGCGAGACAAATCTTGAATTTCATAGTTAAAGACAGATTAAACTAACCATATGTTATTATATTTTGGCCCCACCGTGATACACGTGTCTCCTTGGTGGACTCAGTGACCCCACACGGCGGTGACGTCATCATAAGATGTCACTTGTGAAATTTACACACTCCACCACCACACTACAGTTGGTAGTACTAGTGTTCTGTTGTTACTTAAAACAAACGGTGATCACTCTTCAACTTTTCTCCATGTTCAGTTGACAGCTGAAGTGGCATGTCAGAACCCCACAATCTAGGGTAAGCAAAGTTATTCTCTTTTTTATTTGCTTTTTTTTTTTCCTTAATCAGCTGAAGAACTTGATTTGATTTTTTGCTTCATTCCCCTTTTGGGACTTTTGAGGATTAGGGTATTAGGGATTTTATTTTAATTTTTTGACTTTTTCTTCTCTGGGTGTGATGATTCTGTGCCTGCATGTGGAAATTCTTGCATGGTATCACCAAAACCTAGTCTTTTTGGTGGTGTGTGATGTGGGAAATTCTTTGAGCTGGGTTTGGTTGCAATTTGCAAATGTGTGAGATGGGGGAGAATTGGGATTTTGGTGTTTGTTTGAGGATTAGTGAAAGTCCTAATTTTGGTGATAGTTGATCAAATTGAGCTTACCAGCAAGTGTTTGTCTAGTTCTCTGACTATTGTTAAGGTTGCATGTTGGAACTTGGAATGTCCCCTGGTTCTGTTTGCTTGTATGAGTAAAAATTGAAATGGCAGAAACAAATGTAGCTGAGTGCTTGGATTTTGTACTAGACGATATTTTGTTCTTGTGAACTCATACCTTGACTTAAGTGACTCTTTCATTAATTAATTTATGAAGTTATGATATAAATTTATTGAAACTTCCTTCAAATTGTGCTTGATATCATCTTGAGAATTTTTTAGATGTAAAGGTCCACATCAATGTTTCTGAGACATTTATGGAAACAGCTTTCATTTAATCACATGATTCTGTTTCGGAATCAGAAATACCATATTAATGCATTGGATGGTCTCTCATTGGAAAAGGAATTTATTTGCTCACTCACTTTACCAGCTTTTGTTTCTCTTGCCTTTTGTTTTGGAGTAAGGAGTCAAATTTTTATATCCTAATCCAATATAATCTTGTAGGGATCTGAAGATAAGATATTCAATCCAAATCTGAAGCTGCACATCAACTGAGGCTTAATCCACATTCCTTTGTACCTAGCAGTGTTTATTCTGAGCCCTGGTGTTGTGGTACTGGGTAAAATCCTGTCTCCCAAACAATGTCAGGGGCAAATGCATCCAATTCATCCTCACTTGACTGCGCTAACAGTGATTCTTCAGAAACCGGTGAAGACCAATCTTTGTACAATAATGGGGTGAATGAAGAAGATGATGCTACTAAAGAATCACAACCTACTGGTACTGCTCCTAATCAATCAGGTTCTTTAAACTATTTTGTAAAGAAAAATATAAATTTTAAAAGGAAAGACTAAGTTTACTTACATTGGTGCCTCAAATATGTTTATGTAGTTTTTTCGTTAGCAGTGTTCCAAGCTTATGGGGATACTGATACAATGCAAATTTTTTTGGCAGGAAGTAATGGGCCAGGAGATCAGGGGATACAGCATGCTTCATCTGCATCTACACAGACTCCACAGGTGGAACTTGTTGGTCATTCAATTGTTGGGCTCCCCCCTCCCTTTTTTTCTTTATCATCTTTTTGGCACGGCATAGATCCTGATTTTCTGACTGTTTCTTGCATTTTTTTTGCTGATTCTTGTATATCTAATTGTAATGATGAAAATTCAATTATTAGACTTCCATCATGCATGCTTTTGGGCTTAGGGTATAGTATTCATTTTAATGGACCAAGGTTGGTCTTCACTGGATTCCTTATGTAAGCATTAACTCTTTTACTGCAGGCTTGTGCTTCAAATCCTTATCAGGATCCGTATTACGGGGGCATGATGGCAGCATACGCACACCAGCAGTTGGTATGTGAGACTAACCAGTATTCATACATTAATGATTAGTACATGTAGTTTTTCACTCATGATCTGCATTGTGCATAACCCTGAAGGATATATTCTTCTTGTTATATGGTAAATTTATTTCATGCTACTTGGTCAACTGTCCTGTTTCAGACATAGTGGTATTAGGATATCATTGTGATGAATAACATACGATATTTTCACTGTTAGGGATATGGTCCTTTTATAGCAATGCCTCATCCTAGAATGGCCTTGCCCCTTGAGATGGCTCAAGAGCCTGTTTATGTGAATGCCAAACAATACCTAGGAATTCTAAGACGAAGACAGGCTCGTGCTAAGGCAGAGCTTGAAAAGAAGTTGATTAAAGTTAGAAAGGTACGATGCGCACAAGCTTTGGATGGACTAATGCTTTGAATGCATGTTTGTCAATATAAATGTTTTATGCTTGTTTGGATCTAATATAGTACTAATAATACTTACTATTTTTTCACATGCAAATCTGGAATTCTTTTCTGGGCTTCTGTTAACATCCATTCCTGCACAGCCATATCTTCATGAATCTCGGCATCAGCATGCTATGAGAAGAGCAAGGGGTAGCGGAGGACGATTTGCAAAGAAAACCGAAGCTGATACAAGCGGTGGTCCAATCCCACCATCACAGTCAATTAGTTCATCTGGTTCTGAACCTTTACCTTCTGACTCTGCTGAGACTTGGAATTCTCCAAGTGTGCAACAAGCAACCACAGGAGGATCTAAAGTGCATGAGAGATTTCAAGAACACAGCTATGCAAGTGGTGGTAGTGGCTCCTACCATAATCATAATGGTTCGCAACGACCTTCAAGTTTCTGTTCTGAGCACACTTCACAGAGGCGTCTTGCTATTCAGTGATGTGTACCTTGGTTATCTCTATACATACTTTGGCAATTTTCATGCCCAGCGGCAAATCATTCTTGGCTCTGTGTTTGTGATGTTGGGAGAAGAATGATTGGTTGTTGTGCCTTGCCTTGGGACTCATGTTGAAGTCAAGCCAGCCTTCATTCTTTTCTCATTTTGTACAAAGATAGTAGTTAGCTTAGTTAAGCTGAGATGAACGTTTGATCAGAAGACTTGGTGAAACAAACTCTTATCTACTAACTATATTTTATGTAGGTTCCCGTTTATTGTTGTTAAATATGACAGACATTTTAGGATAGATTCTCTGCATGATTAGTATTGCTTCATCTTTGGACCTTGCTGTTTCAATTTTATTTTTAGTTGAATTTCGGGTTTACTCAGGTCATTTGGTTAGTAAGGCGAGCACAACTTTTAAACCTATAATAATCAATGGGATTGTAATGTTTTACCTTAAATGGAAAACAAATTATACCCACAAGTCAAACACACTGGGTAAATAGTTTGACTCTAGTCGAGGCTTCGATCCTTGAGCTACATGTATGAAGATAGATCTGTTGGAAAAAGTCTACCCACTTAATGTGATCTTGAAGTATTAAGGAGATTAGTCACATGGTTGTTGGTTGGAATAAGTCTACTAACTTAATGTCATATAAAAGTCTTGAGGAGATTACTTGCATGGTTGTTGGTTGTGGAAATACTTTATGCATAAAAAAAAATTACATAGTACGATGATAACCTTATATACCGCAGAGTTTGTAGAATATGTTAACTACTTTCACGCATCTAGTTGCTCAGCATGTTACTATCATCATGTGTTTGTTTGGATATCGGTTGAGGGTAACGTGAACAATTTTTCATATCAATTCATAATTAAATGCACTTTTTACCTTGAAGTATGTATGTTCTAAAGTCCCCGTTTGTAGAACATTCAAACATGATCTATCTCATTGCAATTGAGAGTGAACTGTGAGATAGTTACAAAAGCAGTTGCATTTGCAGAGTTTTTAATATGGAATGTTCAGAATGAACTATTTGCTGAAACACAGGTCCTATCATTGAGTTTAATGGTGGAGATGCTCTTGGAGGAGGAAGACATATTATTTCTTCATGAGCATATAAGAACTTTTTGGAGATAAATGAAACACAAGAAAATTTGAAATGAAGTTGAAGCTCTAAATTTCATTGATCTCAACATCCCTTAAATACAGGAGATACATAAGTGAAAATTTAAAATGCCAACAACCTCAAAAAACCTGAAACTATGAGCTGTATAACAACTCCTTACTTCATTACTTGTCTAATCAACAAAGAAGTAATTACAAAGAAATCTGGAAAAACAAATAACTAGTTCCTAAGAATAAGCAGATCCAAAGGCATAATCTCAGAACTTCCCTTGGAAAATACTCTCACATATGTTTTGTTTCCCAATAATTTAGCTTAATCTCGTATTGGTAAGACTTCAAACAAAAATCCAATAAAGCTCAAGCTTTCCCAATAAATAGAACACTCCACTTTCAATTCCTTTGAGAGGTCTTAAAGCTTCTCATCCTATTTTCTCAGTCACTATTCCTCTAATGCATCCAATGAGAGTGAACAATCCAAACCCAAAGCCAAAAATGCTGAAAGTCCTAAGCATGATCCACTTAGCTGTCCATGCATCAGTACTGGACCTACTCAAGTATAATTCCACTGGAAAATATATGGTTAATGGCCAAAAGCTTATGCTACCCAAAACTCCCAAAATTTGATTGAAGTAGGGGAAGATCATAGCAATCACAGTTGTTGATACAACATAAGCAGTTCGGAAAGACAGGCTGAGAAAATTTAGTTCAAAAGGTGGAAGCAACCAGAGTTTCAAGATAAATGTGTTATTCACAAATTCACTATCTGGGAATTTAAATCGGAACCAATTCTCAACAGTAGCAAAAAGTGGCTGGCCGTACACCTGCACCAAAACAAGGTAGAAGACAGAGTTAAATGAACAAGCATTCTATAATAGCAGGAATTAACTCTCCAATTAGTCCTCCTGTCAAATATTCACTATCAAATTAGTCCCTGAAATATTGAAGTATAATTTTCACTAAATATGTCTTACAAAGTTAAAAGCTTGTCACCAAATTCATTCTTTTATGCTACCCCTTTAGTTTTTCATATGGATGAATTTGGTGTCAATTGATATCTTTAAAGGACTAATTCGGTGAAAAATAATTTGAAGGATACTATGAAGACATTTTAATCTTTCAGAAACTAATTTGGTGACAAAAAACTTTGAAAGACTAATGTGTTGACATACTAATCTTTGAAGGAACAAATGGAAGATAGATAAAAGTAGACACGTGAATATGTGATTGATAATACAGAATAGAAACAACAGGGAAGCATCATAATAAAATTTGACGATGGTATCATTATACTATTGTATATACCTGATAGGATCCAAGTAGGTGAACCACTATGCAAACGTTAGCAAAGTTCACAATCCAAACAAACTTGGAGGATCCAAATCCTGTTAAAAGGTTTCCTGGTGTATCATTACCAAAGGCTGCATACCCTGCACATCCACAACCGAGGTATATGAATGTTGTGACAATGACTGATATTGTTGAAGCTTTCTTCATTGTTTGATTTTCTGGTGGAGGCGACTTCAAAGTATCCTGCAAGAATTATTGTAGGTTATATCAGCCTTTATAACTTCAAAGTATCCTTAAAGTTGCATTCTAGCTATCTGGGATCACAAGTTAGATACCTGTATTTCCATCAGAATTGTTGAGAATGGATAGGTGAATGATATGTCACCAAGCGCTTGAGAAACCAGCCACAACTTTTCAGTTCCACTAGAAGCAATGACTCCTTCAATTGAACCTTCAGCATGTCCTTTTTCTGAGAAAATGGTAATGAGGAATTATTTACATGTATCTGGTCAAAACTAATAAGAAAGTGCTAGCAACACACTCTTTTACACACTCCTTATGGTTGGTCTTTTTATCAAAAAGATAAACACACTTGATTCACATTTAAAAAATAAAGCAGTCACATGAAATGTGTTGAAAAGCGCGTTCAAAAGAGTGTGTTGCTAGCATTTCTCAACCTATAATCGGTCGAATGTATATTTTCAAGTAAGTTTCAACACACAAGCCAGTCATGCTGAGCCTAATGAAAGACTCCAATAATAGATGTTGATGCATACCTATTGTTTGCATGATGGAAAGCCCCATTCCTATGAAAGAATAAGTAAAGGACATAGTTGCAGCTAGAACTGATAGCCATTCGATGTTATGGAAGTTCGGTATCTGTGAGAGCACAATTTGGACAGCCCCAAAGAGCAGCATGTAATATGCATCTACAAATTCACATGCTGCTTCGGGCCCTTCGTTGTGGTAACAAATTGAATTTTGGATTGCTCTGCAGCCACAAATACAAATAGCAGTCAAAATTAATATTAGATATTGGTATAGTAATATTCTTGAGACGGAGTCATGTCCCCAAGTGAAGAAGTCTTGTATTGCAACAGGTAACACCCATAGATAAAAGGAAAACAAGAGCAAATAAAAGGAAATGACACACTAAGAGAGGAACCGGTATGATAAGTCATTGACACACCTTAAGTTGATAGCTGTTGTAATGACGAAGGCAACTCCAAAACCATATAAACATATATTCACAAGAAGGCCACAGAGCCATCCATTCTTTACTCCTGTAACCACCAAAGCATGAATCTTATAATGATTCTTTTGCCTATAGAAACATACGATTATACGAATATGCTGTTCCATGTGGTACCATACTTGACTAAAAAGGATGAACACAAGTACTAACAAATGATAAACACACACTAGTAAGAGCCTTCAATCATAATCTAAAACCTTAATAATTTAACAGATAAGGGTACCTATATTCAAATTGACAACATCAAGGTAGGAGGCACTCCTATCAGGACCATATTCAGGATCGGGAGAACGATAGGTGTCACATAAAAGAAAAGCAGAGAAGAGAGTGCAGGAAGCAATAATGAGGATGGAGAATGGACCAGCAAGCCACCCAAGCTGTGCAATGCTCCATGGAAGAGACAACACTCCTGAACCTATCACCCCTGTCACTATGTGTGCCACTGCCGTCCATACCGTCCCTGATGACATAATTTTGCAGTATCAAGTTCATCATCTCACTTCCACTTCCAAATTCCAATCATAAACACACTAATCAACAACAACATGGTAATTAAAGTAGAATCCGGACCATTATTCATTTTCCTGTCTAGCATACAAAAATAAAAACTTTCTGAGATCACAACACAAATGACAAACCTGTTCTTTTGAGAGGATGAGGTGGGGTGAGTAACAAGGGTGTGTTGTCACTTGACACAGCTTCTGCCACTCCCATGTTTCAATAATCTTCACTCTTGCCAATTCCAGGGGCAGATGCTAGCAATTGGCAAAACAGTTTCCTTAAATTAAAGTCACAGGAAACACATGAACATCAGCAAATTTGACTATGAGAACAGCTGTGTTTAAAAAATGCAAAAATAATATTGCACAAGTAAATATATTATTTATATTTAGCTCTTGATGGAAGCAACACCACGTGAACACATTTCAACTTCAGAGTTGAAGTCCACTTAGAATGATCCAGAGTACCAGAAATTTGAGACCCAATTTCAGAAAAGAATCATGCATGTGGTTTCTACCCAAGAAAAAACAAATGATACAAATGGGCATCGAAATTTGTTGTACCTTTGGATGATGAAAGCGAGAGAGTGATCAGAGCAGTGTTGAATATGGATCATGGTGAGAAAGGCATGAGGTTTGTTGGATAATCAAAAATGGGAAACTTAGGGGATGAATGGAAGTATGAGAGCAAGTACGAGGAGCAGGAAGAAATTGAGAAACTCGCAATCAGTTGCAAAACAAGTTCCAAACCACGTACTGTGTTGTTTAGTATCAATTATGATTGGTGCTTGCTACGATACCATAACACTTGTGTAGGTATGATACACGAAAAGGTTGTGGACCAATCACATCCTCCGTATTTAAAAAGAAAAAAATGAAAATATAAATTATTTTTGTTGTGGACCAATCACATCCTTCATGTATGATACATTGTGGGTATCATAGAAACCCCCATATGATTATGATGTGTCACAATCACAAAAGAGTTTAATTTCTATGCACCAACCAATCAGATTTCAAGAATGTGAGAAAATCTCTAATTTTATTTAATTTTATTAATTGACGTGACACATCTTTAAAATTTGATTGGTTGACGGTGTAAAAAAACTTTACAACATCTAATACATCATCCTTTTTCTCATCACAAAATTTGTATTAGTGGTTAAAAGAGTGACTAGGTACTAATGGTTTATTATGACTAAGATTACAACTTTTTTTGTATCTACTTTATCATACCTCTTCAATGACACATGGATACTATTGTAATACTCAATAATAGATTGTCAAACAATATCATCTATTATTAGAAAATTATCTCCATGTCAACTCATTACTTGAGTGAACTTTGATAGATCTACGCTTTTTTTTTATGAAGATCTACGTTTTCTCCTTAAACTGAAGATTAGTGAAAACAACGCTAATGATATGATGAGTTATTTAACATCATGGAGTAAATTAGACAATATTTATCATTACTCTATTAATGTGTGTTTGGAGACAATTAGGTTTCTACACTATGACTAGAATTGATTATGGAATAATGCTTGAAACACTCACTCTAATATACTATTTTTTCAACACTCATCCTTTTTTCTGATCGAAATTCATGTAATTAATCATAAATTTCAACCGATAAATTAGAGTGTTAAAGTGAATGTTGTAGATTTTGAGTAAAGGATTTTTTTATGTAGTACATGTTATTGCAATCCCAACTTACATAAAAGTATGTTACATAGTACCTCATTATTTGTTACATGTACCAAGTTTTTTTACGCACTTAATTAGGGCAAACGCTACGGTGCTTCTCAAAATAAGAGGGACACTACACATCGGGTGTTTAGACTAATTTTAACCATAGATATAAAATTAAAATATGTGATGGTTGAGATTGAATCATTAAAATGACCAATGTTCTTTTTTAACCCTATTTTAATCTCTAAAATTTGAAATATACATTAAAAGCAATTTTGTAATCTCACCAGAAAAAGTTTGGTAGACCCGGTGCCCCTCTTATTAAGAGGGACCATATAGCCATCACCCTTGATTAGTGGTGGATAAGGGTGCAAGTATATTTAACTGCGGCAAAATAAATATTTTATAGTTACATATCTTACAAGTAATTTCTTGTAACCAGAAATGAAATCTTACATGTAGTTAGGTAGTTAGTTAAGATATTTAAATCCTCAAATAAAAAGATAAAAACAACATTAAGTTACATCATCAAACAATTGCGTGTTCGGGAACTCTTGGAAAGCATGTGCAGAGTGTTGAATTTTTTTCCGAACACACTAAAAAAATTCCCATAATGGTTTGATCCCATTCCGATTTGATTTTCACACGAGATCAGCCATAGAAATATGGTGTAGGGTACCTGTCATCAGGCACAGAAATCAAACGGCCCCATGCAATTTACTCAGACATTTATTATCCAACATCCAACAACTTGAGAGGCTGAAATTGCCTCTCCTTAATTTATTTTATTTTCTATTATTATTCTAATTTAAAATATACTAATGTGCAGCTAAAATTTATTTTCTCTAAATTAAATAGCAATTTTTCTTCTTCTTTTGTTTAGTACAAGCGGGCCATGAAGGCAAAAAAACAAACAAAAACTAGAATATTATAATAAAAACAAAACAACAAAAAAGTCCTGCCTCAAGTCAGCAATCTTTCATCCAAGGATAATCAGGAACAGATCCTTTTCTAAGTGGATATTTAGTTTCACGATTTGCAAAGAATCCAAGCCATGCTTACTTTAACCATAAGTGATTCTACATCATTTCACCACGGAACCAAACATACTATAAGTCATCAAAGACCATTTATCATTCTCTTCATCTCAGCAGACCTCCTAGGATCTGGTTCCTCGATTGCTCTCTCGGTAAGTACATGCTTGATGCGACACATTGATTTTCTCACCTGATTTCACATAAAACAAATCAACCAAAATCATTGATAACCCATGATGCATATATTTCTATTTTCCCTAACCATAAAGAATTTATCAATTTTTCTAGAGTTCTACACAAAACATTGTTCAGGAAAAGCAGATAAAAGCACTACCACTATGATTGTTCTATACCAGACATCCATATAATTAAGGGTAAAAAGAGCAACATGAGTAAAGCAGAACAAGCGCAAATAAGGGAAGTGATACCTTAGGGATGCGCTCTGGATTAGGAAAACGCAGGTTCTGCGCATTAAGCATCTGACGTTGAGTCATCAACATGTTCTTCTCCTTTAACAACACATACCACAACTTATGAAGGTCGTCCCAAGATTTCAGCCGCAGCTCAGAGGCCTTCCAACTCCGACCTAACACCAAGGGTGAAAAGATAAAGAATCAGAAGTTACAGAACCATTACCAGACCAGAACAAAAGTGGCACAAAAGCTCAATGAAGAAATCAGAAATCTTAGTTGCACCGAGCAAGTGTCTGCCTAGAAAACCATTTCAGTTTTTCCCTCTAGATCCAAATGAAAATAAGAGGTGTATAGTGTATACCATAGACAACAGGTTTATCACCATCAGTGCTCCTGTCTGGCTCAAAGAACTCCTTAAGGGGATTGTGCACTTCACTGCCAGCAGCAGCTGCTGTAGTGGAACAATGTTTTGATCTGGCAGCACCAAGGAGTGCTCTTCCAAATACTCTTGACAAAAACATGGCTGCAATGCCAATCAGATTTATTATATAATTAAGTAAGAAACTGGAAAACAAGTGAATGGCCAAGCATCCATTGCCAAAATCATATCATATATTTTCATATATCACTTGGATGATTTTGTAGCAGTATATAGCTGAGTATGATCAAGTAACAATTGCTTCTTACTTGTGTTTTACTCAATACGAAAGATAATGTTAGGTTCTTATAAGCTTATCATATCAATATTGAAGTTATGTGTCACTGAGAGATTGTTCTTTTATCTCTTAGGAATGACTATCATACTGCTCTCATATATATAGTATCGATCGAAGCATCCACCGGAGTACTCATTTTGAGAACAAGTGCTGATATAAAGTTATCCACTCCATAGACATTTCCCTCCTTGAAATAAGCTTACACACTTAAGTAATTCTAAAACCCACATTCAACAGAACAATTAGAAGGAATTTGAACATTCTACTTACCTCACTCACACAGCATGTGAAAATTCCAAAAAGTTTGTTAAAACAGTATCGACACCCCAATTTTCTCGCTATCTCTCACTTCCAATCACATCACATTATATAACATCAATCATTTATCTCAGTTCTCTTCCTTTCTCACATTTTTTTTTTGAAAATCTACCCCATTAGGTTGTCTGCCCAACATTTTCCAATTAATCTATAAAACAAACAGTAGACCCCTAAACCAGAATTTGGGACCAAAATCTCTGTCTCTCTGTATCCCCATTGTTAAGACAATTGATCAAACAGTTAGCGGGCAAAAACAAATACACTGAAAATCAACAAAATGGGAAGCATCATGAGCAAAAAAATTAAACTGCAAGGAAGAAAGTGAAGCTATGAAGATGAATCCATGGCAGAGGTAAGAGTATAAGAACTGATTCTGTTACATTGCATTCAGAAAACAGTGAATCCAAACAGAGTAAATGCGATGACATGGTGGATGTGGCTAACAAGTGGAGACAGAGGAAACCTGAGAAATTGGTGGCGGCAGTCGGCGACGTGCAGCAGGTGGTGGTGGTGGCGACGGGAAGTGGAAAGCGCCGGTGGTGGCGGGGAACGGCAGCTACGGCGTGCTTCTCTCTTCAAAATGACGAGAGAGGTTGCAAGTGTGTGGGATCATCAGATCAATAAACCCTCACTCTTTAAAAATAAATAAAAGCATTTTATAATGACATGATAAAATAATATTTGCATATTATATTATACTCACTCACTATATGCATAAAAAATATTATACTCACTATTTATAGTTGTTAAACTCTTTCTTTTATTAAACATGTTCATGTTTTTGATAAAACATCTTGTTTGAAGAATATATATTCTTAAGATATAACTAATGGTTTTCTCACAAATTGTTTTGCCCTTACCAAATTATGTGTAAATTTTTAATGAAAGTTGTAAATGAAAATAAAAGTACTACTGTATCCTCTAAACACAAATTATGCTTTAATAGGATTTTGTAATTTCAGGTCGTTCTTTTGGTGCTTCGTGTAGGTCTTTTATTTTGCTGGCGTGGGTAGGTTTATGGCCGAGCTCAATGGTCCTTGGAGGTGCATATGGATGTTTTGTGATTTTCTTTTTACTGACGCCGAGCTCGTTTGATCGGTAACTCTCAAACTTTTTGCTAATATACTTTTATCTTTCTAAAAAAAAGATTTGTAATTTATTTTAAAAAAAAGTTATGTAATTCTTATAAAGACTTTTAAGCCGGAAAAGCGTCCTCTTATCCTGTTTCTATGTGAATGAAGGAAGTGTCTTCTCGTCGTGGTCCTTTTATTCATTGTGATGTAATAGTCTATTCACTTATTTCTTCTTAATTAATGAAGTGCATTAAAAAAATTGTAAATTTCCACCGCTTCGATAATTATTCATACAAATTACTCCATTTTGTGAAAAGGTCTAGACTACATTACATGAGTTCATATATTTTAAGGGGTACTAATGGTCTTGTATGATAACGCAGGAGGATTAATTAGGTATAAACTTTAAATACATGTTGGGTTGAGTGGATAGGATTCAAGATCTTAAGTAGGTGCTCTTGGGTTTGATCCCTATAATCAGATGTATGGAAAGAAAAAATACAATAGTTAAAATTACAATTGGGAAAAAGCAGTTAACTATAAATATATTGTGTAGTTTTCTATAAATGAACGTGGAACTGAATTACATGAAATATAGTAATAATAGTATGTTTGGTTCCTCTCTAGAATCACTTCTGAGTAAACTGTCTTAGATTATATGTGCGAATCATGAAACCAAACATCCACTAAGGGGACAAAACTCAAAATAAATATCTTATGCACAAAGTACTATAAACCTTTCAGCTTACTTTCTCACTAACGATTCCTTCAAGTGATCCAATGAGACCCAAAACTGTCACAAGGAAGCAAACAAAGCTAAAAATCCTAAGAACAAGCCATTTTCTAGACCAAGCTTCAATTTTATTATGAACAAAGTTCATCTCCACTGGGAAATATATACCCAATGGCCAAAAGCCTAAGGCTCCTAACACTCCTAGAACTTGATTGAAGTAAGGGAACAATATTGCAAGTCCAGTGGTGGAAATTACATAGACTGTTCTAAAACATATTCTCAACATGTTTAGCTGAAAAGCTGGCAACAAAGGCAGCTTCAATTTGTAGAAATTATTCACAAAGCCACTGTTGGGATAATTTCTTGAACATCATCTATCAACAACACTATATATTGGCTGGCAGTAAATTTGATGAAAAAAATAAGGTAGAAGAATCATAACTATGATTTGTTTGGTAAACACATGATAAGACAGTAAAATGTAAAGATTGTTGAAATAATTAGTTCTGAAAAGACATGGTTGGTAACATCCAGAAACTACTCAAGATTTGATTTGGGCTTTAAATTAAATCTATAAGGATTTCCAAACTTGTACTAGGAATTTTTTTTAGTTAATATTTGTTTTATACTCTTCATAAAATAACTTTAATTAGCAGCACTAGTACCTAGTATCCTCCAACCAAATGAAGAACTATGCAAGCATTAGCTAAGTCAATGAGCCAGTAAGGCTCATAATAGCCAAACTCTGTCAAGAGGTTCCTGGTGTTTGATTTCCAAAAGCTGCAAATCCAAAGCAAGCACAGCAAACTACTATCACACAATTCTTAAGTCTTCACTGCTGCAATTAAATCCGCACTCTCATCTCAATAGTGAATACTCTTAGAGCCACTACCATTGTGGTTCAGTCAAGTCCATCCTGAACCACTTTCCCAGAATCTACACATCAAAGAACAATGCGCGCACAACACAGAATAATGCCATGCATAATACTAAAATCAGTTCCAAAATTATGAAGGCCAAACATAACAAGTGATTGTATTAGAAACCTAAAACTGCAAATACAGAGAAATCCACAAAGACGTACATATTTTCAGTACTTCTAGTATCCTGCACGAAGTACACCCTCAATCGCGCTCTATTCTGAATCCTCTTCGGGCTCTCACTCATGCGTAAGACCAAGATCTCGCTCATGTCTAAGAGAAATTCCACAGAAGCAGCCTTAGACGGAAAGTTAGCAGGAAACTTCAAGACGCAGTTTCTGACACCGCGCTTGTAGATCTCCATGAGCTCGTCAATCACGTCGGAGTATTGAGCACTAGTCTGAAACTTGTCCGGAAGCGAATCATCGGTGCAGTTCCCATCTCGTCCTTCATGAATTCACTTACAAGTGTCGAACATGTTACTCTTGGTTAAGGATTACCCTGAAGGCGAGGACACCTTCCACGTGGTTGAAGCGGCGTGGCGTGCCAAAGGGAAGTTTGAGGTCCGCTTCATGCGTGGAGTTAAAACTTGTGGGCACCACACATCAAACATCCCTTCGACACTCCATTATATTAAGGCCATCATTATGTGACTTTCGTTGTCTCTTTTGCTTCCTTTTCTTTATATATATTATAAAGAAAAGAATTGAGGGACTTAATTGAAATTAAAATTTTAGTTTTTTATTTTATTTTTTAAAAAAATTTACATGTCATTTAATGAAATGACGTGGCAGGTCCACATAGGCCCAAAAAGGACATCTGGATACGGCGACCGGAGGTTTTTAACGGCAATGACGATTTTCAAACAAAAAACCTAAGTTCGAGGGCGTCCATAAGAAGATTTTCCGGCGAGGGACGAAAATCGAATCTCGCTCAAAGTTCAGGGACGGGTTCTACTAATTTAAAAGCTTACTTAAAAATAGATTTAACAATAGTTCATGCAACTAATTTAACTACCTAGTACCTACTTATTCTTAAAGACACTTAGTTAATTAAAAGTAATTTTAATAAATAAAAGATGTAATTTAATCTTTTCATATTATTAGTTTTACTAAATATATATTAATGCATTTCATAAAATATTGTGAGCATTTGTATATGTACACACATATATATATATATATATATATATATATATTAAACATGTAATATATGTTGATTATATAAACATGCATTATAAGTGTTTTATATATACATGCATTATATGTTTTATGAATAAAAACACATAGACTCTATGAGATAATCTAGAAGTCTCTAGGTATATTTTGATTTATATTTATAAATATGGGAAAAAAATTACATACAAATAATATACTTTTATAGAATAGTTATCAACAAATAGAATTGTGATTTTAAATAATTTTAATGTTCAATATTTTTTTTAATTTTGTATTTAGTAGTTACTATTATTTTATTAATTTAGAAAGGGCTAAATATGAAAATTGATAATAAATTTTTATATTTAAATAATATTATCCAATAATCTAGGTAATTTTTGTCAAACTATAAGTAGGTTTTATTGTATTGTCATGAAGAACACAGTATATTAAAAATAATTCTACTGATGAAGCATTTTTGTTCCTAGTAATCGATTTTTTTTCCATTCAAATGGATATATTACTTACTATTTGTGTCGTTGATAACTTAACGACAGTTGAGGTCGTTAGTAACTTACCAACAAATATGACTGTCGCTAAGTTACCAGTGGCTTTTAAAAATCGTTTGTAAATATTGCTGAGGAGCTTAATAATGATTGATATTTGACTGTCGGCATTTCTCTTTACTAACGACTTTTAGGGCTTACCAATTATTTTTGTCCGTCAATAATCTCATTTTTCTTGTAATGAATTTCATTTCTACAACTTACAACTTAACTTTATATATTATAATAGATTAAAGCGGCTTCATAGATGTGCAAATTATTTTTCGATGTACCAAAAAAAAAAGGTGTGCAAATGTATTTTAAAGAGAGATTAGATGAAAGGTTAATTATATTCATTCAGTCATATCTCAAACTTTTTTCTTATTCGAAACTCATTATTGGATGTTGATGGAGTTAAAAATGTTACTGAAAATGATCATTTGAAAGTTGAATAGGGAAGAGTGCTTCAACTGTTTAAAATTGTGGAAATGAGAGCGGATTTTTAAGATGTAGCATCTCCACGTCTCAACTTTAGATTTAATATACTATTAAAAACACGCGCAATACACGCGGGAGCATATAATTTTGTAAGATGGTTGAGAGATTAGAAAATACAATAATAATAATAATAATAATAATAATAATAATAATAATAATAATAGATTTGCAATTATTTTTAAATTTCATAATGTACTATTTGTATTTTTAATAAGAAATTAAATTATTATAATAAATTTATATTAACTTTTTCGTATTTAAAGTACTATTTGTATTTTGTGGAAGATGAAAAACTATAATTTCTATGAGATGACAACTAAGCTAAATATGTGATGTGGCTGAAGTAAATGACACGTGGCAACGTTGCATTTTGCGCTTCGGAATTTATATATTACAATAGATAGATAGATATGGTTACCATGGTTAGCATGAAATTGGTTAGCAGTAACCGCTTCACTTCTCTCTTGTGTGAACTTTCTCTCTACTTTTGAAAAGACAAAATCAGCCCTATGATGTAACTTGGAGAAGAAGCTTCAAACTCAAAGGAAGTGGCAAATTCAGTAGTTTCAGTAGAAAGGAGGTGCATATGTATAAGACGTTTTTTTGACTATAAACTACGTGGAAATATTTAATTTAACAAACGGAATGGTAGTATGTTGGTGAAAATAAAAAAATAAATAATGATAATCCATGATTTTTCTTGCCTCATTTGATTTTTGAATTGAAAATAAATTGTTTTGCCCATACAAAATTATGTGTAAAAATTTAATGAAAGTTGTATGTAGAAAATACAACTTCTAAATGGAAATAAGAGTAATATTGTATCTTCTAAACACAAATTATGTTATAATATGATTTTGTGATTTCTTAAAAAAAAATCTGTAATACTTATAAAGACTTTTAAGTTGGAAAAGCATCATCTTATCTAATTTCTATGTGAATGGTGGAAGTGTCTTTGGTCGTGGTCCTTTTATCCATTGTGAGGTAATCATCGCCTATATGCTTATTTCTTCTTAATTAATGAAGTGCATTAAAAAAATGGTAAATTTGCACCACTTCAATAATTTTTCATACAAATTACTCCATTTGGTGAAAAAATCTAGAATACATTACATGAGTTTGAATATATTTAAGGGTACTAATCTATATATATATGTAAACGAGACTTGAGGTTTTGCATGTATTAAATGCATTAAACCATAAAGCTCCAATACATTTATATTAAATACATTAAAAAATAACAAAAAATATTAAATATATTAAAAACTTAAAAAAAATATTTGATAAAAAAACTATTCAACTTCTTATATTAAATAACAACATCCATAAATTTATAATTGACTTGAGCTTTGCATTTGACAAATATATATATATATATATATATATATATATATATATATATATATATATATATATAAAGCATACTTGAACTTTTGTATTAATTATTTTACCTTTGCATTAAATACATTAGATAATCAAATAAAAAACTAAAAAAAAAACTACATCTACTTTATTATTCATTATATTAATTAATAATTATTAACCTTTTCATTTTCTCATATTTTAAAATAATTTATAATGTTGATTAAATTTTAATTATTAATTATAACTTCAGGAATTTTTTTTAATAATAATAAAAATAATAATTTAAATTGACTACCTTTACATCAATAAAAATATATAGTAACATCAATTTTACATTTACAACTAATTGTAAAAAATTTAAAATTCTTATATATTAAAATCAAAATTATGATTTTAATTATTATTATTAATCTTTTTTTTTCGAGAACAAAAGTGATTTATTAATAAGTTGATGAATTTTAATTATTAACCAATAAAACTTTTTACTACTTCTTAGGTACAAATAATAAATTAAATACTAAAGTTACATATCATGTTCATAATATATATATATATATATATATATATATATATATATATATATATATATATATAAAAGAATATTTGACTTGAGTTCTACATTACTGGCAAGATTGATTAATTTTTCATTTCCATTTTCATTTCAATTAATTATCAACCTAAGGTTGAAAGGAAAATAAAAGATACAAAATTAGCCCAAACTAATATCTTTTAAATAAAACAGACATGTTAGATATTGAAATTAGTTATTGGTTGAATGCTTTTTGTAAATAAATATTTTGAAATTGACTTTTAAAATATGAAATGATTTTGTATGTTGTTCAAATTAACTACAATATAGTTGCGTAATGTTTTAAAAAATAATTTAAATTACTTGTGATTTGTCTTGATAATGATAGTAATAAGTTATTGATGAATATTTTATGTTTTTTTTCCGAAAATGATATAGATATTATATAACTTTATTAACTATTAATTGTCAACTTTTCAATTTCTTATACAAAAGAATAATTTATTAAGTAGTTTTTATAAATAGTTAGAATATTAACCATCAATCATAAATTAGGGGAAAATTAAGAAATATATTTATATGTAGTAAATATTAATAATTTAAATTAAATAATAGTCTAGATAAAATTCATTAATAAACACTCTAGAAAAATAGTTTAAAAATTAAATAATTTTCTCTATAAGATATTTACTATTGAATATATCGCATGCGTGTATTATTTTAAAAAAAATACTTTCAAATGTTTTTTTTGACCTATTATATAGTAGTAAAAATATTTTCTCAAATTTTCTTATGTTATTAATAATTTTTTCCTTTTCAAAAATTTTTTTTAGGGCTAATGGTCAAATTAGTCCCTGAGTTTGTAAGCGAGTTTGGTTTTAGTCCCTCTAAGGATAAATGACGTTTAGTGGCAGTCAAAAACTGCAGTGATTGTAAAATTGACTACCACTAAACGTAATTGATCCTTAGAGGGACTAAAATTAAAGTCCTTTGTAAACTCTGAGACTAATTTGATCATTAACCAAAAAACTTATTAAATTTCAGTAATATCATTTATTTACATAAAAGGAACTCTAATACAAGCAATTTCATGCATAAAAAAACTCTAATACTCTCAATTTAGATGTCTAAACACAATAATTGTTTCTATTATATTTTTATTAAAGAAATATTTTAATATTTATTATTTATAGAATTACTCTATAGTAATTTTCATATAATATCAAAAAAATTTATAAATAAACTCGTGCAACGCACGGGTATAATATCTAGTGGACTTGTATGATAGAGCACAAGATTAATTAGGTATAAACTTTAAATACATGTTTTTTTTTTGAAACTAACTTTAAATACATGTTGGGTTGAGTGGATAGGGTTCAAGATCTTAAGTAAGTGCTCTTGGGTTTGATCCCTATAATCAGATGTATGGAAAGAAAAAAAAATACGATAGTTAAAATTACAATTGGAAAAAAGAAATTAAGTATAAAAATATTGTATAGTTTTCTATGAATGAACGTGAAACTGAATTACATGAAGTATGTTGGGTTCCTCTCTAGAATCACTTCTGAGTAAACTGTCTTAGATTATATGTTTGAATCATGGAACCAAACATCTACTAAGGGGACAAAACTCAAAATAAATATCTTCTGCACAAAGTACTATAAACCTTAGCTTAGTTTCTCACTAACGATTCCTTCAAGTGATCCAATGAGCCCCAAAACTGTCACAAGGAAGCAAACAAAGCTAAAACTCCTAAGAACAAGCCATTTTCTAGACCAAGCTTCAACTTTATTCTGCACAAAGTACATCTCCACTGGGAAATATATACCCAATGGCCAAAAGCCTAAGGCTCCTAACACTCCTAGAACTTGATTGAAGTAAGGGAACAATATTGCAAGTCCAGTGGTGGAAATTACATAGGCTGTTCTAAAACATATTCTCAACATGTTTAGCTGAAAAGCTGGCAACAGAGGCAGCTTCAATCTGTAGAAATTATTCACAAAGCCACTGTTGGGATAATTTCTTGAACACCATCTATCAACAGCACTATATATTGGCTGGCAGTAAATCTGATGAAAAAAATCAGGTAGAAGAATCACAACTATGATTTGTTTGGTAAACACATGATAAGACAGTAAAATGTAAAGATTGTTGAAATAATTAGTTCTGAAAAGACATGGTTGGTAATTGATAACCAAGTCAAGACAGTTAATTAGTAGCATGAGTTGATTTCTCTTTTCTCATAATCAATTCTAACATCCAGAAACTACTCAAGATTTGATTTAGGCTTTAAAATTAAATCTATAAGGATTTCCAAACTTGTACTAGGAATTTTTTTTTAGTTAATATTTGTTTTATACTCTTCATAAAATAACTTTAATTAGCAGCACTAGTACCTGGTATCCTCCAACCAAATGAAGAACTATGCAAGCATTAGCAAAGTCAATGAGCCAGTAAGGCTCATAAAAGCCAAACCCTGTCAAGAGGTTTCCTGGTGTTTGATTTCCAAAAGCTGCAAATCCGAAGCAAGCACAGCAAAGGTAGAAGGATGTTGTAGTCAAGATAGCAATCATTGAGGCCTTTTTCATGGTCTTGTTCTCTGGTGGAGGAGACTCCAAAGTGTCCTTCACTCAAAAAAAAAAGAAGTTCAATACATCGTTTCAGCTTTAACTTGTGTCTTTATTTTACCCATTTGGAATTGAAAGGTACCTCTATCTCAAGGAGGATGACAGTGTATGGATAGGCAAAGGCAATATCCCCAAGTGCTTGGAAAACTAACCATAACTTGTCAGCTATATTTGAAGTTGGTACTCCTGTTACACTCCCCATCATTCTTCCATTTTCTACAAGTGCAAACAAAAGTCTCAGAGCAGCTATCCCAAAATATTAAGTTGTTAGGTGAAGACAATTTAAATGAATTTTTTAACACGATTCCTAACGCAAGAGCATATTGGACTTGATGCATAGGCAGTGCAAACATTTTCTCTCACAGTGGATTGAAATAAAAAAAGTCATTAGGTGAATGTAACAAAAATTCAAACACACACCTAAGCTTTTGAGTGAAGACAAATGAGTGGTTTTATATTATATTTCTAGGAGCCTTATGTTCCATTCTTCTCCTTTCAGTTCTTGATTGTAAGAAAATTTCATGATATAGTTCATTTCTTCATCCATAATATAAAAATCCAAACTTTTGTGCATTTAACATTTGAGAAGTGTAGCAGCTTGATATAGGTTTTAGTACAAAAATACTTTTATTTTTTCATCTTGTTGCTTCAATGATCAAAAGACTTGAACTGATAAGTAAGCAGAACCTTAAATTAATGAATGAAAATGAAATTTACCAATGACTGTTTTGATGCCAAGTCCTAGTCCAACAGTTGAGTATGTAAGGGACATGATGGCTGCAACAACTGAAACCCAAGCCATGTTGTGGAGATCTGGTATGAATGACATGATGACCTGAACAACTCCAAACAGCACCATATACATGGAATCCCCATATTGACAAGGAGCATGGTGTCCTTCTTTGTGATAACAATTTGATTTCAGAATCGCTCTGTATTTGCAGAAAGAACAAGAACAAAAGTGTTAATGGGACAGAAGATGATAGCTGCAACTCAAAAGTGTCTTGTGTGTGTTCGGTTCCATGTTTAGGAGCTTCGAATCAATTCTCAATTTCTCATAGACCAGAATCACTTTTAGGTATGTTTGGAAATCGTCACAGAGAATTGGTACCAATTCTGCGATAAATTAGAGAGAGTAACTTCTGCAGCAATCAACTGTGAGATTTCAAATTTGGATTTCACATTATTACCTATATAGAAATCACTTCAAACACAAACCACTTCCCTTTCAACTCATTTTAAACTCAATTTTACCATAATCATTTTCATCAAAATCATTCCTATTCAAAAACAATTCTCACATTGCACAAATAGAGCTTACCTGATGCTGGTAGCAGATGTAATGACATAAGCTGTAGTGGTCCCAAATAAACTTGCATGCACCAGTACTCCACACACCTTTTCCCTTATATCTCCTAGTTTATCATAACAATTCTTAATCATTATTCAAAGACAACTAATGTTTTTATTGATAATTACAAAATAGTAAAAATACTATTTTATGAGAAACTTAATTATAGCATGTTTGGTTCCATGGAAAATACTCTGTAATCACTTCTTTATAGAACCTACAAGTCTTAAATTCTAATAGTACATGTTTGAGTCAGTTTGTCTTTTCTCATAATCAATTATGGCACCAAGAAATTACTCAAAAAACTTTACCGAGAATTGATTTTGCCTTTAGAATAAATTATCAAAAAAATCATGAAACCAAAAGCTTCACCAACCTAAGTAGAGTTTGACAGCACCCATGTAGGAGGAGCTTGTGATGGTTCCATATTCAGGATCAGGGAATCTGTAGCAGTCACAGAGAAGGTTTGTTGAAGCAAGGGTAGTCCCTGCAAAGAGTAGAATGGCAAGTGGACCAGCAATCCACCCTAACTGAGCCACAGACCATGCTAATGACAGCACACCTGCCCCTATCACCCCAGTTATAATATGTGCCACTGCACTCCAAACATTACCTTCACATCACAAGCATTTTGAATTGGAATTAGTTATAGAGTAATGATACACAGCAACGGAATTCTCCCCACACTTGTTCAACATACACATTACGAGCAACTTTTGGCTCCACAAACATTTGTGGCAGTTAAAAGCTGATTTTTTCAATAGTTAAACAAATTTGCTAAAAGTTACTCTACAATCCCTCAATACATGTGATTTGTCTTGCTTGCAATTAATTTTTTTGTGCAGTCACTATAGTTTAGAAATCTCAGCTGTAGACTGATAGTTCAACTTTTGAGTTTAACAAGTTACATGTGATTTGAGCCGTCAAATTCAGTGGCTGAGATTCCTTGACTATAGTGACTGCACAATTCATTTCCTATTACACCAGTAGTTCATACTTTTTTCTTCATCATATATAATAGTGCTGTAATAAAAACTTTTTTTCCATTGAAATTTGGAAGTTTATAAACTTTTTTAAATAAAAGTTTACTAACTGCCATTCACACAGCTACCAGTCCAACAAATGATCTTTATTTCATTGTTTGAATCTAACAAAGACTAGTTTGGTTACAGAGCTTGTGCATGTAATAGTAAAGGCAAAAACTCCATTGGGAGGAAGAAGATGAGTGTTCTTCTACATAAAAACTAAAAAGCATGTATAAACATTTCGGATGGGACAAGTTAGGCTTATGAGTAAGATAAATAATGAATCATTGAAGATTGAAGAGGCCAATTTAGAGATAGAAGCAGCAGTTACCGGTTCTTCTTCTTTGAATCAAGGGCAAGTTGTATGTTTCTTCCTCACCCATTTTCTTGAATACTTTCCTCCAATGGTTGATTAGTTCACTGCTCAATTGTCACAAGGCACAAGTGATGAAAAATTGAAAATTAAAAGCTTGAGTATATGTGAATGAATATTTCAAGTAGAACTTCTATATATATATTTATATCTCTTGAGTCCTTTGCTTCTAGTCCTAGATAAACTTGACGGGTAGCTAGATTGAATTCGAGGGAACTTAGAAGGAAAAAACATGAAAAATCTCTTAAGTTTTCTTCTCATATAAAATCGGTTTACTTTTCAAGTTAAATATGACAAACTATCTACCTAGTCCAATATGAAAAAGTTTGAATTGGAATGTTATTGGATTGAGTTTTTATTTATAGTTTTTCCTTTAAAATTATAATATATAAATATTAAAATATAAACATATAAGAAATATAATAACAAATAATTTACTAACATCAAGTATATTATTTATAAATCATAATATAATCAATGGACCATTTACATGTATTTTTATTCAAATGATTACTTAAGAATCTATATATTTAAATAAAACTTTGTAATATAATACATTTATAAATATCTTGGAGTTTAATACATAAGTATGAATCATGTAATATATTTGTAGATAAAATTATATAATTTTTTTCTAAAGCAATAAAATTATATAAATTTAAAAATTGGTTTTTTGCCAAAAAAATTGTTTAAATTGTATTGTTCTATTTTCAAACATCACATCTAAAATCCAGTTATTTTTTATTGGACCACTTGATGGTATTAAAAATTTAAAATAGAACCCTAACCAACCAATGGTTCTGGTCTTAGGGAATCATGAATCTTTCTTATTATAGATATATAATAATGATTTAATTTTGTGATAAAAATAATCAAATTATACCCTACCTACTGTAATAAAATAATAATATTAATCAAATTATACGCCATGTACTAAGATATAAGAAGAGCCTACGTCGTAGTGCCCTTTTATTCAACAAGTAACTTAACACATACGAAATACATTAAATAAATAATTTCGCCAAGGACATTGGCTAAAATTCATATCCTGTAATGTAGAAGAGTTAGATCTAACTCACAATTGTTAATTAGCACTCTAGTAAAGAAATGGTTCTAAATTTCTAATTTCGGAAAGCTTCTTTTTGTTTTTTTGTTTTTTGGTGAATGAGGTTTCTCTGAAGTTATACGTGTATATCACTATAGTATATGATGTCTTTGCTTGTAAGAAATAACCATCTAGTTTAGGGATACAAAACAGGGTTTATCCCAACACGCAACGCAATAACTAGACTGGGTTAATGTTTTTGGTAGCATCTAGATTTAACTTAATCGTATTTTATGTTAAATCAAAACATAAATATACGATTATTTGATGCTTTAACATGGAGATATAATATTCTTGGACCAATGACGTATGTAACAAAAAGTCTTTAGCAAGATATAGGTAGCTAGTCTTTGTGCTTTAGTCCCACCATGTAACAAAAAAAAAGTGTTTTAGCATTGTTATTAGATTCTTTTAATTTACAACCATTCCGCAAGCCAAAAAAATCAGTATTCAAATATAGTAACTAATAATTTATTCATATGAGATGAAATTAAAAACACGTTATTGATCCATTAATTAATTCACATATTTTGTCAACCAACGATTAAGTCCTTAACTAACCTTTGGGGCAAAAGTGTTGCACACCAAAACGATGTTCACCCGAAATTCTCCTTTATGGAAAAAAAAAATGAAGCATTTCAAAACCACAAGTTATCACATCAGGAATGTTATTTCTTCACCTGAGATTTTGTCTCAAACAAAAAATTCTGAAAAAATAATCCTAAATCCTCTTAAAGTTCATTTACCTACTAACTAAATGAAGAATATATTAAACGTATTTCATATTTTCAAGATATTAAGTAATAGCCAAGTTTTTTTTCAGGTTTTAATAGCCAAGTTTGTTGTTAGGTGTTATCAAATGATCAAGGGTTGGAGTACCCCTTGTACTTCCTTTAATGCATTCTTTTTGACTTATAAAAAAAAAGTGATTATACAAGATTTTGAGGTTCTATCAGGTGAGAAGAGTTGTTTATGGTGAGAGATGAGAGTAATCAATAACAACCGTTAGATTATAATTAATGGTTCAGATTTAATCAAATTTAATGTACTCCACGTCACATTACTGATTCTAATTTTGCTAACCCACGCGCATCTCCTTTTTCTCCCGTTCCCTTTCTTTTTTACACTGCAGCTTCCCCTTCCCAGTTCCCACCATGTGGGTTGCAATTCATCAAACAGTATACTCAAAATCATGATGATATTATGCTTAGAAATCAAAGATCCCCAATCAGCAACGAATCCATGAAGCCCCACTTTCAATTTTGTGTATCAAGATGCAATTTCAATTAAGATAGATGAAGAACTGTAACTAAGGGATTTGAGAAATTATGAGGTTCTCAAACGACGTTCAAATTTCTTCTTCTCCTCTGTTTTGACTTGCGCATTCAACAATTACCCAGCATGAAAGCCCAGATTCAAACCTGAGCACGAATTGAACCCTAGCCTACATGGAAGAGAGAACCTGAGATAGGCAGAGGGGAACCTTGGCTGGCTTGGCAGTAGCAGAGAACGAGATCGAGGGAGGAGCAGCGGCGAAGGGCAGTGGCGACAAAGCCGGTGCGTGATGGAACTCCGGACACGGCGGAGCGCGGCGCAGCCACCTCGCGGTGGTCGCGAGTTGCGTCGGTGACAGAGAGTTGCGACGGTGTCACGGTGACAGCAAGAACAAGGTCGATGAGAAAGGCAAAGGTGGAAAATTGGCAATGGAATCGTGGAAGAAGGGGAGTCGATACTCAATAAGGAAGAAGAACACGCGCGTGGGATTAAAATGTTACCATGAGAGAGAAGAACATGACATCTGTAAAGTTAGATTGAATCCTAAACGTTGATTTTAATCAGATGGTTATTATTGAATCCTCTCACCTCTCACAATAGCACACTCCTCTCACCTGATATGCTCCCTATATATATATATATATATATATATATATATATATATAATATACTTGTGTGTGTGTTTTATGAATATATGTTAATAAATAATATATACTTAAGTTTGATGCACCGTTCAAAAAAAAAAAAGTTTGATGCATAATGCAGTTCAATCATCCTACCTCTTTCCCTGTATTACGAGGCTTTAGTCCCCAACTTGCTCAAATCACCAAGCCTCAATCTTTGAAGTAAGAACCTTTGATTGAGAAACAAACAAAATTTGAGAGCAGTGACAGATATTTGTAGCTGAGTAAATTTTGGAACAATGATATGTGTCAAGAAAAAAGTCATTATGAAAGATGGAAGGCCATAGATTCTTCTTCCACTCTAAGTTGAATTAATTTACATAAGATTCCCAGTACTGACTTTCAGCATAAGTTACATAAATCATAGATGATATAATTAACAGATCAGTTGCATCATAATGAATTTTCAGGCCTCAAATGTGCAAACCAATTAAAGATTCCAACAGTGAAAAATTGGACAAGGAGCTCAATGCCAAACTCAGCATCAAAAAATAAATATCACAACTCTTTTCAGTTAGTTTGCTTTGACAACCTGAGGAAGAGATTTGAGAAGGGACAAGGATGGCTTTCGAACCGTGTGATTAAGCAGTAACATAAATGTCAGAAGTGTTAAGGCTCCAGCTTGATGTGCAGTACCCAGTGAAACAGGTACATATGAAAGAAGTGTTGAAACCCCCAATGTGACCTGTAACCATACAAAGTTAATAACATAATACAACTAATGACAAAATCAAACATAGTAGATTAAACTAATCAACTATCCCAAAAGCTTAAGTTGTTTGGTGAAGACATATATAGTTTTATAATTATATTTCCAACAAGTCCCATCAGGCAAGAGTTTGTTGGGCTAGAAGCGTGGACAATGCACAGACTTAATTACCTTGTGCTAAGATTAAACCTTTTACTTTGAATAACAAGGAGCGAACTCAATACCACTTGGTTATAGAGACTCTAATACTATGTACTAAACAACTATCTCAATAGTTTAAGCTATTTGGTGGACACACAAATGACTTTATATTATACAGTAGACTGATGACAAAAAATCAAGCATCAAACAGTTTTCCTTGAATTTTTTTATTTTATCTAGCTATTACCATCATCATCATCTTCGACTAGTTCATGAATCAGTAAAATGCTAATGGAACAAGTATGAGTATTCATCTCAGACAAGGGAGGGAGGCAATATATCATGAGGTAAAAAGCTAACCAGTGACAAAATGGAACCCAACAGCATAAAATGAAAAATGTTATAGACATATAAATCTGGAAACTGAAATAATGACCTGAAGAGCTGCCATGCCAACTATGCTTCCAATCACAGATCGTACTGCAGGGTGTATGTCCAGCTTTCTTGTTGCCCCCCACAAAGCACCCACGGAAATTAGAGTTGCAGTTGCAAGGATACGGTGATCGAGCTGTTAAAACAAAACACTTATTTAAACTTCATGTTGTTAAATTTCGAAGCACAAACCACTAAAGGAACTGGGCTGAAGTGCCTTTATTGCCTTGTAGCAGACAAGTCTAAGTGTCCAACAACATAAACTCATGGCTTCGAAGTTCAAAGGAAGAAAGAAATGGAAAAGTTCTGCTGACATTTGAAATTTAAATTTTGACTGGCAAATCACAGTCATGAGGATAAATCAATTGCTAACCTCTCCAAAATTAGATGCTTCAAAAAGTATTTCTGAATACTTCATTCGTTGCAAAATTTAAAACTCTTGAATAGTGCATAAGAAACCAATCTAGAGTATAAGTCAAAAGAACAAAGGTACAACAATTTTAAAAACTTATCAGTAATAAATCAGCATGGAATTACCTGTACAGTCGATGTATTCTCAAAGAAATTTCGAATCAGAGGTTTCATTTCAAAAATGTCTTCTGGTATCCATGTATCACCCATCTTCGGAAAAGTATTAAATGCATGCCCCTGGCAATCAACATGGAAGCAAAATGATTATCTTTCAACATCATCAAAGGCGCAATCAAAATTTCAAGCACAAATATGATAGGCATGAAACTGTTGTGCAAGCTTACAGCATCATTTCCAGCAACAAACGCACCAGAGACAGCAGTGAGACCAACAAGTAGGCTGACAGGCAATGCAAGTCTCCTTACTTTAGCTGCTCCACGAACCCACGTAACTGATTCAGCTGGTGGTTCTGGCATAACAACCGAAAGTGCAGTCCAAAAGAGGCCACAGTAAATAGCAAATGCTGATGTAAGGTGAGCTGCAAGACGATAAGGGCTTACCCTTGGTTGAGAATATTCAGTTGGGGGTTCCTAAGGAAGGAAAATGTCATTAGAATCTGGCTGTTCTAGTCAATTTGACTTGAAATAAACAAGACGTTTATTTTATTTTATGTTCCAACCTCTAATCCACTTTTGACCATCCACCAGCCAATGAGACCCTGCCCAGCACCCAGGGCAAACAGAGCAGAAAGTCTCAGTCCTAATCTCAAGGTAATATACCCTTTATGGAGAAAATATGAATATGGTAAAGCAAAAATAACTCCTAGCGCCCTTCCCCACATACGATGTGCATATTCCATCCAATATATGAACTTGAATTCTTCAATCGTCATCCCTTTGTTAACACTGCAACAAGTTGCAATAAGTTATCATCATACCATTCATAAGAACTACTACAGCTCTTTCAGGCGGAGCTTCAACTCACTTCCACTTGATCAATCCTTTTATTTTTACAATCGATCTATAATCAACGCTTAAACTTGTAAATTGTAATTAGCACTTGAATAAAAATGTCCATTGGCACAGCCCCCCTGAGGCCAATTTTAAAAAATTGATGTAATTAGCACTTGAATAAAAATGTCCATTGGTACAGCCCCCCTAATGCCAATTTTAAAAAATTGATTCATTTAGTAAATTATCTCCATTGTTATCATACTTATTATCATCTATATTCCTTGAAAGACATAACCGAAACAATTTTTCTTAAGCAAAACGTAGATATTTTTTATGACAAACTTGAGTACTATTGTTATTATCCCTTAGAAATTAATCATCTAATTTATAAGGTTGGATTCATTCATTTCAGCCATCTTCAGGAAGGTTTCTGTGCAAGTGTTGGGAAGTGTTTTACCATTCAATTCGCATAAGTAAATCCCTCTGTGCATTCCATATGTTACACTTTCAATTAGGCAGAACAATAAGAAACAGAATATTTCCTATAAAATTCATGAAAAATTATAGGTGTGCCAAAAACGTTTATTTCAAGTATATGATGCTGAGCTACAGCAATTGTTTGCATCTTACCGTTTGTATTCAGGTGACTGCTTATATTTCTCAAACTCTTTCAACCATTCCTCATCTGACAAAGGAGGAAGACCACCTGTGAATTTCCAATCAGTCATTGAAAGACCAGATCTAGTGAGTCTGGTTAAACCCCCAAGAAGCACCATGCTAAACACCCATGCGGCAGAGCCAAATAGCCATACTCCCACCACTTTCTGAGCATGAGCACCTCCTGCAACAAGCAGCTTCAACCCCTCCTTATGTTCAGCCCCAGCAGAAACCACCTTAGAAAAGCTCCTCGTGAATGACACATGATGTCCCTAATCAAAACACCATAACACTTTCCTCAGATACAAAAACACATTCACACACACAAAGCATAAAAATCAACAATTGTAGCTTTTTTTATCCACCAGAATACCATTGACACATTTCACACTCTATTTCTGATTGTGAATCTGGATTGAAAAAACATGAAGGATGCGATCATCCAATACAAAGTGTGATATGTGATTAAACTGAACTTGGCTTCAGAGTTAAGGTACATGGAATTGAAAGCAACAAAAAGAATGAAAAAAATGAATTTTGAAAAGAACCCAGATGAAAAAACAAGGTGGAAATGATGAAAGTGAAGGTAAAACCTTAGGAATAGGAAGGGATCGAAAAGCTCGAAAGCCATGGCTGGCAATGGAAGGAGAAAGAAACTTGAATGATTGTTGAGCAGAAGGGTGAGAGAAAGGCCTTGTGGTGGTGGCTCTAAGCTTGTGAATTGCAGCTTCTCTGCTTCGCTTCAGAATTGAAAACGCTGTTCCTCTCCCAAACATTGTTCTTCTTCTTCTTCTTGCTCTCACTCTGTTTTGTTTCTGCAATTCTAAGTTTGAGGGTTTAACCAAGGTTTTGTGATGTTCCTCCACCGACGTGTCGTTTTGTGCACCAAAAAGTTAAAACATAAACATCCTCATTAGAATATGGAACTAGGAAAAAAATGGGTGCAATATATACTTAGAAAATTTGTTTACTAATATGTTTTTGGTTACAAATGAGAGGCTACACTCCAAAGAAACAAAATCTATATTTATACAATATTAATTTAAAAATAATTATTTAATTACTACAATAAAATCTATATTTATACAATAAATAATACTTTTAAAACTATAATAATGATTAAGTCACACTAATAGTACTAAAATTTATCCAAATTACTCAACAATGACAATTAAAATCATACATAAAATTACCAAATATCCAAACCTAAGGTACATAAGTCATAACAAGTTAACAAAACATCAATACAAGTTAGGATAAACTTAAAACAAGAACAAGTAAGTCACTAGTCATCCAAATTTAAAATCCTACAACACCGTCGAATTTAGAACAACTAGAATCATAATCTCCATCATCACCATCAAGTTATTCCTCAGATGAGATAGACTTAGACCCTCCAACATTAGGATCAAGAACCAAATTCTCAATGTTGTCTTAAACTAGTTCAATGATATCCACAATATCATCATGATCATCAATATCATTCTCCTCTACATCTACCTTTTTAGTTATCCATTCATCATCAGATTGAATTTCATCAAAAGGAGGAGGAAGCCGCGTTGAAGGAGGAGGAAGTTGCGCTGGTGGTGGCGCAAGAGGTTGAGTGATTGGTGTTTTATTTCATCTACCTTTGCATGGTGTTTTATTTTTTGTCAAAGCTTTGTAAGATTAACTTGCATTCTGCTTATAGATTGTGTTTGCTTTGCAAATTGCACTCTTTGCTCTTGCACCAAGAAAATTGATACAAAGCTTTACTCTTGCATTCTGCCCATGTATATTACAATAAATTGATAAAAAGCTTTGTGAAATTCATTCACTTCACTTCTGATTATGCATTACAAGAATCAGTGACTACTAACACTTCCTGCTACTGGTCTTCATACAGATCAAAATGTCACCAATTCTTCATATACTCAGAAGTTTAGACAGTAGTCACTCATTCACAAATCAACGGAAATGCTCCATTGGTACAACTCTTTTTCTGGCACTCTCAAATCAATGATCACCAAACCAGAATCTTCCTCATACTTGAATTCCACCTCTTCTGAATCAACTGTAACTAACTTAGGCCTAGTTGATGAATAAGCACCAAACTGACCACAACCACACACTTTCATGGTAACATTTTTACTTCCATTAGACCCCAAACTGAACTCTTTAACAGCCCCTCCTGCATTGAACATCTTGATCAAACCAATAGGTGCAAATTTGATACCATCTGCTAACTCCTTCAAGGGAACTACTGTAAAAACTTGATATTCTTTTGATTTCAAGGTAATAGGGATAGACACATCCTTTGGAAGGTAAATTACTTCTCCTGCAAATTTGCATATAAAAACAAAAAACCATTATACGAAAAGAAATTTTATGAACTTTTGCATGGTTTGAAAGTGTTATGTCAAGAATAACAACATACCACCAACATGTGAAAATACAATGGAATCCCCATTCCATTTATCATCTGCAACCTTTGGTAAATAGTCAACATCTTTAGCTCTAATGATACCAGTGATTGTGCCTGGACTCACATCATGGATAAGGTTCTTCTTTCCATCTTTGCACCACCCAGCTCCTTGGCAATTGAAAACACCTACTACTCCGGAAAATTCATTCATGTTCCATATCTTCAGAAGACTGCAAAAGCAGCATTGAACGAGTTAAGAAAAACACATAAAGAACAAGCTACTACTATATCAATTGGTCAAATATATATAATTAGGTAACTAGATCATTTTGGATTTGTTTTTACCTCTTTCCATCTCTGGCAGGATCAGAAAATAAGCAATCCTTAGTTGGCCTTCCTGGAAGTTTAGCCCTCAAAATAGAACCATCAGGAAGTGCAAGCTTCTTCAAAAGATTAAAGTCATGGTGTCCTGGCTTGTCACTGCACAATATAACAACATCCTAATGTAAGATACCATTGATTATTTTTGTTTAATGCAGTTGCATCGACAAGAGCTTCAACCCGAAACCTCCGTTTAAACTAGAACAACCCCGACCAGTTGAAGTGGTAGATATCATTAATCTGATTCAGTTTCAAAGTATGGGGAAAAATAAGTGTTATCACCATTCATTACCTGACATAAATAGGGCAACCTCCTACTGCTCTAGCAGCAGCATGATATTCAGCCATCGGATGTAAGCTCTATTATGCATAAAAAAATCCAAGTTAATTTGCTTATAGAGAAGTATGTACATTTTTTTTTGGGGGGAGGATATAAATAGAGATGGTCCAATATTTGACTAGTTACCTGAAACATATCCCAATCTGGCTGCATAAATTCACCAAGGAAAATAGTGTTGTAAGCAACAGAAGCAATGTGAATAGTGTGTGATGCAGGGTCCCTAGGCCAGAAATCATCTGAAGCCCTGATAACAGCTGAACGCTTTGCACTGCACAAAGGGAATTTCGTGTTAGGCATGCGGCAGTAAACATAAAACTCGCCGTATTTTTAATATGACATGGTATCCATATAGCCGATGTCATTAAGTGGGATAAGGCTTGTTTATGTTTATTGATATACAAATCTAGAGGAATGTTCATAAAATCATTCGCTATAGTTTTATAAGCAATCTCAACCTGTACAATCCATCAGTGTTGTGACTCATGCAAGATATGATTCCATTATCAGGGAAGTTCCTAGAGATTGAGGCCTCCAGTGCCTGGTGGTATTTCCTTGCAAGTTTTACCCTCCCACCATGTCCTGCGCCGAGAGTTTCAAGGATGTTCTGAACATCAACTTTGACACCATCAATACCAGCAGATGCGAGATATGAGTGAAGTTCATCATAAAAGTGAAAAACTTTCTCAGGATTCACAAGCCCAAGCCCATTGATGGTCATGGTATCTAAAGATTCATCTTCTTGATTGCATTTTACTCCAGGAGATGAGACAGGGAAGGTCATTTTTGACTCATAGTGCTCCATGCCTGTAACACCAGGTTTCACACCACCCCAATATCCTGTTATTGCATGCCACACATACACGTGCCTGAAAAATTGAAAGGGGATCCAAAGATCATGAACATGTGTAAACTAGATATCCTGAAACATTGAAGAAACACAAGAGAGAAAATGAAAATGTCATACTTTATGGCATGTTCTTGTTTGATTTCATTGGTAATGTGACGAAGTCCCATAGCTGGATCCTCTACCTGCTGACCCTCCTTGCCATCTTTCTGGAATTTGTGATTCTCTTTGATATGTGTTAAGCAATTTGCAAAGCTGTTGGAAAAGAAAAAGGAAAATAATTATAATAATTCATTGTTAGAAAATGTATGAAACTACTAGCATGTTTGGTTAATAGTCAACTGCTCTAAATCATTTATGCGTAGAAGCTACAAGTCATAGCTTCTCAGTGTCTTGCACTCTGTGTCAATGGTGATAACAAACATGCACTACAATCTGGTAATTCATCCTTATAAATAATATGTTTGATTTCACATTTAAACTTTTTAGAATCACTTTATCCCTCAGAAAAGCTATGTAGCTTCTCTCACAATCACTTCTGCTCCTATTGTAGAAATCTACCAAGTTTCCAAACATACATGAAACTACAATCTGATCATGAAACTTAGAAAAAAGTACCCACTTGGCTGCATTATCAGCTTTCCATTCAGTGCCATTAGGGTCCATGCTAACAGATTGCCATCCATCATCAATTATAACAAATTTAGCAGGAATTCCACCTTTTTCAAAACTGCAAAACAATGAAAAAGTAATGGTCACAAATTAATGTCTATGGGATGCATATTAAAACTTATAACTTGGACCATTTTCCTGGAAAGAAGTAGCACCTTTGTAATCCTTGCTTCACATTCTCTGAATTGACACTAGTATAGAAAGCATCCCATGTACACCACCCAAACCAGTTCAAAATATCTGGCATCTGAATACAAGTGGGAAAATAAAAATGAAATAAATTAGAGGTGATGAACTTTGAGATTCAGTACTCAGAATAAGTTAGTCCATGATATTTTCATTTTAGTGAGGGAAAAGATATTAAACCTTCTTTTTCTCTCTGTGAGAAAATGTCTTCAAGTGTTTCTCAACAGACCTGATCAAAATTGGATATAAATTAAATCAATGACTTGTGTTTTAAGCACATTTAAAAGAAGAAGCACTGCATATCCAATAGCATGCTAAAGCTAAAAGCCTAAAACAAACATTACTAGACTAATGAAGATTGTTCCAATTCTGATTACTTCAGAAGATTAGAAGTTGAAGTAGTAATGAAATGAACTTGAAAACCAATTCTTTTAACAACTAAAGAGTAAAGAGTAAAGTGAAATCACCAAGCCTTAAGACCTTTATGAATTGAAAATAAGGCATAACATTGAAACAAAAACAAAGGAGGGGAAAATGCTTAAAGAGTTATGTAATTGGTGGATAATTGAAAGGTCAAACTTACTTAACAGCATTTGTTATGACTTCATAAGGATCTGATCCAGCCCCAACAAACATCAGATGAGTCCCATCAAATTCCTCCACATCAGGACAACCTGCAATCAAACACATTTTTCCATCACTCTAAGAACACCAAAAATCATCACATATAAAAGGACAAACTTGATGTTATAAAGCTCCCGCTATGCGCGAGACCTAGGAGGAGAGGCCTTATAAAGGCAGTCTTTCCTTGCACTTTGCAAGAGGGTGATTACTCGGCTCGAATTTATGACCACAAAGTCACATGGCCACAACCTTACCGTTGTGCCGAGGCTTCCCTCTTAAAAAATGACATGTATGAAATAAATTAATGACTAGTTTGTTGTGTTCTGAGCACCACATACCACTTTCCACACAGATCTCAATCTCGTTCTGATCATTCCCCTGAATAACTGCTCTGAAATCTCCTTCAAGAATAGGTAAGAAAAGTGCATAGGTACTACTACTACCAGCTTGGTCTTCTCCATTGTTGATCCCTCCATCAATATCAGAACCATTATGTGCTTCAATAAGCAAGAACTGCGTCTCAATGGGAACTTCTTTTCCACAATTTCCCATTCTCTGTGTCATCCACCACATTTTGAAGCGAAATACACACATAAACCGCAACCCCCTGAAACAAAAACGCCAAAAAATATAGCATTCCCCCACAAACTACAGAATAAAAAAACAGAACAGTTTGAACTCATGTTCTGATATTCATTCACTGATTCACAACATAACACATATGCATGTAGAAACTGAAACAAGAAATGAAAACAGAAAAATTCTAATAGAGATAGAATGAACAGAACATACTCAAGTTTGCCAATGGGGAAGACTCTGCGGCTACCCTTTTGATCAGATTGAACCCCAATGAATGCTCCATTGAGCAAAGCACCACCAGATGCAGGGGTAACAAGAACGTTGCCATGAACCTGACTCAGAACCTTGTTCCCCAACACCATCAAGTTGCCATCAGAAACAGAAATTCCTGCTCCCACAGTCATCTTTCTCTGAAAATACTCTGTTTCGGAATATGCAAATGAGAAAAAACAGAGGATGTGATGTGCAGTGAAACAGGGGAAGGGTATTTATAGCTAACAAAACTTGCACAAAATGGTTTAATCAACTATCAGTATTTAAACTTTGATGGTTTTTTTCTTTCTTTTATCTTTAAAAGGAAACACATTTGTTATTCTATCCAATAACATTATTCAACTTTATGAAAAATCAAAACTTATGCACATGTTTTTTTATTGTATACATGATGGGATGAAGATGATGATGATAACACGTAACGCCGTGTTATAGGAATGAATGAATGAAATCAATGAATGAATGGTTTATGAATTGTCAATCTAGAAAAGAAAAGATATATTCTTATATATATTTTTGCAATCGCCACAAGAGAAAAAAAAACTATTTAACTCCAATTAATCACAGTAGACATAAGCTGTATTATTAATATTAATGATAATTTTCGGTGGTGCCAACTTGACACATTCTGCAGGTACAGTTTATACTCTGGATGTGGTCTACTCTTGTCTACTTTTCACTTTTTTGAAGCTAAAGGTTCTCATCATGGAATGCCAAAAAAACAAATCAAAATAAAGAAGTTACAACTCACAAGCACAGTTCTCAATTATTTGTTATTTTATTATGGGTATTGCACTAATTATATTAAATTTCTAATTACAAAATTGTGATGTACGTCACTTAAAAATATGATTACAGTAAAAAAAATACAGTATAATTAGTAATTTAGTATAGTGCTACCCGAGTATATAATCATGTAAATTTCAAAAAAAGAGAGTATATAATCATGTATATATAATATATAGAAGGAAGGGAACACGTATTTTTGAGCGATTTTCATATAACACATAGTTCTTTGATATTTTTTAAACATGCACATAATTATCATTATTTTGTTGGGATGTAACGTACCTATTTCATTTTATCAATAGTAGACTAGTAGTATATAATGCTATCCTCCTTTTTATTTTTTGTTACATTTAGAAAAATCCAGTTTTGTCGTCTAATTATGAAAAGAATAAAAATCACTAGTATATTTTTGGACAAAATATCATTGTTTTCCGAAAAAGTTGTGGGCAGACGTGGAAGAATAGAGATTTGTGGGTCATAGTCCACGTGAAAAGTTGGTTTAACGAAGAAAATCATAGTGAAAGACAAATATATCTAATAATTGAGGGAAGATATCCGGTGAGACGAGGCACACGTGACCGTTTCGTGTCTGATATTTTTATTATTGAGAGCAACTTGACACACTTGGAGATGGAGTGGATTGATTCAGCTGATTTGTTGTGTTTGTTGTTAGAAAAATAGGCTTGATCGTGATAGAAATCACTTTCCTTAAAGTATTTCAAGCACTTTCTGAATTTCGTCTTAGAGTTTGGATGTAGGAATACCCAGGATAATCAGCCTTGATTCGAGTTCGCACAAGACTAATGAAAACTCGATAAGCAGCGAAGTATTTTCTGGAAAACAGAGGATAAGATTGTGTGTGTTATGAATTCTGAACATGCACTCTATTTATAGGCAAAAACAGAACAATTCATAAGGTTGCGACCCTTCATGAATTATGTCTGTTACCAACAAATATGTGAATACTTGCGACCCTTCATGAATAGGTGCAAAATTCGAATTCCAAAACGACCAAAACAAACAGACGTTACGGCAACCGAGTCGTCGTCGATGCGTCGTGCTCAAGTGCCTCAAGTGCCGTGCCGTCTACAAGCCGCCTAATGGAACATGTGACATAAAAACTTGGGACCACCAAACCATGCACATGTGACACTATATCCTCTCTTTGTCTCTTTGTTGAATGGTTGGCATTTAATGATATATAAATGCTTTGAATAGTTACTCCACTTTTTATGTGGGACTTCATTCAAATTCATTCAATGCAACACATTTATCATTTTGGAACACTATGTAATTATTACTCCTTGAGTAATTATTACAACATTTATTTGGCCTTTGAAATTTCAATGTTTGATTGATTAAGGAAGGAAGCAAGGTGGGTTGGATTCATTTGATTTACGAAAACGAGGAGGAGTTTGTGATGTCAGGATAGAGAATTAGAGACCATGACCATGTTACGTGGCACTGACGAGGTGGCTAAGATATATTCCATCTTGTCACGTACACCTCAAATCCCACGAGGCATTTCCTAATTGTCAAATTTGTTGGGCATGCACACACAAAAAAATGCAAAGTACAAGAAAGCGATCGACTACTAAGTACACTAGGATTATGACCCGTGCTATCCACGGGGTCTTTATACACAATTTTTTTATGTTCGTATCTAATCGAACAATATAGCAATTGAGTGCGTATGTCTGCGTAAAATAAAGAATCCATTTTTTTTACTTAGGGTTACCTACAACAAAATTAAAAGCACAATAAACTACTTGTTGTCAGTTGTAAATAAAAGAGGAAACTAATTGGTTACGCATGTGAGTGCAATTGGTGTGCCATTGAACAAAAATACAAGTATAAAAGCACAGTAATGTATATTTATGCTAATTTTCCTGTGACTGAACCTGAAGAACTGAGTTTGTGTCATGTGTGAAGGTACAATCAAGCAACATATAGTTTATTTTACTAAGTCTCGGGGGGTCAAGAATGTAAAATAAAAACAGACAGTGTTTGTAAAATATTCCTTGAAACTATCTATTTACTACATTGTTTTGCCAAGCACAACACAAATGCTAAGGCTAAAATGTCTAAGCAAAATAATTCATAGTGTAACCTTACTGAACCACAAAAATAAAATTGAAGAACAAAGATTAAGCAATAAACATCGTCTGAATAAACATCACAATCAAAAACATAAATAACACTCATCATCTAATAATCTAGTAACGTCGAACTTCAAGCCGGTAGGTGTCTGGTTGATGCGTCTTGTAGAACCGCAGTTGGTCCCTAGCACGAATGTGTTCCTCCCTACCAAACTCATACCAGCCATGACCAAAGTCAACTTGATTGGTCCTACCATCTGCCCATTTCAGGATCCATTCAACCGAATTGCCATTGGGTAATATGATGTTCAGTGATGGAGGTTTGTGTGGAATCAGCTCAATTGCGACATTAGTAGGGACATGCTGCAAAAATGTAGCAAAAAATAAAATCACTTATGAACGGTTATACTTGATAACATGAAAATGGAAGTGGGATGAGTAATACCAAAGATTGCCTTCCGTATGACTTTGCCTCAGTGATATCACTCAACCAAGCAAGCTCCTCCTCATCATCAGAATCCTCCTGCTCCATGACTATGTAATCATCATCAGAATCCTCCTGCTCTATGTAAGCTACCTCAGTGTATTCATCATGAAATATCCGGATATAGAACTGGCTCCCTCTAATGTAGGTGTAATGCACCCTAACAGTTCCATTAATGTGGTGCGCTTGATAGATTTCTTGAAAACTTTCTATTCCTTTGTCTCCGTTCACTGTCTTAAGACTCACAGAGAATATGTTGTTCGCCGCATCAGTGAGGAGAGCATTCTGGTATGGCATGATAATAGGGTTATTCTTGACAAACCGCCTAGGAAACTTCGCAAAATCCTACAAAGAAGTTTGCAATAATCATGCCCAAGAACAAATAAAAATAAATTGTACAACATATATTTATATCATAGATATTGCACTTATATAAGATAGTCTAAAAGGCATAAACTTGATGGGCTAAATGCTTACTGTGTCAGATCGGTGGATAATGATAAAGTTATTTGCGTCTTGGGGAAGGCTTGATAATCTAACTTGGTCCATATTATATTTCGAAAACAGATGTAGCACCTGAAACTTCATTGAACGCAAAAAAAGGTAATAAGTAGTAAATAATTTGGATAAAACATTAAGATTTCGACTAGATTATCTATATGTATACAAGTCAGAATATGATGTAATCAATAAATGGTGGAAGCAGGATATATACACACTTCAATTACTACAGCCACAAAAAAAACCTAAAAAATCATTCCCACACCAGCAACAGTAAACAATGCCCACAATCCCACTAAAGGTCCACTGCCAAAACAACTAAACAAACAAAGACCTGCCAAATAAACAAAAGCACCAACATACTATCCAAACATACAACACCAGCACGCAAGCTTGAGGCAACTCTACAACTTGATAAATTACACCGACAGGATAAAAATTAAAGGCTGTGTAGACCACTGAAATATCGATTTCAGAAAACCCTTTGAGCTTAATCCGAACCCAATTCCAAGTTCTCCACTATCAATGGCAAACATAATCACTATCAATGACCAACAGTTTCAAACACACACTTGACAGTACCAAACTAACATGAAACCAAAGGCAAATTGATACATACCCAGAATGAAAATCAAAATAGGAGGTTGGTAGAGTAAAGGGCTTACCTTGCAATGAGGCTACGACGGAATTGGAACTGGCCGGAATGATGACAGTAATTGATTCAAGTAGATGACTCCAAATAAAAGTGTTGAACACAGAACCTGGTGATCAGTTTGGTGGATAAGGAAGAGAAAGATGATGAATACCACCTCTATATATTGATCTGGCTGAGCAATGGAATAGAGATAGTGGTAGTCTATACCTCTAAATAATATTATATTTACTGTTGATATAGCTGTGGTTAAATAGGTGTAGTACAACCCATTTAATGTAGAGATATGAAGTACCAGATTTTGTGGGCAAAAGTAAAATCTGCTGACATATGTTTATGATAACGTTTATGTAATAGAAAAGATATGGATTTTTAAAACATTAGCTTTGATTACAAGTCAAAATATAGATTATTTAGATAAAAATAGAAAAATATAGTTGAAGGAGATAAATATGATATATACCAGTACAAAAATCATTTGTAACTTATGATTTTAAATGGTGAATCAAAATCAAAAATTGACTATAGTTGGTCCCAAAGCCATGAACAAAGTCATCCATGATTTATCTGGTATCATTGCATTCTGGCATTCAAATAAGATTACATATGAAGCTTCGGGTGGTGTTTGCTTTAGCTGTGCTATATAAGGTTCTGTATCAGTGCACCTGCGCCATATCTTGTCTCTTGATCCTTTGATAGTTGCTGTTTTGTATTTCACTGCTGGTGGGAAGACATTATCTGGGATGCTTGCCTAAGCTACTCACAGGGAGTTTTCTTCTTTGCTCTCAAAGTGGTGTCCACATCAATAGCAATCTACATGATGCAACAACATTCAACATAAAAAAAACCATATCTATGTGCCTACAATCAAATTTACAACAGTTAGCTTAAGGTCATATAGCTGGAAAAATAATGGCATGTGCAAATATTCATTAGAGTTGCCAATTTCAGAAGTTGCACTCTTTCTTTCTATTAGTGATGTTAAAGGATTAAACACTTTAACCTGCAAAAAAAATCATAAATTTGCTGTCTTTATTCATACTTAGCAGCATATGCTTGACCAAGCTCAACATTTAACAATTATATATAGGATTTTTTGATTAGTTATATGAATTGATCATCATACCTGGAAGGAAAGGTGCATCTATCCACTTCAGTGACCAAGTTAATCTGCTTTGCCGAAACTGAGTATAAGTAAACTGGACACCTGTATAGCTTGCTTAATTGAATTGTCTTCAAAGCTTTTATGTCTTTATAACTTGGAAAGTGATACTCAAATGGATGTACAATCTTTATCAATCTCACAGGACCATATTATTAAGAAACATAGCATGGAATTTCATACAAGTTCTCTAAAATTAATCTATACACAACAGATTTTAAGTACAACATTTCCCTTATCTGTGATGTTATCTTATATGTTTCTAGTTTCAATCAATTATTATCTTTATCAAGAGAGAATGAAAGAATGATAAGGAATGAAAGCAGCTATATAATAAAGAAAGCATTGCATAGATAGATAGGATCACAATACAGGATCTACTGGATATACCAGTTACACCATAGAGATACCTATGGATTACATTAAAAGATAAAAATAAAAGCATTGATTGGAATGTGTAACTGTGGTCATAGTACAGTGACCAATTCCAATTCATGCATCAAACAGTGAGGACTGAAGTTGACACCATTACTAATGCTACTACTACTATAAGCAAAAAGAATTTTGGCTGTTGTCGTGGAAGACAATCTGCATCCTTTGTCAGCACAGCAGACCACATATAGTCTGAAACTTCCTAGTCATAAGTAGAGTGAAATTCAAGGAGCAATCTCATCATCATCTGAGATTACAATCACCTCATCAGCACCCTTCTCATCATCATCTGATATCACAATCACATAATCATCCTCAGCAACTTTCTTCAACAGTTTATCCTTGTCATCATCAACAGGTTCAATCTTGACCTTATATTTAAGGCCACATTCATCTAAGTTATCAGACATGTCTTCTCCTTCAGAAGAATCGCTGTCTTCCATGCTTTCCTCATCAGACACTATGCCAGTAAGGTCATCATCATCAAATATGAAATCAATCATCTCTTTCGCAGCATCACCTTCAGCATAAGCGACTCCAGATTTAGGAACTTCAAACTCATCAGAAATAGGAGAACCATCACTGGATAAATCTCTGCCTCCATCTGCATCTAAAGATTTGTTCTCACCATCATCTTTAGTTTCAATTTCAGCAATTGGTGGTTTTGGATCATTATTTAGATCAATCTCACTATCAGCAATATGTTTCTTTCCATCCATCTCAGCAGCAACAAAATCCGCAGCAACAACATCCTCATCTTCTGACTCAAAATCTATGAACAGCTTCCTTCGCAGGCGACGATCACCTCTTTCAATAGTGTGAGATTCAGATAATGCATGACCCTTGTCACTCAAGGTCAAGCAACTCCCCTCAGCACTTCCCATCTTAGTAAAAGATGGCATGAACTTTGCCTGATGTGCATCCACATACATGAGTACAAAACAATTAGAACATTGATAGAAAAAACTGGATAAATTACTCCAAATAATTACCATGTTATTCAATTGTGAATCCTAGTGTGAAAATAAGTAAAAGAAGTTATGTGTTAAGTTTAAAAGACAGCAAAACATCCGTTAATTAACAATTAACCTTATCCGGGGTAACTATGGCATCATGGTCATGGAACATTGCAATGATGTCCAGGTCAGTGCAAATCCTCAAAATCTCAAAGCAACCTTCCTTGCCATACAGCCTCCCAACTTTTTTGTGGACCTTAAAAAGCATCTCTAACCCAGCTATATGGTCTTCAATGTCATCAGGATATTCTCCTTCCGGAATCACTTTCTTCTCAAGCTAACGTGTAAACGAAACAGATTGGTTATCAATTCTTTAGCAGTTGTAGGGAAAGTGTAAATAAAGGAAGAAACACTAATCAAAATCAAGAATCATGAAGATAATACTTCAAATGAATTCATCAATTCTTCACAGGAAAAACCAGCAATCAACTCTGCCTCAGGATCATGGAGAACAAAAACAGCGCTGTCAACACCGTCATAAACTTCAACCTTGAACCGAAACCTGTAATAGGTATAGTACCAACGTGTTAAATCATTAGGTAACTAAAGCATAACGTTAACAATTGAATAAATTTAAAAAATATGAATTCTTACAACATACCTGTTAATCATTTTATCAATGGTGCGTCCACACTTAAGACAATCATATTTAACACCATTGACTCTAAGCTCACTAAAACATCTGCATGAGGGGTAAAACCACGGTCCATCCTTAAGGACTCCAACTATTCCAGCGTGAACTATGAATATCCCTCCCTGAATATTGAAGTAGTTACAGTAGATACAAAACAATTGATCTAAAGCACAAAAAATGTAGCAAATCTACATAAATATGAAGTTGATAATATGTAGCAAATTTAACACCTCTTTGTTGTCCAGCAGCTGAGTTAAAGTTTTCCTAGGGTGAGTATTCAGCATATCATCCCTAAGACTCAGATTAGGTTGATCAGATCGAATAAAACCAACAGGACCATGGTAATTAAAACCAAGAGCATCCATTCTGCAAATAGACCAGTTAAATAAAGGTCAGAGATAGTACTATAAGGGGTACTTGTAATGAAAGATTAATCATGATGTAGTATATAGTTAATGCCTTTGAGTTAACTCAATAGCTTCTTCAATATCTGGGTTGAAGAGGACTTTTGACGCAACAGGGGTACCCTCAATAAGGAATTTGTCTACATATAGAAAAAGTGTGTATAGTTATTGAGAGACAAAAGATAAATTAGATTACATAGATTACTTGAAATTATATTAGGTAGAAGAATTCTGACTACTATTCAAAAGAGTTTGCACATACCTCTGAAGCTCTTCACCTTAACAAACTGTAATACAATTACAGGCCTCATAGTCCAGTTGGAAGCCAAGTACTCAGCAACAATGTTGACCAGACTCCCAATCACCATACATCTGATATTTCCCCTGACATATGAGGTGCTTGAGATGTAAGTCATAATAATGAATATACTAAATGTAAGCCATAAATTACTTTGGCAAAGATACCTTGTATCTTGCAGATCAACATATAACATCTTAGTGAGCTGACCATCTTTTATAAATATCTTTTCCTGAGAGGCAGCCAACATAACTCCCAAACAATCTGGAAAAAAATTATAAGATTTAGAGTTGTGTTATTTCTCAAAATAATATGGAACTTGTAACACATGGATTATTGGACTCGGGTCATTTTGAATAAAATATGGCTTCTACATACCAATCAGGTGGGTGAACTCATCACTCCTGTTGCGAATTATCTGAGTGTTGCAAAGGGACCAGCCATTTCGAGGAATGCGAACATCAAAACTTTCAGCAATGATGGTGCATGCATGGAAGATCAATCTGAATTGATGTGGCGTTAGTCGAATATCATCATTCAGAACAACCTTAAAGTTAGAGATCTGGTACACTCTGCCAGTCTGCATGGCACGAATAGGAGGGTGCCTCCTGCACACAGAACCCTGTATCTTGGTCCCCTAACAAAAATAGAGGAAATTTATGAGTGAAGAAAACAGCACAATATTTACTTTTATAAACTGTCCATAAAATGTTGAAGATGGAGGGATTTGAACTTACAAATCTGTCCACCAGAATCATGTCCATGCAGGAGGGTCTTAGTGTAACATGGTCAAATGGAACTCTCCACACAGCAATAGCACGAACCTTGATACTCCAGTAGGGACCCTGTTGATGAATGGAGGTAACATGGTCAATGACTGACAACCGAGTATCCATTAGAAGTTAAGCAAATTGATCAAAAAATCAAATTTGCAGGAAAAGGAGTTTGGAGAACTCAGAGAATTGTGAATCAATTGGGAACATATG